>NC_092718.1:184390050-184991238 GCF_047496885.1 Scyliorhinus torazame
CTGTGTGGAATATAAGGAAAGTAGGAAGGAACTTAAGCAAGGAGTCAGGAGGGCTAGAAGGGGACACGAAAAGTCATTGGCAAATAGGATTAAGGAAAATCCCAAGGTTTTTTACACGTACATAAAAAGCAAGAGGGTAGCCAGGGAAAGGGTTGGCCCACTGAAGGACAGGCAAGGGAATTTATGCGTGGAGCCAGAGGAAATGGGCGAGGTACTAAATGAATACTTTGCATCAGTATTCACCAAAGAGAAGGAATTGGTGGATATTGAGTCTGGAGAAGGGTGTGTAGGTGGCCTGCATCACATTGAGATCCAGAAAGTCGAGGTGTTGGGCGTCTTGAAAAATATTAAGGTAGATAAGTCCCCAGGGCCTGATGGGATCTACCCCAGAATACTGAAGGAGGCTAGAGGGGAAATTGCTGAGGCCTTGACAGAAATCTTTGGATCCTCACTGTCTTCAGGTGATGTCCCGGAGGACTGGAGAATAGCCAATGTCGTTCCTTTGTTTTAGAAGGGTAGCAAGGATAATCCAGGGAACTACAGGCCGGTGAGCCTTATGTCAGTGGTAGGGAAATTACTGGAGAGAATTCTTCGAGACAGGATCTACTCCCATTTGGAAGCAAATGGACGTATTAGCGAGAGGCAGCACGGTTTTGTGAAGGGGAGGTAGTGTCTCACTAATTTGTTTTTCGAAGAGGTCACAAAGATGATTGATGCAGGTAGGTCAGTGGATGTTGTCTATATGGACTTCAGTAAGGCCTTTGACATGGTCCCTTATGGCAAACTGGTACAAAAGGTGAAGTCACACGGGATCGGGGTGAGCTGGCAAGATGGATACAGAACTGGCTAGGTCATAGAAGGCCGAGAGTAGCAATAGAAGGGTGCTTTTCTGATTGGAGGGCTATGACTAGTGGTGTTCCGCAGGGATCAGTGCTGGGACCTTTGCTGTTCATAGTGTATATAAATGATTTGGAGGAAAATGTAACTGGTCTGATTAGTAAGTTTGCAGACGACACAAAGGTTTGTGGAATTGCAGATAGCAATGAGGACTGTCAGAGGATAAAGCAGGCTTTAGATCGTTTAGAGACTTGGGCGGAGAGATGGCAGATGGAGTTAAATCCGGACAAATGTGAGGTAATACATTTTGGAAGGTCTAATGCAGGTAGGAAATGTACAGTGAATGGTAGAACCCTCAAGTGTATTGGAAGTCAGAGAGATCTAGGTGTACAGGTTGTGGAGAAGGTAGTCAAGAAGGCGTACGGCATGCTTGCCTTCATTGGCCGGGGCATTGAGTATAAGAATTGGCAAGTCATGTTGCAGTTGTTATAGAACCTTAGTTAGGTCACACTTGGAGTATAGTATTCAATTCTAGTCGCACACTACCAAAAGGATGTGGAGGCTTTAGAGAGGGTGCAGAAGAGATTTACCAGAATGCTGCCTGGTATGGAGGGCATTAGCTATGAGGAGCGGTTGAATAAACTTGGTTTGTTCTCACTGGAACGACGGAGGTTGAGGGGCTACCTGATCGAGGTCTACAAAATTATGAGGGGCATAGACAGAGTGGATAGTCAGAGGCTTTTCCCCAGGGTAGAGGGGTCAATTACTAGGGGGCATAGGTTTAAGGTGCGAGGGGCAAGGTTTAGAGGAGATGTAGGAGGCAAGTTTTTTTTTTTTTACACAGATGGTAGTGGGTGCCTGGAACCCGCTGCCGGAGGAGGTGGTGAAAGCAGGGACGATAGTGACATTTAAGGGGCATCTTGACAAATACATGAATAGGATGGAAATAGAGGGATACAGACCCAAGAAGTGTGGAAGATTTTAGTTTAGACGGGCAGCATGGTCGGCACGGGCTTGGAGGGCTGAAGGGCCTGTTCCTGTGCCGTACGTTCCTTTGTTCTTTGTTCTTTGTTCACATAACCAGCACATCTTTGGACTATGGGAGGAAACCAAATCACCCGGCGGAATCCCACGCGGACACGGGGAGAACATGCAGATTCCACACAGAAAGTCACCCAAGGCTGGAATTGAACACGGATCCCAGGCACTATGAGGCAGCATTGCTAACCACTGTGACAGTGTGATGCATTTTGGTAGGAAAAGTGAGAGAAACCACACAAACTAGATAGAAAAATTTTAAAGGAAGTGCAAGAACAGGGAGAAGCCTGGCAATCCCGTGCATAAATCTTTGACAGTGGCAGGACACATTAACAAAATAGTTAATAAAGTATATGTGATCCTGAAATCTATAAATAGAGGAAAAAGAGCCAAGAAGTTATGTTAAACCTACACAAACATTAGTAATACATTCAGTTCTACGCATCAGCGGGATCCTCCGCTTCGCTGGCAGCGCACTCACGCCCGCGGATTTACCGATGGTGTGGGGGTGGCCACAATGGGAAACGCCATTGGCCGGCTGCCGGATCGGAGGATCCTGCTGCCAGTGGAGAGGCACCGCGTCAGAAAACGGGTCTGGTGGGAAGGAGAATCCCGCCTTTTATACTTTAGGGAGGACACATGTGGGTACTGGTAAAGTGGCCAACAGCCTGAATCTTAGGCCCGATACAGAAATGGACATTTTAAATTAAGAATTGGACACAGGGCAGTACGGTGGCGCAAGTGGTTAGCACGGTTGCCTCACAGCGCCGAGGTCCCAGGTTCGATCCCGGCTCTGGGTCACTGTCCGTGTGGAGTTTGCACATTCTCCCCGTGTCTCCATGGGTCTCACCCCCACGCTAAATTGCCCTTAATTGGAAAAAATAATGAATTGGATATTCTAAATTTATTAAAAAAAGAATTGGACACTTTAAATTAAAGCCACATTCATAACCACAGGCAGATCTGATGGGAAGGCAAACAGTCAAACTCGAATACACTGGGCAGAGAGGATTGGATGTGCTAAATTGTCCCTAGGTGGGGTTGAAGGGATAGGATGAGGGTTGGTGCTCTTTCAGAGGGTCAGTGCAGACTCGATGGGTCGAATGGCCTTCTTTTGCACAGGCGGGATTCTATGATGATTATGATTTTGCGCCCAAAGCATGGACATACAGAGCGCCTGGCCGTCAGTGTACATGCTGGGCGCCTGGCCGTCAGAGCACATGCTGGGCGCGTGGGTCAGTGCACATGCTGGGCGCGTGGGTCAGTGCACACGCTGGGCGCGTGGGTCAGTGCACACGCTGGGCGCCTGGCCGTCAGTGTACATGCTGGGCGCCTGGCCGTCAGTGTACATGCTGGGCGCGTGGGTCAGTGCACATGTTGGGCGCGTGGGTCAGTGCACATGTTGGGCGCGTGGGTCAGTGCACATGTTGGGCGCGTGGGTCAGTGCACATGTTGGGCGCGTGGGTCAGTGCACATGCTGGGCGCGTGGGTCAGTGCACATGCTGGGCGCGTGGGTCAGTGCACATGCTGGGCGCGTGGGTCAGTGCACATGCTGGGCGCGTGGGTCAGTGCACATGCTGGGCGCGTGGGTCAGTGCACATGCTGGGCGCGTGGGTCAGTGCACATGCTGGGCGCGTGGGTCAGTGCACATGCTGGGCGCGTGGGTCAGTGTACATGCTGGGCGCGTGCGTCAGTGTACATGCTGGGCACGTGGATCAGTGTACATGCTGGGCGCGTGGGTCAGTGTACATGCTAGGCGCGTGGGTCAGTGTCCATGCTGGGAGCGTGGGTCAGTGTACATGCTGGGAGCGTGGGTCAGTGTACATGCGGGGCACGTGGGTCAGTGTACATGCTGGGAACGTGGGTCAGTGTACATGCTGGGCACGTGGATCAGTGTACATGCTGGGCGCGTGGGTCAGTGTACATGCTGGGAACGTGGGTCAGTGCACATGCTGGGCGCGTGGGTCAGTGCACATGCTGGGAGCGTGGGTCAGTGCACATGCTGGGCGCGTGGGTCAGTGCACATGCTGGGCACGTGGGTCAGTGCACATGCTGGGCACGTGGGTCAGTGCACATGCTGGGCACGTGGGTCAGTGCACATGCTGGGCACGTGGGTCAGTGTACATGCTGGGCACGTGGGTCAGTGTACATGCTGGGCACGTGGGTCAGTGCACATGCTGGGCGCGTGGGTCAGTATACATGCTGGGCGTGTGGGTCAGTGCACATGCTGGGCACGTGGGTCAGTGTACATGCTGGGCGCGTGGGTCAGTGTACATGCTGGGCGCGTGGGTCAGTGTACATGCTGGGCGCGTGGGTCAGTGTACATGCTGGGCGCGTGGGTCAGTGTACATGCTGGGAGCGTGGGTCAGTGTACATGCTGGGAGCGTGGGTCAGTGTACATGCTGGGAGCGTGGGTCAGTGTACATGCTGGGAGCGTGGGTCAGTGCACATGCTGGGAGCGTGGGTCAGTGCATATGCTGGGCACGTGGATCAGTGCACATGCTGGGAGCGTGGGTCAGTGTATATGCTGGGCGCGTGGGTCAGTGTATATGCTGGGAGCGTGGGTCAGTGTATATGCTGGGCATGTGGATCAGTGCACATGCTGGGCGCGTGGGTCAGTGTATATGCTGGGAGCGTGGGTCAGTGTATATGCTGGGCACGTGGGTCAGTGCACATGCTGGGAGCGTGGGTCAGTGTACATGCTGGGCGCGTGGGTCAGTGTATATGCTGGGCACGTGGGTCAGTGTATATGCTGGGCACGTGGGTCAGTGTATATGCTGGGCACGTGGGTCAGTGCACATGCTGGGCACGTGGGTCAGTGCACATGCTGGGAGCGTGGGTCAGTGCATATGCTGGGCGCGTGGGTCAGTGCACATGCTGGGCGCGTGGGTCAGTGTATATGCTGGGCGCGTGGGTCAGTGTACATGCTGGGCGCGTGGGTCAGTGTACATGCTGGGCGCGTGGGTCAGTGTATATGCTGGGCGCGTGGGTCAGTGTATATGCTGGGCGCGTGGGTCAGTGTATATGCTGGGCACGTGGGTCAGTGTATATGCTGGGCACGTGGGTCAGTGTATATGCTGGGCGCGTGGGTCAGTGTACATGCTGGGCACGTGGGTCAGTGTACATGCTGGGCACGTGGGTCAGTGTACATGCTGGGCACGTGGGTCAGTGTACATGCTGGGCACGTGGGTCAGTGTACATGCTGGGCATGTGGGTCAGTGTACATGCTGGGCATGTGGGTCAGTGTACATGCTGGGCATGTGGGTCAGTGTACATGCTGGGCATGTGGGTCAGTGTACATGCTGGGCATGTGGGTCAGTGTACATGCTGGGCATGTGAGTCAGTGTACATGCTGGGCACGTGACCTTCTCTCTTCCGCTGCTTCTGGCGGAAAGACTCCATTGTTCATCTTTAAAGGCCGGCCACGGTCGCCATCCTTTCTGTTTTTACTTTGAAACTTTATTTCCAATACCCGGGGCTGGATTCTCCGCTCCCAGATTCCGAAATCGCTTTCGTCGACGGGGCCGAGAATCCGTTTTGGCGCCAATACCGGGAGCGGCACTGGTTTTGTATTCTCCGCCCCCTGAATAGTGGCGTTCTCTCGGAATCCGCCGTGCCCATTATCCATGGCCGAGTTCCCGACAGCGTGAACTCTCATGGGTCTCACACGTTGCGAACTTAGCGTGGCGGCTGCGGTCTCAGTACAGCGCCGCCACAGTCGGGGGAGGGAGGCCGATCCGCGAGCAGGTGGGGCTTCATTCGGGTCTGGGGGCACAGTGGGCAGGCAGTCCGTGGCGCGCGATGGGCCGAAGGGAGGCACTGCTTTTTCGGTCCGGGTCCGCGGGTTGAGTGCGCCATGGGGCACAGCGTGGCTGAGGGGAGTGCTCAGGGCTGTATCAGCAGCTCGAGCTGCGGGCTCTGTGCTGACTCCCTGCTAGCCCCCAGCAAAACGGGAAGTCGGTGGTCGTTTTACGCCAATCTTCCTGGCGTAAAAGACCACCATTTTCACGCCAGCGTGGGGACTTAGTCTCCAAAATGGAGAATCTACATCCTGATTTTTCTAAGTTTATGACTTTTTATTACCGAAAATTAAAACAATTTCAGTTGAACATGCGTATCCTTACATTAACATGAACTTTGTTGTAGATATATTCCAATTTCTTTCAAAATTTACACAAGTATAGAAAAACGTACAACCTTGTTTTTACTGTACGAACTATGGACTGGATTCTATGGGCTCAATTTTGGGGCGATGTCCAGAGGATCCGTCGCATTTTACGTGGGAAACATCGGCGAGGCCCTAGCACCGATTCTCCGACCGGTGAGAGGCACCGAGTGTCAATCAGCCATGCCACGTAAAACGCACGGCCTTCCCGATATGAATGCCTGGAGGATTGCCGGGTCGGTGGCCGCGCATGCCCACAGCGGTGACCTGCAGCGGTCGCGCCGTACAACATGGTGCCAGCCGTGCTCGGACTCGACATGCCAGATAGTGCCTCCCTGGGCACCCCTTCGCACCAGCCCCCCAGCCCTCGCCGAAGTCTCCCCCCCCCCCCCCCTCCCCCGGCCAGCAGCACGGCTCCCACCCAACTCTTGGCGGCACTGGACACAGTTCCGATCGCTCCACCCCCTCAAATGCCGCAACCAACTGGGGACTGCCCACGGCCGGCATTCTTAAAAGCTGGTCGCGGCTATTGCGGGCTTCTTCCTGCGATCGGGAATACCACAACCAATTGCTCCGTGACATTCCCAACACCCGCCCATGACCCACCTGCCGGTTGCGACCCAGAGTTTGTTATAATTGTCCACCACCATGCATTACTGGATGAGGAAGGACTGCAGAGCTTAGATTTAATCTGTTGCTTGTAGTGTCACTTAGGTCTGTCTGTCTAGCACATGCTGCTTCTGCTGTTTGGCATACAAGCAGTTCTGTGTTGACACCTTATTTTCAGCTGAGGTTGGTGCTGCTCCTGGCACGCCTTCTTGCACAATTTATTGAACCAGGATTAACCGGACTTGAAAACAATAGAAACTGGTTATGGACAATAAAGTTATACGGGCGGGATTCTCCACCGGCCAACGCCGGAATCGGGAAAGGCAATTAGGTGCAGAATCGGTTCCAACGCCAAAATCATGGCAAGTGCGGTTTCACGCCAAATTGCAATTCTCCGTCGCCCTGACAGGGGTATGAATGCATTCCAGAACACGTACAGTAAACACTGTTGGCATATCATTAGCGGGCCTGACCTGATATTCTCCGGCTATCCGTGATACTCCGCCTCAACTGGGACGAATTCCCGATGACGAGGTTCACTTGCTCTTTTAAAAATCATGATACAGGCGCCATAGCTGCTGAGGGAGAGAGAGGGGGCATGGAAAGTGTCCAACATTGCCATAGTTTGCTGATAGTTGCGTCGCTGGCCGGGGGCAGGGCTTCTGCCCTGACGGGGGGAGTAGTAGTAGCCAGGAGGTGGGCTGTGGGGTTGGGATGGACGGTATGGAACACATTAACGCAGCCGGCAAGGCAACCATGCAGCTGCACACACCGCTGACTGCCCACTGTGAACCTAGCGCCACAGGTCGTATGGTTGTCCACCCAGGGCACCCCTCTAGGTGCCCTCTGGCCCCAGATGACCCATCAGCGGGATGAACATGCTCCAGTGCCATCTTGTTGGTTGGGATGGTGTGTGTGGAGAGTGAAGTGTGTATGTGCGGCTGCAGCTTGTCAGCTTCCTGAATGTCAATCACAAACCCGGCGAACTCGGCACGGTTCCTCATTGGAATCAATTGTTTCCACGTGATGCCGGTGCCGGCTAACCCCTTGACAATCGTTGAACCAGTTGCGGCGCCAGTTTTGCTGTTGTAGAAGTCCATGAATTCTGCCCCAGCATCAACACTTAGTCTCAGGAACGGAGAATCCAGCTGCCTACCTTTTAACCTTTTCTTTGTCCTTTTTCTCCTCTTCTTTTCCTCTCTTTTTTCACTTTCTATACATGATTTGACATTGAATTAAATATTCTAATAGACACTTCCAGGTTCACTCTCTGCATACCCTGGTAACAATTCTTCAATCTGTTTGGTTAAGGAGATACACTTTGCTTGACTTGTTCATTAAGTCCCGTAGACCAGTGGTTTTAAAACTTTTTTTCTGGGGACCCATTTTTACCAATCGGCCAAACTTCAGGACTCAAGGCAGGCGACCTTCATGACGAACGTTGCCCAAACCTCGCGACCAACCATTTTCGTTTGCCTTTAATGCGACAGGTGAGCCTGCTTGGTCATCGCGATCTCACTGGCTTTGTCATTCAATGTTATATTTCTGTATGGGTTGTTCCTCAGAGGTCCTACAGCTTCCACCAGCACTGCTTTGTCCTGTTGTGGACTCTCTCGAGAAGCTCTCTTCAGCAGATTCAGTTGCCCTGGCCTGTTTGTGTCTCTGGCCCGCTCTTCCTCAGTCCAAAAAGATCCATCTTAAGTTCTTCACCCAGTCCTGTTGCTTATTTGCTGGCAGCTACTAAACGGAGGAAGCTCTCCTCAGTAATTTCATGCCCACAGTACATGATGTCAGTGTACCAGGCGCGTGACCTGCTCTCTGTCGCCACTTCTGGCGGGAAGACTAATCGATTAAAAAAAATAAAAAAAATCTGCCCCTGGAACAGTGCGCTGATGTACAGAGGAGGCGGTCTGCCTCGCTGGGCTCCGGGCCTGCGCACTGCTACATCAGCTGAGGGGGCACACATGTGCGGGAATTGCCGGCATTCTTGAAAGCCGGTCGCAGCCGGCATTTTTAAAAGCCGGTCGTGTCCATTCGGGCACTTCTTCCCACACGATCGGGAGCACCGCGAACGATCGCTTATGTTCCTCCCGACAGCCACCCACGGGTTGCCACCCTGAGTTTGAAAATGACTGCTGTAGACGATGTCATGCTGAAATAGCTTTCAAATCACATCACGCTGCAAAACCCCACTGAAAGTCAGCAGGACATTTAACTGCGATATTTAACAGTTGTGGCGTTTGTTCATTGCTTACTTAGAAACCCAGGCCATTATTCTAGAAAACTCTCTCAAATTCTAGAAATTCACAGCTGGAGCTGTTCTGCTTCCCCCAGTCTTTGTAAAAGAAAAAAATTAACATCTCCCATTTTAACCACATTATTTATGCAACATGCTTCCTGATCTAGAGATTTATTTATCCTCCCCGCCACATCACAACTAATCTGGCGGACTGTAGGCAACTGCTACTTGCATCATCTGTGTCCCTTATTCCTATCCAAATGTTTTCATTTCCAGCGATCCTTACTGAAATTCTTCCTTTTCGCGCTGCAATTGTCCAATTTCAGCACATTTGCACACAAGGTCGAATGAGCAGTAGTCCTGGTGTAACAGCACTGGATTCAGTGTCTGAAGCTTCTTAATTGACCTTATCAATCATATTTTTGAAAAAAAAACAAGAGCCAGAATTTCAACTTGGAACCTGGATAGCAATTTAACCCTCATTAAATAATTGAGAGTTTACGTAACAGCAATTAGATTTTGAGGTCTCCAAGGAACGCAGTTTCACTTTAGCATGAGAATGCATAATGTAAAGCTTCTGCTGTAAGAAAATAGCACATCATTCGATTTACAGTAAGGTGCTCGCCTCTCTGGTCCGCTAGGTGTTCAAAAGGAGCCTGCGTCTGTTCATTAAACTTCAAATATCGCACTTCAAAGTACCAAAAGTACTTGTTAAAAAAAAAAGGAGTGTTTCTGATCTTCACAACCTGGTTCCAGGCAAGAAATTTACAATCAGCATGCAATTAACCTCTAATTGACCCGAGTGTTTTGTATCTGCTGAGTTGATCCCTCAGAGGAAATACAGTTCCATGTAAACTACAGGTCATACGATTAACCAGTCATTGATCACTCTAAGGGTACTGTATTAAACCCATTTAGACAGTTCCAATCCAGTTCCTAATAATGTACTTGGGCCCACAGCACAAGGCTGATCTCATAGAAATGATTTAAATTGGGCCTACATGCAGTACAAATTGTCCCCACACAGAATTTTCTTTATGTGTGTTCTGGATCACAGAAACTCTTCTGTTTGCTATCAGTTTAATTATTCATCTTCACGAGTGAGGCAGGATGGTCGATGGAGAGAGCTTTCACTGAAATTCATGGATTTTGAGAAATAAAAAAGTTTTACCTGATAAATTTAGATTGGGTGTTGGAATAAAAGCACCCCATGAATAATTTAAACTGTGCATTTGGCTCTCTTCCCGTCCCATAAAATATGCAAAAAAAATCAAGACTGACATAGATACAATTGTTTATAGGCTGATCAACATTTCATTATGGTAAATAATGCCGATAAGAGTCACAGCAAACAATGCCATCTGTTCGGAGATATGCCAACAGGATAGCTGTTAACTAATGGGATGTGGCACTTTGTCTACCAGCAGTATTTATATTCTTGAATAGGGTAATGTTCTGCTCCTTGACTGGAGTAAACCTGTCAATATACATGGAGGACCTGCACTTCATTGAGACCAGAAAGCAGCCTGGTCTAATCTCATCGACTCTCCAGATCTTCCACAAAGCACTGGGAACATCAGTCTAAAAAACTTCAGCACCCATTGGCTGCACATCTGTCTGGGAGTGGGGGTGGTATGTATATTGAGCTTTACTGATACCAGTTAAATGCAGCCAGCACCTCTTAAGTGGGAGATGCACCCTGCTGCAGGGAGCAGTGAAAATCAGTCATGACTTGGAAGAAATACGGAGAGATCACTCAGCACTCAGGTTCGCTAATGCCTCTTGGAAGCCCGGGGTGGAATTTTTCTAGTTTTCTGTAGAGTGACGTGGCAGGGGAAGGAGGAGAGTGGGGGGGGGGGGGGGGGGGGGGGGGGGGGTGCTGCCACTAAAGCCATCAGCCCCAACAATGGCATTCTCTGCTGTACCATTTTCCTGATGGAAAAAAACCTCCATGTCGCAGTTTCCACGACTTTGGAGCTTCAGCGGGAGCGGAGTGCAGAGGCTGCTGGAGCAGATCTTGGAGTTTCAGCGGGAACGCAGAGGCAGCTGGAGGGTGAGTATTTAGGTAAACACTTACCTGCTCCCGTTTTTTCGGTCCCTCTCTGCTGTTTTTTTTTAAATTTTAGTGTTTAAGGCGGGAACAGGAAGTTCGACCCACGGACTTCTGGGAAGTCCCTCACCAATAAATTCTGGTGGAGAGGAAACCCGAGACACTACACGTGTAGTGTCTCCCACCCGCCCTCCTCCTCTAACCTAATAATAAGACCCATTGGTGTGAGGTAAGTACCATATTTTATTATTATTATTTATTTTTAAAAAATGTAATTTAGTTGTCAGCCAGATCTTGGTAGAAAGTTAGAGGGATGGCAGAGAAGGGAGTGCAATGTACCTCCTGCAGGATGTTTGAAGTGAGGGATGCCGTTAGTGTCCCTGCTGATTTTACCTGCAGGAAGTGCTGCCATCTCCAGCTCCTCCAAGACCGAGTTAGGGAACTGGAGCTGGAGTTGGAAGAACTTTGGATCATTCGGGAGGCCGAGGGGGTCATAGATAGCAGCTTTAGGGAATTAGTTACACCAAAGATTGGAGATAGATGGGTAACTGTAAGAGGGACTGGGAAGAAGCAGCCAGTGCAGGGATCCCCTGCAGTCGTTCCCCTGAGAAACAAGTATACCGCTTTGGATACTTGTGGGGGGGGGGGGGGGGGGGGGGGACTTACCAGGGGTAAGCCATGGGGTATGGGCCTCTGACACGGAGTCTGTCCCTGTTGCTCAGAAGGGAAGGGGGGAGAGGAGCAGAGCATTAGTAATTGGGGACTCGATAGTCAGGGGCACAGATAGGAGATTTTGTGGGAGCGAGAGAGACTCACGTTTGGTATGTTGCCTCCCAGGTGCAAGGGTACGTGATGTCTCGGATCGTGTTTTCCGGGTCCTTAAGGGGGAGGGGGAGCAGCCCCAAGTCGTGGTCCACATTGGCACTAACGACATAGGTAGGAAAGGGGACAAGGATGTCAGGCAGGCTTTCAGGGAGCTAGGATGGAAGCTCAGAACTAGAACAAACAGAGTTGTTATCTCTGGGTTGTTGCCCGTGCCACGTGGTAGTGAGATGAGGAATAGGGAGAGAGAGCAATTAAACACGTGGCTACAGGGATGGTACAGGCGGGAGGGATTCAGATTTCTGGATAACTGGGGCTCTTTCTGGGGAAGGTGGGACCTCTACAGACAGGATGGTCTACATCTGAACCTGAGGGGCACAAATATCCTGGGGGGGGAGATTTGTTAGTGCTCTTTGGGGGGGTTTAAACTAATGCAGCAGGGGCATGGGAACCTGGATTGTAGTTTTAGGGT
Organism: Scyliorhinus torazame; assembly: GCF_047496885.1. Classification (NCBI taxonomy): domain Eukaryota; kingdom Metazoa; phylum Chordata; class Chondrichthyes; order Carcharhiniformes; family Scyliorhinidae; genus Scyliorhinus; species Scyliorhinus torazame. Next base: position 184,402,283 of record NC_092718.1, read on the forward strand.
AAGGGAGAATGAGAGTATAGAGGTCAGGAGCACAGATTTGACGTCGCAGGAGGGGGCCAGTGTTCAGGTAGGTGGTTTGAAGTGTGTCTATTTCAATGCCAGGAGTATACGAAATAAGGTAGGGGAACTGGCAGCATGGGTTGGTACCTGGGACTTCGATGTTGTGGCCATTTCGGAGACATGGATAGAGCAGGGACAGGAATGGATGTTGCAGGTTCCGGGGTTTAAGTGTTTTAGTAAGCTCAGAGAAGGAGGCAAAAGAGGGGGAGGTGTGGCGCTGCTAGTCAAGAGCAGTATTACGGTGGCGGAGAGGATGCTAGATGGGGACTCATCTTCCGAGGTAGTATGGGCTGAGGTTAGAAACAGGAAAGGAGAGGTCACCCTGTTGGGAGTTTTCTATAGGCCTCCAAATAGTTCGAGGGATGTAGAGGAAAGGATGGCGAGGATAATCCTGGATAAGAGCGAAAGTAACAGAGTAGTTATTATGGGAGACTTTAACTTTCCAAATATTGACTGGAAAAGATATAGTTCGAGTACATTAGATGGGTCGTTTTTTGTACAGTGTGTGCAGGAGGGTTTCCTGACACAATATGTTGACAGGCCAACAAGAGGCGAGGCCACATTGGATTTGGTTTTGGGTAATGAACCAGGCCAGGTGTTGGATTTGGAGGTAGGAGAGCACTTTGGGGACAGTGACCACAATTCGGTGACGTTTACGTTAATGATGGAAAGGGATAAGTATACACCGCAGGGCAAGAGTTATAGCTGAGGGAAGGGCGATTATGATGCCATTAGACGTGACTTGGGGGAGGATAAGTTGGAGAAGTAGGCTGCAAGTGTTGGGCACACTGGATAAGTGGAGCTTGTTCAAGGATCAGCTACTGTGTGTTCTTGATAAGTATGTACCGGTCAGGCAGGGAGGAAGGCGTAGAGCGAGGGAAGCGTGGTTTACCAAAGAAGAGGAATCTCTTGTTAAGAGGAAGAAGGAGGCCTATGTGAAGATGATATGTGAAGTTTCAGTTGGGGCGATGGATAGTTACAAGGTAGCGAGGAAGGATCTAAAGAGAGAGCTAAGACGAGCAAGGAGGGGACATGAGAAGTATTTGGCAGGTAGGATCAAGGAAAACCCAAAAGCTTTCTATAGGTATGTCAGGAATAAGCGAATGACTAGGGAAAGAGTAGGACCAGTCAAGGACAGGGATGGGAAGTTGTGCGTGGAGTCTGAAGAGATAGGAGAGATACTAAATGAATATTTTTCGTCAGTATTCACTCAGGAAAAAGATAATGTTGTGGAGGAGAATGCTGAGACCCAGGCTATTAGAATAGATGGCATTGAGGTACGTAGGGAAGAAGTGTTGGCAATTCTGGACAGGCTGAAAATAGATAAGTCCCCGGGGCCTGATGGGATTTATCCTAGGATTCTCTGGGAGGCCAGGGAAGAGATTGCTGGACCTTTGGCTTTGATTTTTATGTCATCATTGGCTACAGGAATAGTGCCAGAGGACTGGAGGATAGAAAATGTGGTCCCTTTGTTCAAAAAGGGGAGCAGAGACAACTCCGGCAACTATAGACCGGTGAGCCTCACGTCTGTAGTGGGTAAAGTCTTGGAGGGGATTATAAGAGACAAGATTTATAATCATCTAGATAGGAATAATATGATCAGGGATAGTCAGCATGGCTTTGTGAAGGGTAGGTCATGCCTCACAAACCTTATCGAGTTCTTTGAGAAGGTGACTGAACAGGTAGACGAGGGTAGAGCAGTTGATGTGGTGTATATGGATTTCAATAAAGCGTTTGATAAGGTTCCCCACGGTAGGCTGTTGCAGAAAATATGGAGGCTGGGGATTGAGGGTGATTTAGAGATGTGGATCAGAAATTGGCTAGCTGAAAGAAGACGGAGGGTGGTGGTTGATGGGAAATGTTCAGAATGGAGTTCAGTTACAAGTGGCGTACCACAAGGATCTGTTCTGGGGCCGTTGCGGTTTGTCATTTTTATCAATGACCTAGAGGAAGGCGCAGAAGGGTGGGTGAGTAAATTTGCAGACGATACTAAAGTCGGTGGTGTTGTCGACAGTGTGGAAGGATGTAGCAGGTTACAGAGGGATATAGATAAGCTGCAGAGCTGGGCTGAGGTGGCAAATGGAGTTTAATGTAGAGAAGTGTGAGGTGATTCACTTTGGAAGGAATAACAGGAATGCGGAATATTTGGCTAATGGTAAAGTTCTTGGAAGTGTGGATGAGCAGAGGGATCTAGGTGTCCATGTACATAGATCACTGAAAGTTGCCACCCAGGTTGATAGGGTTGTGAAGAAGGCCTATGGAGTGTTGGCCTTTATTGGTAGAGGGATTGAGTTCCGGAGTCAGGAGGTCATGTTGCAGCTGTACAAAACTCTGGTACGGCCGCATTTGGAGTATTGCGTACAGTTCTGGTCACCGCATTATAGGAAGGACGTGGAGGCTTTGGAGCGGGTGCAGAGGAGATTTACCAGGATGTTGCCTGGTATGGAGGGAAAATCTTATGAGGAAAGGCTGATGGACTTGAGGTTGTTTTCGTTGGAGAGAAGAAGGTTAAGAGGAGACTTAATAGAGGCATACAAAATGATCAGGGGGTTAGATAGGGTGGACAGTGAGAGCCTTCTCCCGCGGATGGAAATGGCTGGCACGAGGGGACATAGCTTTAAACTGAGGGGTAATAGATATAGGACAGAGGTGAGGTCGGTTCTTTACGCAAAGAGTAGTGAGGCCGTGGAATGCCCTACCTGCAACAGTAGTGAACTCGCTAACATTGAGGGCATTTAAAAGTTTATTGGATAAACACATGGATGATAATGGCATAGTGCAGGTTAGATGGCTTTTGTTTCGGTGCAACATCGTGGGCCGAAGGGCCTGTACTGCGCTGTATCGTTCTATGTTCTATGTTCATGCCCTGCTAGTAACTTAGTTTTTTGAAAGATCTGGGCACCATCTTTAAAGGCAGCCTGACACTATATAGTAAAAACAGAACATCCCCTCCCAATGCAAACCCCCGCCACCCCCCCATGCACCCCCAACCCGCTGTGCGTCCCCACCATGCAACACCCTACCCCCCACCCTGCCAGCACTGCCCAGTGGCATTGGGAGCTGTGCCCAGGCTGTGCCACAGGGCAGTGCCCAGGTACTGCCCAGGCATGACCTTCTCTCCCCCCCCCCCCCCCCCCAAACGATGCACTCATGTGACCTCCTCTGGCAGGTACTGCCCGTCAAGTGCATGCCATGGTGGTGGGATAGCAGTTATAATTCACGTCAGCATGAATGGATTACATAACAGGGGTGGGGTGGGGGATTATCAGACTGAATGCGTCGCAGGGTTTTTGGCAACTCAAATTGGATAAGGAGAGTATGAAGCTTTGTACATTTAACACTCCATTTGGGCACTCCTGTTTTATTTGAATGCCGTTTGGGACAATATCCACATCTGAAATCTTTCACAGGGCAATGGAGCACATTGTGGAAGGTATTCACGGAGTTTGTGTGTATGTTGACGATATTATAGTATGGGTTTTACGAAGGAAGAACACAACGACAAACTCATCAAAGTACAACACAGTTTAAAAAGTATGGGCTCAGGTTGAACAAAGCTAAGTGTCAATTTGGTGTTAAAGAAATTACGTTTCCGGGGGACAAGTTGCCTGCTCAAGGCATACAACCAGATCAAGAGAAGATACAGGCAATACTGAATATGCCACGACCACCAGACAAGAAAGGAGTTCTGAGGATATTAGGAATGATCACCTTTATAGGTAAATTTGTTCTGAATTTGTCAGCCAAGACAACATGGCTGAGAGACATGAAAAGAAGGCTAATACTTTTGAATGGTCAGAAAGGCATGAGCAAGAATGGTCCACTCTGAAGACAGCTTTGACAACAGCTCCAGTGCTAAAATATTTTGACCCGACCAAGAAAACAAAAATCTCGACTGATGTGTCGAAAGATGGGTTAGGTGCAGGAAGCTGGAGATTGGAAGCCAGTTGCCTGTGCATCTAGTTCGATGACCAATTCTGAGTGACGATACACTCAAATTGAGAAGGCATATCTCAGACAAGTTAATGGCTTGGAAAAGTTTCATAGCTAGGTGTATGGCCTACCAACCTTTCTGGTCAAAACAGATCACAGTCCATTAGTAGCCATTGTCAGAAAAAATTTAAGTGAGATGTCACCGTGAATCCAGAAAATGATGCTTCAGCGGTATGATTTTAATCTGATTTACACTCCAGGCAAGCACATCGTAGTTGCAGATGCACTATCAAGAGCTACAGCTGTGCTGGAAGAGAACCATGTTGACAAAGATGTGCAAGTGCATGTCAACATGATAAGGGAGACACTGCTGGTGACTGATAAAAAAAATCGAAGCTAAAACCATAAAGGATGAAGTTCTGCAGATGATAATCAAAAATCTCAACTAGGTATGGCCAAAAGGGTCATGCTCAACGTATCACAGTATTTGAGCGGAACTAAGTGTAGCCAATGGATTCCCCCTAAGGCAACAAAGAATGATAATACCACAGTCTCTGCGAACTGAAATTTTACAAAACATTCATGAGGGCCACCTCGGAATTGAAAAGTGTAAAAGAAGAGCACAAGACTCGGTATATTGGCCAGGGATCAACAAGGATATTCAAATAGTAGAAGAGTGCACGACGTGTCAGAAACTCCAAAATCGACAAATGAAGGTACCGATGGAGATGGGCAACATTGTGACACTTTTATGGTAGAAAGTAGGGATAGACTTGTTTTTAATATAATAATAATCTTCATTGTCACAAGTAGACTTACATTAACACTGCAATGAAGTTACTGTGAAAAGCCCCTAGTCGTCACATTCCGGCGCCTGTTCGGGTACACGGAGGGAGAATTCAGAATGTCCAAATTACCTAACGGCATGTTTTTCAAGACTTGTGGGAGGAAACGGGAGCACCCGGAGGAAACCCACGCAGTCACGGGGAGAACGTGCAGACTCCGCACAGACAGTGACACAAGCCGGGAATTAAACCTGGGACAGATTTATTTATTTATTTATTGTCACACGTACCGAAGTACAGTGAAAAGTATTTTTCTGCGGCCAAGGAAACGTACAAAGTACATGCACATTAGACAAAAAGAATAATCGACAGAGTACACCTACAAATAGTACATCAACAAAGTGATTTGTTACAGTGCGGAGCAAGGGCCAAACAAAGCAAATATGTGAGCAAGAGGAGAATAGGGCGTCGTGAATAGTGCTCTAGTGTGTGAAGCAACAGTGCTAACTACTGTGCTCCCGTGCTGCCCTGAAGGAAAAGAATATTTGTTGGTCATAGAAAGTTTTCCAACTTTCCTGAAATGGCACAGTTACCCAGCTCGTCAGCCAGGTGTGTCATCAGGCATACTAAGGCTATCTTTCTTCGCCATGGCATTCCACACGAGTGACAATGGTCAATGTTTCAGTTGTCAGGAATGGAGGGAATTTGCGCAGAAGTACGATTTCAAACATATCACATCCAGTCCTTTGTATCCAGTCAAATGGAAAGGCAGAGAAAGGTATACAGATTGTGAAACAGTTACTAAACAATCGATGGACAACCAGGACGATCCTTATGTGACATTTCTCAGTTATTGAGCATCACCGTTGAGCAATGTTTTATCATCGTCTCAGTTATTGATGAATAGGAAGATAAGAACAACGTTGCCATGTCTTTCGAATCAGCCAACCAGTCATAAAATAGCAAATCAACTGAAGTCTCAAAAGAAGAAGCAGAAGAGATACTGTGACAGGTCAACCAGGTATCTACAACCTTAGGAACGAAATGGCAGTCAGGGTGGAAGATCCGGGTTGCCGGTCGAAATGTGCGAAAGTCATGCAAACGATAGGTTCAAAGTCGTATACGGTTGTATCAAAGAACAAGGACAAGTAGTCTAAAGCAGACTAAAGGAACAGAAGAGCTATGTTAAAGATTCTGCAACCTGCTACTTCATTGCCAGCAGATGATGTATGTGACAGTCTCTGTCTATCCAAACCAACGCAACTTGAACAAGAAGAAAGTGAACAATCTGATGCACACTAAGGTAATTCCACCAGAAACATCTTTAAAACCACTCGAATGCCAACCAGATTCATCAAATCAACAGTTTAGAAGGTCTACCAGACAATGAAAGAAGCTGAACAGGCTGAATCTGTAATGGACACCGAAATTGTAAATGGTTGGAATTGTTATGTTAAGTATATTATCTGCATGATGTATGTTGATTTTGTTAAACTCTAAAGGAAAAGGGATGTAATGATATGCATAAGCCATTCTAGATGTTAACATGTCAGACCTCCAACCAGCAGGTGGCAGTAGAGATGTACCATGTGATACTGCAGCCTCGAGGGGTCTGGGTTTCGAAGTCGTCGTGGATGGTCGTGTTTAGTGTTGGTTCTCATATTAGAGTTCTTAACGCTTCATAATTTAGTAGTATTAGTATTGTTTTCCTTCCCACGTTATTGTAATCTAATAAATTTTTAGCTTGTCATAAATTAGACGTTCTCTTTTTTAAAATAAATTTAGAGTAGCCAATTACTTTTTTCCAATTAAGGGGCAATTTAGCCTGGCCAATCCACCTACTCTGCATATCTTTTGGGTTGTGGGGGCGAAACCCACGCAAACACGGAGAAAATGTGCAAACTCCACACGGACAGTGACCCAGAGCCGGGATCGAACCTGGGACCTCGGCGCCGTGAGGCAACAGTGCTAACCACTCTGCCACCGTGCTGCCCAACTAGTCGTTCTCTGGTGCACTGACTCAATCATTGCAACATGCTGGAATATAACAGTAGAGGCCTGGTAGTTAGATTTAAATTTATTCTAATGGGCTTCCCGGTATTGAACATCCAGAATTCTGTGATGTCACTGGCGTGGGGGGAGGGGGTTGGGCGCAGGAAGGACAAAGGCGATGGGACTTCCTGCTGACGTATAATGTGTTTCGGGTGTCACACAAGAATTTGCGCTCCCGTCGACATTCATACCCAATGCGAATGGGAGCACAAAACCCCAGCCCTGGTCTACAATAGATGAACAGTAATCTGAATACTCATTCCGGGCTGCACTGATAAACATCGCCACAGTAGTCCTGACTGCCAAAGCATTGCACAAGGGCACCAATACCTACCCGATGATTATCTTGGGGACAACATGGCTGTTGTCTTTGGTTACCTCTGTGGTGAGCCCAGGTTTTGGACAGTAGTGCTGTACCAATGTTGAAGCTGATAGCCCTTGCCATCCAGTCACTAGCCTGTAATCTGACAGACTGGTTAACATAAAGGTGGCACAGAGGGCTGGAGCATGGTAAATACATCGTGGCTGCTGTCAGGGAACCAACCACAAACTTGCACAATGTCCTGCCTGAGGTCTCACACACCAGCTGGACATTGAAGGTGAGGAATTGCTTTGCATTCAGAACGGCGACAGGAAGCTTGCAAATCATTGTGAATGCAGTCTGGGACTGTAGGAGAGTGCTAGCCATGTCTTCCGCTGATCGAGAAACAGAATACGCCAAATGCTGGAAATGTTAAATAAAAACAGAATTTTCTGGAAATACTCAACAGGTCAGGCAGCATCTGAGGAGAGAGAAACAGAAGGGGGAGTTTTCCAGCCATTCTCGGCAGAAGGAAGCTCAATGGGGTCATAGCCTGAAATTGTCAAACTCAATATTGAGTCTGGAAGGCTGTAAACAAAAGAATTCTTTCCAGTCAGCCTTGAATTATCAACGAGTTCAATAATTTCAGACCGGGGCCCCCATTTTCTTGTTTCGTTTTTTTCCCTGCTATTTTTGCATTCAGCCAGGCACACTGGCCAGCTGAGAATTTCTTGCACTTTCTTTTTTACTGCTGTCTTGCTTTGCCTATGGGGAAGACGTTTAGATCTTCCTCCTGGTGTAAAAACACGGCTGATACCTGCTGCTACAGACTCAGCGGCCAAGGTGCAGAGTTCCTAAAGAGCAATTCTAACTTTTGATGATGTAAACTGGCTAAGAGATCGGAGGGAACATGATTCATACACTGTAGTCAAATATGCCTTTTCTTAACAATGCGGAAAATGGTAGTTTCAGCATTAAAACTGCATTTAATGAAATGAAACTTTATATGATTTCCTCTCCCCATTATGAAGTGTTAAATATCAATGAACCCAAACTGGAGATTTCTAGTACATAATATTCCATCTCTGTGCCATATTACGTCAGCCACGGGAAAAGTCAGCATGTACATGCAAGTCACACTGGTTAATACGGCGAAAGCAGTAATAATATATAAAACCAAAAAGACAATTTCTAGCAACAAAAAAAAAAAATCTTTGTTTGTATATGTAGTGGGTAATATGTGGACCAACATAACATCTCACTGTGGGGGAGTGGCAACACCAGTGGTGGTTTTTAAATTACTTAATCATAGATCTCTTAATAATTAAGCAACACGCTGTGACCTCGACTGCTTGTGGGAAACAAAACCCAGCTCATAGCAGGAGGTGCAATGTGTGAATTATAATAAAACCTACTGCTTCAAAGCATTAAGACGGAATTTAGTAGCTGCACCGTAAATGATTTGAAAGTCTTTTAATCCACACTTGCAACATGAAACAGAAGCTGCTTTGTGCTAGTTTAGTAAGACAATTAGTTTATATTTTTAACCTGACAGACTCCAGCGACAGAAGTTGCCAGACCAATCAGAAATTAATTTTCTTGGCAGAATCCGGAGTAAAAAGTAGGCAAGTGCACCACAGTATAAATAAATTTAAAAATAATAATTTCTACGCCATAGTTCGACGAGGCAGAGTATAAAATGTGGCTGGAGTTAGCAGCAATACAGTGGAGATGGCATAAGCTCGGAATGTGATGTGTAAGCAGTCCATGCTGCCGTTCCAATCTTAAGAGCATTAAAAGCACCTTAGACTTTGTTAATACTATTTGATGTCACGGGACATTGCTCACAGTCTTGACCAAGGGCAATATTCCGGTCAAATAGAATTAGCACAGAATTGGAAATTGGACCAACTTGGAAAGGGTGAGGAAGACAGAGGAAATAGAGTTGAAAGGAGTGACGGTGAGGGTGACAGAGAGATTGGGGAAGAAAGGTAGCAAAAGAAAGGTGGACAAGTTGGGGAAAAGGAGGGCTAGGATGAGGATAGCAAAAGGATTGTTGAGGGTCGGTTTGGGAAGATGGGGATGGAAGGCATAAATGGAAGAGAAAAAATAAATTATTCCGGGGGGGGGGGGGGGGGGGGGGGGGGGCGGCAGCAGCAGCAACAACGAGAGGAAGCAGCAGCGGGCGACTGTGGGGGAATAGAAAAAACAGGAATTACACTGCCGCCCGAGAACTTTGGCAGCACCAGGGTGGCAGTGCCACGGTGCCAGAGGGAGAGCCAGGGTGCCACCTTATCCGGTCTCTGACCAGCCAGGGGTCTCCAATGGCCTGCGAGACCCCACCAGGTGCCATTAAACCTGGTCCACATTTGTCTCCCAGGCGCAGGCATTAGTTCCTGGGCGCTGGGATAATCCGGCGCAGACATATTTAAAGGAGCCTAATGATTCAATCGCTTCCATTGTCATTGATCACAGCAAGAGATGAAGGGACATAGATTTGTGTGGCAGATAGAGAGGGGGGCAGAAGAAAGGTGTGATTTACCGGCCTTGTCGCCCGGGTGCCTGCAGCGCCAAGAACCACCCCGCGGGACTCGTTTTTTTTTGGTCTTGGTGAGGAATGCCCCACCGAGGCTGCACTTATCTAATTTTTAAATGCCTGTCTGATCTCTCACCCCACTCCCCACCCCGACCTCCGAACCCTCCCAATGCCCTAACTTCCTGTTAGTGTGTCCTCGAACCCCTCCATACCCTACCTCATAAGGACAGGGCATCTCTGGGCCCGATCCTGGTCACGGGCAACCTGGCACCTGGGCACTTTGTCAGGACCAGCCTGTCACCGTGGCAGTGAACTGCCAGCACCACCCAGGCATCCTGGCACTGCCAAGGTAGCACTGTTGGGGTGCCTAGATTGCAGTGCCAAGGTGCCAGGCTGGCAGTGCCACGGTGCCTGGGTGGCAGTGGCAGTCCTGGGTACCACCCTGCCCAGAGTCTGACCACCTGGAGGCCTCCGGTGACCTGGGAGGCGCCCTCAGGTGATGTTACGTTTGTGTGGGCCAGACCTAAATGATGCCATGGCGAGGTCTCAGGTGCGGGCGTTCTTTCCCAGGTCTCGGGAGCATCAGGCACCGACATAATTAAGTGAGCCTAACCACTCACTTAAATACGTAAATCTGGATCCCTCCCAGCAAGGCTTCTTGCGAGAATTAACGGCTTTGTCACTAAATCAGGCGCAATGAGGCCGTTCACGTGACATACCTGGAAAGTTTCTAATTTCATTTTTGAAATTGGCAGGGTGTTTGGCGAGATCACAGCTTGTATTTAACGGCATTTAGTGTCAGAAATGAGCTCCAATGGGTTTCTTGCCATTATCAGCTGTCTTGCCATTATTACAATCCCAGACCAGATCCCAACTGTGTCTAGGATACTGAACCCAATCCCCAATATACAAGTTTATTTGAAAGACTGCGCCAAAAGAATAATTTGCTCCAGGAGTGATTGCATGAAGAAATAGGGCTTTGATATTTCTAAAACTAAACTTTATTATGAATACAATATTAAACTTTTTAATTTCACTCCCAAAAAGAACAGTTTACAATTTACACCTCAAACACTACGACTCAATTTCCCATTAAACTACTCTCAATTTCCCATTAAACAACAAGAAAATAAATATACAGCTCTCAATCTATCTTACTGTGGGAGAATTGTGGATTCCGCCTCAGGCAGATCAGAAGGCAACTTCTCTCTCCAGAGTTTCTCCACCAACCTCCTCTCTAATGCTTTCAAAATGTCTCTCTGCCTTCTACAGCAATGACCTTTTCACCAAGCTGAAAACCCACTTATCTCTGCAGGCTGCAAAGCACATCAACTCCCCAGGGACTTCCCCATGGAAACCACTCTGCATTAGCCCAGACTGAAAAACACATTTCTTCATCAATTTCACCTGCTGGCTGCTAATTTGTGCTAGGCCCGACAAACACATTCTAACCGCAGACTTTTAACCTTTCAATAACCCACCATACTTACAATCCAATTTTCCTAACATCTTCCAAATGTCACACCATCTAACTCGCCGGACCAGGCTTCAGCTCACCACAAAAAGGGGGAGCTGCTTTTAAACACTCCCTCACCACTCACTTCAGTCAACACACAAGCATGGCAGCACCCAGACCTGTTCCTCGCTTTGGCGATGCTGATCTCACAAGGTCACATCTGTTTGATGCAAGACGGGACATCTTGTTCCCCCTCCGACCTGGAAGACCAGCAGCAGGGTCACCAATACCGCCTGAGGGGCAGTGGCAGTTGCCGTCAGTGCAGGCAGCATGACCAGGAAGACCGCCGTCTAATGTTGGATGAAGGTCAACGACCTCCACCGAGCTGCAAGGGTAAGTTACCATCTCTCTCCTGCCATTGGTTCCGCCTGCTACCCTTCAAATCCCCAAACCACCCCCCTCCCCCACAAATCATTGGCTGACGACACGCACCCTTCCCACATCAAACCTTTGTGCTTGCTCGACAGAACCCCCGGCACCCACCAGCACAACCCCTTCATGTCCAGTTTCAATGCCCACACATGCCACCTGCTATAGACCACCCTGACTCATCAAGCACACAGCTCACAAAGGCCTTGCTTTGTCCCCACAGGAGAAGATAGCCCATAATAAGTGGGAAAGGGCTTAGACAGTGGCGGAGTACCACAGATCCAAGCCCTCGCCACCTATGAGGAACGGGCCCTTGAGATCATGGGGTTGACTGAGGAGCGAGCAGCCACCGACAGCAAGCTTGGCCTGCGCCACAGAGGTGAGGATCCACTGCCCTTTCACCCAGGTGACTTGATTCAAGTGAGTTGTTCATGTCAGACAACATGATCCTTCACATGTCCATTCTCTCACAGGATTTCCATCCGATGGGGCCAGGCCATCCGGAGTTGTTTCCCCCCTGCTGCCAGCCATTGGAGAAGTCCAAGGAGACCACCATCGAGGCGTCACAGCTATCACCCCACCTTCCGCCAACGCAGAGACACACACCTCAGTGGGTGACATTAGTGGACAGACTGGTGGAGCGCTATCTGGTGAGCACCACACCAGATGTGCTAATGCACATCAGGAAGAGATAGGAACATACACAGGAGTTAGCAGTCAGAGGTCTGCTGGATCCCAGGACTCTGCTGAGTCCCGGTCAGATTCAGAGTCTCCGGCAATGTTCTCCCAGAGCTGATACAGATGCTAAGACACGGCCATGAGATTGAGGGGGTGGCAGCGACATTCCAACGAGTGCACAGCCGATTGGAGGACTCCCAAAGGTTATGGGCGAAGGAGATGATGCTGACAATGCGTGGCACTGAGGCCAACACTGCTAGGGTGGCGACCACAGTAGGAACAAAGAAGAACAAAGAACAATACAGCATAGGAACAGGCTCTTCGGCCTCCAAGCCTGTACTGGTCATGATACCACCTGCCTGGAGCACGAAGTTAGCATCTTGAATGGTGGTGTCCAAGGCATGGCTCAGTCTGTGACAACCATGGCTGAGGGAAGTGTCCCAGAAGCAGGTGGACTTTGCTGAGGAAATGCAGAGCAGGTCCAAGTCACTGAGGGACATGGACATTACCGGAGCTCTACAGTACGTGGTCCAGTCACTGAGGAGAATCGCTAAGGGCGTCGACACCATGGTGGGGAGGTGCCAGGTATGGCAGATTCAGATGACGCAGATGCCTCTGGAGTTCACTCCAGCTACCCCTCTGTCCCATAGAGACCCCCCACTGGCGCCCTCAGGGAAGATGAAGCACTGGAGGTCAACCTGGGGCCTGCCACCAAGTAAACAATGCGGTCTCCAGTTCTTCGGAATCTCCCCCTCCTGACACCAGCGCATCTCAAGGGCAGTGTGCAGAACAGGGTGGCACGGCAATGTCTATGACATCGGTAAGTCGGCCGGGGCCCTAATGCTCCATGTCCTCAAGAGGACGTCCATCAGGGGCACCAAAGGCCACAGGACGCGAAAAGCAGCAGACTGCCTCCACCTCTGATGTGCATTCTGGGGTCACATCTAGACGTAGCAGAGACCATGAAAGATAAAGAGGACTGAGGAGCACTGTTGGTGAAGGGGGGGGGGGGGGGGGAGGCACAATCTATAGCTAGAGGGAATGGACATGTCCAATGTTCACTATTAAAACATGTTACACGTGAAGCCTGTGTTACGTTAATCTTCAGAAGTATCCCAGGATGTAGCTGTCATGCACACTCCCTGGGAAACGTGTACATATGTGCATAATCTGGAGGTGCTGGCCACACACGAGTTGAAGGGATTTAGGGAGTGGAAGCCCCTTCTTGTTAATGAAGGGCACTCCCCTGATGCCCGGTGTGCACAAGGTGATATGTGCCACCTATTGCCCTCTGAGCCTGGGGCATCCCAGCGATTGGGGGGGGGGGGGGGGGCGGGGGGAGATCCTGCTGCCTGGGCATCTTGGTGGGCTTGGTCTATCTCAAAGGTAATATAATCTGCTGGGTCCCGGTCGGATTCCGATCCGAGTCTCTGGACAAGGTTCTCCCAGAGCTGATACAGAGGCTTAGACACGGCCATGAGATTGAGGCCATGAGATTGAGTATATGACCGGCCATACAGGGCATCTGTGACCTCAGGGATGCATTTGTGGGCTGTAGCATGTGAAATGCTGCCCTAGTCCCCGTTCGAGCCCTGAAATTAACCAGTTGCATAAACATTCAGGGCTGCGGTGACCTTTACTGGGAGGTGAGCTGACGGACAATGCCTCACCTTATAGGAAATGGGCGAGGATGAGGGCCTCCCTGATCCTGCAGGCATGCTGGACCCTTTCCGTCGCCTGTCCTCCACCCTCCTGCACCTCCCCGGGCTCGTCGACCATCCCTTCCTGGTCCGGCTCCTCCTCCTCCTCAGATGAGGGTGCCCCCCCTCCTTCACGGGGTACCAGGTCCTTGAGGACATAGCACAGGTGCTGCACTGTCTCTTTGCTGAGATGGAACCTGCTGGGCACATGCTGTCCATCATCTCCTCAAACAACCAAGGATGCCTGTACACCGTGAGCACTCGCTGCCGTCCCCCTCTGGGTTCCTCCTTGGCCTGATGGGCAGCCAGGTCTTCAGGGTCATGGCGCCCCCTGCACATGGCGGCCGCCATGTGGGCGCTGCTGCCTTCTCTGGTGTCTGGCCGCCTGGGCTGCCACCAGCACTGCGAGAGCATCCTCTATGGGAGCGACACCACCAGCCATTTTGGTATCTGGAAGGAATTGGAGAAGGAGATAGACGGGCAATCAGTTCGGGCTTCCATTCTAGGACCCTCAAATCCCCCAAGCCTCCACCATCCTTACATGACCTGCCTTCTCTCCGAGTTCCATCCAGCGATCCGGTTGAGCTCGAGAAGCTCACTCTACACACTCAACTCTGGCTAGAGCAGGAGCCCCTAGACCAGACCCTAGAATCTTGCGGAGAACATGAGGGAGACCCTGCTCAGGTGCCCTCCCCTGATACACACACTCACCCTTTGCTCGCGAGGATATCCCCAGTGCTGAAGCCCAGCTCGAGTTTTTTACTGTTGGCTGCTGCCTCTATGCTGCTGATGCTTCCAGAGTTCAGGCAAAGTGTTCAGGCTTCAAAGTTCGATTGAAATGCGATGCAATAATCATCATCTGAAATATGGCACGTATACCCACGAGAAGCCACTCGAGAATAATTTGTTTCTTAAACGGTCAATGGTAACAAAGATTTGAAAATTAACTACGCAACATTCCACAGATCACACTAACCATCAAACAATAAGGAAAGGTCACCGTTCAATATTGTGACCAATACAAAGCTATATCAGCTGATTTTCACCAAAGAAACCAAACACATTATCAACACTCACAGGTTCCTCAACAGAAATGGAGGATAAGTCGAGAATGTGTTATCTTGTCCAGAACCTTTGTAGAAATGATCTGCCCAGCAATGTGTTACTTGTTCTACATACCAATGCCATTCTCCTTCCAGGACCCGCAGCTGTGCAGGTCCTCCCACATGGCCCAATCTCACCAGACCCAAATCCTGGCATCCACATATTCCACTGGAGTTCAAGGTACAGTTGACCCATGGTGACGTGCCAGTCACATGTAACTCACCACGCCAGCAACAAAAGCATCAGCAAATTTCAAAATATTTCTTCAATGGCGTCATCAGGCGGCCCATCTGAATCAATGTTGTGCATCAGGTCCCGCAGCGTCTTCTTGTTTCAAACTGGATTTGCTTCTGGACTCATGTATCCCCCTGAGCCCGATGTTCCAGGTTCACGGTATCTTAGAAAAATTGTCCTTCTTTCCAGTTACAGAAAAGGAAGGAAAAAGCCGCAGCAGCCTCCAGGCATTTGCAACCACCAGCAGGAGCAAGCAGCAAACACAACCTGCAGCTGTGAAGTGCTCTCACAACTGACAAGGTCAATTTCACAGCCTTCAGCTGTGATTCTGGTGTAGAGGCCTGTTAATTACATGATAATGTATTCAAATGAGGTTCTTGTCATTGAACTTTGGGAAACACACCGCGCCATTGACGGGGGGGGGGGGGGGGGGGGGGGGGGCAATCACGTCATACGTTTACGTCGATGTAGAATCCGACTTTGCACTTCTCACAATACTGTCTGCTTCCGTCGCCAAACCTGCCCAGCGCGAACAGGAGTGCAAAATCCTGGTCAATGCTTTGTCCATCAGAGCTGAAATGTTAACATTTCTTTGGAAAACATGCTACACGTCTGCAGAGCTTCCTGTTCTTGTTTCTCATTTCCAGCATTGATAAATTTTTTTTGCCCTTTTAAATTTCAGAAACATTTTTCAAAGCTTCACTTTTAGGGGTGAAATTTCTCCTGACGGCATCAAAGGAATCAGGATTAATGAGGATTAAAAAGGTGTGGAGGCATCCGACAATAGATTTCATCCTAATACACAATGCTACAATTTTCTCAGCCTTCTTGGCCCTCTGCCTGGAGTAAGTGCAAGACTAATGTTAAAATAAAAAATGACAGAAATTAGGTTCTTTCCCTTGTCCCACCTCACTTTTTTCTACATTTGAGCACACACTGCTCCCATTCGAGTGCTCAGGAAACTAGATGGTGCCAATGGAATGAAGGGTCTGCAGAGGTCCAGAGGCACTCGAAGAAAATAATCAAAAGCCATTAACCTTTCGTTTTGGAGTTTGTGCAGCTGCCTCAGTTGATTTTGTGGCAGATATAGCAGTGGTCAGGAGCACACGTCAGATCCCTGGGAACTCGGAAACATTCTATTCCTCTGGCTCCTGCTTGGATACATCCCTCTTCTTCACTCTATAATTTGCAGCTGCAAGTTCACCCAGACGTTCATCATGCTGTGGAATTCCCTTCCTAAACTCCCCCCTGTTCCCCTTTCTCATTTGAGCCTCCCTTTGAAACCCTTCTCTTTGACCAAACCCTACCCGGTCACTCCTTTCATTAACCACCTATGCCACATTTTACTTTGTTTCAAATGTTCTTTAGAAACGCAATTTATTCTTGTGTTGTTTTTTTATTCACACGAAACTCAGCATTCCTCCCCTTGTGGGTGCAGAGCACCCAAGGTACCAACTGTGCCCATTGGACCGTCTACCTTACCCATTACGATTACTCAACCAAGAAAGGTGGGGCAAGATTCTCGGTTGGCCGACTCCGAAATCAGGAATGGTGATCAAGTGGAGAATAGCTCCCGACGCCGAAATCACGGCAGGCGCTGGTTTGACGCTGAATTGCGATGCTCCGCCCCCATCAGCAACGGCATCATTACGCGCATGCCGCACATAGTTGCAACCGCATCCGCTTCTCTAGCGGGCCCGCCCGCGATGCTCCACTTCTGATGGGCCGGGCTCCCGATGGCGCAGTCCACGTGTGCTCTCAATAGTTGTGAACCTGGCGTGGTGGCTGTGGAGAGAGAGCGAGGCGTATGGACAGTGTCCAGCACTGCCATACTTCTCCGACAGTCGTGCCGCTGGCTGGGTGGCTTTTGCCAGGGCTTGGGGGGGGGGGGGGGGGGGGGGGGGGTGGTATGGTCCAGCACAACTGTTTGGCCGCGATCGGTGTGTGTGTGTGGGGGGTGTATAGTTTATGCGCGGCTGCAACTTATCAACCCTATGCATTTCCATCACGGACCCGGTGATCCCCGCACCATTGTTCGTGTGTTCTGCGGGTATTTCGCACGGCGCTGGTGGTAGTCCCTCACTGGCAGCCGAATCAGTGCAGATGTGGCGCCGATCTTTCTGTCTGGAACTCCATGGATCCTCCGTTGACGTCAGCACTTAGACTCAGGAACGGAGAATCCAGACCATGGTCTTTTTCATTCTTGGTAAATCTAAACTGAGGATAAGCATGTTTATGCTTCTTTATAAGAGTCGTTCTTATCTAATTCATCACAGTTGGAAGTTTACAGTTATACTTGGAGACCACAAATTGAAGATGCAATGAAGACATTCGGTTGAAGAAATTCAGAATGCTCCTCATCGATTGCCGTCGATCATTTGCTTCCATTACAAATGGGAAAATTTTTAATTTTATTCTTTGCTTCCATGAGTGAATTACCAATCAAAAGCTCTAAAGTCCAGCAACTTAAGCTATATACGTTCAACTCTAAATGCATGAGTACAAAACATATTTTGTATTGAGCCATTACCAGGATGAATCAGATCAAAGCTCTTACTGAAAAAATAAGAAATTGGTTAGCCTTCATATTCAATTCCAGAACAATTCGCTACTCAGGGTATCTATATTTTATTGAAAAATCACAATTCCCCCATTAACTGATGACTCATTCCGTCCTTGTACTGTGACTTCATTATAGATAGCTTACGCTCAATCTCATGCTGCATCTGCGTCAGCTCATGCACTGTCTTCATAACTAATTATCACTGTGTGTAGGCTGCATGCTCTTGCTCCCTCCCTCCCGAGATTCCTTACCCCGACTCATCTGTTTTCTTGGCCTGTTCTCAGAACATGTGTTGTGGTTCATTGAGGTCCAGAAGCATTGTGCCTGGTCTGTCCGTCCAGATGAAAAAGCAGTGTGTAGTCTTCATTGATTTGTATATATCACCGTCTTCAATTCAATAATACTAAAGGGAGATATTAGTGCTGCCTCAGCCCAAGTGAGAGAACTTGGAGAGAACCAGGTCATTCTCTCAAGATTAACAGTGGCATGATTTTACTGGTCCGAACCTCAGTTACTGGTGCAGACACAATGCAATATTAAGAAATATTGTTCTGCTGTTTCAGTAAAATGCATTCAAAATTCCTTTCTGGCTTTTTGTTTTCAAATCTATCTTGTATTTCCTTACCATTCCATAATTCTGCAAGTATTTTGAGTTTTGATCAAGTAAATCTAATGAGCTCTGAAGAAACTTCATGGATGTTCTCCTGACTGATTAAACTTGGCTGAAAACACTGCTCTCCATAAATGACGGGTCCACAGAGGAACATGAACAGCAAGCATCTGAACGATGCCCAGATACAAGGATGTTAATTATCCTAGGAAGGACCGCTTGGGAAAATTATTCAGTCCCATGGAGTCACGGATTTTTGTAAGGTATACACATAAAATATTTTACAGTTCTTTACACATCATGCTCATTATTTCAGTGATCTGTGCCATGAAGAGCTCAAGCTGTCCAAAGCCTGTGACATAAAATGGGCTCTGATTCCTCAACAGCAGAAAGTGCGACAATGAATAGACTGCACATTTTACATTCCAACTGACTTTAAAAAAAAAAGAAACATCATGCGCAATGTAAAGCGAGCTGCTGATTCACTATCAAACCATTTTGCACTAATAGCTCTGACTAATCACACGCCCTAAACCTTTAACATTTTTGTTTTCCTTCCATGAATTTAACCTTTCTTGCTGCACGAAAAAATAATGGGCAGTGAATTATCAGACGTGGTCTGAACTTTAATGTGAATTGATTTGTGATCGCAGTGGAAATGGCCAACACTATGTCCTAATGCTCAAACTGAAGAGTGGAGGGGCTGAGCCACAATTTGATTCATTTTACAAACCTAAAGGTCAATAGCTTTTCAATTATAGAGAGGAATTGTACGCTAATATTTGTTTTCATACATTCTTAAGCTTATTTAAAGTTTGCAGGCATTTCATTCCTCGTGTATTCTTTTTGTTATCAGTATTCGGTTTTCCATTTATATCGCCCACAATGGGCTGCTGGCATGGTTTAATAATTAAATTGCTCTTCATCGAATTATCTTAACATCTTCGTTGTATAATGTGTAATAAATCATCAGACATTTAGAGCAAATTATTTTGGTAGATGATGGATGGCCATCTATTGTAACCCATTCACCCGTAACCCCTCTCCTCGCTGTCCAACAGCGACTCTCCGTTAAGCAGTGCATTAATTTTAGAATTCTCATCCTTGTTTTCAACTCCCTCCATCCTGCTTGTCTCTGTAATGTCCTCCAGTCCTACAATCCTCCTAGATAGCTGCACCCCTCCAATTTTAGCCCCTCAAATATCCCTGATGTTCATCACTGAAATAGTTTTTATTGTTGCTTATCAGGGTGGCACAGTGTTCAGCACTGTTGCCTCACAGCTCCAGGGCCCCAGGTTCGATTGCGGCCTGTGGTGACTGACTGTGTGGAGTTTGCACTTTCTCCCCGTATCTGCGTAGGTTTCCTCCGGGTGCTCCGGTTTCCTCCCACAGTCCAAAGATGTGCAGGTTAGGTGGATTGACCATGCTAAATTGCCCCTTAGTGTCCAAAAGAACAGGTGAGGTTAATGGGTTATGGGGATAAGGTGGAGGCGTGGTCTTAAATAGGGTGCTTTTTCTAAGGGCCGGTGCAGACTTGATGGGCTGAATGGCCTCCTTCTGCACTGTAAATTCTATGATTCTATGATAATGCTGCCAGCAATCCACACATCAGGGATAAAGGATACATTATTTGTCACATAGTAGCATAGGTGCCAGTAGTAAACAGTTCTCACCAAGATTGTAATATATTCACCATTTATATCCATAGTATCCATAGAATTCTTACAGTGCAGAAGGAGGCCATTCAGTCCATCAAGTCTGCCCCGACCCTCTGAAAGACCATCCTACATCGGCTCACCCCTGTGCCCTATCCCTGTAACCCCACCTAACCTGCCGATCTTTCAACACTAAGAACAATTTTAGCATGGCCAATCCACCTAACCTGCGCATCTTTGGGGTGTGGGAGGAAACTGGAGCATCTGGAGAAAATCCCCGCAGACATGGGGTGAACGTACAAACTCTGCACCGACAGTCACCCAAGGCCGGAATCGAATTCGGGTCCCGGGCACTGTGACGCAACAGTGCTAACCACTATGCCACCCAACACAATGGGCGCGATCTACTGGCCACTCTGCACCCGAAAGCAGATCTTGCAAAGACGTTATGTGAAGCACGCCCATTGTGGGTGGGATCACCTTTTAGCAAATCTGCATATTAGAGTGAGACAAGCATTCCCAAGATCTAACCAAGGCGCAACTTCTATCCCTTTTGCCTTGGAGACCTCAAGCAAGTGCGTTCAGTGCTGGTCTCCACAAACAGGACCAGATGGATCGGCACTTGTGGGGGTCTCCCAGGAGATCGGAGTCCCCAAGGTGCTTGCCCTCTGGACAGGGTGATACCCTGGCACTGCCACCTGGGTGTCAGCCTGGCAGAGGCACTGCTAGGGTGCGAGGCTGGCATTGCCACGGTGCCAAGCTGGCATTTTGTGCATGTCGGTGATCAGGCCGGGGGTGGGGGTGCGCTGCTCGGGTGTGGGGAAGGGTGCAGAGCAGCCTGGGGCCCCTTTATAGTGAGTTGGGGTTTGGGAGTCGCATGGGAGTTCAAGAAATCAGGACGGCATTTAAAATTCTGGCGAGGGGAGCTCCTCAGTGCAGAAAACGGGGCTAAGTGCGGCCTAGTGGGGGCGTTCCCCGCTGAGGCCCCGTCTCTTACCGGGGGTGGGATTTGCTTCATGCGGAGTGGTACTCTGGGGAGGCTCGCTAAATATATGTTAATATATTATAATGGAATTCCCGTCATTGCATGGTGGGAACCCCGTTCAGTCATTGGCGGGGACAACCGGGTGAGCAAATCCCCTCAATTCACTGCTCCCGCCACCATTCCGGGCCACTGAAAACGGGGGACGGATCCCCCGCCCTGCGAAACCCCCTCACCCCTGCAAGTAAATCATTATAAATCCGAGAGTTCATACAGTTGATGTTGATGACTTATTTCCTAAAATAATAAAGTGATCGTGTTTTTAAAAATCTGTTCATGGGACGCGGATATCGCAGGTTGGGCCAGCAATAATGACCCAGCCCTAATTGCCCTTGAGGGGGTTGCTAAGAGTTAGTCACATTGCTGTGGTTCTGGAGTCACGTGTGGGCCAGACCAGGTAAGGACTGCAGATTTCCTTCCCTAAAGGACATTAGTGAACACATGGGGTTTTACGACAAATAACAATGGTTTCATGGTCATATTTACATTTTTAGTTCCAGATTTTTTTATTGAACTTTAATTCCACCATCTACCTGGGTCTCTGGATTACTATTCATTGAGCATACTACGACACCATCGGCTCCCCTGTGTGCACGTGTCTGTTGTAAGAGCCCTTCCCGATGATTCACTTATTTCCCCTGCCTTTACTTTTGCCGTCATTTTGAATCCATGGTTGCTTAATGGACATGCATCTTTAAGTCAGGCAGCAGGGAGAATTAGGAATTCAAGAAGTTGCAGCATAGTATATGTGGTGCTGCTTGCTTTGGACAGGAAGACCCAGACTTTGTGGCACCCAAGAGATGGAGTGGGATTCGGTTCAATTGGTTGAGGGGTGGCCAATGAATTGGCCAAAAGGCTGCAATCTGCCAGGTAACAGGTGGTGATTGGATCCTGCCTGAGTGGAATGGTCTCCAGTGACCTGAAGAAAGCAGAGTTGAACCTGGACACTTAGGGGCAAAGATCTGCTCCCTCGCTTCTCTCTCTCCAGAAATGCTGTGAGTTGATGCAAACTGGAGAGACGTGAATGAATCTACAATGAAAACCTCGAACTGAAAGGAAAGTTTGAAGAGGAGAAAGGTGCTAGAAACAACCATCTCACACAAAGATTCTTATCTTTTGACTTTCATCTTTATTATTGTCACACCTCTCCACCCCCCTGTTTGTTTGCCACACATGTGTGTATAGAGGGTGGAGGCAAATTAAAGTGTGAGGAGTAGGAATTAGATAATAGTTAACCGGTTAACTATTAACTGGTGGGTACCGAAGCAATAGGTCAGAAGGTGAAAAAATTGAGGGAGAACTAGGAAACAGGGCCACTACGGCTCTGAGAAAGAGCAGACAGGGAGATGTTGCTGAAAACAGTGGGACTGGTGGCCTGAAGTGCATTTGTTTTAATGCAAGGAGGATAACAGGTAAGGCAGATGAACTTAGAGCTTGGATTAGTACTTGGAACTATGATGCTGTTGCCATTACAGAGACCTGGTTGAGAGAAGGACAGGTTTGGCAGCTAAACATTCCAGGATTTAGATATTTCAGGTGGGATAGAGGGAAGTTTAAAAGGGGTGGAGGAGTTGCGCTACTGGTTAGGGAGAATATCACAGCTGTACGGCAGGAGGACACCTCAGAGGGCAGCAAGGCCATATGGGTAGAGATCAGGAATAAGAAGTGTGCAGTCACAATGTTGGGGGTTTACTACAGGCCTCCCAACAGCCAGCAAGAAATAGAGCAGATAGGTAGACAGATTTTGGAAAGGAGTAAAAGCTACAGCGTTGTTGTGATTGGCCGGCTGGCGCGACGGAGGATCCTGCTGCTGGAAACGGGTGCGGTGGGACGGAGAATCCGGCTTTGTGTATTTTTTAAAGAATTATTGGTCAATTCAATTGTGTTGCGACTCTGGGTCAAGTGGGGCTGGAATTGACCCCAGCCCAGGGTGTCGTAGCACTGTGCATGTTTGTTGTTACGAGCAGGGCCGGTGATGTGGGGGAAGGGAAGTGTTAATTTTTAAATATGAAACAGATGGCTATTAGCTCCCCCTTTAATTAAATGAAAATCCAGACATTAATTGAAATACCATCCCCGCCATTTATAGTGGGCACATGCATGCAATAAGGACCTTCCCGTCATATGCAATTACCAGTTTAACGTTTGAAAAACCTTTTGATGAGCATTACTGTCATTCAGTCAAGAGGTACAAAAATTCGAATACATACATTTATAACAATTTAAAATGAAAGAACAGGAAGAATATCATGTGACAACAACAGAGGTTGAGCCAACAATTATGTGTAAAATGTCAAGCCAATCTGCACATTTCACTCTGCACTTCAGGTCATAATTAATATGCCCAGGGTTATGCCTTTCCTATTTTTAATGTAGGTTTGACTGATTTCCAAAAGACATGCCTCAACCAAAGAATGTTACATTAAGCAAACAAATGTGCCCTATGAGTCAAACATAACATTACTTCAGAGACTGCTACAAAAATGGATATCATTTATAAAAGCTACTAAATTGAATCATGTATGTAGCTGCCTATTTTCTGGAGTAGTTGTCCAAACAAAAATGAAAACAATTATATCAAACAACCATTTTACCATCATTAGCTCAGGCAGTAATTTGGCTACTGGTCCTAATTTTGTACCATATTGATCATTAATCTCATAGAATAGTAAGACCACACTCAGAGAACTGTGAATAGTCCTGATATCCATATCATAAGCAGTATATGGAGGCACTAGAGAACGTGCAAAAAAAATAATTCCAAAATTGATATCAGAACTGAGAGGTTATACTGGTTAGGAATGTGTGAACAGGCGTGGGCCTCTTGTTTGTGAAGAAAAGACAGAGGAATAACCCAGTGGAGGCCTTTCAAATTATGAACAAGTTTGACAAGTTAGACTTTAAGGAAATGTTTGTATTTGCAGTTGAGACGGGAACTAGGGGCCATAAATAAAAAAAGTCACTAACAAATCCAACAGGAAATTCAGGAAAAATGTCTTTCCCCAGAGAAAGGTTAGAATGTCGGTCTTGCTGCAAGAAGCAATAGTTAAAAGGAATAACTTCAATGCATTTAGGGGGAAGTTAGATAATTACATGGGGAAGAAGGGAATAGACAGATATATCTGTGGGGTTAGATGAAGATGTTTAGGAGGGGGTTCATGTGGGAGCACAGCATGAACCTGTTGGGCTGAATGGTCCATTCCTATGCTGGAAATAATTTATAGTCATAATCTTGATGGCTTTGTATTTTGTGCATGCTAACCTTTGCATTGACATTAATTTCAACGGTGCCTGTTCATGCAGCTCCACTGCTTTAATACTGACTGAAGTAGTAAGCAAAATCATCGCTAAGCAGCTAACATTCCTGATCTAATGTGGTCTAATATTGTGACAATGATTAGAGCAAGACTGGTGGCCTGATTGCTGGCTGGCTAAATGGACTTATGATTACAATTGTTTTTGCGGAAAATAGACAGAGCACTTAAGATGCTATAATCGGGAACGTTGAAATGATGTTAACACAAATGTACAGCGGCTATCTCTTTTTAACCAATATCAAGTGACTGTCCGTTTTAAATGCAGTTATTTTTTTAGTGGCAGGGGTTGTCTTATATTTTGACCATGTTAAGAACATAAAAAATCATAGCGGGAATAGGTCATGCAGCCCCATGGGCCATTCATTACTATCATGGTTCATCTTCTACCTCAACACTTGCCCACCCACTCCCTATATCTCTCGATTCCCTGAGAGGCCAAAGGTTGATCGATCACATTCTCGTATATACAGAACAACTGAGCATCCATAACCCTCAGGTTAGAGAATTCCAAAGATTCACAGTGCTCTGAGTGACAAAATGTCTCCTCTTCTCTGCCCCGTTAGCCTAAAACTGTACCCCATTTTTGATTGACCAGAAAGGGGAAATAATCTCCATCTGCACGGTCATGCTCCACAAAACTCCATGGGCGGGATTCTCCCAACGGGAGTCTAAGTGCCGACGCCGGAGTAAAAACCGGAGTGTTTTACTCCGGCGTCGGCGCCCGTTCCCAGATCCCTATTCTCTCCCCTCCGTGGGGCTAGCAGGGGCGGCGCGCTATTTACGGGGGCGGGGCCTCGGCACGGCATCAGAGACCCACGCCGCATAAAAGACGTGCGCCTTGGGTCCCGCGCATGCGCAGTTGGGCCGCCGCCCCACACAAACATGGCGGATGGATCCAGGCTCGCCGGCAGAAGAAAGGAGGCCCGCCGACAGAGAGGTCGGCCCGCCGATCGGTTGGTCCCGATCGCGTACCAGGCCACTCCAGAGGCCCCCCCTCGGAACAGAGCCCTCCTACCCCCCCCCCCCCACAGACCGCGCTCACAAGCCTTCGCGATGAGTACCTGCCGGCAGCGACCAGGTGTGGACATCGCCAGTGGGACTAGGCCGTTTACGCGCAGCCGCTCGGCGCATCCGGGCCAGAGATTCGACGCTCGCTGTTTGCGGCGATTCTCCGAGCAGCCCGGCACGGTTCGCACGACGCTGGTTTGGGGGGGGGGGGGGGGGGGGAGGAGGAGGTGGGAGAATCGTATGCGGGGGTCGGGACAGCGTGCGCGATTTGCGCAGCGCCCCGCCGATTCTCGCACCCGGTCCGGGGGGGGGGGGGGGGGGCGGAGAATACCCGCCCCAAGTTTCCATGTGATCATGCTTCTAAACTTCAAAGAGTATAGATTTAGTTTACTCAACCTCTTATCGCAGAAAATAATCTCGTGAACCTTTACTATACCACCTTCAACGCAATTATATCTTTCCTTTGATAGGACGACCAAAATTGCACATAGTATTCCAGTACTGTGTCAACAAAACCCCATACAATTGTTGCAAGACTTCCTTATTCATGTACTCAAACCCACCCCCCACTTGTAATAAAGGCCAATATGTAATTTGCATGCCAACGTTGTGTTCTTTGTGAAAGTGCACTCAAGCCTCTCCAGATACCATCGGTCTGAGGTTCCACACCTTTTAAAAAATATTCTCTTTTTCTTTTCTAAAACTGTGCTCCCATTCTTGATTCACCAGAAAGGGGAAGCAACCTCCCACTATCTACACTGTCATTCTCCACAAAATCTTGGGCTGGATTCACCCAAAATATGGCTAGGTCTCGGCGTAAAAACGCTGGCGTTGTACTCGCGGATGGAATTCTCCCCTACCCAGCAGGGCGAGCTGTACCGGTGCCGAGGAGTGGCGTGAACCTCCCCAGCGTCGGGCCGTCCCGAATCCTCCGCACCTACAGGGGCTAGGCCAGCACCGGCAGAGTTGCCGCTGAGCCAGCTGGCGCGGAAGGGCTTGGCGCCACACCAACTGGTGCCGAACGGCCTCCGCCGGCCGTGAGTTGGCGCATGAGCAGGAGCGCCAGCCCAGCGCATGCACAGGGGAGTTCTTCTGCGCGCCGGCCATGGCAAAGGTTGACAGCAGTCGGTGCGGAGGGAAAGAGTGCCCTCACGGCACAGGCCCACCCGCAGTGGGTCCCAATCGCGGGCCAGATCTCCCCCCCCCCCACACCCTCCAGAGAACTCTGCAGGTCGCCCGTAGAGCCAGGTCCCGCCGGTATGGACCTGGTTTAATTTACGCCAGCGGGACTGGCCGAAAACAGGCGGCCGGTCGGCCCAATCGCAGGGCGGAGAATCGGCAGGGGGGCCACTGCCAGCGGCCGCCGACCGGCACGACGTGATTCCAACCCCCGCCAAAACCCCAGCGCCGGAGAATTCGGCGTCGAAGCGGCGGGGCAAGATTGACGCCGCCCCCCGGAGATTCTCCGATCCAGCGGGGGATCGGAGAATCCCGCCCCTGGTTTTGATTCCGTGCATGCGCAGGGCAGCGGCCTCCAAAGGCCGCACCGAGCGCCATGGCGGACTCGGACCGCGGAGGAATCAGGAAGATGTAGCCCCCCGCCGATCGGCCGCGCGCACGAGGATCCATCTGACCCGATCTCTCCCCCGGCCGCCCATAAGACCCCCCCCCCCCCCCGGTGCCCAATCCACCACCCCCCACCTGGGCAGCAGCGGACTGAGTCTGCAGACGCCACACGAGAGACCCGACCGGCCATAGCATGTTAGTTCCACGCCGTCGGGAACTCGGCCGGTTGAGAGCAGAGGATGGCTGGGCGGGCCTCTGGCAATGGCCCCCCCAGCCGCGCGGAGTACTATGCGAACGCGCCAATTTTTGGGGCCCGGAGAAACACCGGACCGGCACCAGGCCCGATTTCAGCGTGAAATCGGATTCTCCACCTCCACGCCAAACGCGATTTTGGTGCAAGGCTGCGGAGAATCCAGCCCCTTGTTTCAATGAGATCATCTCCCATTCTTACATTTCCCCATATTATATTCCTCCAGCTACCTTGCTGCCCAGTCATTTAACCTGACTACATCTCTTTGCTGCCTCTTTGTGTCCACCTCACTGCTTACATTCAAACCAAGATTTGTATCATCAGCAAACGCGGATATATTACTTTCAGTTCCTTCATTTAAGTTATTAATAATAGTCTAAATGAAATGAAAATTGCTTATTGTCACAAGTAGGCTTCAAATGAAGTTACTGTGAAAAGCCCCTAGTCGCCACATTCCGGCGTCTGTTCGGGGAGGCTGGTACGGGAATTGAACCGTGCTGCTGGCCTGCCTTGGTCCGCTTTCAAAGCCAGCGTTTTAGCCCTGTGCTAAATCAGCCCCTAATCGCTGAGGCTCGGCACCGATCCTTACGGCACTCCACTATTCACTGCCTGCCAACTTGAAAATGCCGTTTCCCTACTCTCTGCTTCCTGCCTGTTAATCAATCCTTCACATCCATTCTAATATATTACTTCCAACTCTATAAGCTTGTATCGAGTTAGATTGTATATTAATCTTTTATGTGTCACCTTATTGATATATTTTAGAAATTTGCATAGACTACATCGGACTGTTGACTTGATTTGACCAAGATATCCAAGTAGATTCATCCACCTAATCCAGTCTTACTTCTGCTGCTACAGAAGGGAGCCCTTATAACATTCATTTGAGGTACTCCAACTGAGCTTAGGGTATCTTTCACTGGAGATAATAGTATAGATGCCCTGGTGCTGCTCCATACCAAACCTAAAGGAGGCTGCAGAGCCTCCTTGCCACTTCATCAATCTAATCCTCAGATCCCACTGGTCTCACAAATGGGGGTTAGCTGCCTCAAGGTGAGTGACCTGTGCTCCCATCTCAGGAAGCCAACCACAGTCCTTAATAGGCGGTGAGCGCAAAATGGCCGCCTCCCATAAGATTCACACTCTCACTCACCTCTGACCCATGCAGCATGGGACCCAGAAATGGTGCCAACAGCTGAAAGTTTTTAGGGCTAATAAGATTTGTGTGACGTGGTGTTGTACGGAAATGTGCACCTTAGAGCACAAAGTATGTCAAAAACTAAAATAAGATAATACTTGTTATATTACGCGATAGTAATATCTTGTTACTCTTTTGCTTACTTCCAGAATGGTCTGATGGTTGTAGTTCAGTAAAACTACCAGTCTTCAAGTTAAGCAAATCACATTTATTGAATAACGAATATAAATATCTATGAGTTTGTACACTGTTCTACAACTATAACTGATGATTAAGTATAAATAATGTTTAACTACACGTGCCAACTAAGCTATATCTCTTAACACTCTGCTCTCTAGTCACTTCTGATACGAAGAGGCGGGAATCTCTTCTGAGTGCAGTTTATGGGCATAGATCTGCCATCTAGCACTATAATACAGATGTTAATTCCTTACATATCAGCAGATGTGCAGATCACTACAATACTATCCCTGAATTTAGCAAAGGTCCTTCCCTACTCTGCCTCTTCATTCCATGTCATGGCCTCTTTGTTCCATGTCAAGGCCTCTTTGAGTGCACTGACCCCTTGATGGTATTACCCCCCCCCCCCCCCCAACCCCTGTTGTGCATGACTTCTTCCTTTATAGAGCTTTGGAGACAGAAGGGGGCCCTTCAGCCCATTGTGTCTGCACCAGCCATCAAGCATCACTTCCTAGCACTTGGTCCATAGCCTTTTATGCTATGGTGTTTCAAATGCTCAACGGAATGCTGGTTATGTGTTACCTTGTCCTGAAAATAAAGAAGCAATGCTGAGATGCTGGAAGTATTACGGCAAAGGAGGGATAAGCAGATGTTAATAGCAGTGGAGAAGCCTGCTGACCAAAGGGTGTCTTCACATCCCCTTCACAATTACGGAGCCTAACCTATCTGAGTTGACTGTGAGCATGTATGCGCATACAGCAAGCAGCTCGGTTTTATTTGAAGGGATTTTCGGACAAAAATATTTAACTTGTCATCATGCCTGGAGTGTAGCAATTGCTCGTACCCTGTAGAAGAATGGGCATGTATGGCAAGATTTCAAAAGGCAGAATTCTTCCAAGGCCCCGCTGACATGTTCGATGGTGGGCATGAAATATATGGGGGAAGCCCAGAAATTGGTTTCACTCCAGGGTGAATTGACAATGGGAACTTCCACTGGTGCCCACCATGACAAGTCAGAAACCCACCAGAGGCTGGCGCCAACCTCATTTACATCAGCCCCAACTCCCCATGCCAGATTCCGTTCCCAAGGAACAGAATGCCTTGGAGGGCCAAACAGAGTAGTTTGTGCAAAACTCTTCTTGTGACACTTTTGCTGTGACATCAGGAAATCCTGTGCTCCAACAAGGCTGCTGTTCCATCCTCGCAATGAGTAAGGCTGAGCGAATGATAGAAAATGGCACTCCACTGAAAGCTACTGTACACTTTAAAGCAGTGACAGACATGTTGCCCTCTAATTGCAGCAATCTGGTGAATTACACACTGTAAACTCGGTCTGAATGAAATGAGACCTGACTTGAGGAGATTTGTCGGGATTTCCTTGTGCGCTACTCAGGCAGGCAGGTAGGCACAATGCCTGCAACAGTGTTCCTTTCTGATTGGTACACATATTGGAAATCTTAGCTCAATTATAAACCTCTGAAAAATGTCTGCCACCCCTGTGGTGTGCGAGAAAATGAGCCACACTTACCTACAATATGGATACAATTCTCTTAAAAGAAGATTTAATGTAAATACATAGATTAATTGCTTCCTTCAGTTCTGGTATGAACAAAAGTTTATAAAAGCATGACTTTTAATACACAAGTACAGCTCCATTGCACAGGACTGTGCATTCATTCTTGGAGTGAATTATAATGATGTTAGATTTAAATCAATAGTATATAGATAAAAGGAGTTTACTGGTAATAATAACAATAATAGAAAATCCAATTACAGTAATCTGAAAGTATGTTAAGTATTCAAACTTTAATGTACACGTGGTCCAGTATATTATATTTAATGAGGTCAATGATAATAATGGCAGATGACCACACAACATATTTCAGAAAATGTCAAGGTACAAACTCACTTTAGTAGGCTGCTGGCATCTATCTCTATTAATGTGATATTTTTGCTGAGCATTCAAAATACCCTAAGAAACCTTCAACAAACGTGGAAGAATAATATTGCAACATTATCATCAATCATCATCAAGAGTGAATGATATCAGTCGCAGAGAATGAGATACATACAATCTGATCTCCAGAATCACCATCAAGCATTCAGAGATCAGGTATAGAATTGTTTACACAACAGGCTACATCTTCTCAGTCTACGCCATTGACATTTAATTTTTGCCCAGCTTCATAAAAATTGAATTTTTGCCCAGCACCATTGCACATCAGAAAATCCTGGGAGCCCTGTCCATAATTGTCCAATATGTCTTGTGGTAGTTAAGTCTCAAAAATACTGCATACAACTTCAGCTTCACTCTGACATGACATTTAATTTGCAATGATGCTAAATGTGTAGTATAAATTAAAAGTCATGACTTCAGAGAGAAGTAGAGTGAAATTCCCTGGAGAAGGAGGGCTCAAAACGCTTCAGTTTGACACTCCATGGTGTGCAACTCCGATATGGTGTAAAATCAACTTTTAAAATGTCTGCAGTTGATCCTGCAAACCTTCTGGACACTTCAAAACCTACCTGATGTTAAATTCAAATGCATAAAAGGGTATGGACACTGCAACTTGCACTCTAAGCATTTGAGTTGCTGGGGGGAAAGCATGTCTCAGATGTATCCAGGTTTCTGCAGAGCTCTGTCCTAGCTGGGAGATCCCAGCCAGGTAGTATTAATGGGGTACTGCCTGCCCAAAACACCACTGTTCTCAGAGCTGCAACTGTAGTGCGAGAGCAGAGTTCAATGAAGTGGTACACTCCACACGAGCCATCCTATAACCTGTGTTAAATTGCCAGTTTAGTGCCAATTACTTCCCTTCTGCAGGTAACCTTGTGCAGTGCGTACCTTCTGAGAATACTCCAACTATTTTGTAAGAGTGCTTACCATCAACAAACAAGGCAGTTTTTCATCAACAACATCAATTAGATTTGGAAATCATTAAGTATGACTCACTTAATGATAATGGATTGGAGTGATCTTCATTCTTTCATCTTAAACAATTACAATTTTAATGGATAAACCTACCTTACTGGCTCCAGGGAGCAAATGTAATTTGACGTATGGATCAGCAAGCCCATTGTGGTCCATTGGCTTAAGACCCTTTAGAAGAAATAAGGAGAATATTTATTGTCATTACTAATGATTTAAATCCAAACCTCAATCAATAAAATAAATAAAAAATAATCTTTATCATTGTCACAAGTAGGCTTACATTAACACTGCATTGAAGTTACTGTGAAAATCCCTTAGTCGTCCCACTCCGGCGCCTGTTCGGGTACACGGAGGGAGAATTCAGAATGTCCAAATTACCTAACAGCGTCTTTTGGGACTTGTGGGAGGAAACCTACACAGACACAAGGAGAACGCACAGACTCCGCACAGACAGTGACCCAAGCCGGAATTGAACCTGGGACCCTGGTGCTGTGGAGCAACAGTGCTAACAACTGGATAAATGGATCAGGTGTATCAATAAGTAACAGTTACACGCCCAGAGGCACCTCCCCTCTTGTGGTATTTTGCCTGTGCTCTTTTTACAAGACATGCCTGACTATTTGGATCTTAACAGTCAGGCTGGGGAAATGCAAATGCATACATTTAATACAGGGCACTGCCATCCAACACAAACTCTGTTTCAAAATTGTCTGAATTGTGGGACACTAACCAGTTGTTGAGAATAAGCGCTAATTAGATTTGCTAAAATAAAATGATCCTGTGTAGGACCTGTTTACCATGTCCAAGTAATGGGCTAATGGGGAAAGGTTACAGCAACATTACCATTGTGTTAGTCTGACTGCAACATTTGTCCTACTTTTATTGCCAGAATTTCATAAACACAATTAAACATAACCAGAGGTTATCAAACAAAAACTATTACATTACACATAAAGAAAACAAATTGCACAATTAAATGGGGAAAAAATAACGATGGCTTTTGAGGAATGATAACTAGCAAACTCTGGGCAAGAAAAAATACTGCTGACCAGAAATCCTGCATCAAGCTAAATTTCAAAACAGATTATCTCAATACTTTCATTTGAACTATTCCTTCACTTCTAAGGCCTATTGCTACTAACTATGGGTTCTCACTCAATAACCTTTATGTGTAGAATTCTCATAACAATTCAGGTTACATTCTCATCATTATGCAATACATTCTGACAATAAACTCCCCATTATATTTGTGCTTCACAAAACTTCTCCTAATGACTGTGGAATAAACTTTCCATAATGTTCACGATTCCGGATTGTTTTTTAATTCTCCTAGTTATCCATATTCCACAGGCTACCAGAATTCTGCTGAATTGCTGAATTTTATTTTATGTTAAATATCCTGTTCTTGCGTGGATGGGGTGGGGTTTATGTGGGTGCTCTTCCAAGGGCCGGTGCAGACTCGATGGCCCGAATGGCCTCCGACTGCACTGTAAATTCTATGATTCTATGATTGTAATATAGGGCGCGATTTAACCCCAGCATTGCGCATGGCACCGATCTGGGTGCACCGGATAAGTAGCGGGAAAGGCCAAAATCAGGATCCGCACCGGGCGAGAAATGGTTCACTATCTAACCGGCCTGCTCCCGGTGGCGGGTTCCAGATCTCAGCCAAACGAGGCAAGATCATCCTTGATACCAATTAAGAACAATCTCCATCTCATTCTCTATCTCATGAGCAACATGGGAGTCCAATGTAACCAGCTGAGAATCAACCAGCTCCCCAGCGAGATCATGCAGGCGTCATTTAGCACTCCTTTTTTTAAAACGTGAAGCTGGCACAATGGCTGCCCAGGTGAACTGAGGAGGTGAGAAACCATTTCCATTTTCAAGCATGTAGCTGAAGGGCACTGAAGCTGCTGCCCTAGTCCTTAGGGGGGGGGGCGTGGGGGGAGACCCCAGGGGATGACTGGCCTGGTCAGGGGGCTGGGGGCCATAGGTCGGAGGTCACCCCTGGGCTAAGAGGGAGGGCGAGGGGCTCAGAGTCTGTTGGGCCTACAAACTATCCTCCAATATGGTGTATAACCATAATAGGGGCAACTATAGCTGCTGCTCGTCTGTCCTACTAAACACTTCCAGGTTGGGGCCCAGCTCTTGGTTATATGCTGCAGGTCACTTTAACTCCCTTTGACTGTGAGCATCCTCCAGCTTCATAACTGAAGGCTATTGCGAATAAGGGATTAGCATTGTTAGTTATGTGAACACTTTACAGCTCCCAAGTGCATTCTCAAGGGGTACACGTGCCATGTCTCAGACGACTATTATTGCCAAGCATTCCAATTAAACTGTGAGGCCTGGACACTTTGCCTCGACCCTGGAGGCATCAGCACCATAGATACACACAGGAAATGGGCTTTAGCACTGGAGATATCCCTGTAACCAGAGGGTGAGTGAACACGGTCTTCCTAATGTCCCTGAAGGGGGTCTGGGGTCTGTGGCCTAGAGGCTCCTGCTGTTGCCAGGGCGGAGTGTGCAGAGTGAGGTGTTCCATCACAACTGACTCGGTGGATGGCACTGAGAGCAGGCGGGATAAGTAAGGGTGGGAGAGGCTTAGAGGATTTGAGGGTCCCAGGGCCAAAGTCCTAACTGATTGTCAGTCTCCACTACCTTAGATACCACAATGGATGGCGTTGTCGATCGTAGCGGAAGCCCTCAAGGTGCTGGTGGAAGCCCAGGCAGCCAGATGGTGGAGAAGATGGCAGCAGCATTGACGCAGGTTGGAGGCGGTACCCCATGTGCAGAGGGCTGTCGCACATCCTGAAGACCCAGCCACCCATCTGGACGAGGATGGACCCAAAGGGGAATCCTGGTGATGGCCCAAGGTGTACAGGCGCGTTGGTCGTTCGAGGAGATGACAGACAGCATGTGCCGCAGGAGACTCTGTCTCAACAAAGAGACAGTCTAGCACCTGTGCCACGTCCTCGCAAACTTGGCACCCCATGGAGGAGGAGGACACCCTGCTCCCGGTGCCCATTAAGGTCACCGCAGCCCTGAACCTCTATGCCACTGGATCATTCATTCCAGGGCTCGAGTGGGAACTTGTCGATCTACAGCCTACAAGTACATCTGTGAAGCCAGGGATGCCCTGTTTACCCGGGCAGCTGACTGTATCAACTTTGAGCTGGACCAAGCCTACCAAGATGCCCGGGCTGCAGGATTCTCCCCTGGATGTTCCTGCTAAACCTGATGTACATGAGCAACTGTGTGGTACTCACCAGATTGTGCCCCACAAGCCTCGCCACTAATGTCGCCCACTGAGGTGTGTGTTTCTGCATTGGTGGAAGGTGGGGGTGACAGCTGTGACAGCTTGATGTTGGTTTCCTCGGAGCTGTCCTCTTGGGTGGTGTGGAAGGGGTGAGCCTGGATGGCCCGGCCGCATCAGGTGAAGATCCTGCGATGGGATGGACATCAGGGGCGGGATTCACTGATCCTGGTGCTAAGTGTTGATGGCGTCGACGGCGTCAACGTACCCCAGGAGCAGCGATTCTGACCCCTACAGGGGGCAGCATGGCACTGGAGTGACCCACGCCGCTCCAGCTGCCAATACCGCCGTGGGTCTGCGCATGCCCAGTGCGACCAGCGGCAATGCGCTTGTGGGCAAACACGGTGGCTCCCTTCTCCGCGCCAGCCCCGACACAACATGGCGTAGGGATACAGGGGCCGATGCGGAGAAAAGAGGCCCCCAGCCCGAGAGGCCGGCCCGTCGATTGGTATGCCCAAATAGCGGGCCAGGCCACAGCGGAGGCCCGCCCCAGGCCGACCCCCCCGGGCCGGACTCCACCTCCCCCCCAGACCCACACCCCCCCTCGCACCCACCAGGCCGCCCCCGGAAGGATTGGTAAAGATTTACCAATGAATAAATGTATCAGTCAGTGTATTATTCAACCATGTACACAGAGAAATTGAACGTATTAGCCCCTGTTTTCTGGGCCACTATAAGTTCTTAAGAGTTCAGAAATGTGGCGGGATTCTCTGATAATGGGGCTAAGTGTTGACACCGTCGTAAACGCCGGAGCGTTTTACAATGGCGTCATCTGGCCCCTAGGAGCACCGACCCTGTGCCACACAGGGGCCCAGCCCGGCACCGGAGAGCCTCACGTAGCTCCAGCACGGGCGGCGTAGGTTCGCGCATGCGTGCCACGGCCGGTGCGGGTCCATGCATGCGCGTGGGTTGCAGTCTCCTCGCCGGCCCCCAGGCAATATGACGGAGCCCGACAGAGGCCCAGCGCGGAGGAACTTAGGCCAACCTCGCAATTAGCCGACCTGCCGATCGGTTGGCCCCGATCGCGGGCCTGGCCAACATGGAGGCCCCCCCGGAGTCGAATCTCCCCTCCCCCCCCCACCAGGACGGCCCCCGCAGCCAGAACGTCGAGGTTCTGCCGGGTAGGACCACACGCGACCGGTGCTGCGTCGTCCGCGCCGGCGCCAGTTCTCCGGTTGCCGGTCAATCGGCGTCGGAGCGGTGTCGCGGGATTCGTGCCCCCCCCCCGCAACTCGGTGATTCTCTGACCCAGCGCGGGATTGGAGAATCCCACCCATGGACATGAGGCATGAATTGTACCTGGCGCCATATCGATTTGGCATTATCGTACGCAGTGACTGTCCATTGGAAGCATGCAGAACAGGCACATCACGACCTCAGTCATTGCAAAGCACTGATTTTGCCCCGGGCGTGCCACTTTGGAGCTCAGCCCTCCGGCTAATGCCCTTTCTCAACCTCAAACAGCTGCCCATGCCTTCAGCAGCAGGAAAACGCCACTGGTGCTATTTGATTACTTACATGTTAGTTGCTCGTTGATTTTTTCTGGTTGTTGCTGTGACCCTACAAGTGTTAGGTGTTTCCTATTGTCACTTGGAGTTGCAAAGGTCTACAGGGATTAGTGTGGCAGATGCTAAAGCTCTTTTTTTTTTGTCAAGGTGTCGGCACGATTGCTCCCAGGCAAGGTTACACTAATAGGAGTTTCCCTCAGAATAAAGCATGACTAGGAGAATGAACAGTGCTGAGGTGGACATAAACAAGCTGCTGAAGGGGTGGAGGAGAACAGCTGTTAGCAGGAGACCGTACTTGCCAAGAGAGTTCGGGGAACAATTCACTAGCTGAACCTCAATGAGCAACGATGGCTTCTGGAAGGATGTCCTGACTGAAAAATGCCAGCTGCTGCAGCCCCAACTGCAACGGCGGAGCAGGGAAAGGACAGTACTGACAGCAGCTGTCAAGGTGACCGTGGCGATGAACTTTCAAGCACCTGACTTCTTCCACGTTGGAGCTAAAAGTATTTTCAAAATCTCGCAGTTTGCCATCCACCGTTACTGACGGGAAGTCACTGAGACTCACCGTTCAAAGAGAGCCAACTACATGTCATTCTTTGTTGCAAGCAGGTGAAATAAGTGCGCAAACTCGCCAGGATTACAGCCCCCCCCCCCCCTCCCCCTCCAACCCATGGTGCAGGGGGACAATAATTGCACAGATAAAATTCTGCCACAAACTGGAACCGAAAGGGCTCCCTCAATGTTCAGCTGTTAGAGACAGTGATTCATACAGGTCAGGGCCTCCAGAGTGGCTTCTGGCCAACAAGGCCTGTTTGCTGACGACATGATTGGTGACTGGTGTGCAATCCAGGCGCATGGGCGCAGGATGCATGTACTGAGAGCTATGCAGCCACATGAAATGTGACAGAGCAGACCAGTAACGTGCTGACACAACATTTCTGCTGTCTGGATTGCTACGGAGGATCCCTGGAATACTCGGCAGGGCAGTCGTCCATGATAGTGTGTTGACATTCTCCACAACCTCACCAACATGAGGGCGCAGACCTTGCCACCAGCTCTGCAGTGAGCAGTGGAGGAGGAAGAGGAAAAGGAGGAGGCAGAGGAAGGAGATGAACGAGGAAAGGAAGAGGCAACCTTGACAGTCCCTTTTTGGCAGAGCTGCCTGTGTCATCAGAGTGTGACACCAGTAACTGAAACCCCAATTCCTGTTCACCAACAGTCCCACACATTGGGCTGGATCTCCGCAGCCCTGCACCGAAATGGATGTTCGGCGCAGGTGCAGTGAATCCAATTTCACGCTGAAATCAGACCCGGCGATTCTCCGGGACCGACCCGAGAATCGGCGTGATTGCGGAGTATTCCGCGCGGCTGAGAACCCATTGATAGAGGCCAGCCCAGCGATCCTCTGCTCCCGATCGGCTGAGTTGCCATATGTTCCAATTGCATTTGCTATCATTAACTAACCATATAACTCGAATCGCATTGGTGAGTATTGATACAGTCAATGCATATCTACAGTAAAAATGCATTGATTGCTGCTTTGATAGTTCAGCA
The DNA here is from genome assembly GCF_047496885.1 of Scyliorhinus torazame. Classification (NCBI taxonomy): domain Eukaryota; kingdom Metazoa; phylum Chordata; class Chondrichthyes; order Carcharhiniformes; family Scyliorhinidae; genus Scyliorhinus; species Scyliorhinus torazame. The sequence continues at coordinate 184,440,253 of NC_092718.1, forward strand.
ATATTGCTGGTGGGAACACTATGATATATAAATGACGTCGCACCATTAGCTGCAATGGTGGAATACTACCTGCTCATGGTTTTTTTACAGCACCTGAAGGACCTTGCTGCAGACCATCACTGTTTCCAGCACAGTCAGATTTTACTTTTGTATTCCGAGCCGACATGGGCTTTTCCTTGCTATTGGAGAGGAAATTCAGTCACAACTTAACAAATGCAGCATGGAAATAACCGTAGATGCACACAAGGTCACGTTACTATAGGTTGCAGTCACTTCTCTGAAACTTGCCCCATGGGTTCAGAAGCAAAGCTGTGGAGGAAATGTGGATTAAGTTATGATGAAAGTAATGCCAATTTTACATTAAAAGGAGACATCTAATAGATAAGTGCTCCTCCATTGTTTGTTCTCTGGCGCTGTAATCACCTCTCCTGCACAAGCATATTTCAAAGCAAATGCTTCCCACTGCCACACTAATGCATTGAAATCAACCATTTAGTGGTTTGGAGAGATTGCTAGTCGCCTTTTCAATTGGCATGTCACTCATTACTGCTGAGAGAGTGACACCATACCCGGGCTTTTTAATTGGAAGATTTCAGAAAAAAGGGGCCTTTTACCACTGAGTAATAGAAAAGGAATTCCTGTGTTGACAGATGTAGGAAGGACATAAAATGTATTGGGCACCTTGATTTCAATATTGCTTGTGCCATAAGTAAGCAAATCGGATATGATATTTTCACCTAAAAGGACTGCGGTAAAACATCACAACCCCCAGTGAGGATAGGATCAAGTTCAGCAATGATGGCCTTGGTGCTCAAGAAGCATGACTCACATGCAAAGAATGGCCATTTGGGAGACAGGTTGGGGTTTGCCAATAACCCCGCACAAAGCACCATCTTCAGAAGAGGGCTGAAGTAAAGGGAGACAAAAAAAACCCAAAGGAGGCTAAAGAATCTTGGCCAGAATTCTCCGGTCGGTGCACTTCACTCCTCCTGCCAGCAGAGCACCCACACCCGCGGGTTTCCCAGAGGTTACAATGGGAAAACCCATTGACAAAGGGGCGGGGCAATAGAATCCTGCCACCAGCGGATGGCGCGCCACGGAGAAACATGCGGCTGGTGGACCGGAGCATCCCGCCCCTTGTTAGTGGGGAAGAAACATTTTAGAAAACCATCTCAGTCCCCAAGGTAGAGTATCTCCACGACTTGCTAATGAGACTGAAAAAGCAGGCATGAGTAGAACTTGGGAAAGCTGCTTTAAACTCTTATCAACCTCTTTGTTTAATATCAGCAATGAAGGAAAAGATAATGCAGTGTCTTCCACAAATGAGTCACACAATTCAAAGCATAGTTTTTAAATTCAAAACTAATATAAAAACATGAGTCAATTTTCCTTCGCTTTGTGTCAGTGAATGCTCAGTTCCTGCGTGAAATGCAAAGGACTAAACGACTGAGACCTACAATGCTGGATCTCTGCTGTCTTTATGTTGCCTCAGTATTTCTTGAGAATTCACCAAGTTTGAGGACGGGGATACTGATAGACCGAATACCCTCCAAAAAGGCATAGCGATATTACCAAGGTGGAGAGGGCATTAACGGTCTCCAACTTCATTATCTTCCTTGAATGAGTAAAATAATCCATTTTCAGAGATATCCGGGGTCTTAGAACGTCTGCCCAGCTTTCTTCTGTTTGCAAGATCAATAAGGAGATTGTTACAAATAAAAACAAGGGCTACTTTCTCCCACTGGTCGATTAGCACAAGCCTGAAACAAGAGCATTTTCAGACGAGCGGATGGTTTTTGAGAATTGAAATCGAGGTATATGTATTGTTTATATAGCAAACAGACCACCAAAATAGTTCTAAAAAGAAAAAAATCCTCAAAGGAATTTTTTTCCACAGCAGAAACCTGTCAGTCTCATGTGAAGCTTTATTTTCTTCGAGACTAGTTGTAGCTTTTTTTAGATAAGCAGGATGCTCCTGCTGGGCATACAGTAACTGTCCTTATTGAAGCATTTCCTCACTGCACTCTTTGGAACTGCTGGTTCCTTGAAACTGTTTTGGGGATATCATGATGAACTTTACTTACATTTTAGAAATTGCACCCAATTTCCAATGTTTTGGATATTATTAAAACGATAAGGCGGAATTCTCCGTTGGCTGACGGCAGAATCGGGAAACACGATTGGGCGAGAATCTGTCCCAACGCCGAAATCGTGGCGGGCGCCAGTTTCATGCCAAATTGCAATTCTCCAGAGCCTCGACAGTGGCATCAATGTGTTCCAGAACGCACGTACGTAAACGCCTTTGGCATATCATTAGTGGGCCTGACCTGGTATTCCCTGGGGCCTCCGTGATTCTCCGCCTCCACTGGACCAAATTCCCGACAGAGGGGTTCCCTTGTGCTTTTAAAAATCGTCAAACCTGCGCCGTGGCTGATGAGGGAGAGAGGGAGGGTACGGAAGGTGTCCAACATCGCCATAGTGTGCTGACAGTTGTGTCGCTGACTGGGGGGCTTCTGCCAGGGCCGTGGGCTGTAGTGGGGGGTGGATGGGCACAGAAATCCATTGCCGCAGTCTGCAAGGCAGCCATGCAGCTGCGCATGCCCCTGACTGCTCACTGTGAATATAGGGCCACGGGCCACATGGGTGTCCCCCCCAGGCCACCCCCCCTAAGTGCCCTCTGGCTCCAGCTAACCCATGAGCAGGATGGGTGCGCTCCAACGCAACCAGTGCCACCTCATTGGCTACAATGGGGTGAGTGGGGAGTGAAATGCGTATATGCGGCTTCAGCTTGTCAGCCTCCTGAGTGTCAATCGCAAATCCGGTGAAACCAGCACCGTTTTTCAATAGAATCGTTTGTGCTCCACGTGGCACCAGTCCTCACCCCTCCACGATTGCTGGCTACCCAGTCTAGGTGCGGTGTCGATTTTGCCATCGCAGAAGTCCAAAGATCCTGCCCCAGCGTCAATATTTATTCTCTGGAACAGAGAATCCAGCCCACAATGTAAGATGCAAACTGCGAGAGAGATGCCTTATAGCAGATCTGCCGTACAACTTTTGAAAGCCTGTTAAGTTTGTCTGTGTGTTTACAACGAAAGGTTCCTTTTGTTGCCATTTGGTAACGGGGGGAAATACCGGAATAATTTCCATTGGAGTAGCCAACATCCACAAGAAAATGTCAGCGGTTACAATAAAAAAACAGTGAGAATTGATGGCAAACCACAGTATGGAGCAAGCCAGTTAGATCCACGTAACAGTATAAAATTCTGCCCTTCCGAATCCTGCAAGTCACTTTTTTGTACTTGTTAGGTTTCTTTTAGGATTGCATTGTGCCCACAACTTCTTTTTTGTGTGTGTGCGTTGAATGAGTCAGAAGAGCATATGGACCAGAATTCACTCTTGCTGACAAATAGCACATTCAAATGAATTTTATCTCTCTGCTATTTTAATGGTGGGCATTACGCAGACTAACCCAACCATTAAAATAGCAGAGGCACATTAAGCATTTGTCTGCAGACAGCAGCAATGATGATTCCTAGCCTTATGCCAGAGGTTGTTTGAAACACACAGCAGTTTGATCAGCATCAAAAGAAGGAAAGAACGGTTCACACTTGGCCATCAGAACATGGATCGAAGGTTTTGTTTCAAAGATACCGGCTCATAATCCTCCCATCTGCAGCTATTAAAAATACAAGTTGCCCGTTTCAAATAATTATATCAGCATGCCCACAATTAATGTAAACCTGTGCCCCCTGCTCTGCTCCCATGGGGTCAGGGATTGATTCATTAGTGAGCTAGTTTTGCCTTCCGAATGTGCATTGCCACTACTGCTTGGGATTATTAAAGATGCATTTTAGGTCACAAATTACAACACTGGGGCGGCGGCGGTGTTGTGGTATTGTCACTGGACAGTAATCCAAAGACCCAGAGTAATGCTCTCGGGACGCAGGTTCAAATCCCGCTACTGCGGATGGTGAAATTTGAATTAAATAAAAATCTGGAATTAAAAGTCTAATGATGACCATGAATCCATTGTCGTAAAAACCCAGCTGGTTCACTAATGTCCTTTAGGGGAATCTGCCATCCTTACCTGGTCTGGCCTACATGTGACTCCAGACCCACAGCAATGTGGCTGACTCTTACCCGCAGTTGGTTGTGGGACATACTGGTGAATTTCAAGTGGGACAAGCCCAATGTCTGCCCTACTCATCAATAATTCATTTTTCCATGGAGTTCGGCGACAGGTGTTAAGTTAACGTTGAAGCAGACACCTGTTTCAGGCTGGGACACATGTAAAAAAAATGCTCCCCACAAACTGAGCAGTAAAACCAACCTCCATGCAGATTGGAGGGCAGGCAGTCCAACTACTAGATTGATATCCTTGGCTCTGAAGAAGAGTTACAGGGAACCGAAATGTTGGCCAGAATTCCCCGGGCTGCTGGTTTTCCCAGTGGCATGGGCTGCCTCCAATGGGAAATCCCATTAACAAGCGGCTGGGGCTCGGAGAATCCTGCCTGTTAACTTGGGTTCTCTCTCCACAGAGGCTGCTGGACCTGCTGAGTTTTATTTCAGATTTCCAGCACCTGCAGTATTTTGCTTTTATGATATCCTTGGCCTCACTTGAGGTGCAACACTTTTCAATTTCTACTGCTAGATTTATATCTACATTCAGCCACCAGGAGAACATCTTGATTCGGGGACATTAATCACAGCACTCAGTAAGTGAAAATCTAAGAACATATGATCGGGATGTACACACTGGCATGAACTACATCATACCTTCTCATGCAAAGGTTAATACAATGCAAAGGAAGTGGCCACCGCTTTGCAGCCAAACACAAGATAGATATGTTATCCGTGAGCTCTGCAGAAAGAAAGCTGTGCAGACAGGAAAATACAGCAATCAGGACTCTCAAGCACACAAGAAATTATTGGTCCTCCGTATTGCATCGTACAGCCATTTTTGCTGGAGACCTCCCCACTGGAGTTCCTCACTCTGACACTTTTGGGGGACAATGGCACAATCCACATAATTTTTTTTCCAATTAAGGGGCAATTTAGCGTGGCCAATACACCTACCTGCACATCTTTTTGGGTTGTGGGGGTCAGACCAATGCAGACATGGGGAGAATGTGAAAACTCCACATGGGCAGTGACCCGGGTCTGGGATCGAACCCAGGTCCCCAGCGCCATGAGGCAGCAGTGCTAACCACCGCATCACCATGCCGCCCAGACAATCCACATACTTGTCCTAAACATACGAACATATGAAATGGGAGCAGAAGTAGGCCATTCAGTCCCTCTGCCTGGCTCCTCCATTCAAAAGGATCACAGTATGAAGTCTTACAACACCAGGTTAAAGTCCAACAGGTTTGTTTTGAATCACAGCTTTCGGAGCACAGCTCCTTCCTAAGGTGCATGAAGAGGTTCCACAACCACATATATAGACAAATTCAATGATGCAAGATGATACTTTGAATGCCAGTCATTGCAGACAATTAAGTCTTTACAGGTACAGATGCTGCGACTGGAGAGAGGGATAATTAAAGTTTAAAGAGATGTGAAGTGTCTCAAGCCAGGACAGTTGGTAGGATTTCACAAGCCAAGTTCCGCATGCATGAATACAGCCTCAACTGGGACCTTGGATTCATGTCGCATTACATTCACCCCCCACCATTTGGGCAGCACCACCCACCCCTCCAACCAATTTTGAGAGTCTGAAGTGGACCCACTGCTCGATGCCATTGAGAGGAAGGATGTCCTCTTCCTAAGGATGAACCGTAGGCTCAAGCCCATCCTCCTGAACAAAGCATGGGTTGAGGTGACAGAAGTAGACAGTGCTGGCAGAATCACTAGGCGGAGACAGCTCCTGACCCTGAGGGGTGGGCTAGCAGATAGTGTCACTGGTAAGGCCTCTACCCCGGGAAGGGCAGTGTGCTAGGGAAGGTTCCATTGGCCACAATGCAGGTATTGTTTGTTTGGGCTGAGCTCTGCTAATCCCCAGTTTCCTCGACATTGCAGCAGAACTTCTGTGGAGAACACGGAGGAATGCCAACATCTGGCAGGCCAGCGACTGAGCATGGCCACACCATCCCATTGACGATACTGCTGGGGTATGACGGTTTCTGGGGGAGGTAGGTACCCACATGACCAGAGGTTCTTTGAGCATCTGCAGTACACAGTGAGCAGTCAGGTGTGAAGAGCTAGGGCTCTGTAAATTGCACCAAACGTGTGAGAATTTAAATCACAAACTGCAGCCTGAGCCAGGCCACCCTGATCCTGAGGGGGACACCCAGAGTACACAGACTTGGCACCAAGTCGTTGCCCACTACTCCCTGCAGCCCAGCTAGCCACCACCCTAGCAAGCCAGACAAGTTGAGAGAGCTTTCTTAACTTTCCCTTCACCCCCAACAGCTATCATGCCCAGGCCTCGCTTGTAAATATTTTCACCGATTCGCACCCACGTGACTGCCGTCTGAGAAGAGTGGAGCATTGTGGAAGGGTGGAGCGTGCGGTGTCCGCCGATGACATTCACATCCATGCAAGTGATGGTTTTGCATGGGCCCGTTGGCGAGGGGCGCCGACTTCAGTAACGCCGCCAGCAGGGGACTGGAGCGTGGCGTCGGAATCGGCTGCGAGCGCAAATCACAATTTTTGCATTACCCAGTATTGCCCTCCTGTTCGCGATTCTAGCCGCGGCCGTTGGGAGTATTTAGGATAAGAATATATAATCCTTTGCTGCAATCCTATCCCCAACACATAAGGGAAACCCTAGCAAATAAACAAATATGTTTGGGATACAGAAGTTGAACAGATGTCCCAACACATTACAAGAAAATTGCGTTGTTTGTGATAGAGAACTGGGTGAGAGGAAACACCTTCGGCAAGAATGGAGCAGCCGTTACCACATTATAGCGTTGTGATGAAACCTGGGCAAGCTGTTAGACCAGAAAACACAAATGGCATTGTGACACACGTTTTGGGGAGAGAACAATGTGGCAGGGAGTGTGCGAAGACATGATGGGTTAATTCGTGAATAAAGGGACAGCTTACTAGGGTCTAATGACATTCACTTGTCAGTTTTTTTATTATGGCTAATTAGGAACACAGAGTCTAATCTTGAACCAGAGTGACCATTTTTACATGGCTTGACGGGAATTACAAAATTGCAAACCCAAACATCCCAAAGTGAAGGTTAAAAAAAAAAGAAACCCCAATTTTCATCTTATTCTGGAGAGCTTCAGAAGGAAAAAAAAAAGTTCAGACCAGTATTCTTATTTCCCTGTTTTACTGTTTGCTTCCTCAAAGGTTTGTAAGAGTCCATCCTGTATATTTCCTTTGTTCCCATTTCTTTTCTTTTATTATTTTGGTCCGTGAACCCATAATTGGGATGTGTCTTTAAGCAGAAGACGAGAAGTGAAGGAGTCAGCTTGCCAGGACACTCTGTCCCCAGGTTTTGCATTTGGAAGGGAGAAGCCAGAGTGCACCTTAGGAAGCAGCTCTGGAGGGAGTGGGTTCAATTGGTTAACTGGCAATCGGTGGGTTGGCCAAAGACGGTGTTCTACCTGTCAACGGTCTGTGATTGGTTCCTGCGTGATGCTTTCTGAGAGAACTGGGCAGAAGTGCTTCGGCCTTGGAAGTGAAAGGAACTCTCGCTCTCTCCTACTTGCTGAAATGAAAGAACTGCTCTATTGTTTTGATAGCAGTGAGTGCCTGACACGGCCTTTGCTGCGAAACTCAAATGATGCTGAGTCTGCGGAGAAAATAGACAAGCTTGCCAGAGAAAACCATCTCAAGCTTAGGAGGAAGACGTACCAAAATGAAAGCCTGAACTTCAGAAAGCCATTGACTGGAAGTCATCCCAGTACAAAGATCCTTTATCCTTTTGTTTCCTGAAAATTTTATTTCCCTTTCCACCACCCTTTATCCCTCGGTGTTGTTCCTGTGTGTGTATAGGGAGTGGGGAGAATTAGGAAGAGGGGTTGGTTGGGAAAGGGGCAGGAGATAGTCAGTTACATTTTCCATCAGTCCAATTATAATACTGGACATAATAAAAAGGTTACTTGTGTTTTAAAATGACAGACCTAGTGACTGTAGTTTATTAAGTTCAGCTCGGATATTTTATAAAAATGTGTTGTGACTTTGGGTCAAGTGGGGCTGGAATTGACCGCACACTAGCCCAGTGTGTCGTGACAGGTTAATGGCTGTGTTAATTAGCTAATGATGCTAACGATCTTATAAGCATGGCATCAGAGTGAGATGACCAAGAGACCCCAAGAGAAAAAGACACAGAGCACTCAGAGTCCAGAGAACCCGAGGACTTGGAAGTAAAGTAAATAAACAGTTTAAAAAAAAATGAAGTACTGACTATCTGCGAGTCAGACACACAGTAAGAGAAACCTCATCCAGCCTGAAGGAAATACAAGTACAGGGCAATAAGCCAAACCACTTATCATTTCCAATTAATTTTCAACAGGAGCTAGCTTCAGATTTAATCCATGGTCCTGTCTTATGATTCCCCTTACCCTGTTCCCTGGGGAAAGAAAATTAAGAGGAGCGTGCAAAAAAAGATGCTGTCCAGGCCTCACAGTTGACTAGTTGTAGACAGTGAGCCTGAATTTGTAAACCTGTACATACTCTCCACCGCAAATAATACTTGACATTACAAAGGGGACAAAACTGATTAATAAACAGATTAATGAAATATTTGGAATGCTATCAGCAAAGTAGTAAAAGCTAATGGGGGTGAAATAGAGTTTTGTTGCACCTGTTGGTCGTGTAAAAGTGCAAAGAGGCCCTATTTAGATGGCCATCCTCCTGTGCCGAACAGTATTGGGAATGGGAAACTGTACTTATTTGGGAACCATCGGGGTATTCAAACATGGTATCCCCAGTCATTACCTAAAATAGTTGTTGGACTTACAAATATGCACAGAAGGGGCTAATTACTTTTTTAAAAACCCAAACAGGAAATTAATTTTCCCTAATTGCACCACCCATCATGTCTACTATGTTATATCAATGAGACCAATTTTTTTGATTCAGCCACCATTTTAGTTAGGCACAGACTCCCCACCCAGTCTGTCTCCTTACGCAAAGCGATCCAATTTATTTTCCCATTCTGTTAAAGCGGAGGTTCCCCACATGTGGTCCAGGCAGACATGTGGTGACGGACAATTCCAATAAACAGGAGCAATGTACATTCTTCCTTTCTTTCATGAATTCAGTATTCCCCTGTTTCCTCTCTCTGTTCCTTCAAAAGCTTGCACTGGAATAAGCATTTATATGTTGGGCCAAAACCTTTGTGAAGTGACAATCAGGGTCAGATAGCCACTCTCTTCCCATTTTCCTGCCTTAGACTGGAGCTGCATCTTTCCGGCGCCGACCTATGACCTGGGCTGAAATGTGGCTGCTCCTGGAGTCCTTCAGTGTGGTGCAGGATCATTGGGGGAAACAAAGCTTGGCCCTCTTTTTGCAGTACTGGCTGTTGTACACCAGTAGGTTTAAATGTCCCAAAGTCACTCTGGCAAGCCAGGAGGGAAGGTAAGTGTGCAAGTAAGTGGGTGAGGGGGCAGGATGGATCAGAGCATGTCAGGTGGTCAGGGGGTGGGTGGAGCAGTGATTGAGTAGTCAGGGGTTCAGGGGTCAGTTTGACTGGGGGATAGTCATGGGGGTCGGGGGAATAATTGTGCAGTCAGGTGGGTAGTCGTGGAGGGGCAATTGGGGAGGGGAGTTTGTGTCGGAGGATTCAGTAGTAAACTTATCCAGGAGTTAGAAATGGTTTTAATGCTCCTAATGTTTCCTGTATAACTATTCCACTGATTAAGTCCGAACCACCTGAAGTCTCTGACTTTGAATCAGAGTTTATCAGGATTCCAGACACGGGGTAATTGTCAAATGAAAGTTGAAACTTCCCAGGAAATTCCCATGCAGTCCCTCATCTTACAAAGCATGTTGATGTCAGCCATGTTGCTAGTTTCCGTCGAAGCTGTCATTCTTTTTGAAACAACATATTGGGAATGCCATTCTATCCATTAGTCAGTAAGTATTATTAGGTTGGACTTTGCTGGGGCAAGCCTCTTGGTTGTTTTTTCCTGCACTCTTCAGCTCAAAATGATTTTGCCTAGGAGTTGCTGAAAGTGCACATTGATAATGATGTGGAGAGAGCAACAAGACATCTGGGACGAACAGTGCATCTCCTGAACTCATGAGATTTCAGGATTGAAAAAAAAACAAAGGACTGAGAAGAAATAGGAGTAAATGCAACAGCAAATCAGATAGAGAAAGCAAAATAAAGAGAGGGAAAGAATAATTAGATCGAGTGAGAAAAAAAGAAACAGGAGGAAAAGAAAGAAAAATATTAAATGTCAGATTTAATGAGCTGGATTCTCCCAAAATGCGACCATGTCCCCACGCTGGAGTAAAAATGCTGGCGTTGCACTCCCCAATTTCCTGCAAAACATAAAGGTCAATTCACTTACCTTCTGGGGGCTAGCAGGGCCCCAGGGAGCTTCACGCAGCTTTGGGCCCCCGCACAGAGCGCCATGGCGGACTCAGACCGTGGCCTAAAATGGATAATGTAGGCCCCCTCGATCGGCCGCGCGCCTCTGCATCGGACCGATCGGTGCCCTGGCCACCCATAAGGCTCCCCCTGGTGCTCGATACCCCCACCCCCCCCACCAGGGCGGCCGTGGACCGAGTCCACAGCCACCACGTGAGAGCCCCGACCAGCCATACCACATTAGTTCCACACTGTCGGGAAATTGGCCGGTTGGGTGCGGAGTATCATAGCCAGGGCCTCTGGCAATGGCCCCCCAGCGCGCAGCGTAATTTGCGGGGCCCAGAGAATCGCGCGAGTGGCACCGGGCCCAACTCGGTCAGGAACTTCGATTCTCCGCCCCTGTGCCAAACGAGATTTCGGCGTGGGGCTGCGGAGAATCCAGCCCGGTGTTGTTAAAATCTCCATCAACAATGCACCACTTAAAATTTAATTTGCTCACTTTTTAGGTCAAAGAGGTTGAGCAACTGTGATCAACAATTAGTAAACAATGAAAATGATGCTTATACTATTATTCCCGGGGGGGCGATTCTCCAGCTGCGATGTGCCCAGTGCAAATCCCGCTAAGTCAAGAGAATTCCGGGAGAGCCCTGAAACGGGATTTGCGTCAGGTGCAAAACACTTTCCAATGCTTCCAGCTGCTGTGATCAGGATCGCATCCAGAAAGCACAAGAAACTGATCACAGTTCATTTGCATTCATTTTAATCTCTTTGGTGAGATTAAAGTAGAATGTAGCGGCCTCCAGTATTCTCCCGTCCCCTCACCCAGTGGGAAGTCACCCGGGCGTGAACCACTGCAGTAGGGACCAGATGCCATGCATTTGGAGGGGAGCAAGGAGGTAAGCCCCCCTCTCCACTTACCGCCAGTGAGCAAAATGGCACAACTGCCACTGGCCAGATGTCATGGGGGTGTCAGTCCTTCAAGGGAGCTGGGGGATTTGGGCTGGGCTAGAGGGGCCTGGTCAGGGGCCTTCACCGGGATGGGGGTCGCTTTAGGTCTGTGAAGCCTTGAAGCCTACTTTCTTTCATGTCAAACACCCCATAACAGGGCAAAGCACAGCTGCAGCGTGTCTGCCCTAAAATCCTTTCATAGGACAGAATCATTCTGCAGCTTGATAAACATGTCACTCCCTTTGAAGTCTCAATAGGCTCTGAGCTTCAATGTTGTGGTGTGCCTTTCTTTACCCCTTTGTACTTGGCTGCTTACATTCAATTTCACACCCATTGACTTTTACAAACCTCTGCGCTTTCACTGTTGTGGTATTCCTGCTTTTATCCCTTTTTACTCGGTTGTTTACATTCCATGTCATTTGTGGGTGGAGCTGGGCTGTGGCTGTCAGGTGAGAACGGGTTTAGTGTTCTGTTTTTTCTTTTTCGGTTTGTTCGTTTGGACTGCAGATGAAGAAGCACGGTGCTAAACTGGAGGGAGTTTCCCTGTTTTACTTTAAAGCTGTTCTAGTGAACTGAAAGCACATTGGGTGTGGCAAACTGCCTTGGTAATCTTAAAGCTAGAGTTGCTTTCCAGAAGGAGTTTTGAATCTGCTGGTTGGAAACTAGGTCAGAATCTCAGGGAAAGGACCAGTCCCAGTCAAGTGAGATTAGTGTGCTGGGTCACGCCCTTCAAAGGGGTTTTGGTTTGTTGGATTTTGTATTGAATTGGAACAGCTAAGGGGGATTCATTCAGAGTTATATACATAGATTACTGTAGCTGTTGTATTTTTTTCATGTTTGTAATTGATAACAAATTCTTGCTACGTGTTTTATATATGTTAACTACATTCTTGTAATAAACTTTGTTTAGATAAAAGCGCCTTGGAAGTCTGATGAATCACACCTGAAGTGAAGGCTCTTGTGCTCATCCGAGCTAAATTCAACATAAAAGTTATAGGTCAGGTGAGCTTCAGAATACACATTGGAGTTTCTAAGCCCTGGCCCATAGCACTTGGTTCCAAAAGAATTGCAAAGTGGGGGTGGATTGCGATCTGGAGGGTTCTACGTTTCCTGCCAGAGGCCTTCTTGGACATTTTGAGAGAGAATTGTGCCCCTAGACTTAAATTCCTTTGGTGGTTTAATAGGAATTATTGTACAAATGTCGTAATTTCATGTAACTAACAAGTAACTAACAGCTTCTTCCCCGCTATTACCAGACTCCTAAACAACCCTCTTGTGGACTGGTCTGTTCTCTTCACACATCTTCTCCACTGAGCAGTACTACACTCCTGTATGCTTCACCCGATGCCTGTGTCCATGTATTTGCATTGTGTATTTTATGTTTGCCCTATTATGTATTTTCCTTTCATGTACAGAATGATCTGTCTGAACTGTACACAGAATAATACTTTTCACTGTACCTCGGTACACGTGACAATAAACAATTCCAATTCAAGTAGGCCAAGAACAAGATGCTAGAACATGGAGTAATGAAAACAGTTCCGCAACCTTTGCAATTTGGTATATCTCACCTCACAGTGGCCAATTTGCAGATAAATCACGACATGTTGGCATTTGTACACCATTACTATTAATTAAAATTACAGCCCATTATGTTTTTTTCTATGACTATGGGGTTTTCTCATGCATAATTGTCTGGACTCTGCACCAACAGAAACAAATAGTGGAATGAATTGTCGGTTACTCTCCTTTAAATATTACTACTCATGAATTTTCACAGAACTTTTCATTCATGCCTGCAGCACAAAGTTTGGATGCGGAGAGGGCATTTAATGAGGCAGGTGGGTGGTGGTTGACCTTCCCAGCTTCACCTCGATTAAGTCCGGCAAGGGAAGGTCGGTGCTCGACTTTCCTGCTCCACCGCCATTTGAGGCCCTTAAGTGGAGAATTAATGACCATTCAATGTTCTCATCCCATTGCTGTTGGTATTAATCCAGCTGCAGGCCCACCTGTCGCCATGAGGCATGCATGACAAGTTTAACGATGCAGGCTACTTGTCATCTCCCAGGGGAAAGCGGGGTTCCCTCTTTCAAAGGCACTCGGTGCCTGATCAAGGGACCCAATGGAGGGAGTGGGGTCCTGACGAGATCCTCCACAGTGCCCTTGCTAATGATCCCCCTACATTTTCCTCCCCACAAAACCCCTCCCACCATGACCTAAGTAGCCTGGGTCACACCGCAATCCTTGGCCTCCAGTAGCTGTCTTCCCTCAAGCAGTCAGCACCTCCTCCTGCAAAAAAGCCACCAGCCAATCTCCCCATAGGAGAGACCTCTGCCCCAGAGGTCCTGATCCAAGGGAAAGGCCCACTGCTGTGTTCCTCATTGCCCGATTGGCTCATGGGTTTGTTGGGCCTTCCCCAAAGGAGTCAACTTGGGTCTCTCACCAGCTCTCCAGCCAGCAGGTGAATTGCCTGTCACCTCCACAAGATTCAGCCACACCTTCCATAACCAGACCCACATCAGTCAGCAGCCATGACTCTAAACTCCTGGTCACCTCACATATTAAATCTACATACCACCCCCACTCTGACCTCTTTGACCTCGGTCTCCTATACTTTTTAATTAGGTTCAGCACAAATTCCAGGAAGAGCACCTAATTTTCGATTAGATTCTTCGAGTCTCCCGCACTCAAAACTGAGCGCAACTTCAGATCATAACTTCCGTCATCATTCTTTCAGCTATTGATAATTCTGCTCTTCCCATTTACACTTCCTTTAGAGTTTAGACCCAACTTATGTTTCCTTACTTGTTCCACTACCGTCTCCTTTTGCCTTGCCCCATCATCCTCGTTGTCATTACATTTCTCCTGCTTTGTACCTGATCAGAGATCTTTCCTTTTGTTCTTTCCCCTTCCCCTGTCTCTGTTCTTCCTTAAACACTTTTCCAACTCTCAAATTTCCAGTTCTGGTGGAAGGCCGTTAACTTGAAATGTTTCTCTCTCCACAGTTGCTGCCTGGCCATCATTTTCAACACTTAAAGATTTCAGTTTTTCAGCATCCACAGTATTTTGCTTTCACAAAGGGATAAGTTGATGGGTTAGGTGGGAGGAGATACATTCCAGCCTAGATCTGTTGGGTTGAAGGCACTGTTTCTTGTCATAATATACACCAGTATATCATGGTGCAGACACACACTGATGGACACACAGTGGGACCAATCAACATACACAATACCGCAGCCAATCACCAGTGAGAGCACACCAGAGTTCCCGCTCATTCGAGTAGCAGCTAGCTAGGAGCACAGAGCTCACAGCCTGCAACACAGACATTCACCATGTGCTGAGTGCATCAACTGGTTAGGACAAGGCAAAGGTCTTTAGTTAAAGCTGGTATCGTATTTACCCACAGTTCAAGTATGTTTAAATAGTTAACCTTTTAATAAAATAGTGTTGCACTACTTCAAGTGTTGGTGACCTGCTTGTGATCCAGAACACCCAACACATCATTTCTGAACTGTAAATACTCTGTAAGGCTACTCACCATGGTCACAGTTGAACAATAATTTAATATTGGTAAAGCCTCAAAATATTGCCTAACGTATGGACATGCATACATTCTAGCATGGCTCACTGGACTCTGATCAGAATTAAGAACCCTGGTTGTTTCTGGCTCTCCATTATGACTGAGGCAAATTGTTGTACCTGAACTGCAACCTAGCTGTCAATAGGGATCAAGGGTTGAAATTGGACTTTCTTTTTCCAATGAGTGTAAGTATATTTGGTAATAAATCTAAATTATAATAATTATAATCTTTACTGTCGCAAGTAGGCTTACATTGACACTGCAATGAAGTTACTGTGAGAAGCCCCTAGTTGCCACACTCCGGCACCTGTTCGGGTACAGAGAGGGAGAATTCAGAATGTCCAATTCACCGAACAGCACGTCTTTCGGGACTTGTTGGAGGAAACCGGAGCACCCGGAGGAAACCCACGCAAACACAGGGAGAATGTGCAGACTCCTCACAGATAGTGACCCAGCCAGGAATCGAACCTGCAACCCTGGAGCTGTGAAGCAACAGTGCTAACCACTGTGCTACCGTGCTGCCCATAATCACATTCAGAGATTTTGAAAACAGTAAGTTTCCACTGAGCTATCAGAATTTGAAAAGTAACGGGCAGGATTCTCCGTTTGGGAAACTTGTTCTCTTGCCAGAGCTAAATCACCTCTGATTTGCATTTAGGCTTGGAGTGGTACCCAACGGCCATTCACTGTCCCTCGCCATGCAAAGTTGTGCATGGCAGGAATTCCACAGGATTCCTGCAGGAGGGCTGGCACCTGGCCCCCCTCCCCTCCGCAACACAATTGCAGCCCCTCCCCGACCATGGGATTTGCTGGGTCACCCCCCCAAAGTACGCACACATACAGGTGAACCAACCCGCCCACCAGAGACCATCAAAACAGAGACTCCCATCAGAGATCTCTATAACAGAGACCCCCACCAGAGACGCCCCCCCCCATAAAAGAGACCACTGCCAGGAAGCTAAAGAACAGTCCAGCCAGAAACAGTGAAAAAAAAATCACTGCTTTAAAACTCACCTGTCCCTTACAGTTGCAAGCCTCAGGTAGAGAAAGCAGCAGCTGTAAATTCTGAGAAAGAAAAACTACTTCACCAAGGTTTAAACCCCCTCACGTCCTTTGATCTGCAAAGTTTTTATTCACATCAATGAGAAATTGCTTTTACTAGGCTTTGATTGGCAGCCTTCAGATGGCCAAATGTCTGACCTGTTTAATATAATTTCCCTTCACATTTGAATGGATCTCAATTATCCTGCCGTGAAACTAACTGCAATGATTCTAAACAACCAGCTATGATTGACAGATCTTGACCACATCAAAAGCAGTAAAGTGCTTTCTGCTGAGAAAGAGGGGAAGTGACAACACTTGTGGTGTGATTTACCCGAATAGCAATAGAGTCCAGTAGCTAGTACATTTAGTCAGGAGTTTCCCGGCACTCAGAGAATCACCACACTATTGAACGGCAATTCGGGTAGATATGGGACCTCAGCGGGCAACGCCCACCGAGGGCGCACTTAGTCCAGTATTCTGTACTGAGGAGCTCCGCTCGCCGGAACCCCTCAGTGCAGAAGCAGATTGGGACTACAGATTTCTCCACCCCCTAATAAGACCCCAGAACCCTCAACCCACCTCATGCCTCCCGCAACCACCCAGGGTACCCCTGGGCCTGATCTGCAGCACAGAGTAAATTTCAGCTTGGCAATGCCAGCTTGGCACCATGGCAGTGGCTCTGCAAAACTGACACTTGGGCACATTGGCAGTGCCATTTGGCATCCAGGTGCAGTGCCAGGGTGCTAGGCTGGCAGGGCCAAGGTACCCAGTTGCACCAGCAGTGCCAGGGTGTCACCCTGCTCAGAGGGCAGGACCCTGGGGCCCTTTGATCTCCTGGCAGATGCCCACAAGTGCCATTTGTAGAGACCAGCACAGAATGGCACCTGCCTGAAATCTCCACGGTAAGGGGTTAGATCCCACACCTTGAGTAGATCATGAGAGTGTATATTAGAGTGAGACTAGCTGTCTCACTCTAATATGCAGATTTATTAAGAAGTGATCCCACCTACAATAGGCGGGATTCACATCGCGACCATCTTGTGATATCATGTTAAATCCCGCGGGGCGTGGTGAGCCGGGTAGATCCCGAAAGAGGGACCTCCTGGCATCTACTGGCCACACCACACAGTCTGTCTGGCATAATGCGGCCGTGAGATTGGACTCTGTTGCTATTCGGTAAGGGCATACTGCGTCCCTTACCGTTTTAAAGCAGTAATTGTATTCACTGTTTGTGTCTGGACTGCTCTTTAGCTTCCAGATAAGGGACTCTGTTGTGGAGGGGTCGCTATTATGGAGGGATCTATGGTTTGGGGGGGGGGGGGGGGTCCTCAGTTATGGAGAGGTCTCCGTTATGGAGGTCTCTATTATGGAGGGGCCTCAGTTATGGGGCTCTGTAATGGAGGGGTCTCTGATTTGGGGGGTCACTCAGGGAGTCTCTGTTATGGGGGTCTCTGTTTTGGAGGGTGCTCTGGTTTGCGGGGGTCTCTGTTATGTGGGTCTTCGATGGGGAGCTCCAATGATTGGTCTGGCTGGGGGTGGGGGGGGGGTGTCGGGATGGGGTGGGCAGGCATTATGCGGGGGAGGGAGATTCTCCTTGGGATTTTGAGGTCACCTTACTTAAAGACGTACCTCCTTGGCCCACTGCGAGGTCCACCACGCCACGCCATACTGACACCATACTGCACCAACCACACCCCATGAATCCCGACCCACAAGACCAAAGAATCACAGAGGCATGGAGAATCCGGTGTCCAGCCCATTAATAGAATGCAAATATGTCAATATGTCCAATTTGCAACCTCCCCCGGTACGGGGCACAAACCTCGATACCGCTGCTAGTGGGGGACTGCGAGCATTAGAAACTCCCAGTTGCCAATCTCTCTGCCAACGTCACGCAGTGGCGAGTGCAGCCCAATGTTGTTGGTTTTTGGTGTTGCCATGATAATAACAAATGTATTTTTTATTGATCTACTAAATGCAACTACAAGTCAGTGACAATAATAGGAACTGTGTTTGGACACTTTACATATTTTACTGTCATTCTGCCATCACTGTGACAGCAATCATTACCTGATTCTGTCATATTGTCACTTAAAAGAGAACAGCATGACATTGAATTCATTTTGATTGAAACTCAGATTTTTTAATGAAGTTAATATTCTAATTAAAACTGATAAACGCCCTTGAAAGTTGTTAAGTTTGAGAATCCTTCACCAGACAATGAACAAAGCTGTTTCATGCCTATAAACTGAAGGATTCGGGGATTTTATTTTTCTATTATTCCAAGGAAAATTGTTCAGAACCGAAATGGATCTCCACCACATAATTAATTTTCTGGGCGCGTTGGGGTTGGGCTGAGGGGCAGGAAGGCTGACAAAAAGACAGGGGAAGACTTCAGGAGGGGCCTCTACTGTCTTCTTCCTGGCATATTGGCAGCAGTGGGAAGACTGGTGGCTCAGATGCCGGTGGGAGGCCAATTGAGCCATTGAACCAAGTAGTAAGGACCATTTCCCACCTCCGCGGCCATTTTGCCTCCTTCAGGAGGGCTTGGTGCCATACCGGGAGAGCGTGAAGTGAACTGGCAGCATCCCATTGGGTTCTGGGAAACCTCTCTTTTTTGGGAGCCCCATGACCCATGCAGTGGCTCGTCCGGCAGTAATGTGCACTCTAGGCCCCGCCACAGGTTGAAGCGGGGTCACCTTCCGACTTCGGCCCAGGTGACAGAGTTTGAATATTACACAAAATTCAGCGCACGGTTACTGAATTATAATTTTTTCATGTGAAGCTTCACATGGACCAAAATATTCTGAATTGAAGAAAAACATGGGTTTTTTGAAGAATTCTTTGTGGAGGGAAGAGATGATGTACATCTAGCTTTCGATAGCAACTGATTGGGAAGCTGAATTCCTGGAGGAAAGTCATTACTAGTAGACAAAATCTGGTTGCCTCACGTCTTTGAATTTTAAACATGTGAAAAAAACTTTCAGATGCGCCCAACCCATTAGTTCTGTAAGCCCAGTATCAAAAGATGCTCAGAACAAGGACTGTTTTTCTTTCAAAATACAGGTAATATCAACTTTTCCTGGCTCCCTCAATCAACCCGAACACTCCAACCATTCCCCATGCAAGTACAGGTGGTGCAACACCTGCCTCTTTACCTCCTCCATTTCAACCACAATTCACCACTCCAAACATTCTTTTCAAGGGATACAGCGATTTGATTGTACTTACAAACATGAGAATTAGGAGCAAGAGTAGGCCACTCGGCCCCTTGAGCCCGGCTCCATCATTCAGGAAGATCATGGCTGATCTGAGTGAAACCCTTCCTCCACATTCCCACTGACCTCCAATAATCTATCACCCCCTTGTTTATTAAGCTCTGCCTTAAAAATATTCAAAGAATTTTTGCCGGAACTTTCTCACCCCAATGTGAATGTAGATTTCCATGGCTCACCAGCCGTCCGCCATGGAGAAACTGGGGTGGGCTGGAAAATTCCAGCCACTGCTTAAACTGCCTTTTGAGGAAGAGCATTCCAAAGATTCATTACCATAGAAATTATACAGCACAGAAGGGGGCCGTTCGGCCCATCTTGTCCATGCCGACCCAAAGACACCAAGGTGTCCTTTCTAATCCTATCTTCCTGCACGTGGCCCATACTCCTGCAGCCTACAGCACTTAAGGTGCAGATTCAGGCACTTTTTAAAAGAGTTTAGGGTCTCCGCCTCCACCACCAACTTGTGCAGCGAATTCCAGACTCCCACTACCCTCTGCGTAAAAAAGGTTTTTCTTCATGTCTCTAATACTTCTGCCACTTAGCTTGAATCTATGACCGCTGGTTTTTGAGCTCTCTGCCAAGCGAAACAGGTTCCTCCTATCTACTACATCTCTATCCCTCACAATTTTGTATACTTCAATCCTATCCCCTCTCAGCCTTCTCTGTTCCAAGGAAAACAAACCCTAACCTCCCCAATCTCTCTTCGTAACTACAGTTCTCCAGCCCTAGCAACATTCAAGTAAATTTTCTTTGCACTTTGATTTGATTTGTCACATGTACCGAAGTACAGTGAAAAGTATTTTTCTGCGGCCAAGGGAACGTATACAGTGCGTACATAGTAGACAAAAGAATAATCAACAAAGAACATTGACAAATGATACATTGACAAAGTGATTGGTTACAGTGCGGAACAAGGGGCCAAACAAAGCAAATGCATGAGCAAGAGCAACATAGGACGTCGTGAACAGTGTTCTTACAGGGAACAGATCAGTCCGAGGGGGAGTCGTTGAGGAGTCTTGTAGCTATGGGGACGTAGTCTCCATAGCAATTACATCCTTCTTGTAATGTGACCAGAACTGCGCACAATACTCAAGTTGTGGCCTCCCCAGTGTCGTACATAGTTCCATCATTATATATATCCCTACTTTTGTATTCTATACCTCTGCTAATGAAAAAGAGCATTGCATATGCCCTCTTTACAGCCTATCGACCTGAAATGAAAATCGCTATTGTCACAAGTAGGCTTCAAATGAAGTTACTGTGAAAAGCCCACAAGTCGCCACATTCCGGCGCCTGTTCAGAGAGGCTGGTACGGGAATTGAACAGTGCTGCTGGCCTGCTTTCAAAGCTAGCGATTTAGCCCTGTGCTAAATCAGCCCCTGCACTGCTACCTTTTGGGACTTGTGCACTTGCATGCCAAGATCTCTTAACTGCATCTACCCCTCTCAGTATATTCCCATTTACTGTGTATTCCCTTTTACTGTTTGACCTTCCCAAATGCATTGCCTCACACTTATCCAAGTTGAACTCCATCTGCCACTTTCCTGCTCACTCCACCAACCAATCTACATAATTTTGGAGCTTACAACTATCTCTACACTATCCACTAGATGGTCAATTTTTGTGTTGTCTGCAAATTTCACAATTGTGCCCCCACGTTCATGTCCAAATTGTTAATACATAAAACAAACAGCAGGGGTCCCAACACCGAGCCTTGCGGAACACCACTTGAAACAGCTTTCCATTCGCAAGGGAAGCCAGCGACCATTATCCTTTGTTTCCTGTTACTCAGCTAAATTTGAATCCAATTCACTACGATTCTCTATATCCCATGGGCTTTTACTTTTTTGACCGGTCTGCCATATGGGACCTTGTCAAATGCCTTGCTAAAATCCATGTAGACAACATCCACTGCGCTGCCCTCAACTACCCACCTTGTCATTTCCTCAAAGAATTCAACCAAATTTGTACGGTATAACCTTCCCTTAACAAAGCCACACGGACTGTCACTGATTAGTCCATGACTCTCTAAGTGACAGTTTATCTGATCTCTCAGGATTGATTCCAACAGTTTGCCCACCACCGAAGTAAGACTATAATTTTTTGGCGCCAGTTCGGGGAGGCTGGAACAGGAATTGAACTTGCGCTGCTGGCATTACAAGCCAGTTGACTTAGCCCACTGTGCTAAACGAGCCCTTAGTGAACACAATTAAATTAGATTTAATATTATGGAAAAGGACAGAGATAAATCAGGAGTAAATGTTTTAAACTGGGGGAAAGCAAATGTTATATTATAAAATTAAGAAGTGAGGCAGCTGCCTAAAAAGGAGCAAGTGTGTCTTCCAGGTGAAGGAGTACACATACCTGGGGTACTGGGTCGACAAGGATAGTTTACACATGATGGAGAAGGTTTGAGGTATCAAGCAGGCCCCCACGTCTGAGAATATAACAAGAGCCACGGTCATTCCTTGGACTCGTAAACTGTTATGGTAAATTCATTCTAAATTTAGAAATCATGTTGGCATCGCTACATGCACTCTTAAAAGAGATCAGGAATGGGCATAAAAGGCACCGTGAGAAGTGGCATTTGCCAAAGTAAAGCAACAACGGTCATCCCCTAGGCTGCTCACGCATTACGACGCACCCAGAACGTTCCTGATCACATGATGCCTCCCCATATAGCATTGCAGTTGTGTTGTCCCACCCGATGGACGACGGGAGGGAGAGGCGAATAGCCTATGCATCAAGGACTTTGGCCGATGCAGAGGGTAGGCACGCTCTGATCGAAAAGGAAAGACTAGCCATAATCTTCACAGTCAAAAGTTCCACCTGTACGTTTATGGGTGGCACTTTGCAATCATAACAGACCACGAACTGTTGCTCAGCTTGTTCAAGGAAGACAATCCTTTAAAACAGAGATGAGGAGGAATTTCTTCAGCCAGAGGGTGGTGAATCTGTGGAACTCATTGCCGCAGAAGGCTGTGAAGGCCAAATCACTGAGTGTCTTTAAGACAAGAGATAGACAGGCTCTTGATTAATAAGGGTATCAGGGGTTATGGGGAGTAGGCAGGAGAATGGGGATGAGAAAGATGTACTGCTCCCAAGCCAAGGCAGGAAAGCCATATCGCAGGGCCTGCACAATGGTCCCCCCAGGAGTGTCCAAAATGAAGATCCTCGCCAGAGGTGACATGTGGTGGCCGGGGCTTAATGGAGACAGCGAGAGCTTGGCGAAGCAGTATACAGCATGTCAGGAGCATCAAAAGCTCCTGCCAGCAGCTTCTCTTCACCCCTGGGAGTGGCCAGGCCAGTCCTGGGTGCAATTACATGCCGACTTCGTCGGACCTTTCTTAGACTCAATGTTTCTGCTACTCGTTAATGCCCACTCAAAATGGTTGGGCATTTACCAGATGCCATCCACCATTTCACGGACTACCATTGAGAAACTACGACAGTCATTTAGTGTCCATGACATCTGGAGGAATTCTCACAATTCTTGCAGAAGAATGGAGTAAAACACATTTGGACTGCCGCGTACCACCTCTCTTCAAACAGCCTGGCTGAACAGGATATAAACTTCTAAGAGAGACATAAAGAAATAAGCCACAGGGTCCAGGGAGACAAAATTGGGGCAGTTCCTGTTTAGCTATCGGACCACACAGCATATAATGACCGGAGTAGCACCAGCAGAATTGCTGATGGGCCGATGTAATAAGCCCACGGAGGCAGAAGTCCCATCACCAGAATTCCTTTTATTTACAAACCCAACAGCTGAACAACTATGACCATTCAGTCTGCTGCCTACACCGGGAGTGCAGAGGATCTGACACTCACTGTTATATACACAAAGGGGTTCCCTGATTGGGCCACTAATCAGGGAACTCTTATTCTAATTGGACAATCTCAAAAGCCTGGCCTAAGTCATTACACCCCTCCTCCCCCGCCAAAGTCCGAGAAGCCCCCATGGCCCTCGAGACTCATGGGTCTCCTGCATCGTTTTTGCGCCGGGTCCGGCTCCTGCGACGTAGGGGGGCGGCATAACGGCTAGGCGCCCCTTTTCTAATGTGAGCGCCTGAGGGGTGGTTCGCACCTTTCCTCCGGCGGCAGTAGCACAGCTGCGGCACCATCCACGATGTCCATATCAGAGTCCGATGTCCTCACCAGTGGTTTTGGAGGGACGTGAATAGTTTGTCGGGGAGGACTCTCCACGGTCCTTGGTATGCTGGTCTGAGTCAGCTCCGGAGGAGGAAACAAATCTGAGGCCCTCATCTGGTCCAGGTGTTTCTTTATTACATGTTTTCCCACACGTATCTCATACGACAGGTCCTGTCCTGGTCTGGACTGTTCCTGCTACCCATGTGGGGCCATTCACATAATTTCCGACCCATATATTTTCACCTGTGTTGAACTATCTTTCTCGGCGAGTGTTGTCGTGGCCCCTGCATTGGGCGTCTTGGTGTCGCTCTATTCTGCCACCTAAATGCGGGAATAGTAGACCCAGCCAGGTTCGGAGTCGTCTGCCCACGAGTAGCTCCGCCGGTGCTATTCCCGTTGTGGCGTGTGAGGTTGTTCTGTAGTCAAATAGCCAGCGCGACAGTTTGGTGTCCAAAGATGCTGCTGATTGTTTCTTCAACCCGACTTTTAAGGTCTGGACATCTCTCCCCGCCAAACCATTCGATGCTGGGTGGTATGGTGCGTCATTATGTGCCGAATGCCATTCGACTTCATAAATGTTGTGAAGTCCTGGCTGGTGAAAACCGATCCATTATCCGAAACTAACACTTTTGGGATACCATGAGTTGCGAACGAGGTGCGGAGTTTCTCGATGGTAATTGTTGAATTTGCAGAGTTCATTTTGTAGACGTCCAGTCATTTGGAATGGGCGTCTACTATTGTAAAAATCATTGAACCCATAAACGGGCCTGCAAAATCAACATGAAGTCACGACCATGGTCTACCTGGCCATTTCCATGGGTGCAGCAGGGCTGCCGGTGACACCTTCTGCCCTTGTTGGCATTCTTGGCACTGACCTACCAATGCCTCTATGTCTGTGTCCAGGCCCGGCCACCAGGCATAGCTTCTGGCCAGCATCTTTATTTTTGAGACTCCAGGGTGCCCATGATGTAGTTTAGCCAGTATGGCTCGACGGCCTTGACTTGGAACTATTACTCGAGCCATAGCAAGATCCCGTCTTCCACGGTGATCTGCTCTCTTCTGCTCCAGTAAGGGTGGAATTCCGCCTGGACCTGTCTTTCCATCTCCCCAGTTAGCACCATGTGTTTTATTTTTGATAAAACCGGATCCCTTTGGGTCCATAAACGAATGTTTTGTGCGGCCACTGGAAGGCTGTCCAGGAAAGGTAACGTCATTACCGTTTCCTCTATTTTGGGTACTAATGGCGGGGCGTCCGGTAATGGCAGCCTGCTCAGTCCATCGGCGTTTGCCACCCAGGTTCCTGGCCGATACTCCAGTTGATACTGGTACGCCACCAGTAGTAGGGCCCAGCGTTGGTTCCGGGCCGAAGCTATTGGTGGTATTGCTTTGTCTTCTTTCAACAAACCCAGCAATGGCTTCTGGTCTGTAATTATAGTGAATTTCCACCCGTACAAGCACTGGTGAAATGTCTTCACCACGAGGATCACAGCCAGTCCTTCCTTTTCGATTTGGGTGTACTTTTGTTCTGCTGCTGCCAGCGTCCTGGAAGTAAATGTTATAGGTCGTTCCTGTCCATTTTGCCCTTTGTGTGCCAAAACTGCACCAATGCCATTTGGAGACGAGTCACAAGTGAGCACCAACTCGTTCCTGGGGTCGTAGTGTGCCAAGACGTACTCTGAGGAAAGCTGTTCATTTATCTTCTTGAAAGCCCTGTCTTGGCGGACGGACCACCCCCAGGCTTGCCCCTTCTTTAGTAATTGGTGTCGGGGGTCCAAGCTGGAGGCTCTGTTCTGTATGAACTTTCCATAATATGTCACCAGTCCTAAAAAAGACCTCAACTCCTGGATTGTGGGGGGGGCCGGAGCACCTTTAATCACCCTCACCCGGTCCTCCAAAGGGTGTAGCCCTGATTTGTCAACCTTGTACCCCAGGTAGGTTACTTGAGGTGCTAGGAAAACACATTTCTCCCTCTTTAGGCGCACGCCTGCTGCTGAAAACCTCCGAAGGACTTCCTCCAGGTTTTGCAGGTGTTCTGCTTTTGTTTTTCCTGTAATGAGGACGTCATCCAGGTAAATGGCGACTTGTGGTAGCCCTTGCAATGTATTCTCCATTGTCCTCTGGAATATCGCACAAGCTGACAATACCCCGAAGGGTAATCTTGTGTCCGGAAAAAGGCCCATCAGGGTGTTTATCGCTGAGAATTTTTGGGACTCTTCCTCCAGCTTCAGCTGTAGATATGCGTGGCTCATATCCAGCTTTGAGGCCAGGAGTCCTCCAGCCAGCTTTGCAGACAAATCCTCAATCCAGGGAATTGGGTATTTGTCCAGTTGTGAGTAGCGATTAATTGTTTGTTTAAAATCGCCACAAAGGCGGGCCGAGCCGTTCGGCTTAAGGATAGACACCACGGGTGCAAACTGGACCAGTTTTATTGTTCCCTCACGCTCCAATCGTTTTATTTCCAATCAACTTTCTGCCTTAATGCGAAGGGTACTGGTCGGGCCTTGTAGAATTTTGGGACTGCCTCTGGATCTACATGCAATGTCGCCTTTGCTCCCTTTATTGTTCCGAGCCCTTCTCGGAAAACCTCTGGGTATTTGCACAGCAGTTCACTCAGGCAGCTATTTTCCAGCTGGAAAATGTTTACCCAATCCAGCTGGATCTTTTAGCCAGTTTTGTCCCAATAAGCTTGGCCCCGCACCTTTCACTACCATTAAAGGCAGTCTAATCAGTTGCTCTCCATAAGCCACAGTTACATGCGTTGCACCCAACACTCTAGTGGTTTCCCTGCATATGTCCTCAGTTTTGCTTTGGTCCTGGTTAGGAATAACGGTTGGAGTCCAGTGCGAATTTTATTGAATGTCGTTTTCCCCCATCACTGATGCGGCTGCTCCAGTGTCGACTTCCATCCAATTCAACCTTATGGATAATTTAATGAGTTTTGATTTCACCATCGTTACACCATTTAGTTGTTCCTCGTCAGAGGTAGGTGGGGCTTCTAGGATATGCATTCTCCTGTACCCCAGCATACGTGACCTTCTCCAAGATGATGGTTTTGGGCTTCTATTTCTCCTTTCTGGCTCCGATCTCTGGCATCAACTACTATATTTTGCCGGGCGAAAGGCTGCAAAGTCTGTCTGGACCTAAATTTCCCTTGCTTGGGAGGGCTTCTGCGAGTGGGCCTGGTTAACTTAGTATCCGAGTCGTTCCTGAGGGTGGCTGTGCAGTTGCCTATCCCCCAACGGTAGTCCCTTAACTCAGTTTCGCTGGTATGGGCGTCTACCTCCATCGGAGTACCCTGTAACTCATGCGCTCCGCTTGCCGCTTTTTCCAAGGACAAAGCCAGCTGCAATGCTTGTTTGCAATCCAGATCGGCCTCTGCTAACAGAAGTTTCTGTATTGCTGAATTATTCATTCCACATACCAAGCGGTCTCGGAGCATCTCATTTATCGTCAGGCCAAATTCGCAAGCCTCTGCTAATCGCCTTAATCTTGTTAAAAAGTTTGTAACTGACTCCCCAGTATCTTGGCATGCTGAATAAAACCGGTACCTTCGCAGGATCAGAGGTGGCTTAGGGTCATAGTACTCTTTTACTAAGTCCGTCAATTCCTGGAAAGCTTTCGTATCCGGTGCCTCCGGAAAAGTGAGACTGCGCATGATAGCAAAGACTGCTGGCCCACACGCGGTCAGTAGAATGAAGCTTTGCTTTTCATCCGGAATAATATTGTTTGCTCTAAAGAAGTACTTCATCCGCTCTACACATTGCGCCCAGGGTCAAAAGAGTCCAACTTTCCGAATAATGGCATTTTGCCCATTAGTGGCTTATCCTCAATATGCGGCAGCTGCTGAAGTGCAGGTTTCTTCGGGTCGTACCGTTTTCCTCCTCGCCACTGTAATAAGTCCATGGAGGCAGAAGTCCCATCACCAGAATTCCTTTTATTTACAAACCCAACAGCTGAAAACCATGACCATTCAGTCTGCTGCCTACACCGGGAGTGCAGAGGATCTGACACTTCC
The DNA here is from genome assembly GCF_047496885.1 of Scyliorhinus torazame. Lineage (NCBI taxonomy): Eukaryota > Metazoa > Chordata > Chondrichthyes > Carcharhiniformes > Scyliorhinidae > Scyliorhinus > Scyliorhinus torazame. The sequence continues at coordinate 184,467,765 of NC_092718.1, forward strand.
TGTTATATACACAGAAAGGGGTGCCCTGATTGGGCCACTAATCAGGGAACTCGTATCCTAATTGGCCAATCTCAAAGGCCTGGCCTAAGTCATTACAGCCGATGACTACGAACCCGTCTCAGCCTGACCTTTCCGAATATTGGTGGGAAGGTGGTGAGTAAACAGGATCTCCAGAAAAAGTACCATGGCCAACAGAAGCAGGACAGAGGGTTCAAGCCAGGGGTCATGGTGTACGTGTAATTTTGGAGTCAGTGCCTGGTGGGTATTGGGGACCATAGCGGAGAAGACTGGGCCTGTCTCTTATACGGTAAAAGCCAAGATACGAAAGCACGTGGACCACCTTAGAAATAGGGAACCCACACCAGGACCTGCCCTGCCAGATGAGTCAGTCCTTTGTCCCATTTGGCCAACATCCAGGGGGCAAGGAACACTCCCCAAAGGCCAAGATACAGAGGTGTATGAGATGGAAGATTCTGGGTCAGACATGGAGACAGAAGCTTCCATAGCCTCAGATGATAGTTTTGCCAGGCAGAGACCGCCGACGGCGCTCCAAGACTATCAATGCTGAAATGACCCTTCCCGACATGTTACACTCTTCCCCCCCCCCCCCCCCCCCCCCAACCGACTCGGCCCCACAACCACTGGAAACACAGCTGGGGATGAAATGGAGACCTCCTATACCCTCAATGACAGAGGGACTTGCAGACGTCTGAGGTGAGGGATGTAATAACCCTCATGCGACCTAATTGATCTCCCGTGGGTTCGTGAAGTACAAGCTCCCCGCTGAAGGGCGGAGACCTAGCAGCTGGGGCTCGTGAAGCCGGCATTTAAAAGCCGCCTAGATTGGAACCGGCAGATCGGATAGTCCCGGCTGGAACTGATGGACTGCATGCCGCATTGCGGTATTATTTTTCTTTGACTCAATAAACCTTTATGGTTAAACCTTCTCTGGACTTCTGTGGACATTATATGCACTGTATTCGCACTCGAGACACCAAACTCAGATTGGTTGGTCGCTTTACAAAACATCTTCATTCAGGCCACAACTATGAACCAAGCTTCTGGTCACCTGACATTTCATGTCTTTGCCTACTCCCATTTTGATCTCTGCCCTTGGCTCCCTACACCTCCAGTGTAGGTGCAGAGGGGTGAAAATTGATAGTTACAGATTGGCTATCTATTACTGCAGGGGATTTCAATGGAAATTAATGTGAGACGGGGTGTTCACTGGAAATTAATATGGGATTGAGTGTTTACTGGAAATTAATATGGGATTGAGTGTTTACTGGAAATTAGTATGGGAGTGAGTGTTTACTGGAAATTAGTATGGGATTGAGTGTTTACTGGAAATTAGTATGGGATTGAGTGTTTACTGGAAATTAATATGGGATTGAGTGTTTAATGAAAATTAATTTGGGGTGGGGTGTTTGATGGAAATTAATGTGGGACATAGTGTTTAATGGAAATTAATATGGGATTGAGTGTTTAATGAAAATTAATTTGGGGTGGGGTGTTTATTGGAAATGAATGTGGAGCGGTGGTGTTTAATGGAAATATAAATGGGCCGGTGGTGTTTAATGGAAATGTATATGGGGCGGGGGTGTTTAATGGTAATGTATATGGGGCGGGGGTGTTTAATGGATAACCAGTCTGAAACTGCTGGGTTTCCACTCATGTCCAACCTTTCAATCGCCGTGTCTAAATAAATATTTATACTAAGATTTCATTAAAGGTCTTCTACTTATTCACCTCTGAAGTCACACAACAAATCAGTAATTGCTTAAAATAGAACCACCATCTATTATCCAGGCAGAAAGGGCAATTTATGCTACATCTAGACTCTCCTCAAAGCAATAACATCCAAAGACTTGGGCTGAATTGAGCAGTTTAATTTAATTTTGTAAAAGATTGCTTGCTTTGTGAACAAAAGGGGGACAATTTTAAAACATGTGTTAATGTACTAACATGGCTGACAAATGATTTTGTTTACAACATTTCAGCGTGTTATCGGATATCCGAACATTAAATATATTCAATCTTCTGGTTAGGTTGTGGGCTGAAAGACAAAGAATGGGAGAGTTGGGCTGACTACCTCAAGCTCAGTAATATTTATTACGAGTGAATGGGGGGAGGGGGGGTTACACCCAGTTTATGGGTACGGATCCTATTTTCAATTTCAATACCGTAGCACTGTTATTTGTTCTTTTCTGAATCTGAAACCTAGATGAAAACTCTGCTTCCATGTAATCTATCAGATTACTCTCGGCAACTAAGTGCATTCTTTCAGAGTAGCATAAAACAGCCAAGTCTCCTAAATCAGGACAGCTGGATGCTCGACTTCAATCCAAAGAGGTTACAATTCCGCACCTCAAGGCTGTCCACCCGTCGTAAGGATTAATTTGCTGAAATATTAAATTTCTTGTTCCTGCTCGTGCACCTGGGCTATTGGATCACCTGGACTCAGTAGCATCAGAAAATGAGGGGAAGCAAACCTTCAGAAGGGACCCTACCCTAAATCTGTACCATTAAAAACAGCCAATTCAATAGGTTCCCTTTTTGATTAGCCAATAGTACAGCATTTTTACATTCAGGTGTAGGAATGAAAAACCGGCTCCCTCACAGCTCTCAACATTAGGTTGCATGTTGTGCAGGAATAAAATCTTTCAATTTGGAGTGGAATGGGGAAGGAACGTTGACAATGCCTGTACGCTTAGAACACAAGAACAGGAGTAGGCCATTCGGCCCATCGAGCCTGTTCCATCAATCAATGAGATTGTGTCTGTTCATCTATCTCAATGCCACTTTCCCGCTCTATCGCCATATCCCTTGATGCCATTAGTCTCCAGAAGTCTATCGATTGGACATGCTGAACGATTGAGCTTCCACAGCCCTCTAGGGTACAGTAAGATTCACCACCCTCAGAGTGAAGAAATTCCTCCTCATCTCAGTCCTAAATAACCTTGCGATTATGCCACCTGGTTCTAGACTCACCAGTCAGGGAAAATATCTTATCTAAAGCCACCCTGTAGTGCTCTGTAAGAACTTTATACGTTTCAATGAAGTCATCCTCCATTTCCTGAAATTCTAGGGACCGCAGACTCCTCAATCTCTCCTCATACACAAACTCGGCATTGCAAGCGATTAATCTGATGAACCTTCATTGCACTCTCTCTATGGTAAATATATCCTTCCTTAGGCAAGGAGACCACAAATGTGCTCAATACTCCAGGTGAAGTCTCACCAAGGTTCTATATAACTGCAAATAGGACATCTTTACTCCTGTACTCAAATCCCTTCACGATGAAGGCCAGCATACCATTTGCCTTCCTAATTGCTTGCTGCACCTGCATCATGAGAAGGACATCCAGGTCTCTTTGGACACCCACACTTCCCAACCTCTTAACACTTCACAAATATTCTGGCCTTTCTGGTTTTTCTGCCTAAGTGAATTACTACAAAATTATTCACACTATTTATGATCTGCCATGTTCTAGCCCATTCACTTAGCCTCTCTAAATCTTCTTACAGCGTCTCGGAGCCTCAACGGAACATACATTCCTAACTAGTTTGGTGAAATCAGCAGATTTGGAAACATGACAACTGGTCCCCAAATCATTTATATAGATTGTGAACAGTTGTGGACATGGCACTGATCCTTGCGATATCCCACTAGTAACAAACTGCCATCACGAGAATGATCCATTTATTCTTACTCTCTGCTTTCTGTCTTCTGTGTGGGACCTTATCAAAAGTCTTCTGAAAATCCTAATACACCACCTTGACGGGTTCTCCTTTATCTATGCTACACATAATATCCAGGTTTGTAATTCTTCATTCCTCTTCTTCCTCCCTTCCGAAATAGTTGGGTTACATTTGGTACTTCCCAGTCCTTTTATCAAATTCATTTTTGGGATGTGGGCATCACTGGTTGGGCCAGCATCAATTGCCCATCCCTAGATGCCCTTGATCTGAGTGGCTAGCTAATCCATTTGAGAGGGTTTTTAAGAGTCAACCACATTGTGGACCTGGAGTCACATAAAGGATGATGAGGCAAGGTTGGCAGGTTTCTTTCCCAAAAGACATTAGTGAACCATATGGGTTTTTATGACAATTGACAATGGTTTCATTGTCATCATTAGACTTTCAATTCCAGATTTTTTTATTGAATTCAAATTTCACCAGCTGCTATGGTTGGGTTCCAACCTTGGTCATAGAATCCCTAAAATGTAGAAGGAGGCCATTTGGCCCACCAGGTCTTCACCCACCCTCTGAAAGAGCATCCTACCCCTGTCTACTCCTCCATCCACCCCGCCCTACCCCCATAACGTAGACATCCCTGGGCACTAAGAGTCAATTTAGCATGGCAAATCCACCTAAATCTGCAAAACATTGGGCTGTGGGAGGAAACCGGAGCACCCGGAGGAAACCCACGCAGACACGGGGAGAACATGCAAACTCCACACAGACAGTCACCCAAGGTCGAAATCGAACCTGACCCCTGGTGCTGTGAGGCAGCAGTGCTAACCACTGTGCCATCATGCTGCCCTAAGAGCACTACCCTGGATTACTAGTCCAGTGACAATACTACTACACCATTGCTTCCCGCAGGAACCTTTCCAGAATCTATAGAATTTTGACAGATAACCGCCAATGCATTCACTACCTTTGTAGCTACATCTTTCAACACTTTGGGGTGAAGCTCCTCTGCTCCAAGGGATTTATCAATCGTCAATCCAGTTAAAGTTTCAAGTACCAGCACTTTACCAATTTGTGCCTTAGAGGAATGTATACCTGTTGCAGACTGTGAAGGGTTTCTTTAAATATTAGCCTGTCTACCATCAAATCTTTTAGTGACTTTTCACATTTCACCATAGCTAACTTGCCCTTCCTAATGTTTCAATTTCCTTTAATCAGATTTAAGATCCAAGTGCCAGAATGAACAATACTGCATTCAAACGTAATGCAAAATTCTATCATGTTACGATCATTATTTCCCAAAGGCTCCTTTAGAGTTGTTCATTTGCCCTTTCACTTGACACACACTAAATCCCAAATAATCCCTAGTTGTCTCCTCAATGAACTGCTCCAAAAGTCTATCTTGTACACACTGCAGGAATTCATCCACCACAGCATTAGTGTTGATTTGGTTAACTCAGTCTATGTGTAAATTGAAGTCACCAATTATTACTGTATTACCCCCATTGCATGCATATCTAATTTCCTGATTTATACCATGCCCAACATTGGTCGCCTATAAATGATTTCCATTAATTTTTGCTGTCCCTTGCTGTTTCTAAGCTCCATCCAAATGGATTCTATATCTTGATTTGTCAATCTAAGGTCCTCTCTTACCAACATATTGATCTCGTCCCTCATTAACAGTGCTACCTCACCTCCTTTTTGCCTATCCTTCCTAAATGCTGAACATCCTCATAAATAACGCCCGTTTGATTCAGGCCTCCTGCCTGATAGCTCAAAAAGTACCATGGTTGGCAACGGCTGACGCTCTTGCTCTACCAAACAATTCCCCAAAGCCAGAGATTGTTGGATGGTGAGTGAAACGCAAGAGAAGACAAACAGAAAAACAAATGTTTTGAAGGTAGACTAACTATTGGCATATATTAATTGAATTTCATTTGTACTTTCACAGTTGGTAATAAGGGTAAAATAATTTCTTATTTTACAATGCAATGAAATAACATAAGAAAAAATAAAAGGCCATGTATATATTATTGAATTAGTACACTTTATTTCAGTCAACATGTTGGCAGTGGAAGCGTTTGGATGTACAACAGATGCTGGCCCCAATTACTTTCCTACTGAGTGTTTAGAACACACTGATAATTGGTAGATTTTTGCAATATGATTGCAGGAAATAATTTGCAATGTAAAGCCATGTAATTTATGTAGCACCATATTTTGTTTCCTGGATACGGCAAGTCTTTCTATTTGTTCATTGGTAATTTCATCACATATTTCAAAAAACCAGCTGCTTTTAAGGGACTGACCCCAATTTAACGAAACAGTGTGCTATGCTTCACAGTTAGGCACGCTTCTCATAGAGCTGAAATTGAGTGAGGCTGAGATTCCCTTTCTCTTGATATTAATATTTATTTATTGCATTTTATCCTGCATCTTGCTGAAGGAGCAATGTTTTAATTATTTGTTCAAAGATATAATTTATGAAGTTGGATATCCATTTTAGTCTGTCTGTTTGGGCGTCTCATACTAATAGACGAGTCAGATGTGTATATGTTAGTCTGCCAAAAATACTTGCAACTAGCCAACAAATTGGTTGGAGCATCTGTGGTGATACAGATCCTTGTGGCCTTATATTAGTTCTAAGGTCTGAAATAAATGATATTGGAGTTAGTTCAATTCATAAAACAATCAAATGATTATGTAGCATCCTCAATGTAATGAAATACTCTAAGGCGGTTCGTCAGCATATTTTAAAGCAGAATTTGACAATGGGTCATGGAAGGAAGTTTTTAAGTCAAATGACCAAAAGCTTAGGCAACGAGTGAGGTTTTTGTATCTTAAGGAGGAGAAGGAGGTAAAGAAGCTGAGAGTTTTAGGGATTGAATTCAAGAACTTGGAGCCTTGGTAGCTGAAGACTCGGTGCCAATGGTGGAATGATCAAAATTAGGAATGTTCAAGAGGCCAAAGGAACATAGGAAATAAGATCTGGAGTATGCCATTCAGCCCATCCACCATTCAAATAGATCATGGCTGATCATTTACCTCTACACCAGTTTTCCCCACTATCCACAGATCCCTTTATATCTGGAGTATCCAGAAATCTATTGATTTCTGTCTTGAACATGCTCAATGATTGAGTTTCCACAGACGTCTTGGGTAAAGAATTTCAAAGATTCGCCAACCTCGGAGTGAATAAATGCCTTCTCATCTCAGTTCTAAATGGCCTGCTCCTTATCCTGAGACTGTACTCCCCGGTTCTGAATCTCCCAACCAGGGGAAGCAGTATATCCACATCTACCCTGTCACCCACCTTAAGAACTTGGTAAGTTTCAATAAGATCATCTCTCATTCTTTGGAACTCTAGAGACTAGAGGCCCAGTTTGCTCAATCTTTCCTCATAAGAAACCTGCTATCCCAGGGATTAGACTGGTGAATCTTCGTTACGCTCACTACGTGGCAAGTATATCCTTCCTTCGAGAATTCCTCAGAAGATTAGATATAAGGAGGGGTGAAGCCATGATGCAATTTCAAAACAAGAATAAGAATTTTAAAATCAAGGCGTTGCTTCCCTAACAGCTAATGTAGATATCAGTGAGCATAGGGATGATGGAAGAATGGAATTTTGTTAGGACACGGGCAGTAGAGTTTTGGATGACATTGGGTAAAGTGCAGGCCAGCCAAAGGTGTGTTGGAATAGTTAAGTCTACAGGTAACAAAGGCATGGATTACAGTTTCAGCAGCATATGGGCGAAATCACATGATACCACCGGGTTAGAAATATGAGGCCTTAACGATGAGGTGAATATGTCGGGTCAATTGTGGGGTCATTGTGGAGTCATTGTGGAGTCAATTATGACATCGTGGTTGCAAACAACCTGACTCAGCCTCAGAGAGTTGACATGGAGACAGCAGCTTGAGCAGAGTTTACACTGGGGGAAAAAAAACAAAGGTTAATCTTCCCACTGTTTAACTGAAGAAAATTTCTGCTCATCCTGCTAAGCAGGCTGACAAGTTAGAGATGGTGGCGGGGGGTGGGGGTGGGAACATGGAGGGAGTAGATCGTGATCTAGAACCAAGAAAAAACAGAATACAAATGGAAATTGACATGTTGTTTTCAAATGCTGACGCCAAGGGGCAGCTTGTAGATGACAATCTTCTTAGGAAGCAACCCAGTATAAATCTTCGATAACACTGGATGTTAATGGTGCAATAACAGGGAGAGTTGCCATTTCAGATGAGTTTTTTTGGCTATGTTTAAGTAATTAAGAACAGCACTAGACTACACGAGTGCAATCCTACCGAGCTGGATGACGGTGGAGAGGCATTGGAGGAGGTTGGGGTGATCGCCCATATCGAATGCTGCAGACAGGTTAGGAAAAACAAGAAAGGGGAGTTTACTTTTGTCACAGACACATAGTAGGTCACTTGTAACTTTGATAAGAGCCTTTTAGGTACTGTGGCAGCAGCAGAAATTGATTGGAAGCATTCAAACATGAATGGAAAAGGGTGGATGGGGGTCAACGTGCAAGGACCTCAGAGGAAGGTGAGGTTGGAATAGTTTGCAAGGATGGAGTCTCGAGAGGTTTGTTTTAAGAATGGTAGTGACAGAAGATTTGAAGAAGAGGGGGACAAAACCAAAGCAAAAGAACCGTTATTAGTTAAAACAGGAATTTACAACAGCATTTCTTAGCAATTAATAAGGTTTTGCATGCTGCTCTGGTCGCTGTGGCTTGATTGCAGTAGAATATATTAATCTAAACCTGACTTTTCTCCACTCAACAACAACAGAAACTTGTATTTATGTAATAGTTTTAACATCGCAAATGTCACAAAGAGATTCACAGCAACATTTGCAGCCAAAATCTGACACGGAGTCAAAAAAAGTGATTTTAGAACAGGTGGAGGTGGGTTTTAATAGGCATCATAAAAAGAGAAAAATAGATTTGGTAGTGGGAGGGAGGTGAAAGAGGATAATTCCAGAGCTTGGGGCTTAGACAGCAGACGGCATGGTCACCAATGGTGGAGGGGTGGATAAAGGAAAAGATACCAGAATTGGAGAAACGCAGAGTTTTCGGAGGATTGTAGGTTTGCAGAAGACTGTGTAGATGGGCAGAGGTGAAGCCATGGAGGCATTTGAGCACAAGGAAGAAAATGTTAAATTTGAAGGAATTGTTGGATCAGGAGTCAATGTGAGTAAGTGAGGGCAGAGGTGATGGGTGACCAGGATTTGGTACATTTATATGCCTCTATTGTTTGAACATAGGACATAGAACATACAGTGCAGAAGGAGGACATTCAGCCCATCGAGTCTACACCGACCCACTTAAGCCCTCACTTCCACCCTATCCCCGTAACCCATTTGGTTTATGTCCAGGCTTTATACAGGTTTCATTGCGTTGTAATGACAGAAAGTTAACATGGACATTATTATTGTTTCAAAACATTATTTGTTTCAAACACAAACATGGGGCGCGATTCTCTGAAATGGAGACAGAGTGTTTGCGCCGTCGTGAACGCCGTCGAGGTTCACGACTGCGCGAAACGGCCCCTTTCCCGACCGATTCAGGGCCCGAAAATGGGCTAGGAGCGGCGCCGCGTCATTTACGCGCGCCAGGCCTTGGCGCCGCGTAAAGGCGGCGCCGCATACATGACGCGGCCGGCGCCGCATAACTGACGTCACCCGCGCATGTGCATGCGTTGTTGCCGTCCTCCCCGAGTCCGCCCCGCAAGAAGATGTCCGACGGATCTTGCGGGGCCACGGAAGAAAGGAGGTCCTCCTCCAGAGAGGACGGCCTGACGATCGGTGGGCGCCGATCGCGGGCCAGACCCCATTTGAGGCTCCTCCCGTTGCAGATCCCCCTCGCTCCCCCCCGCAGGCCGCCCACCCCGCGTTCCCGCACTGTTCCCGCCGGCAGCGACCAGGTGTTACCCTAAAACCCGCCGTTTTGGGCAGGCCGCTCGGCCCATCTGGCACTGAGAATCATGGGGGTACCGGTGAATCAACATTTTGGCTGTCTCGGGTGATTCACTGGATCGCGCCGCGCAAAACACGATTGTGCCGATCTGGCCGCTTCCGTGAATCGTGGGAGGGCGTCGGACCGGCGTCGCAGGAAAATGTGGCGACCCAGGCGATTCTCCAAACCGGCACGGGAGCGGAGAATCACGCCCATGGCCTCTCATATTTGGGGTTTCCATGGCACCCGCCGCATGTTTCACGGCAGCCCGCCATTGGCCGCTGACGGGGTCTTCTGATCCTGTCACTGTCAAAGGGGTTTTCCATTCTGCGTGCCTCCGGGAAACCCACGCCAGGCATTGCCGGTCCCGCCGGCAAGAACAGCCGAAAGATTCCGGCCATTTTCGGTTTCCTGAGGTATAATTCAACTGTCAAATTGATACAGAGTCTGGACTAATTTTATCCCATGAACAAATACCAAATATGAGATTAAATTGAAATACTACAGACATTTTTTCAATTATTAATCGAGATGAATTCCTTCAATATCAAAAAGATACGCAACAGCAAAGTTAACAATGGCTCTGAGAAAAAGACATGTTAATAATTAATAACTTTAAAGTAAATTTTTTGCACGAGATGGACATTTTTAATTTGGACTTCAGTGTATAAAATTATATTAAAGAGATGAGAGCAAGATATCTGTAATACCAGTGCAGCTATTATAAGCATTCATGGACTCAATCAAATAACAGAGCGAGTAATAATAAGCAAAGTGGCATAAGCTTACTTTGTGTCACACCTGCTAATACTACAGGGGGTTAAATACTGAACCAGTACTGCTGAAAAACAAGTTGGAGACGGGTGACCTCGGAAAGAAAGTGCAGGCTGTCAGGGTGCCGAGGTGGGCTGGGTACTAGGTCTGCCTACATTCCCCGGCACTGTGCTTCAATAAATAAACACTAATAATTAAAAAAACACATTCCTCCAGCCCTCAGCCTTCACCACTCACACACTCCATATTCTCCACCCATGCGGCCCACCACTAATGGTCCCCCTAGTCCCCTATGCCAACTTGGTGACAACTCCTGCCATTCTATGACCCCCAGAACCCACCACCCTTTGCCATTACTCCCTCCATGCAAACTCACCTGGCAGCCCTGGACAGTTTTTGATACAGTGTCCTGGATATCTCGGACAGGTTTGGCACTTCCTGGATAACTTTGACACATCCTGGACAGCTTTGACAGCTGGACAATTTCTTAACATTTCCTTGTTAGCTGGATAGCGTCTTCCTAGCTGGACAATTCCTTGACAGCTCGACAGTTCCAATGGGTTTGCGCGCAAAAAGTGCATAATCATGTTCACTTTTAACAATCCAGAAGGGTGCCTTACCTCTCTCAAAGATTGTTTTAGGTCTCTCAAAGGTGTCCTAGGACTCTGTCGAAAGGGGTACCTTATTCCTCATATGGTATCCATAGGAATCCATGAAGTTTAAACCTGTTTGAATCTGAATACTCTATTTCCACCCACCTTTTTTTCCCGAAATCCTACTTCTATGGAAGCAGCTGGTGTTTTAAATTGCCAGCTGCCTCCACGAATCTCGCATGTATGAACCCCGGGCCAACTATAGTTCCACCCCGGATAAAATGGGAAATGCCAGGTCAGGGGCGGAACTTAGAATGTTTGGCCCTTTCTGGCTTATTTATGATGACAGAGCCTCTCCGCCGTGGTAAAAATCCAGGCCGGATTTAATGATACACGTCGAATATGACTCGCCTTCGGAAGAAAAGTCACGTTGGACTCGAAACGCGGGGCGGAATCTTACCAAAAAAATGACTAGGTGTCAGTCTCGCTGGGAAAAACAGAATGGCATCATCGGAAATTCTCATGGAATCTTAGAAAATAAAGAGCGGGCATAGTTAATGGCGTCACTTTGGCGAGGTGGGGACTCTTGGGGCGCGATTCTCCACCCCCACGCCGAAGTGGCCGCGCCATCGTGAACGCCGTCGAGGTTCACGACGGCGCGGAACGGCCCCGGTCCCGACCGATTCAGGCCCTGACAATGGGCCAGTATCGGGGCCGCATCATCTACCCGCGCCAGGCCTCGTCACCCGCGTAAAAGCGGCGCCGAATAGATGACGCGGCCGGTGCCGCATAACGGACGTCATCCGCGCATGCGCCGGTTGGCCGACGCCAACCCGCGCATGCGTGGTTGCCGTCCTGTCCAAATCCGCCCCGCAAGAAGATGGGGGATGGATCTTGCGGGGCCGCGGAAGGAAGGAGGTCCTCCTTCAGAGAGGACGGCCCGACGATCGGTGGGCACCGATCGCGGGCCACGCCACATTCAAGGTACCCCCCCCCGTGCAGGATCCCCCCTCGCCCCCCCCCCACAGGCCGCCCCCCCAGCGTTCACGTACTGCCCACGACTGTAGTGGCCAGGTGTGGACGGCGCTGGGGGGAACCCGCCGTTTTGGCCTGGCCGCTCGGCCCATCCGGGCCTCAGAATCGCAGGGGGGCCGGAGAATCTCCATTTTGGGTATCACCGGCGATTCTCCGGCCTGTGAAACTCGACCGGGCCTGTTCCCGCCGCTTGGGAGAATCGCGGGAGCGCGTCAGACCGGCGGCCCTGGACATTTTGGCGGCCCAGGCGATTCTCCCAACCTGCGTGGGAGAGGAGAATCGCGCCCCTGGAGTCGGGAACCGGCTTCGAACAGATCAAACAGATTAGCACCTGGCAGTGGCAAACTGTGCCGGGTGACGTGCTAAGCCACTGCCAGGGCATGTCCCCCTACTCCTTCCCCCTTTCCCCACCCCAGGGGGCTATACTTACCTCAGTGCCCCAGAGGGATCCACTCGACTGCCTCCAAGGCGGGGGGTAATCACGGCAGAGGGAATCACGTTTTTTACTTCTCTCCAGATCTTTAGCCCATGCCAGGTTTCTCGCGGACGAAGATGCTCTCTCCACAGATGCTACAAGATCTGCATTTTTGCACCACTCTCGGTTTGTACATTGACATTTATTAATGATGGGTTGACTAATCACAACTGCCAGTGCAGTTGGAAATAAAATAAAATTTGCAAAATTGCACTGCACAGTGGTTTTAATTCCAGGCCAGAAAACTGCCTACAACACAAAAAAAAACAATTCACGGAATAACAGTATATTGCTAACACGTTCCAAACTCATGGGAAAAACTTTCATTACTCCATTGTGCCTTAGGCACTTGCGGATAGTGGGATTTCACTTTGAGCAAAGAACAGCAATGGTTGGTAATAAATGTGACATTCTATCTGTATCCTCCCATATCATTTCTCTTCATATTTTCTTTTCATGTGGCCGCTCACCTCCACCAGTCTCCCTGGTTCTCCACAGCAGCCACTAATAATACACCCTCAACGCTGAGAAGAGACACACTTGCAAGTTAACAATTTCAATTCCTTGCTCCCTGATGGAACACGGGTGACCAGAAAACAACTCTACTTAACAGGCTAATTATGAATTGACAAACTTTTTTGGTAGGTTTTGGAAGAGGAAATAAAAATCGTCCATTTAAAGAATAAACCACACATTTAGTAGAGGTCATTTCATTTCCAATTCTCTTCCTGCACCAGTGGTGCACCAAGGCAGACTTATCTTTGTTTTCGTAGCTGGTAATCTTGGAATCATAGAATTTACAGTGCAGAAGGAGGCCATTCGGCCCATCGAGTCTGCACTGACTGGCTCTTTGGAAAGAGCACCCTACCCAGGCCCACACCTCCACCCTACCCCCATGACCCAGTAACCCCACCCGACACTAAGGGCAATTTTGGACACCAAGGGCAATTTCGCATGGCCAATCCACCTAACCTGCACATCTTTGGACTGTGGAAGGAAACCGGAGCACCCGGAGGAAACCCACACACACACGGGGAGGACGTGCAGACTCCACACAGATAGTGACCCAAGCCGGGAATTGAACCTGGGACCCTGGAGACTTGAAGCAATTGTGCTCACCACTATGCTACCGTGCTGCCCACAAATAGCTGGAGCAGGTCACTAGTCTGTCACCAGAAGCTTATAGCTTGAGGGGTGCCGCTCCACATCATGTGTGATGACCAGGCGTCTCTCCCTCTCTTACTGGCAGCCATTGGCATGTTGGAAGTATTTACAGTTTGACACTCAACCTGTTTGGCCGTGTTATGAATGCACCTTCCTTGGGCAGCAAGGCCTGCGGTGTGATTCTAACCTGGAGCTTCTGGCTCAGAAGCAGGGACACTACCCACTGCGCCACAAGAGTAGAGGTCATTACTTTCTGGTTATTAACTATACCGCACAAGAATATTTCTTTTCCGCATAAAACAATAAAAGTAACAAGCACTCACTAGCAGAAGCCAGGTACAAGAATATTGGCCTAGAAATTAGATTCACAGCACACGTTTTTCAGGCAAGAAATAGAGGCGAAGAGTCCACTGCGGCACGCAGCGTGCATATGCTGAGTAGTGAGTAGGGGCTTGTTTGAAAGCTGGAGCTGTACAGCCTGATCCCGTTGAACAGTAAATTGGCCCATAACCTGTGTGCCAATCAGAGTCTTCAGGCCTATTTCAGGCCCCTACGTTAAACTGGATCAGGACAAAGTTTTCCACAACATTCAGCAGTTAAACCAATGATCCTTGAAGAGGCACCCGGAAGCCGTCGCCAAGTGAGCAGGCAACTTCATACACAGCTCAATGTGCTTAAATACTCCTCCCGGCTGCACCTTAAACTGCAGGCCATGGGCAGAATGCACTCACACTCCCCTCCAGATTGCCTCACCCTCCAAAGATTTAGACCTCAGCCAGCCAATTTGCATCCCCGCCCAACAATCAGCGAGTTGCCTCTCGTGCCCGCTACTTGCCAGTGACATACAAATGACAATGGAGGACCACATTTCCATGCTCCTGTCACCAGGCACTTTCAGTCCAAATTTGGGCACAATCCAATTTCTAGGCCTTTGTTGTAATTTATCCAAGAAACATGGGTATTGTTTTCATCAGCAACTAAAAGCTCTCTTCACTATGGGAGAGGAAGGGGCAATAACCCTTACCTTTTTGTGCCAAAGCTTTGGTACCTTTCCTCAAAAAAAAGCATGCAGTGAAAGAAACATGAGCAGATGAGAAACACAAACAAGTATGAGACAGAAAAAGTGTAATGTTAATGGTACAATGAGCTCAGCAAGACCAAAGGTCTCTTATTGTCTTTTTAAAATTGGCAGATAAATTATGATTGGACCACCACGACAGATAAGACCAAATCACACTTTGTGACATTCTATCAAACATCAACAACTCAGCTCCTAAGAGAATTATACATATAAAAAAAAAAAGAACAAAGAGCAGGTAATTTTGCATTTCAATCATGATTAATGATAGCTAAACTCCAAATCCTTTCGTGCTGCTTAAAAGTGACAAGCTTGCACTGAAATGTAGCTTTTGATCTATGATAATGGTTACATGCTGTTGTTCTTCATGTGGCTGCTGTTCTTCATAATTGATATCCCTGACAATATCTAGATGATGAAATAAACGGGGCCAAAAATTATTTCAATTTTTCTTTTAATTATAATTTGCTCTATAAGTGATAACATTTGACCCGGATTTGGTCATAACGATTGTAATGCAACACAGATTTACAGCAGGAACACGCTTTGCCAATGAACAATTTCAAGAAGCAGTTGGTTGCTGTGGAATGGGTTTGAGGTCTCAATTGACGTGTAGGCTAAGGTCAGGAAATAGAAGACACTTTGCTTCCTGGGCCAGTGAGATTGAGGGAAAAGAAAAAACCTGCAACTCTGTAGGTTCTTTCACGACTCAAAGCACTTTACAACCAATGATGTGCTTTTAAACTGAAATCACCTTCAGAACCCGAGGGATGCGGCAGTTAATTTGCACAGAGCAAGCCCCCATAAATAGTAATGTGATGCATGATCAACTATTGACCAAGACGCTGGGAGAATGCTCCTGCTCTTCACTGATCTATGCCATTTGCTCTTTTATGTCTGACTTAAAGGGGATGATGGGCCTTGCTTTGTAACAGCTCACCTGACAGCAGCTGAAGCCCTGAAGCATGTCCACATGCAGCAAAACCTGGACAACATTTGGGCTTAGGTTGACAGGTGGCATATAACATGCAGGCTACCCCAGTGGCGGGCAATGACTATCTCAAACAAGAGATAATTAACCATCTCGCCTTGACATTCAATGCCATTATCATCGCTGAATCCCCAATTATTAACATAGCACTCAAGATGAAGGAATTTGCTCGATCAGCACCCCATCCATCACTTTAAACATTCAGTCACGAAAAGGAGAAAAACTGAATTGGATATATTTGGGGGGGGAATCAGGAGGAGCATTAATGCTTCTCCAGGTCCCATGAAAATTCCTCCCACCATGCACCACCACTAAGGCCCTCCCTCAGATTCTCCCTGCCTTTCTCCCCACCCCAGCACCTCATGTTACAGTGACCAGTTTGGCCTGCAATGGATTTTGGCCTTCCCTCTGATTAGTAAACTGCACCAACTGTGACCAACTTGCTGGCGGAACGGCGATGACACCTACCTGTGAACACTGGCCAGATTTCAGATCATTTCCATGAGGGCGGACGGGAAAATTGTTCCACCCACCTCCTCCCAGCAACCCCCCACCCCAACATCCCCGTCCCATCAGCAACACACAAATACATGCCAAAGAGCCACAGAAACACACTAGAGTTTGGAAGTAAAAGTTGTGTGCAAGTCAACTTTAAAGGGGTCTATTCAATAAGAGGGGCATTACAAAATAGGAGGGGAAAATTCTTTTAAGCGTTTGAAAAGCCTCCCATTCATTTTTAAAAATCTTTTTTAGAGTACTCAATTCATTTTTATTCAATTAAGGGGCAATTTAGCAAGGCCAATCCACCTAGCTTGTACATCTTTGGGTTGTGGGGGTGAAACCCACGCAAACACGGGGAGAACGTGCAAACTCCACACGGACAGTGACCCAGGGCCGGGATCAAACCTGGGACCTCGGCACCGTGAGGCCGCAGTGCTAACCAACTGCGCCAGCTTCCCATTCATTTAACAACCGTTGCTGAAGATGCAGTGACGGGGACGGAAAGGAAGCAGAGCCTAGACACAGGCCAATCAAACCGGCATCCAAATGCCATGCCTGCTTAATGACTGCCAAAGGCAAGGTGGTGCTGCACGAATTGCTTGTGTGCCAGGTTCCTGCTGTGCCCTCCTTAGGACCATCTTATCAGTCTGCAAGGGAATGTGGTTAAGCTTCAAGTTACACTGACCCCCACTGTTCCTGCAAGTCCTGGCCTAGGCTGTATAATGGCTACAAACGGCCTTGAAGCAGATGGCAGAATTACACATCTGCCTTTCTATTGACCCAGTCCCTAAGAAAGCAGGTCACAATAGTTCAGAAGGTGAAAGCATGGAGGGAGAACTAGGGAATAGGGCCAGTATGGCTCTGAGGAAGAGCAGACAGGGAGATTTTGCTGAAAACAGGGGGTCTGGTGGCCTGAAGTGCATATGTTTCAATGCAAGAAGTATTATGGGTAAGGCAGATAAACTTAGAGCTTGGATTAGTACTTGGAACTATGATGCTGTTGCTAGTAAATAGACCTGGTTGAAGGAAGGACAGGATTGGCAGCTAAACGTTCCAGGATTTAGATGTTTCAGGCGGGATAGAGGGAGATGTAAAAGCGGTGGCGGAGTTGTGCTACTGGTTAGGGAGAATATCACAGCTGTACTACAGGATACACCTCAGAGGGCAGCGAGGCCAAATGGGTAGAGATCAGGAATAAGAAGGGTGCAGTCACAATGTTGGGGGTTTACTACAGGCCTCCCAACAGCCAGCGGGAGATAGAGGAGCAGATAGGTAGACAGATTTTGGAAACGAGTAAAAACAACAGGATTGTTGTGATGGGAGAATTCAACTTCCCCAATATTGACTGGAACTCACTTAGTGCTAGGGGCTTGGACGGGGCAGAGTTTGTAAGGAGCATCCAGGAGGGCTTCTTAAAATATGTAGATAGTCCCACTAGGGAAGGGGCTGTACTGGACCTGGTATTGGAGAATAAGCCCGGCCAGGTGGTAGAAGTTTCAGTAGGGGAGCATTTCGGGAACAGTGACCACAATTCAGTAAGTTTTAAAGTACTGGTGGACAAGGATAAGAGTGGTCCTAGGGTGAATGTGCTAAATTGGGGAAGGCTAATTATAACAATATTAGGCAGGAACTGAAGAACCTAGATTGGGGGCGGATGTTTGAGGGTAAATCAACATCTGACATGTGGGAGGCTTTCAAATGTCAGTTGCAAGGAATTCAGAACTGGCATGTTCCTGTGCGGAAGAAGGATAAGTACGGCAAATGTCGGGAACCTTGGATAACGAAAGATATTGCAGGCCTCGTCAAAAAGAAAAAAGGAGGCATTTGTCAGGGCTAGAAGGCTGGGAACAGACGAAGCCTGTGTGGAATATAAGGAAAGTAGGAAGGAACTTAAGCAAGGAGTCAGGAGGGCTAGAAAGGGACACAAAAAGTCATTGGCAAATAGGGTTAAGGAAAATCCCAAGGCTTTCTACACGTACATAAAAAGCAAGAGGGTAGCCAGGGAAAGGGTTGGCCCACTGAAGGACAGGCAAGGGAATCTATGTGTGGAGCCAGGGGAAATGGGCAAGGTACTAAATGAATACTTTGCATCAGTATTCACCAAAGAGAAGGAATTGGTGGATGTTGAGTCTGGAGAAGGGCGTGTAGATAGCCTAGGTCACATTGAGATCCAAAAAGATGAGGTGTTGGGCGTCGTGAAAAATATTAAGGTAGATAAGTCCCCAGGGCCTGATGGGATCTACCCCAGAATACTGAAGGAGGCTAGAGAAGAAATTGCTGAGGCCTTGACAGAAATCTTTGGATCCTCACTGTCTTCAGGTGATGTCCCGGAGGACTGAAAAATAGCCAATGTTGTTCCTTTGTTTAAGAAGAGTAGCAAGGATAATCCAGGGAACTACAGGCCAGTGAGCCTTACGTCAGTGGTGGGGAAATTACTGGAGAGAATTCTTTGAGACAGGATCAACTCCCATCTGGCAGCAAATGGACGTATTAGCAAGAGGCAGCATGGTTTTGTGAAGGGGAGGTCGTGTCTCACTAACTTGATAGAGTTTTTCGAAGAGGTCACAAAGATGATTGATGCAGGTAGGGCAGTGGATGTTATCTATATGGACTTCAGTAAGGCCTTTGACAAGGTCCCTCATGGTAAACTGGTACAAAAGGTGAAGTCACACGGGATCAGGGGTGAGCTGGCAAGATGGATACAGAACTGGCTAGGTCATAGAAGGCAGAGAGTAGCAATAGAAGGGTGCTTTTCTGATTGGAGGGCTATGACTAGTGGTGTTCCGCAGGGATCAGTGCTAGGACCTTTGCTGTTCGTAGTATATATAAATGATTTGGAGGAAAATGTAACTGGTCCGATTAGTAAGTTTGCAGACGACACAAAGGTTGATGGAATTGCGGATAGCGATGAGGACTGTCAGAGGATACAGCAGGATTTAGATCGTTTGGAGACTTGGGCAGAGACATGGCAGATGGAGTTTAATCCGGACAAATGTGAGGTAATGCATTTTGGAAGGTCTAATGCAGGTAGGGAATATACAGTGAATGGTAGGACCCTCAAGAGTATTGAAAGTCAGAGAGATCTAGGTGTACAGGTCCACAGGTCACTGAAAGGGGCAACGCAGGCGGAGAAGATAGTCAAAGAAGGCATACGGCATGCTTGCCTTCATTGGCCGGGCATCGAGTATAAGAATTGGCAAGTCATGTTGCAGCTGTATAGAACCTTAGTTAGGCCACACTTGGAGTATAGTGTTAATTCTGGTCGCCACACTACCAGAAGGATGTGGAGGCTTTAGAGAGGGTGCAGAAGAGATTTACCAGGATGTTGCCTGGTATGGAGGGCATTAGCTATGAGGAGCAGTTGAATAAACTCGGTTTGTTCTCACTGAAACGACGGAGGTTGAGGGGCGACCTGATAGAGGTCTACAAAATTATGAGGGGCATAGACAGAGTGGATAGTCAGAGGCTTTTTCCCAGGGTAGAGGGGTCAATTACTAGCGGGCATAGGTTTAAGGTGCGAGGGGCAAGGTTTAGAGGAGATGTACGAGGCAAGTTTTTTTTTTTTTTTTTTTTTTTACACAGAGGATAGTGGGTGTCTGGAACTCACTGCCGGAGGAGGTGGTGGAAGCAGGGACGATAGTGACATTTAAGGGGCATCTTGACGAATACATGAATAGGATGGGAATAGAGGGATACGGACCCAGGAAGTGTAGAAGATTTTAGTTTGGACGGGCAGCATGGTCAGCACAGGCTTGGAGGGCCGAAGGGCCTGGTCCTGTGCTATACTTTTCTTTGTTCTTTGTAGATGTTTCAGTACTTACAGAAATGGATTGCAGTATCTTGGGATGCAGGAAGGGGCATGAGGCGTGGGCAGTGCAGCCAACTCAGGTGATGTACATCTTTGATCACCTTGGCATGTTTTCTTTCACCCAGTGTTGTATAAAGCATGCCATATGGATGCCTCTGAAGAACCATTCAGCATATTCATGCTTTGACCCACCTTAATGGCACTGACTGGTCTTCTGGTTTCCACAAGCACAACATCTGCCAAAGTGGGGCCATTTCATCTCTATGCAGGTATGGGGATAGCGCAAACTGTCTGACATTTCCTCAATAGGTTGTCACCTTCCCAAAAGATCAACTTAAAGGGAAACGAGCTGGTGCCAGTAATCATATTGGGGCAAAAGAAATTATCCCTAACAAGTGGCACAAAGACTAAGGTGAAGTCACGCCAGAATTGGAAACACAAACGAACAGAAGAGATGACAATTGCCTGGCATTTGTCAGGCGGCATGGTAGCACAGTGGTTAACACCGTTGCTTCACAGCACCAGGGTCCCAGGTTCGATTCCCGGCTTGGGTCACTGTCTGTGCGGAGTCTGCGCGTTCTCCTCCGGGTGCTCCGGTTTCCTTCCACAAGTCCCGAAAGACGTGCTGTTAGGTAATTTGGACATTCTGAATTCTCCCTCAGTGTATCTGAACAGGCGCCGGCATGTGGTGACTAGGGGCATTTCACAGTAACTTCATTGCAGTGTTAATGTAAACCACCTTGTGACACTAATAAAGATTATTATAATGATTTGTGCAATGTGAATGTTACTTGCCTCTTATCAACACAGGCCTTGATATTGTCCAGGTGTTGTTGCATGTGGGAATGGAATGATTCAGTATCTGATAAGTGGCAAATGGGACTGAACACTGCAATCAAACATCCGCACTTCTGACCTTTTGATGGAAGGAAACTCATTGATGAAACAGCTGAAGATGGCTGGCTTTAGAATGCTACCCTGAGAAACTCCTCTAGAAATGTCCTTGGGCTGAGGTGATTGACCTCTAACAACTACAACCCTTTCTCAGGAGATATAATGCCTGCCAGTGGAGAGGTCTCCTCCAACCCCCTTTGTTTTTGGTTTTGCTCGGGCTGCTTGATGTCACATCCAGACAAATATTGTGTTGATGTCAGTCGCTGTCACTTCACCTCACCTCTTGAATTCAGCTCTTTTCTCTATGTTTGGGCCAAGGTTGTAATGAGGTCTGCTGAGTGGACCTGGTGATGCACCATCAATTATACATGAGGCAAGTTGTAGGAAACGAAGTAATGGTTATAATACTCTAAGATGTAGCCTGTATGCTGCTGAACCCAGACTGGAGACAGGGCGACAGATCAATCAGATATATACAACACCCAGTGGGGCTGAGCCACGGAAGAACAACAATATATAACAGTGAGTAACGATGGAACAAACAGTAACAGAGAATATATACAGCGCTGTAAGTAACAATGGAACAACAGTGGAACTACACTAACAGTGGTTCACCCCATTCACCCCCTGTTTAAAAAAAAAGTCCAACGGGGGTGAAGCAAACTTGTAGATTAAGTCGATCAGGAGCTTTAACCGTCCACTGTGATCTCCTCAGACCCAGCTGTGGTGTGGGCACTGGTGTCGAGACCTGCGACTCCGGGAGCGTGTCGTCCTCTTCTTCTTCTTCCGGAAGCGTCGACAGAGAGGGAGACGGTGTAGGCGTGGGGGCGATGATAATGGAGGTAGACGGTGGAGGGTCGGGTTTGGAACCGGCGGGTGCCAGGTCCAGGAGGGAGACTGTGTCCTGCCGCCCGTCCTGATGTGCCACAGGCATAATGTGGGTTCGCGTGGAGAAGCATAACCCACTCGACCAAGGGATCGGTTTTGTGGTTCCTCACACGCTACCAGAGGAGGACAGTCCCTGTGGCTGTCAGCCAGGACGGGAGCGAGACCCCCGAGGTGGACTTCCTAGGGAAGGCAAACATACGTCCGTGAGGGGTCTCGTTGGTGGCAGTACACAGAAGCGACCGGATAGAGTGGAGCGCATCGGGAAGAACCTCCTGCCAGCAGGAGACTGGGAGCCTTCTAGACCGTAGGGCCAGAAGGACGGCCTTCCAGACCATCGTGTTCTCCCTCTGTCCGTTTCCCCGGGGGTTGCAGCTGGTAGTCCTGTTTGAGGCGATGCCATTGCTGAGCTGGAACTGACGCAGCTGATCACTCATGAACGAGGAGCCCCGAGCACTGTGGATGTAGGTGGGGAAACCAAACAAGGTGAAGAGGTTGTGCAGGGCCTACAAGATGTCGTAAAAGGTGGAGAGTTCGATCCTCCACCTCAGAACCTTGTCGTTCTTGATCTTGCCCCGATGTGTATTATTGAACATGAAGGCAGCCGACCGTTGGTCAGTGAGGAGAGTGAATCGCCTGACGGCCAGGTAATGCCTCCAATGTCGCACAGCTTCCACAATGGCCTGGGCTTCCTTTTCGACGGAGGAGTGTCGAATTTCGGAGCCCTGGAGGGTACGGGAGAAGAAAGCCACGAGCCTGCCCACCTGGTTGAGGGTAGCGGCCAGTGCAAAGTCAGATGCATCGCTCTCCACCTAGAAAGGATGGACTCGTCCACAGCGTGCATCGTGGCCTTGGCAATGTCTGCCTTGATGCGGTTGAAGGCTAGGCGGACCTCAGCCGACAGGGGAAAAAGGGTGGATTTGAAGAGTGGGCAGGCCTTGTCCGCACAGTTGGGGACCCACTGGGCATAGTAAGAGAAGAACCCCAGGCATCTCTTCAGGGACTTGGGACAGTGGGGAAGGGGAAGTTGCAGGAGGGGGTGCATGCGGTCGGGATCGGGCCCTAGGACTCCGTTTTCCACAACGTAGCCGAGGATGGCTCGGCGGGTCGTGCGGAAAACACACTTCACCTTATTATACGCAAGATTAAGGAACTTGGCGGTGTGAAGGAAACGCTGCAGTTTAGCGTCATGGTCCTGCTGGTCATGGCTGCAGATGGTGACAATATCCAGATACGGGAACGCGGCCCGCAGCCCATACTGGTCAACCATTCGGTCCATCTCCCGTTGGAAGACCGAGACCCCATTGGTGACGCCGAAGGGAATCCTGAGGAAGTGGTAGAGGCGGCCATCTGCCTCGAAGGCAATGTATTGGCGGTCCTCCGGGCGGATAGGGAGCTGGTGGTACTCGGACTTCAAGTCTACCGAGTACTGCGCAATCTGGTTGACCATGTCAGGTATGTGGGGAAGGGGGTATGCATCGAACTGCGTGTACCGGTTGATCATCTGACTGTAGTCGACGACCATCCGGAGCTTCTCCCCAGTCCTGACGACCACCACTTGGGCTCTCCAGGGGCTGGTACTGGCCTCTATGTTCCCTTCCCGCAGGAGTCGCTGGACCTCTGACCTGATAAAGGCCTTGTCCCGAGCACTTTATAGTCTGCTCCTGGTGGCGACGGGCTTACAGTCTGGGGTGAGGTTAGCAAAGAGCGGGGGTGGGGGAACCATAAGTGTCACGAGGCTACAGACGGTGAGAGGGGGCAGGGGTCCATCGAATGTTAAGGTCAGGCTTCAGAGATGGCATTGGAAGTCTAGGCCTAATAAAAGGGGAGCGCAGAGATAGGGGAGTTTAAAGTTAACGTACTCTACGTCACGTATCGCAAGAGCTGCGACACAGTACCCCCAGACTGCAACGGAGTGTGATCCGGAAGCCAGGGAGATTGTCAGGGACGCAGGAAAAATTCAGAGGGAGCAGCGCCTTACTGTATCCGGATGGACGAAGCTGTCCGTGCTCCCGGAGTCGAATAAGCAGGTCGTCTCGTGCCCGTTGATCCGGACGGTCATCATGGAGTTCTTGAGATGACGGGGCCAGGACTGGTCGAGGGTGACGGAGGCGAGCTGCGGAAGGTGGCTGGTCTGGTCGGTGGTAGCGGGTGGCGTCGAAGATGGCGGCCCCCACAAGTCGCACGTGGTGCGTCGCGTCGGAGATGGGAAACAAGATGGCGGACTCCACGGGTCGCACGAGGCTGATGGCGCGTTAGAAGGGGGTGGTCCCGACAGGCAAGATACCACGCGGCGGGATTTGGACGTTTTAGGCCGGGCCTGGCAGACTTTTGCAAAGTGGCCCTTCTTACTACACTCGCTGCAGGTCGCGTTCCGAGCTGGGCAGCGTTGTCTGGAGTGCTGACCCTGGCTGCAGAAGTAGCAGGACGGTCCCCCGGAGTTGGCGGGCTGCCGCGCAGCACAGGCTTGTGACACAGTGAGTAACAATGGAACAAACCGTAACAGAGAATATTTACAGCACTGTAAGTAACAGTGGAACAACAATAACAGCGGTTCACCACACCTGGCATAATCCCAAATCAGCATTGATGTGTAGGTGAGTAAGTGCCACTTGATAGCTCTGTTGACAATTCCTTTCTGTGCTTTGCTAATAATTGCGAGTTGACTGATGAGATGGTAATTGGCAGGTTTGTGCTTATGTTTCTTCTTGTGGACATGACTTCCCTGGGCAATGTTCCACATTCTTGGGTAGATGGCAGCGTTATAGCTGTACTGGAACAGCTTTGGCTAAGGCACAGCTAACTCTAGAACACAGGTCTTAAGCACAATAGTCAGGAAGCTGTCGGAGCCCTTAGATTTTGCTGAATCCAATGTTCACAGCCTTTTCCTGATATCAGTTGGCTAAAGACTGGCACCTGTAATGCTGTGGACCTCAGCAGGTGATCAAAGTGGATAATTCACTTGACATCTGGCTGAAGCTGGTTTCAGTGTGACATTTTCAGAAGTGGTGTCAGGCAATGTTACTGAAGTGGAAAGGTGATCTTAGTAGTTGCGTAGACATGTGATCAGAAGCTCGTCTTAAGGTTAAATATAACACCAAAATTGTCAACAGTCTGGTTCAATCTCGGGCAGTTGCCAGGAAGAAGCAGGTACATAGGGAATGGAGCAGGTGTGGAGGGAATGGAGCAGGTACATAGGGAATGGAGCAGGTACATAGGGAATGGAGCAGGTACATAGGGAATGGAGCTTGTCACTGACACTGAAGACACTTCCCAGTATTGGTTGGAAGAAATTCCTGCTGATCTACAACTGGTTGTAGGACGAGTAGTCTTAACAAATCAGGGGAGGTGGAGAGGTCAAAAGAGGTGGTGCTGAGATTGAGATTGATACTATTAATAATTAAAGAATCATAGAATCCCTACAGTGCATAAGGAGGCCGTTCGGCCCATTGAGTCTACCAAGAACTATTGATTCCTCAGGTCAATTTGAAGCAAATGGGGAGTGTGTTTTCCTTTAAGTTGAACAGAAATTAATTTTTGATCAGTGTCTGGAAGAATCAAACGTGGAAAATGCCCACTCTGTACTCAGGACCACTTACAACATACAGTGTGCAAAGTCACACCATATCACCACTATACATAGTTATAATATCCACAAACACAATGGCAATATTTAACGGATTGACGGAGGTCATGTCTGCCAGCTGAAGAGCTGGTGATAATCACGTCTCCTTTGTGGAAACGCCACTGCATTAGCTGGTCAGGCATTTAGCTGGACAGTGGCAGTCCTTTCCCAGGACCAAGGATACCCAGGGTGGGCATTCCTCCAATTGAGAGCTGCTGGCCAACAAATGCCAGCAGCCCTTCAGTGCCATGAGGGAGGTGATCACTGCTGCCTGTACCACACCCACCCAAGGCCCAGCACATAATGGACACAGACATAAGCGAGTGATTGTGCAAAGGGGGTCATGGGGTGGGAATCATCAGGAAGGGGTGCTGGCAGCAAGGACAGGGGCTTGGCTATAATTGGACCCTCCTCTTCTCAATGCCAGGATCCTCGATCAGGCACTGAGTGTCTTTGAACCAGGATGCCCATGTCAGTGCTTGCAAGAAACCTTGGCACCATTTGCTTTTTGGATGTTAAGCATAGCAAGTCCCTTGCTCACTGCTGAGTGAAAACCAGCAGCAGTGGAATAAGGCTCTTCAGTGGGCATTGATGTGAATTTAAGGGTCTCGAACAGCGATGGAACAGGAAGGCTGACCACGAGCCTTCCCACCATGGACTTTTTGGGGGCAGTGTGTGGAAGGGGGCGGGGTTCGGGGTTCCCACCCACCATCCTCCTGCCTGATTAATTTACCGCAAGGTTCCTTCACAGTGCGGGAATAACTTTACAGACCATCTCCAATTTGATCAGAGTTCTCCAGATATAGAAATGATGGGTTTGATTTAACAGAAAAATTTCGAAATGTCATTTTGGGCGCGATAAGCGGGGTATTTCCCGATGACCATGGTGGCGAGATTGGGCCCATATGTAACGGCACTTAGTGCCACGTGGGTTGGCACGGTGGTTAGCACCGCTGCCTCACAGCACCAAGGACCCGTGTTCAATTCCGACCGGGGGTCACGGTCTGTGGAGTTTGCAAGTTCTCCACGTGTCTGCATCAGTTTCCTCCCACAGTCAAAGATGAGCGGGTTAGGTGGATTGGCCATGCTAAATTGCCGCTTAGGTCCAAAAGGTTAGGTTGGGTTACTGGGTTGCGGGGATAGAGTGGGGTCTGGGCTTGGGTAGAGTGCTCTTTCAGAGGATCAGTGCAGTCTCAATGGGCTGAATGGCCTCCTTCTGCACTGTAGGGATTTTATGATTCTAGTGCTGGAAATGAGTCCCCGCGAGCTTCTTGTCATTACTGACTGTCTAGCCATCTGATTCACCAGACTCATGTCTCAGCTTCTCGCTGCTAACATGGGGGAGCTGATTTTAAAGACTCCCTCAACACTCACTCCCAGTCAACACGCAAGCATGACAGTGCTCAGACCTGCTCCTCGTTTTGGCGGTGTTGACCTGGCCAGGCTTCTCAACACCATTGATCACAGATCCTGTTCCCCCAAGGGGGGTCAGAGGGCCAGCAGCAGGGCCACAAATACCGCCTGGGTGGCAACAGCCGCGGCTGTCAGTGCGGACAGCATGACAAGGAGGACCAACATCTAATGTCGGAAGAAGACCAACTACGTCCACCGAGCTGCAAGGGCAAGTTACCACCTCTCTCCTGGCATCAGTTATACCTGCCACCCCTCAAATGCCCAACCCCCCCACCCCAGCCCAGGGGCGACCCCTAAATTGGAACGCATCAGTGCCCCCGCCAAGCCAGAACCAGTCTCCGGCCCGAGCACTGGGGCAGTAACTCCAGTGCCCTTGAGCTGCATGGTCGAAAATGGAAATGGTTACTCACCTCCTCAGTTCCCCTCAGCAACCACTGCACCAGCTTTCATTTTAAAATCGGAGGACTAAACGATGCCACGTGATTTCTCTCTGGGGAGCCGGGTAATTCCCGGGAGGCTGTTACAATCGACGTCAATCTCGCTAATGAAATTGAAATTAATGCAAATTGGGGTTAATGAAATGCTCACCAAATTTGGGCAAGATCCGGGACTCGCCAAGGGGAGCAGGCCGGTTAGATGGCAATCTGAATCGCGCCCAGCGGGAATCTCAATTTTGGCCATTCCCGCTGTTTAACAGCACGCCCAGATCCGCGCCGGGAGCAACGCGGTGGTTAAATCGCGCCCGGTAGGTTTCCATGGCAACATGCTTCCTTGCAGGATGCCTTTCAGTTTAATTGAAGTTTCTAATGTGCGAATGCCAACTTGCTCTCAGTAAAGGCTGGCTAAAACATTAGAGCATCACTTTTGGAAACAATGTAGGTTAAACGCAAAATCAAAAGCCCAGATGGAATTTTCTAGGCCTTCCTCATCTGCAGACTTTGAATGGTGGAATCACATCAAATCCTTGAGGCTTGACCAC
This sequence comes from Scyliorhinus torazame, assembly GCF_047496885.1. Lineage (NCBI taxonomy): Eukaryota > Metazoa > Chordata > Chondrichthyes > Carcharhiniformes > Scyliorhinidae > Scyliorhinus > Scyliorhinus torazame. Next base: position 184,495,636 of record NC_092718.1, read on the forward strand.
ATTTGATGATGAAAGATCATAGCAAAATTCACTGTGTCTGAGCTTCCCTGCCTTCTAAAACATTGACCAAACTGATTCTCGTCAGATTGTTTGATTAAAAGGGAACCGAATGAGGAGATGTTGCCGAGCAACAAGAAGACAGACAAAGGTTTAGCTTATTTCTTGTGACACCAATTCAAAGCCATCTTACCAAGGTTTTCTGCTCCAATTTGAAAAAGCTTTTTACTTTGGGGTGTGCTGACAGACTCATTTTCCAAGTGCATACTGAATGCAATATCTTAATTACTCAATGGACCCAACTTCAAGTTTGTTTCACACTGAAAGATATATGTCCATTAAGCATCCATGGATCAAAATGGTAGGAGCAAAAATAAAGAACAAGGAAAAGAAGGAAAACAACAGGAAGGACCCTTAAACCACCACCTTTCCAAGGACAATTAGGGTGGGCAACTAATGCTGGCTTAGCCAGTGAAACTCACATCCGTACAAATGAATTTAAAAAACAGTCCAGGGAAATGGAGTTCCTCAGGGTAGTGTCTGAGGCACAACCATCTTCAGTTGCTTCATCAATGACCTCTCATTCCTAAAGTCTGGAGTGTGGATGTCACAGATATACAGTGTTCAATTCCATTCACAGTTCCTCAGATAATTAAACAGTTTGTTTTCATATGCAGCAACTTGGACAACACTCAGGCATGTATTGATAAAAGGCAAATAACATTCATGCCAATCAAGTTATAATCGCTTATTGTCACAAGTAGGCTTCAATGAAGTTACTGCGAAAAGCCCCTAGTCGCCACATTCCGGCACCTGTACGGGGAGGCCGGTACAGGAATTGAACCCGCACTGCTGGCATTGTTCTGCATTAAAAGCCAGCTGTTTAGCACACTCTGCTAAATCAGCCCTGCAAGTGGCTCAACTGCAATAAGAGAGAGTCTAACTACCTCCCCTTGACATTCAATGTCATCACCATCACATAATCCATCTTTCCCCCCTCCCATCAACATTGTGGGTGTTACCATTGACCAGAAGCGAAACTGGATGAGCCATATAAACACTGTGGCTGCAAGAGAAGTCAGGTGCCAGGAATTATGCAGCAAGTAACTCACCTCCTGACTCCCCAAAGCCTGTCCACCATCTGCAAGGTACAGGTCAGGTGCGCGATGGAATACTCTGTTTGCCTGGATGAATGTGGCTCCAACAACATTCAAGAAGCTCAACACCCTCCGGGATAAAGCAATCTGCCTGACTGTCACCCATCCCCTACCACCTTAAACATTTATTCCCTGTACTTTTGATGCACCATGGATTCTGTGTCTACCTTCTGCTAGATGCTCTGCAACAACTTACCAAGACTTCTCCAACAGTACCTTCCAAACCCAAAACGTCTGCCACTCAGAAGAACAAAAGCAGCAGAACAAAAACATTGCAAGTTCCCCTCCAAGTCACAGAGCATCCTGATTGGAACTATATTGCTGTTCCTTCACTATCGCTGGGTCAAAATCCTGGAACTGCTTCCTACTGGCACAGTGGGTTACCTACACCACATGGACTGCAGCACTTCAATAAGGTGAGTTAACTGTCAAGGGCAGTTAAGGACACTGCCTAAATGCAGGCCTTTCTAGTGATGCTCCTTATCCACTGGAAAAAGTTTAAAAGTCAAACATAAGCCAAGTGTAACCTCCTAACCTCACTGCATACCGGCAATTGTACAAGTCGGATAATCCACATGGAGATTACTTCATTAGAAAATGACCAACGTGAGATCATCACATGTTTGAAATATTTGTTTCGTTTCGGAGAATATGCTCTGCTGCTGGAGCTGAATTGCACCTGATTGGCACTCTCAGCGTGATCGCAAATCAAGGAGCGATTTCCAATCCTTAGCCATGCAAACTTTGCATGGCGAGGGTTGCGAGAGATTCCCTAGAGATCCCCTCCCCCCTCTGGGATTTTCTGCGCCAACCCTCACCCCCGAATACGGGGTGATCTGCCCCCCCCCCCCCCCCCCCCCACACGAGATACCTCTAAATAAATAGACCCCCACAAAGATCCCCAAAATGAACAGACCCACCACAGAGACCCCCTAAATAAACAGACCCCTTCCCCACAGCCTCGCTGAAGAGAGACCCCTATCTGGAAGCTAGAGAGCAGTGAAAAATATCACTGCTTTAACACTCACCTGGGCAATACAGTTGCTGGCTCAGGCACAGGAAGCACCACCTGTCAATTCCTGGAAAGAGAAAACCAGTCAGCTGGGTTTGAACCCCCTCAGATCTTTGATCTGAAAGCCATTCTGGAGACTCTTTATTTAGGGGGTCTCTTCATTTAGGGGGTCTTCTCTGTGGTGTGGCCCTCCGATGGACTTTTGAGGGGCAACTGCCACCACAAGATCCACTGCATCAAGGTCACGTTCGTCAGGACCAGTAGTAATTCTTGCCCTTGTGATTCCCGGCCCAGAGGACCGGGGAATCATGAGGGCCCAGAGAATATGGTGCCCGACCCGTTAATAGGACGCAAATTGGTGTTAATGACTCATTTGCATCCTCCTGCTGGCGCAGGGTGCAAACCCAAATCCCAATGCCAGCAGGGGTGTGAGCATCAGGAACGGGCACAGATCCCATTTTCCCCCCGATGCTGGATTCTCCGCCACATCAGGAACTCCACTCCCAGCAGCGCCAGGCGGGGAATCCAGCCCATTGCATTTTTATTGCTTTACTAGATTTTGAAGTTATGCAGACAAAAGAATGTTTCTTTTGCACTTTTGAATACAAAGGAATGTCTTAGAGCACCAGACAACTGAACACCAAATGGATATTAAGGAGGGAAAACACAACAAATAGGAAAGCACAAAGCATATTCAGAAACAAGCGCTTTCAGCAAATGCCTATTTCAGAGCTTTGGGCCTCAGAGGAATTTCAGCTGATTTATATTCAAGTGATGTGGTTGAATCCAGCTCACAAGAGGTTCAATCGACAACTGACAGCTTCTGGAATTATATTCAGACTAGGAATCTGTCCAGAATAGTGGGCTGGAGTCTCCGATTTTCAGACTATGTCCCGATGCCGACATGGGAATGGTGGCATTTTACGACCGAAAATTCAGCGCAAAATGGCCACCAATCCTCCGTTTGGTGGGGGGTTAGCAGGCAGGCACCCAGCTCTAGCTTCCCATACGGACAGAGAATTGCCGGGTCCGTGACCGCGCAAGCGCAAGGCGGGGGCCTGCAGCGGCCACGCCCTGCAACATGGCGCGGCTGCGCGTGGACCCGGTCTGCCAAATAGTGCCCCCACCCTTTGGCTGGCTCGCGATCCCCGGACCACCTCCCAACAGTGCCCCCAACCGCTGCCAAAGTCCCCCGTGCCCGCGGATCGGCTCTCCCCCGACTATGGCGGCGCTGGACTGAGTCTGCAGCCACCACACCGAGTTCCCGACAAATAATAGCTCGAGAGGCCCACGCCGTCAGGAACAGGGCCGGTCGGGGGCGGAGCATTGGGGAGAGGGCCTCAGTTAACGCCCTGAGGCCATCGATATGGCAGTCGGTGTACTCCCGCTTTGGAGGGGTCGGAGCATTGCAAAAATGGCGCTGCCCCCTGATTTCGGTGCGAACATTGATTCTCCAGCCGATTTCGCCATCGGTGACCGGAGACTCCCGCCCAGTATTCCCCCATCTCACATCAATTTTAAACAACAAATTTTATTAAGATATTCCAGTAAACATGAATACATAACATTATGGGTTGATTTCAGTCAGGGGTAGCTTCCGAGCCAGCCAACACTTACGAGATGAGTTGATTTGGTTTACAGCTCAACTGGCTAGTTCTTGGTCATGGGTAGCTGAGGTGCGATGATAGGCAAGTCTTTGCCTTCCTGATTAGTTGAGTTGGGACTAGCTGGGAAGTCAATCAGTCTAAAGCAATCAGGAATGGAACACAGGAACAGAGGGGAGTATGATAAAGTCGGGTGCAAAACAAGTAACACTGAGAAGACTGGGGAGGAGCCCCAAGACAGGTAACGTCAATTCTCTAGACTCGAGCACAAGGAACCAATGGAATTTGGAAAGGATAGGGTGAGGATGATGTGGGCCTTAGTTCCTAGGTGGAGATGCAGTTCACTGTATTCGGGATAAGTTGTAGTTGAGGAAAACTGAAAGAGGAGAAGCCATCAAGTAATAATCATAATAATAGATATTAGTGTCACAAGTAGGCTTACATTAACACTGTAATGAAGTTACTGTGAAAGTCCCCTAGTCACCACACTGTGGCGCCTCTTCGGATACACTGAGGGAGAATTCCGAATGTCCAAATCACCTTAACAAGCACGTCTTTTGGGACTTTTATGGGAGGAAACCGGAGCACCCGGAGGAAACCCACGCAAACATGGGGGGAATGTGCAGACTCCGCACAGACAGTGACTCAAGCTGGGAATCAATCTCCGGTCCCTGGCGCTGTGAAGAAACAGTGCTAACTACTGTGGTGCCGTGCTGCTGCCAGTGTAATGCGGAATTTTAGGTTTGACACCTGTGGCTTAAGATTTCAGCAGAAATTGAAGTCGGATTTGATAATGGATTAGATATATGGGAAAGAAGCTCAGTTGGGATCAAGCAGGGAGAAAAATAAACCCTGCTATTGGAAGTATATAAGAATGAAAACTGACAGATGTAAGCTATTAGATTGATCGGTGCAGCATTCACAAGTTCCATTGACTTTTTCATCAAATTGTACACTCTCTCTTTAGATCCATATTACTATGTCGACCAATAAAGCTCACAACTGTCAATTGAATTATCTGGCATATTTTATAAAAATAATTGAACAATTTGCACCCATTAGAAAATGCAAAGCAAAATCAATAGATAATGACACCTACAAACAGATTATTTGTTATTTGCAATTTTCTAAGGTTACGTACCTTTGCTTTATTTATTGAGCAATGGAGAGCATTGTTTTCTTGGTCGTGCAGCAAACTGAAATCTAATGTACCCAGGGTGGCTGGAAAAAGAAAGGAGATGGATTTACCATCAACAGAAACAGAATGAATAAAAAAGTAATTTAGCAACCACCCATAAAATGACTATCTGGTGGTGAAAGAAATGCTTAACATGGAACTGTAATAGATAAAAACAATATGCATTCAAAGATAAAGGTAAACCCAGTTACCTACAAGTAATTTTGTTCCACTTATCATGTAGCTCGTGTCTAGTTCCTGTACACCAAATTGTATGTGACATTTTAATATATTTAAAAAAAAGTGTTTCTCTATTCAGTTACAAATCGTCTCATTTCTAGTGCAAGGACAACATTTTAATAAACTGTTTGTACTAAAGGATCTGAGCTAATACAATGAAACAAACATTTTAATGCTTATTACTTCATTGTTTTTGTTAGCACAATTCGAGATCGAAGGTGGTGGTTTCAGATTAAAAATGGCAGCAAGGACAAATCCAGGACCAGGCTGAATAGCTGAAAGGAGATACTTAGGGAGCTTCGGTTCTTTCAGTGTGTCCAGGTAGAGGATACTAATCATTCATGTGTGCGTAATTGTAAAAAGAATAGGTAGGGTGAAGTTGGAAAATTATTTATGGCACAGCAGAAGAACAAAAGTAGAAGGCTGTATTATCTCGAGCATTTAGATTAGAATAACAAATCCACAGAATTCACAACAGCCAGGTAGAGTTCTGCCATTAAGCAGACATTGCTTACATTTAAAAAGCTGACCGTAAAGTCCTTTGTTAATGATACTGGAAATCACACCGTAACTCTGGTGACAGTGGTGAATTTTCTGGAGAAAACCTCGGAAATAGGCAGGACCCCAAAGACTGCTGATCATTCTGAAAGTTTCCAGTTTGCCTTTTGGAAGTGGATCTCCACCTGCATGTTGTTTAGGCAAATAGGCAGAGCTGGTGGGAGAATTGATCCAAGGCAGAGATGCCTAGGTTGACAGTTTGTCCTTCATCCTTTTAGGGGACAACTGATATAAGACTGAAGGCTGGAAAACTAAGTTAGGAGAGGTGTACTTGCTTCCAGAAGGGCAAAAGTGGTTCCCACACAAACCATAGAATCCCTACAGTGCAGAAGACGGCTATTCTGCCCATCGAGTCTGCACTGACACTCCGAAAGAGCACTCCACCACATCCCACTCCCCCACTCTATCCCTGTAACCCTGTGCCCCCACCTAACCTGCACATTCTGGGACACTAAGGGGCAATTGATCATGGTCAAGCCACATAACCTTCACATCTATGGACTGTGGGAGGAAACTGGAGCACCCGGAGGAAACCCATGCAGACACGAGGAGTGTGTTCAAACACCACACCGGCGGTCACCCAAGGCTGGAATCGAACCCAGGTCCCTGGTGCTGTGAAGCAGCAGTGCTAACCACATGGTGGCGGCAGAGATTGGGGAATCATGGGAGAGATGGGAAGAGGGTTGACAGAAACCACCCGAAGGCACACGGGTACCGCAATTCCCAGCAGATACCTGCTTTCCATGTAGATGCTGTCCTTCGACCTTGCCAAATCTGATAGGGCTAACACTGGTGGGATCGCAGCCCACGAGTTTTCAGGACAATTGTATTTTAGTAAGTGTACAAACTTTGAAGTTCCCACTCACTACTCAGTTAGTTGATCTCAGCAACAGTGATGGTAATGACAATCGGATTGGCCTTAGCTTCCACGGAATAAGCAAGGGGAACAAGATTAGATTGCCATCCAGTGACAGTGCAATAGAAAGTACATGTGTGGGCAAAAGTAAGCTTAGTTGTGATATCCCTACGTTCAAATAGCCTGCTGACAATCTGTATAGGTTGAAACTTTAAAAATGGGCATGTGAGCAATGCCTATGAAACAGTATGAATCCATGCCTTCAGGAAAGGAGGAAGGAAAATATGACCGGATACAAAATAACAGTGACATCTTAATAACAATTCCAAAGCACAGTTTCAATATTTCCTTAGAATGTGAACTAGATGTGCTTTATTGTCCTCGGTGTTCATTTACGTGCAAGGATAAATGAAATGCCCTATTGCACAAATGTGATGCCGCAATCTTTGTTCCATTATTGTGACCTGCAGTTAAATAAGAATGCAAATTTCATTTTTTATAATGATAAAACACTTAACCGTTGATAATTGAACAGTAGTACGAGGAGCCTTTAAAAAATAATTCTTTTTGTATATTTTAGGTTCTATCTGGTCAGCTTTTATAGGGATTGAATGGAACCTTACAACAGTGATATATTTCTATTTCCTCACACTTGGTATCCTTGTGTTCTGAAAAAGTTCAGTGATGGATCAGGGAGAGTTTCTCAGAAAAGGAGCGAAAATGGGTCCAACTTCATTTCATGTAGGACCATTATGCAACAAACTTCCAATTTGTCAACCTTAGTTGAATTTCAACCCAGGTTCCTGAAATTAAAAGGCAAATGTGATAGCCTAGTTGTCACCACACCTCCATTATTTGTTGGAAGTTTATTAATGATTTCTGTTTGGAGGAAGAGCCACATACACGAAAAAGAAAATTTTGTAGCGATATGGTGAAACTTGGACTGAATTGGATAGCTCATTAAAGAGCTGACACAGGAAAATAGATCTAATCAGAGGCATCTGACTGTTCCCATTGCCTTTTGCTCCCTCTTTCTTCAGTCATCTATCCAATTTAATCTTGACACTTTCTTGGCTCAATCACTAACACTGAGCATGAATTCCATCGCCTCACAATTCTGTGTAAAGAAATTTATCTTGTCCTCAGCTCTAAAGCTTCTGCATTTAATTGTGCGCCTCTAGTTCCAAACTTTGCAATAGGAAACCCACTATTTCTAGTTAGCCTGTCCCTTTTTTCAAAATTATGAACAATCTATCATTTTTACACGAATAAAAGAGGCCCAATTTTTCATATTTTTCTTTGTATTTGTATTCTAGGGAATGTGTGTTGACCTATTCTAAAGGTTCAATATCCTTCCAGTAGCAACTTCTTGTTGATTGGCAGGACAGGAATGTATCTAATAACTGGTGGACCTGAACCAGTTATGCACTGGTGCCTTTTGATGACCTAGTGAGGCACACACATACACTGTCTACGATATTCGTTTCATTTGAAATTTCCTGAGCATGATGATATTAGAGCTTCCAAAACCAATATCCACCAGAATGGATATATTCCAGCAAATTAAATTAACTCCAGTTCCATTGAAAATAAATCAATTTTAAAAGAATATCAGGATACAGGCACATGCATGCATGCACAACAGGCTTTTAAATCAACTTCTCAATAAATGTATGTCATTTTCAGTGCAGCCAATAAATCAGGATACAAGGGTTCGAAGCAGATCGAAAGTCATACTGTAGCCACCTGGGTTGGTCACTTCCCGACTTAAAATGGAGATCCGCTAAGAATGCAGGGAAATTCAGCCAACGCAGGAAAAACAGCAGGTGCAAAGTTTCCTGTATATCAGAACTTGCAAGAACCCAGACAGCACTGAAACTAACAACCATATACATATTAATGAGCGATCCCCGGGAACAATTGGAAACAGTTAAGGTAAACAAGGCCAAGCCAGACTCCTCGGCGCCAGCAGGAGCCAAGATAAAGGAAGGCCAACGGACACTTAGGAACCGCCCAGCGATCAGAGAACAGCGCCAGTATTGGAGAAATCGATCCAAGTGATCAGAACTTAGTCCAATCACTTGGAACCAGGTACAGGGTCCCCCCCGAATGGCGCGAAGCCCCTGGGGACTATAAAATAGAGTCCCCAAGTTCAATTCGTCCTTCTTGGCAAGGTCACTCAGCAGCTCGAAACAACCCTTGACAGTGACCTGCCTAGCCCCTGCATCAACCAAGTAAGTCTCCAGTCAACGCACGCTACGAGATAGGCACTCCTAGCTACCAGTCTATACCAGCTTTGAATCCTGCAGACTCAGAATCTAAAGAAAGGCCATTTGATCCCCTGACCTGGTGGGTCAGTTCCGAAGTGAAGTATAGGCCTTTTAGTGATAGAGATAGTCTAGTAAGTAGAGTTTATGCATGAGTAGTGATTGACTGTGTATAATAAATGTGTTTTGATTTGAAACTTACTAACTGGTGTATTGAGTTATTGATCATTACTTGAACTTGAACTTCATGGCGGTATCATAAAGATACCTGTCGACTCTAGAGCAAAGGTTATAAAACTGAGGAAATTAAGTAAAGACACAATGAGCAACATTTAAGAGCCAACCAAACGTTAGAAACAATACACACTCCTTCCAAATGTTCTGTGAGTGCACCCATTCTTAATGGTATCTGTGACTATTTACCCTTCCTCTGCAAAAAAAATACATTAAAAATGGTGCATTCGGTTTCATTTTAGAACGGTGACAGTGGTTAGCACTGCTGTCTCACAGCGCCAGGGACCCGGGTTCGATTCCGGCCTTGGGTGACGGTGTGGAATTTGCTCATCATCCCAGTGTCTGTGCGGGTTCCCGCCGGGTGCTCCGGTTTTCTCCCACAGTCCAAAGATGTGCAGGGTAGGTGGATTGGCCATGATCAATTGCCCCTTAGTCTCCAAAGGTTAGGTGGGGTTACGGGGATAGGGCGGGGGAGTGGGCCTCAGTGGCCCTCTTTCGGAGGGTCAGTGCAGACCCGATGGACCATATGGCCTCCTTCTGCAATTATAACACGGTTGAAACTGTTAATAGGTATTTTGTATAATTTAAATTATTAAGGCTATAGGGCACTTGTATCAATAGACCCAAAATGCTCAGGTGCAACTAATGTGAAATTAAAGACCAAGGTTATTGAAAATTTGCCTGAAAAACATATTAGTGCAGCATTGCTGATGTTTATCAATTTACCAGGACAGCCTTGTTATGAATAATTCTATTTTTTTTCTGCCTCACTAGTCTGTGAAGAAATATGGCTGTCCTCCTACATATGCTCTCCAAGACCTGTTGAATAGCAAAATACTGTCTCATGTAATTAGGAAAAAAAGCCCTCATGTTCAGATTACAAGCACGGATTATCAACTACTAGCTGTGAAATCTGCACAGACTGTTTCTCAATGGCTTGATCCTTCATCCATCTTTCACACATCCTTGTGCTTCAAACAAACATGACCATATTTTAGATTTCACTGTGTGATGGTCGAACTGATTCTGAACTCCATGCACCAAGGTGATTAACTTATGGATAGAATTGATTTAACACTGAAAATATGATTTAGTCGGAGTGACGTTTTGTCAGTCCAAATGGCAAAAGTTCAACACGGCTTTCATATTAAAAGGCTTTTGTTTTCCTTCACAAATATTTTTCAGTTCAGGAATTTAAGCTTGCCATACTTTAGCGTTTCATACAGGTCTCAAATGCTGAAAAATGCACTCACATCGAGGCGGGAAGCTCACTGAATGTCATGATGTAAGACAATTTCAGAATGATTCAGCCTTTTCAGTGTCATTTTACCTGAAATATCTATTACAGGGATTGCAATTTAAACATTAACATCACAACAGTATTATCTGGTCTAAACTCAGGCCTGAAAGTCTGTTCTGTGGCCTTCCTTCACTACTGGACTTAAAGATGATCTGCTTCATTCAGAGAGGTTTCCACGTGTTTTCACTCTTCTTCACTCACTTTGTTTTATTCATCTGGTCTCAATGTCTTGGTATTTGTCATGCACTATTTCCAGTGCTCAGCTTCCTATCTTTACTTTGTTCCCAGAACTTCCCGTTCTTTTCCCCATGAAAATCTGCTGGCAGTGCCTCCATGTTGTCTATTCATACATTTCAAACATTACCACTGTATGATTTGGGATTTCTTTTTGGATGCTGACTTTGCTTTAGCCGGGGGGGGGGGGGGGGGGGGGGGGGGGGAAATGAGAGTAGCGAAAAACATAAGAACTAGAAGCAGGAGTAGGCCATCTGGCCCCTCGAGCCTGCTCCACCATTCAATGAGATCATGGCTGATCTTTTGTGGACTCAGCTCCACTTTCCGGCCCGAACACCATAACCCTTAATCCATTTATTCTTCAAAAAACTATCTTTAACTTAAAAACATTTAATGAAGGAGCCTCTACTGCTTCACTGGACAAGGAATTCCATAGATTCACAACCCTTTGGGTGAAGAAGTTCCTCCTAAACTCAGTCCTAAATCTACTTCCCCTTATTTTGAGGCTATGCCCCCTGGTTCTGCTTTCATCCGCCAGTGGAAACAACCTGCCCGCATCTATCCTATCGATTCCCTTCATAATTTTATATGTTTCTATAAGATCCCCCCTCATCCTTCTAAATTCCAACGAGTACAGTCCCAGTCTACTCAACCTATCCTCGTAATCCAACCCCTTCAGCTCTGGGATTAACCTAGTGAATCTCCTCTGCACACCCTCCAGTGCCAGTACTTCCTTTCTCAAGTAAGGAGACCAAAACTGAACACAATACTCCAGGTGTGGCCTCACTAACACCTTATACAATTGTAGCATAACCTCCCTAGTCTTAAAATCCATCCCACTAGTAATGAAGGACAAAATTCCATTTGCCTTCTTAATCACCTGTTGCACTTGTAAACCAACTTTTTGCGACTCATGCACTAGCACACCCAGGTCTCTCTGCACAGCAGCATGTTTTAATATTTTATCATTCAAATAATAATCCCTTTTACTGTTATTCCTACCAAAATGGATAACCTCACATTTGTCAACATTGTATTCCATCTGCCAGACCCTAGCCCATTCACTTAGCCTATCCAAATCCCTCTGCAGACTTCCAGTATCCTCTGCACTTTTTGCTTTACCACTTATCTTAGTGTCATCTTCAAACTTGGACACATTGTCCTTGGTCCCCAACTCCAAATCATCTATGTAAATTGTGAACAGTTGTGGGCCCAACACTGATCCCAGAGGGACACCACTAGCTACTGATTGCCAACCAGAGAAACACCCATTAATCCCCACTCTTTGCTTTCTATTAATTAACCAATCCTCTATCCATGCTACTACTTTCCCCTTAATGCCATGCATCTTTATCTTATGCAGCAACCTTTTGTGTGGCACCTTGTCAAAGGCTTTCTGGAAATTGGCTCCCCGTTATCTACCGCACTGGTAATGTCCTCAAAAAATTCCACCAAATTAGTTAGGCTCAACCTGCCCTTTATGAATACATGCTGCGTCTGCCCAATGGGACAATTTCCATCCAGATGCCTCGCTATTTCTTCCTTGATGATAGATTCCAGCTATCCCACTACCGAAGTTAAGCTCACTGGCCTAGAATTACCCCCTTTCTGCCTCCCTCCTTTTTAAAACAGTGGTGTCACGTTTGCCGATTTCCAATCCGCCGGGACCATCCCAGAGTCTAGTGCATTTTGGTAAATTATCACTAGTGCATTTCCAATTTCCCTAGCCATCTCTTTTAGCACTCTGGGATGCATTCCATCAGGGCCAGGAGACTTGTCTACCTTTAGCCCCATTAGCTTGCCCATCACTACCTCCTTGGTGATAACAATCCTCTCAAGGTCCTCACCTGTCATAGCCTCATTTCCATCAGTCACTGGCATGTTATTTGTGTCTTCCACGGTGAAGACCGACCCAAAAAACCTGTTCAGTTCCTCAGCCATTTCCTCATCTCCCATTATTAAATCTCCCTTCTCATCCTCTAAAGGATCAATATTTACCTTCGCCACTCTTTTTTGTTTTATATATTTGTAGAAACTTTGACTATCTGTTTTTATATTCTGAGCAAGTTTACTCTCATAATCTATCTTACTCTTCTTTATAGCTTTTTAGTAGCTTTCTGTTGCCCCCTAAAGAATTCCCAGTCCTCTAGTCTCCCACAAATCTTTGCTATTTTGTATGCTTTTTCCTTCAATTTGATGCTCTCCCTTATCTCCCTAGATATCCATGGTCGATTTTCCCTCTTTCTACCGTCCTTCCTTTTTGTTGGTATAAACCTTTGCTGAGCACTGTGAAAAATCGCTTGGAAGGTTCTCCACTGTTCCTCAACTGTTTCACCATAAAGTCTTTGCTCCCAGGCTACCTTAGCTAGTTCTTCTCTTATCCCATTGTAATCTCCTTTGTTTAAGCACAAAACACTAGTGCTTGATTTTACCTTCTCATCCTCCATCTGTATTTTAAATTCCACCATATTGTGATCGCTCCTTCAGAGAGGATCCCTAACTATGAGATTCTGAATCAATCCTGTCTCATTACACAGGACCAGATCTAGGACCACTTGTTCCCTCGTAGGTTCCATTACATACTGTTCTATGAACCTATCGTGGATACATTCTATAAACTCCTCCTCAAGGCTGCCTTGACCGACCTGGTTAAACCAATCGACATGTAGATTAAAATCCCCCATGATAACTGCTGTACCATTTCTACATGCATCAGTTATTTCTTTGTTTATTGCCTGGCCCACCATAATGTTACTATTTGGTGGCCTATAGACTACTCCTATCAGTGACTTTTTCGCCTTACTATTCCTGATTTCCACCCAAATGGATTCAACCTTATCCTCCATAGCACCGATGTCATCCCTTACTGTTGCCCGGATATCATCCTTAAATAACAGAGCTACACCACCTCCCTTATCATCCACTCTGTTCTTCCGAATAGTTTGATACCCTCAGATATTTAACTCCCAGTCATGACCATCCTTTAACCATGTTTCAGTAATGGCCACTAAATCATAGTCATTCACGATGATTTGCGCCATCAACTCATTTACCTTATTCCGAATACTACGAGCATTCAGGTAAAGTACACTTATGTTGGCTTTTTTTAACCTCTGTTCTGAATCTTAACACCTCGATCAGTAACCTCTCCCAAGTTATATTTCCTCTTAACCTTTCTCCTAATTTTCCTTGTCGTTGAACCCATATCTTCATGTAACAACCTGCCGCGTCGCTTACCATTAATGTTTTCACTTCCCGTTTTATTCCTTTTATTATTCCTGGTCCTATTCACTGAGCTCCCCTCAGTCACTGTACCTTGTACTGTCACCCTTTTTGATTTTTGACTATGGCTTCTCTGCGTTACACTTTCCCCCTTACTGACTTGTTTCGGTCCCTGTTTTACTACTTTCCAACTTCCTGCACTGGTTCCCATCCCCCTGCCACATTTGTTTAAACTCTCCCCAACAGCTCTAGAAAATACCCCTAGGATATCGGTTCCAGTCCTGCCCAGGTGCAGACCATTCGGTTTGTACTGGTCCCTCCTCCCCCAGAACCGGTTCCAATGCCCCAGGAATTTGAATCCCTCCCTCTTGCACCATCCCTCGAGCCACGCATTCATCCTATCTATCCTGACATTCCTACTCTGACTAGCCCGTGGCACTGGTAGCAATCCTGAGATTACTACCTTTGAGGTCCTACTTTTTAGTTTAACTCCTAACTCCCTGAATTCAGCTTGTAGGACCTTGTCCCGTTTTTTACCTATATCGTTGGTGCCTATGTGCACCATGACAGCTGGTTGTTCACCCCCCCCCCCCCCAGAATGTCCTGCAGCCGCTCAGAGACATCCTTGACCCTTGCACCAGGGAGGCAACATACCATCCTGGAGTCTCGATTGCGTCCACAGAACCGCCTGTCTATTCCCCTTACAATTGAGTCCCCTATCACTATAGCCCTGCCATTCTTCTTCCTGCCCAGCTGCGCAGCAGAGCCAGCCACGGTGCCATGAACCTGGCTGCTGCTGCCTTCCCCTGGTGAGCCATCTCCCTCAACAGTATCCAAAGCGGTATATCTGTTTTGCAGGGAGATGACTGCAGAGGACACCTGCACTGCCTTCCTACTCTTGCTGTCTTTTGGTCACCCATTTTCTATCTCCCTCAGTACCTTTCACCTGCGTTGTGACCAACTCGCTAAACGTGCGATCCACGATGTCCTCAGCATCGCGGATGCTCCAACATGAGTCCATCCGCAGCTCCAGAGCCGTCAAGCAGTCTAACAGGAGCTGCAACTGGACACACTTCTTGCACGTGAAGGAGCCAGGGACAGTGAACGTGTCCCTGAGCTCCCACATCGCACACAAAGAGCATGACATGGGTCTGAGATCTCCTGCCGTGTCTTAAACCTTCGGTTAATTTCAACAATTACAATTTCCTCCCAAATAAATAAATAAATAAATAAACAACGAAGAAAAAAATAAATAAATATACCAATGAAAAAAAAAGAAAACAGAAACACTACTTACCAGGGATAAAAAGCACCTCCTTCCCACCCAGCTTTGAATTCCCACCTAGATTCAAATTCCCAAACTCACTCTTGGTTCTGTCTCACTCTGGCTGTGTCTTCTCTAGCTCACTGGGTTAACTCACTGGGAGTGAGTTACAAGTTGCTCTTTTTAAATTGGCTTGAGTTGACTCCCCTCCCCCACCTGCTTTTAGATCAAAGTAGATTTAAGTGACTGACACTTAACTGCCAACCAGTTATGTGAGTGGGTGGGACAGCCCTCGTTAACCTACACTGCACAATTCTAGATTAATTTAAATTAATTTAAACTCCTGAAATTTAAAAGGAGCTGCCTTACCGATTTGATTGGATTCAATTCCCACCTAGATTCAAATTCCCAAACTCACTCTTGGTTCTGTCCCACTCTGGCTGTGTCTTCTCTGGCTCACTGGGAGAACTCACTGGGAGTGAGTTTACAAGTTGCTCTTTTTAAATTGTCCTGAATTGACTCCCCTCCCCCACCTGCTTTTAGATCAAGGTAGATTTAAGTGACTGACACTTAACTTCCAACCAGTTATGTGAGTGGGTGGGGCAGCCCTTGTTAACCTACACTGCACAATTCTAGCTTAATTTAAATTCCTAAATTGCTCTTGCAGAGGGATGGCATGAACATGGGCCAAATGGCCTCGTTCTGTGCTGTAATAATTATTTGATACTATTCATGGCGGCCACTTCCTTTGCCTTCTGAGCCTGATACACCATCCTTTAATTTTATGCAAAAGAAACTGCAAAAAAAATTGGTGGCTTGTGCCCTAGGAATAGATAAAGTTTTGTTGCGAGGCAAGTTTCTTCCAGCCAAAGGAGAGCCAACAACTTGTATCTATAAAGTATCTTCAATATCGCAAAAGATAACAAGGCACTTTGCAAGAGAATTAAACAAAATTTGACACTGACCCACTTAAGGAAACATTAGGCTAGGTGGTCACGTGCTTAGTTAAATTGATAGATTTTAGGCTACATTTTTAGGGGAAAGGAAAGACGGAGAGGTTTAGCGTGGGTACTCCAGAGTTTGCAACCTTAGCAATTGAAATTGGAAGAGCTGAGAGTTGTATGGCAGGAGGAGGTTCCCAACATAGGGAGCAGCGAGTATATCATTAGTGGCACAGGTTTACAACATGGAAGAAGGGCAGTCTTCTCATCAGGTCAGTTCTTTGCTTCAGCAAACCAAAACTAATCCTGTCCCAGTATTTTTATGTCTTCATCTGGAGGAACTATAGCTGAAAGAAATATACACGTGTACAATGTAGGCACCCACTTTCACTGCTGCCACTAAAGATAGCCTTTGAATTAGAATTCACACTAACATGAAGAGTCCGTATCCACTTCTTATCAAACTCAGCACATTTTACTCTGCATGTCAAAGCAAAAAGGATAGCTGATGACATATGTAGAATGATATAAGATTGCTGCAAGTCTATACTACATGCAGTGGTTAATTTGTTATTATTGAATTGGCATTTGAACAATTGTAGAGTGGAGCATTTCTTTCCCAATGAATAACACCTTCCATTCATTGTACCAATTATATTAAGGTGAATTGTGTCTGCTTTATAACCATGTACAGCAGCTTAACTCAACAGCGAGTTAAGTCAGAGCTTAACATTTTTAGTCGGGTCATATTTAGTCAGTATGTACACTTAGTTGTTTTCATAGTGGTAACGTGTTTTACAACAATATACACTGGCCGCCACACAAGGAGGTCATTTACCCACAATGTCCATGCTGACTCTTCGCTCGAGCAATCAAAAGCAAATTCCAATATACAGTTCTCATAGCTGGTATGCTCTCCCACAAATGTTTTTTTTCCATTTTCCCTTAAAAGTACAATAAGCTCTGCCTCAATCATTCCCAATGCGAAATATTTCAAGTTCCAAAAAGCTCTTAAAACATGTGAACCTTTTTCCCCAGTCTCTGAATTTTTAAATTACAGCGCCTTACCATCATCCTTCAATCAATGAAAATAGTCTTTCCCAATTCAGTCTCATCATGGAATTTTAGAAACCTCTTTCCCTATTAGGTATTTCTAATGGAAATAGTCCAAATATCTCAAGCCTCTGCTCAGAACTTCAACGTTCCTATCCCGACATTTTAATGAAACTATGCCATACAGCCATGGTGTGGTGGATGTCACTTCTATAATGATGCACCCAAAACTGTACATGCTACCCAACCAAATGCCTAATCACTGCCAACCTCAGCCTTCTCACTATTTCTTTGCTCCTGCATTCTATTCCCCATGCTAACAAACATTTTACAGCTTTATCTATCGGTGCTTCCACTTGCAGGGAAGTCTCGCTGTTCATCTATATTCCAGTATCTTCTCAAGTGAGCGGGCTTCAATTTCTTGTTTTTCCTTCCACTACCTTTCCACACTAAATTACACCTGCAATCTGTCTTTCTATCACAATAAAGAACAAAGAAAAGTACAGCACAGGAACAGGCCCTTCGGCCCTCCAAGCCTGCGTTGACCATGCTGCCCGTCTGAACTAAAATCTTCTACACTTCCGGGGTCCGTATCCCTCTATTCCCATCCTATGCACGTATTTGTCAAGATGCCCCTTAAACATCACTATCGTCCCTGCTTCCACCACCTCCGCTGGCAGCGAGTTCCAGATGCCCACTACCCTCTGTGTAAAAAAACTTGCCTCGTACATCTCCTCTAAACCTTGCCCCTCGCACCGTAAACCTATGCCCCCTAGTAATTGACCCCTCTATCCTGGGGAAAAAGCCTCTGACTATCCACTCTGTCTATGCCCCTCATAATTTTGTAGACCTCTATCAGGTCGCCCCTCAACCTCCTTCGTTGCAGTGAGAACAAACCAAGTTTATTCAACCTCTCCTCACATCTAGTGCTCTCCATACCAGGCAACATCTTGGTAAATCTCTTCTGCACCCTCTCTAAAGCCTCCACATCCTTCTGGTAGTGTGGTGACCAGAATTGAACACTATACTCCAAGTGTGGCCTAACTAAGGTTCTATACAGCTGCAACATGACTTGCCAATTTTTTATACTCAATGCCCCAGCCAATGAAGGCAAGCATGCCGTATGCCTTCTTGACTACCTTCTCCACCTGTGTTGCCCCTTTCAGTGACCTGTACACCAAGACAATTTGTCCACTACCTGATTTTTTTGTGTTACAGTCCTCGAATACGAATACACGATTGGTTTGCTTATATCTAAATCATTTATTCATTCCATGATTAAAACTTGGGCCATCTTTGTGGCAAATTATTTCTAACCCTTTTTCCAGTTTGCACCATCATTCAATACGATCACAACTAATCATGCAAATTCAGTATCCCACTTCCGCTTTCTCTCAATACCTCTTGATCCCTTTAACCCCATGAGCCACGTCCAGCTCTTTAATGACTTAGACCAGGCCTTTGAGATTGGCCAATTGGAATACAAATTCCCTGATTAGTGGGTCAACCAGGGAACCTCTTCTTAGAATAAAACAGGGAGCGTCAGATCCTCTGCACTCCCAGTGTAGGCAGCAAGCTGAATGCACCTGGTCGTACTGCTGTTGGTTTTGTTAATAAAAGGTATTTTGGTGAAGGGACATCTGCCTCTGTGGGCTTATTAAAAGCTCCCTCTTGAATATATCCAATGAACCGGCCCCAACAGCTTTCTCTGGTAGAGAATTTGACAAGTTCACAACTCAGAGTAAAAGTTCTTCCTCATCTCAGTCCTGAATGGCTTGCCCCTTATTCTAAGACTGTGACCCCTATTTCTGGACATCCCCAACATCGGAAACATTCGGCCTACATCTAACCTGTCCAATCCCATCAGGATTTGATATGTTTCTACGAGATCCACTGGGACTTATTGGGTTTAATCCCATCAATTACCCCAATACAGTTTCCTGACTAATAAGAATTTCCTTCAGTTCCTCCTTCATGCTGGACCCTCTGTACCCTCGTATTTCCGGGAGGTTATTTATGGCCTCCTTAAGTGAAGAGAGATCCAAAGTATTTGTTCAACTGGTCTGCCACTCTCTATGAATTCACCTGATTCTTACTGTAAGTGGTACATTTGACTTCACCAGTCTTTTTCTCTTCACATATCAATAGGAGCTTTTGCAGTCAGTTCTTATGTCTTCTGCAAGCTTACTCTCGTATTCTATTTTCCCCTCCAGAATTAAACCCTTTGCCCTTCTCTGCTGAATTTTAAATTTCTCCCAGTCCTCCAGCTTGCTGCTTTTTCTGGCCAATTTATATGCCTCCTCTTTGGCTTTAATACCATCCTTAATTTCCCTTGTTAGCCATCGTTGAGCCACCTTCCCCATTTTATTCTTGTGCCAGACAGGGATGAACAATTGCTGAAGTTCATCCATGTGCTCTTTAAATGTCTGCCATTGCCTATCCACTGTCAATCCCTTAAGTATCCTTTGCCAGCTTATCCTAGCCAATGCACGTCACAAACTATCAAAGTTAGCTTTCTTTAAGTTCAGGACCCTAATCTCAGACTTAACTGTGTCACTCTCCATTTAATGAAGAATTCTACCATATTATGGTCACTCTTCCCTAAAGGATTTCACACCACAACATTGCTAATTAATCCCCTTTCATCACTTATACATTCCACAAAACCCTCCTCCGTCGCATTGCTACCAGTTTGATTAGCCCAATCAATAAGCAGATTGAAGTCACCCATAATAACGGTTGTAACCTTATGCAACCCTAATTTGTTCCTGTTTGATGCCATCCCCAACCTCATAACTACTGTTTGGTGGTCTGTACACAAGTCCCACTAACATTTTTTGTCCTTTGATGTTCCGCATCCATCGACCCAAAGTCTTGGCATCCTTTTCATTAACCTTCAAATACACTGACATTTTTTTCTTAGGCCACACACCTGAGTTTTATTTTAACAAGCCTCTGCAAAACAGAATCAAATGTCTTCTGAAAATTCATATGCATTAGATTTACATAGAAATTACAGTGAGGAAGGAGGCCATTCGGCCCATCGAGTCTGCACCGGCTCTTGGAAAGAGCACCCTACCCAAGGTCAACACCGCCACCCTATCCCCATAACCCAGTAACCCTACTCAACACTAAGGGCAATTTTGGAGACTAAGGGCAATTTATCTTGGCCAATCCACCTAACTTGCACATCTTTGGACTGTGGGAGGAAACCGGAGCACCCGGAGGAAACCCACGCACACACGGGGAGGATATGCAGACTCCGCATTACATCTAGTGCATTCTGAACTGGGTACTTCTTTTAAAAATGCTACATTTGTTTGTCATACAACTTCGGCTGTTACGCTCGTTTGTTACCTGAAGGGGACTGGTTTACAGTGGGGGCAAGTCGTGCTTCGGTTGTATAGTTAAATCCCCACTAAAATGGTCTCGTCTTCAGCCATGGAAACTGATAACTCAGGAAGGGTATGCTGGACTTGTGCCTTGTAGATGGTGGACAGGCTTTGGGGAGTCAGGAGGCAAGTTACTCGCCGCAGGATTCCTAGCCTCTGACCAGTTTTTGTAGCCACAGTACTTATATGGCTAGCCCAGTTCAGTTTCTGGCCAATGGTAACCCCCGGGATGTTGATAGTGGGAGATTCAATGATGGTAATGCCATTCAATGTCAAGGGGTGATTGTTTGATTCTCTCTTATTGGAGATGGTTATTGTCTGGCACTTGTGGGTTACTTGCCGCTTGTCAGCCCAAGCCTGGATATTGTCCAAGTCTTGCTGCATTTGGATGTGGACTGCTTCAGTGTTTGAGTCGTCGTGAATGGTGCCAAACATTGTGTAATCATCAGCGAACATCCCCACATCTGGAAGGAAGGTCGTTGACGAAGCAGCTGAAGATGGTTGGGCGTAGGACACTACCCTGAGGAACTCCTGCAGTGATATCCCAGGAGTAAGATGACTGACTTCCAACAACCATAACCATCTTCCTTTGTGCTAGGTATGACTCCAAGCAGCAGAGTTTCACCCCGATTCCCATCGACTCCAGTTTTGCTCGGGCTCCTTCATGCCATACTTGGTCAAATGCTGCTTTGATGCCAAGAGCAATCATTCGAACCAGGACTCTGGTGTTCTGCTCTGGAGTTCATATCATCATGGCTGATCTCATCCTGGCCTCGTCTCCACCTTCCTATCCGATCCCCACAACCCTTCATCCCGCTCCTCATTAAAAACCTCTCTCTATCTTCCTTCAATTTATTCAGTGTTCTGACATTAACTACACTTGAAAGTCGTAGCCATCTGGGATGGCCACTTTCAGCATATAAAATGGACACTCGCAGAGCCTATAGGGCAAAATGGACAATACAAAGCAACAAGCAGGCACAGAGCCTGAATGTATTTTGAAAGGCAGTCAGCAGACGGAACCGAAACTCTGGGTCGATTTACATATTGATGGCCCATCTCCGAGGAACAAAGGACTAATGCTCAGATAGCCAATGCTGTCTCAGATATTCCGGCGCCACTACCCCAACCAGAAAACAAACAAAGCAAGGACAATGGACACGCCCAGCTATCAAGGCACCCACCCCTTTATTGACTTACATCGATGACAATGATTAAGAAGCGGCCCAATTAATTGGGACCAAGTTTAAGGCCCGCCTAAAAGCACGCAAAGCCCCTCCAAGTATAAGAAGGAACCCCCGCGAAAGGTTCGCTCTCTTGGATTTGGCTCTCAAGTGGAGAGACCCTTCCACCAGCACCACCAGAAGCAAGTAAGTTCAAGGTCAACACTCGCTACCAGACGGGCGACCTTAGCTGTACTCCTGTTACCTCTTCGAACCAAACAGGCCCAGATCCGAACAACGGCCATTGTTCCTCTGACCTAAGTGGGCACCCGAAGTTAAGTATAGTTGTTAGTGATAGATATAGTTTAGCCTGTAGTGTTATTGTGCATGATTAAATCATACAGTGTGTAAATAAAGCAGTATTGATTTTGAACTAACTAACTGGTGTATTGGTTCTTTGATCGGTATTCGGTTAAAACCTTATGGCGGCATAGAGAGATACCTGGCGACTCTGAAAGCATATTCATAATTAGGATTATGAAAGGCGACCTTATTAACCGCCATATTTATAGCAAGTAAACAGAGCAACACACTCTGGGGTAGAGTCAGAATTCCACAGGTTCATGACCCTTTGAGTGAAGTAATTCCTCCTCATTTCTGATTCAAATCTGCCACCCCTTAGACTAAAACCATGTCCTCTCAGTCAAGATACAAATTAGAACTACTTCCCTGGGTGGGGGGACCAAGAATAAAGGGCCTTAATCTTAAAATTACAGCTAGGACACTTAGAAGGAAAATTCAGAAGCATTTTATCATACAGATTTGGACTGAGCTCCTCCTTTCCCCCCCGCAAGTAGCTGAGACAACTGGAGTTCCCGAGAATGGGATTCGTAAATTTGTGTTAGCTAAAGGCACTAAAGCATATTGAGTCAAGATGGTTAGGTGGAGTTGAGGTACAGATAAATCATCATTTATTTGAACAAAGAATCAGGTTTGAAGGGCTCAATGGACTTTCCTGTTCCTACGTACACTTTATATGTACATTGGGCAATATGGTAAATATGGTTAAGCAGGTTTTACAGCAGGGATGCAATTACTTGCCTCACGCTTTTTGATGCAAGTATTTATGGATTTATTTTGAACAGCTTGATTAATAATCTAATCTTTAATGCATTACTAAACAACATGGATCCTCCATTGGTGGGATCCGCCCTTTTCGCTGGAAGCGCACTCACGCCCACGGATTTCCCGACGGTGTGGGGGTGCCCACAATAGAAAAGCCCATTGGACGGCTGCCAGGATGGAGAATCCCGCCACCGGCGGGGTCACGCGCACCAGAAAACGGGTGCGGCGGGGCGGAGAATCGCGTCCCAAATTCTTGAAGTACCAAATCAAAATGGGCTTGATCTAACTTAACCAAAATAAAATAATAACAAACTTAGAGGGGATGGATTTTCACTCCAGAGGTGGGTAGCTTGGGTTGGCACACCCACCTTGGGAAAAATTGCCTCAAATGGTACGATGCTCCCTCCTGGGAGGCAGTTAAAAGACAGAGTCAGGCCTACCACACCCCGACACAGATCGGTGTCAGCCACAGGGGCTGTGGCCTGCCGGGTCGAGCTGTTTAAAAAGTCCACCTCAATTCCCTGGGACTTCCTCCTGATTGTTTTGTTAAACATTAGACCCGCTAGCCCTCATCCCACAAACCACATCACCTCACATACCACCTTATACCCTCCATGCCAAGTCATGATTCAATAGTCCCTTATAGCCCCCAAGCCAACACACCCACCCCCTTTACCCCTTATAGTGTTCCTACCAACTTAATGCCATCTTATTCCCTTACAGACTGGCGCCTTATAGCCCCATGTCACCTTAATGCCCTACGTACACTTTATATGCACATTGGGCAATATGGTAAATATGGTTAAGCAGGTTTCCCAGTAGGGACACAATTACTTGCCTCACACTTTATGACTCAAGCATTTATGGATTTATTTGCATCAGTTCTTTATTTTGAATATTTCGATTAAAAATCTAATCTACAATACATTTCTAAACAACATATATTCATACCCTGCACCCAACACCCTTTGCTCGTACATTCAGCATGGGGTGACATCAGGAGTCATACTGAGATGAAATAAAGATCTAAATATATAATACAGTTTCCACTTCCATAAATTCCCATTCATGAAAGCTCAGTCAAAACTTCAAAAAGCACCTCAAGGAATCTAATATGCACAATCCCTAATTAAAGACAGAAAATCCTTGAATAACACCTTTGAGCTGTCAATCAAACAACAAACTTACAACCCCACTCCACCCCAACACCTTCCCGTCAGCTGGTATAATCGAAAATTGTGGAAAGCGGCCAACAATTAAGAATGATATATTGGTAGATTTTGAGGTAATGTCAAAAAACACCTATCATAATTCCTAGAACAGATTTATTTTCAACTCTCACTGACACAGGCAGGCTATTTAATTTAAATTAAAAATCTGAAGGTTTAAATAACTTGACATCTTGGCAGCTGTGTTCAAATGACTCTGCTAAGTTTGGGTTGCCCTCATTTGCGAGTCATCTCCTGTATCCTTTCCTACTGGAAAAAATGGGATCTCTCAGAAATGGGGTGGGTCTTCCAGAACCAGATCCAGTCCATCATTTTTAAATGTCTGTCGAGTCTCCATGACTCTATGAAAGTTTGGCTCACAGTCTCACTCATGGGGGCCTCATCTGTATCTATTGGTCATAATAATTTGCAGCCACAAAATAGAACACAACATTAAATAATTTGAAAAACAGATACCTCAGATGCCATCGATTGATGTCTATTCATTTATAAATTCACACAAATCAGAGCCTCTGAAAGCCTTTGGCCATTGCCATTTTAATAAGTAATGAAGCAAGACAGCACAGCCTGTAGAAGTTTAATAGAATGAATTGATGTAGTTCTTTAACATATCACCATATATTAACCAATAAATAACACTGGCAGACTGGAAACTTGGATCAGAACATGTAAATAGCAGCATAATTGAGAGTTCAGTGAAGACAGATTTAGTTAATATTCTCGTAACTCAGTTACACGTAGTGTATTGTAGACTTTAAATCAATGTCTAAAGACATCAAGGAGCTTTTAAATTCAACATATTTGACAGGCCTTTCCAGCTCAATTTCCTAACTGCTGCTGAAAGCATTTTCAGGAATTACACTGCACAGAACATTCCAATTCAGTGATAAGGAACATTATGGAATATTAAAAATCTGATTCCCTGCAGCAGCAAGGAGGAAGGCTTGGCTGGTGTTAACAGCCGGCATTCATTCACATGCTCCATTCCAGCTACCTATCAAAATGGTGAGAAGGGCAGTGTGAGTGGCAGGAAGTGACACCTTGGGAGCCGGCAGGTGGTGGTGGTTGAGGGGGGGGGGGGGGGGGTGCAGGTGTTGGGAAACAAGGTGAGTGCTCCAGAAACTATGTCCTATCCTGCTTTGGGATGGGTGAAAGCCCAAGGCAGGGGAGGCCCAAAGTTTCTTACTGGATTCTGGAGGATTACTTCACGAGGTAACTAAAAGCAGAAGTGAAAATAAATCATACTTGCTTAGCCTCTTCTGGCCCTGGCTGCTATTCCCGGCAGGTTTAGCCTTGTAGGTGTGGTGTTCTTTGTGTTGCTAAATTCAGGATGGTTGGCGTAGTGTTCACAATGACCACAAAATAGCTTTAACTTGAACAAAGCTATAAATTAATTAACACTACTAATTTGGATTCGACACATACTCCTAAATAATGCACAGTTGATAATTAACATGTAATCTACACTCACCTACAACTAATCTCTACACTGTAATAAACTATGATCTACTCTTACTCACACTATATTTATTTCAGTCTGTCTCTAGCTAACTCTTTCTCTTCACTCCCCACAAGGCTACTTGTAACAGTAGCTCCACCTAATTGCTGATCTAGACATTTCATTAACTCTTGCAGTTCTTACATTTATAAAGTAGGGAACCGGTCCATTCATCGCAGCTCAGTCCTTTGGTTAAAATAGCCGATCAAGCCTCAGTGACATCCTCAGATCCGTGCCTGCATTTTTCATCCTGATGCTGGTTGCTTGGAATGGGTGTCCTGGTTACCTGCATTTTCAAATTGCAGCGGCCGCGATTCAGGTTGGCCCAGCTGCCTGCTATGCACCAGGTATGTGTAGTGAAGGGCACGGGATGGGGGCAGTGCAGAGTTTAATGAACTTGCAATTAATTGTCTGTGTGGTAGCATGCCCCTTTAAACGGCAGGTTCTCGGAGGGTCATGTGACCAATCAGGGCAAAGCACGTGAATCCTGGGGCTCAGGAAAACCTGAGTCGAAGTCATCAGTAACATTATCATTCTCTGTCCATAATTAGAATGTCAATAAATAGTTCTATAGTTACTCTGCTTGGTGGTCACCATTGCTTTCAAGTTATTACATATTGACAATTAGTTGATCCAAGCGTTTTGAATACATTTCTGAAAATACTGAAATGGGTGATAGCCTGATTGATGTCTCATGGCAAATATTGTATATTTATGCTGAAATTATTTGCTGAAATGGCTGCTAATTTGACTCATAACTATGGATTTGGCATTTATTATAGGAAAAGGTAAAATGTGCAAATCCATTCCAATGACTTTTAAATTACACTGTTAAAATATGATCACCTAAAATTGGCCATGAAATTCCTTTGTTCATTACTTCAATGGAGACATCAGCCTATGAATTAATATCTACAATTTAAATTGTAGACAAGGAAACTTCATATGGATACAGATTATGCTAATATACAGTCATTTCAAGGCTTACGAGATTTATTAAAATGCAAATTAATTAATTTTTACCCTTTTGAATGGAATTACCAGTTTACTTAGAATTATAAGCAACATGGCTATAAAGATTTTCAGTGTGAAATCTTTGATGTCATATACTGGTAATTAATGCATTGAGTAAGATTCTACACATCTTGAGAAATCAATCAAATCGGCATCAATACTGAAACTAGAATTTTGAAATTGCTAAATTGGAAATCTTTTTTACAATAGCACACAACAACGCAGGTAGATATTCAACCCACTTGTCGCACTCAACTAAGCTTTGGGAAAATGCATTTAAAAACACACTGTATTCTCAGGCTGGTCTAGGCATGCATGTCAAACACTGTGCTTACTTAGTGCGTCTATTACCGAAGGTACTTCAATCTCATGTTGGCACTTTTGTAAACACTCCTCCCTTGTGTGACTAAGATGTAGGTACTCCAGGCTCTTGCCATCACTGGCTTGGATATGCCAACCTTGAGCAATCATTGGGATAGAAACGCCAAGCAATTACGCTAGATACCCAAATCTTACAATTACATTTGCCTGCCAACATCATGTTGTCATTGCTATAAATGCGCCAACCACACACCCCTTTTGCCACCAGCAACAGAATATCTGCATTGTACTTTAGCAAACAACACTTATGTCTATTATTTGAAAATGCTATACCTGCACATATTGGTCCCTTAAACTAGATGAACGTTACATAATATTCACTTTGCATATAATCATCTTACTGGTCATTTTCCGTTGCTTTTATTTTACAGTACTTTTAGATGTTTCAAAAATATTGTAGCATTTTTTTTTATTTGTTCATGGGATATGGGCGTTACTGGCTGGGCTAGAATTTATTGGCCATCCCCGGGGACATCTAAGAGCCAACTAGATTTCTGTGGGTCTGGAGTCACCTGTAGACCAGGCCAGGTAAGGATGACTTTATTCCCTAAAGGACATTAGTAAACCAGATGGGTTTTTATGACAATTGACAATGGCTTTATCATGGTCATTAGACTTTTAAATCCCAGATTTTTACTTAATTCAAAATTCTACCACCTGCCCTGGTGGGATTCAAACCCAGGACCCCAGAGCATTACCCTGGATTACTAAGGAACTGACAATACCACTTCACCACTGCCTCCCCTTATCCTTTGACTGCCCTTAGTATTGTCTATATCAGGGGTGATCATGTTCCAGCTTAAAGCTGGGAAACTGCAGCATTTCTAAGCTTAGTCCAGATCCATACTTTCCACCCCACCTGAAGTCTGATCACATACATAGATACATAGAACATACAGTGCAGAAGGAGGCCATTCAGACCATCCGAGTCTGCACCGATCCACTTAAGCCCCCACTTCCACCCTATCCCCATAACCCAATAACCCCTCGTAACCTTTTTTGGACTTTTGAATGGAATTACCAGTTTAAGGGAAATTTAGCATAGCCAATCCACCCAACCTGCACGTCTTTGGGACTGTGGGAGGAAACCGGAGTACCCGGAGGAAACCCACGCAGACATGGAGAGAACGTGCAGACTCCGCACAGTGACCCAGTGGGGAATCGAACCTGGGACCCTGGTGCTGTGAAGCCACAGTGCTAGCCACGTGTGCTACCGTGCTGCCCCTAAATATAACTGTGCCTCAGTGCTGCTACTTCCATGAGTCATGCCACCAAGGCTAGGGATTGTGAAGTACTTGAAGAGAGCAGCAGAGTGTGGAAGAACGGAAATCACATTGGCTGAACAAACAGGAAGGATAATAACATGTGGTTGCGTGTACAACTTAGGGTGAGGGTGTGTGGGGAGATCAGTACCTACTGTGTTCCTTATTGTGTCTGTTGTTTCCTTATTCTGTTGCACAAGGCAATGAGTGTACCATCTTTAATTTCACATCTACATAATGTTGCTGCAGGGTTCCAGCAGTAAATTGGTCTCCATGCAAACTAAGCGCGTGATTCATCAGACAAGAGTTTAAATCCACTTTTGGACCGATTTGGCGGGTTCTTTCGCAGCGGTTGCAGCCGTGAAACCCCCCCTTATTCACTTTGCCTTTATTGGGGGGGGGGGGGGGGGGGTTGGGGAGTTTCTCCCTGCCGAGGCCACACAGAGATTTCCTGCTGATGAGCTGATCTCCTCAGTAGGAACAGCTGCTCACAGATCAGGGCGCCATTTTGAACAGCAGCCCCGATCTTCCCCCTGCCCCTTTCAAGTCCCCCGCTCTTTAGTCACCCCCCCTCCCTTCACCCCCGCAACCTTGTCGAGGCACCTGGGAACTCCCCCTCACCTCCTTCCAATTGGCAAGGGCCCCATGGACTCGAACCCTGGCAGTGCCAACCTGGCATCTCAGCACCCTGGCAGTGCCTGCCTGACACCCTGTCAGTGCCTTGTTACCCTGGCAGTGCCACCCAGGGTGCCAGAATGGCACTGCCAGGATGGTCATGTGGCACTGCCAGGGTGCCAGGCTCACAGTGACAAGGTGCTAGGGTGCCAGGGCAAATGCCCTGCACTGACCCCGACTACACAGGGGTCTCCAATGGCCTGCGGGACCTCCCGATGTGGTATTAAGCTAGTGGGGAGTGTCATTTAAACACTTCATTGTAGCACAGCTGCTGATTTACTGAAAGAATGGATGCACGTGAAGGAGAAGAAAAACAGGGGGCTGACACCTGGAACAGGGCTGCCCCTCACTTCTCTGACACTGACTTGAGGTTCCTCTTAAGATCGAGAGAGGGGAGAAGGATCTCTTTCCTATAGTTGGAAAGAGAAGGGGCACCCTCCCCAACAAAGCTGGAAAGGGTAAAAGTGGCTGAGACTGTCAGCAGCTGGTGTGGTCAGGTGGAACTGAAAAGATGAGTGCCCTCATAACAGGCCTCTGGTTATTCAACTTCCAGCATACAAACCAGCTGAGGAGCCTGAGAGCACATGTTGTTCCTGTGCATGTAAAACACAGTGTGGCAAGGGATACCATCTGACCCTCAGTAAGACCCATAGCCAAGGTTAAGGTGGAGAGTTGCTAGCAGATTATACATGCAGCTTTCTATGTCAATAAGCCTGTGGTAATGGCCACAGAGTCCAGCAGTGCCTTAACTCACTCCTTCTTTCCCCTGAAGGCGAAAATGGCCTATCATGCCCAAGAAAGGGCCCCGACAGGAGGAACAGTGCCATATCTCCACATCGTCACTGCCACGGAGGTGAAAATATATTGGAATCTGTAGATGGGTCTTGGAAGCTCAAGGAAGAAGGAGGTCCATGTGCCTGCTCTCCCTCTTTTCTCTATCGGAGTTTTGTGTGCTGCTGTATTTCTGAACCGACAGAGAACCTGAATGAATGAATCATTACATTACCATTACAGACTGAAAACAGAGACCTTGACCTGAAAGCCTAGTTTGAAGGAAAGTGTGCTTAAAGACAACCACCTGAAACAAAGACTCTTTATCCTTTTACTTATTATTTTTATAGAGAGAGAGGGTGGAGGCAAGTTAAAGTGGAGGGATTAGGAATTAAATAGTTAACCAGTTGTATTTGCTGCATATTTCATTATTGTTCTTATTATAAATAAAAAGTAATTGGGCGGGATTCTCCCGCAATTGGCGGGATGGCCCGACGCCAAGAACGGCGCGAGCCACTCCGGCGTCGGGCCGCCCGGAAGTTGCGAAATCGTCCGCACTTCCAGGTTAGGCCGGCGCCGGAGGGGTTGGCGCCGCGCCAACCGCCGCCGAAGGGCCACCGCATGCGCAGAACTGCCAGCGTTTTGTGCCGCATGTGCAGAACCGCTGGTGTGTTCCTGCACATGCGCAGGTGGGTTCTTCTCCGCATCGGCCATGACCGAGCCCTATAGGGGCCGGCGCGGAGTGAAAGAGTGCCCCACGCACTGGCCCGCCTGCAGATCGGTAGGCCCCGATCGCGGGCCAGGTCACTGTTGGGGACCCCCCCGGGGTCGGATCCCCCCGCGCCCCCCCCCCCCCCCCCAAAGGACCCCGCTAGATGGCCGACAAGCCAAGTCCCACTGTGATGGACCATGTCCATTTCACGCCGGCGGGACTGGCCGAAAACGGGCGGCCGCTCGGCCCATCAGGGCTTGGAAAATTGCCGGGGGGGGGGCGTTGCCAATGGCATCCGACCGGCGAGGCATAAATCCCACCCCTGCCTGCAATGCAGCACAGGAGAATACGGCAGCCAGTGTCAGAGCAGCGGGGCGGGATTCACGCCGCCTCCCCGGGGATTCCCCTACCCGGCGGTGGGTCGGAGAATCCCGCCCATTGTGTTTGAATGTACAAACCTGATGACTGTAATTACTGGGCGGTCAAGAGACAAATACTTTGACTATATTTCTAAGAATTATTTGTTCCTTCAATTGTGTTGTGGCTCCGCATAAAGTGGGGCTGGAATTGACCGCGCCCTAGCCCAGGGTATCATCACATTACCATTACGCCACTGCCTCAAAGTGAATCTCAGACTACGCCATTCCTCCCGATATAGAGGGGTCAGCTGAAATATGCCTACACGAGTCGATCCTGGATGTTGATGGCATCTGACAAAACCCTCAAGTCCTGCACTGGATTCGGCCACTCTGTGCAGCTGGGACGCCTCTGTGTTTTACTTTTTCCTATTCCGATGAGCGGCCTCATCCCAGGGCCTTACCTTCTTCAAGGTGCACATCTCACTGGGGGCCCATGTTATGAATAACCTGAGAGACATGAGTGTACTACAGGGCACCACCCTACTCCTCCACATGTTCAGAAGTTTGATGGTCTGCTCGATGGTGATCCTTGTGCGAAGAAGCTTCCAGTGTAGCGTCTTTGTATTGAGCACCATGTAGTTGTTAGCACAGTTGCTTCACAGCTCCTGGGTTCCGGGTTAGTTTTCCAGCTCGGGTCGCTGTCTGAGCGGAGTCTGCACGTTCTCCCCCTGTCTGCGTGGGCCCTGTCTGCGTGGATTTCCTCCGGGTGCTCCGGTTTCCTCCCACAGTCCAAAGATGTGCAGGTTAGGTAGATTAGCTATGTTAAATTGTTAAATTGCCCTTAGTGTCCAAAAACGGTTGGGTGGGGTTACAGGGATAGGGTGGAGGAGTGGGGCTCAGGTGGGGTGCTCTTTCCAAGGGTTGGTGCAGACTCGATGGGCCGAGTGGCTTCCTTCTGCACTTTAAATTCTATGATTTTATGATTCTATGATTTCCTCAAGGAATAACCCTTGTCCCTTAAAATCCCTGCACAGAGTCTGGGTGGTAGAGTGAAGAGTCAAGACACTGCTCGGTTGCCGGAAAAAGAAGTTGTGGCGGCTGCCTGGAAAGTGAGCACACGCAGGAGGAAAGCTCGTCTGTGGTCAGAGTTGGTGAATGTCGAGGGAGTGGAAGCCCGTCCTGTTGATGAATCTCCCTGGGCAGTCCTGGAGGTAAAGGTTGGGATTTTGGTGGGGATTGCAAGCATGGTCAGCAGCAGACCAGGTGCATGGAGGTGGTATCACAGTGAGGAGCCTGTCATGGCCGCACCATCAACTTAGGTGGGACATAGAAGGTAGAAGAGCTTAGAGGGGAACTCAGCCATTGGTACACAGATGCCATCAGGATTTGCGAAGGTTACGTGTAGGCTTGGGCAATGCAGAGGATTATCACCTTCCTAGTATGGTGCTAAGAGACGGGATTCTGTTTCCAAACATAGGGAATCCAGCTGAGCACAAGGAATACAATAGGTGGCAATGGAAACTTTTTGAATTCTGTTGGTATTTTATGTATATACAAATGGTACACGCCTTATTAAAACGCACAATGTTTCTTTGTATTCCCCAGCTCAGGTTGGGGCCCACAATCAAATGTTGTTGAGAGCCCCTGGTCAGAATGAATGAAATGTTCTAAAGAATGTCATAAATTGTGATTCATGACAATGAATTGTTTGAAGATAACGGGCTGGATTCTCCGCTCCCCGATGCCGAAATCGCTTTCGGCTATGTGGCGGAGACTCCATTTTGGCACCAAAATCGGGAACGGCACCGGTTTTTGAATTCTCAGCCCCCTGAAAAGCAATGTACTCTAGGAGTACACTATGTCAAGTATCCACCGCCTTAGGCCAATGCCTGAGGCATGCCCCGCGATGCTCCATTGCCGACCGGCCGAATTCCCGACAGCAGGGGTTACGTGTGCTCACACTGTCTGGGATCCTCGCGGCGGACTCAGTCCAACGCCGTCACAGTCGGGGGAGGGCCAATCGGCAGGCAGTGGGGGCTTCATTGGGGGCTGGGGGCAATGTGGGTGGGCGGGCGATCCGTGGTGCACGAGCGGTCAGAGGGGGCACTACTTTGACGGTCCAGGTCCGCGGGCTGAGTCCCCCATGGAGCATGGCGCGGCCGCTGCAGGCCGTCAGTGTGTGCGGCCTCTGAACCGGAAGTGCTGACGGGCAGATTGGCTGCTAGAGCTGCGAGCTCTACGCTGCCTCCCTGCTAGCCCCAGCAAAACAGGGAATCGGTGTCCTTTTTACACCAGTTTTCCTGGAGTAAAAGACCACCGTTTTCACT
The DNA here is from genome assembly GCF_047496885.1 of Scyliorhinus torazame. Classification (NCBI taxonomy): domain Eukaryota; kingdom Metazoa; phylum Chordata; class Chondrichthyes; order Carcharhiniformes; family Scyliorhinidae; genus Scyliorhinus; species Scyliorhinus torazame. Next base: position 184,528,660 of record NC_092718.1, read on the forward strand.
TAGTCCCCAAAACGGAGAATCCAGCCCAATATATTTATAGGTTGTTAATAAAGAATTTATTTTTTAAATTTCACATTTTTTTCTCTGAACTCTTAAAGATAAATTCCAAAAAGCCAGACTTGGACATTCAATAGGGTTGGCTAAGATCAAGTGTAGTATCTGCTCTGCCTTTTGGCTCAGATCTGCTATGTCTCTCTTGTGGGGACCATGAATTGGATTCAATTTGAATTGGTTTTTGGAGCAGGCAAGGAACTGGATTAGGGGTTCGCCCCTGACCACATTATCCTGTAGCCTTCGGGAATTAATCTCCTGGACACTACTGTGAGCAGCTCGGGACAACAATCACATGGATCTTAAAAACAAATCTGTTTTCTTTTAGACACTTCTGTTTATTAGTTATTAAAAGTATTGGAGATGTTTGTTGGTTGAAGATGGAAGGCCATCTGAACCCTGGCTTTGTAACTCAGGAAAAGGAAGAGAGTCAGTTTTTAATTATAATTGACAATAGTTGCACTACTACAGAAATCCAATTTGATTACTAAGATATCGTGAATGGCAATACTCATTCACATCTATATTGCAGTGGGGATAATCACTGATTCTGTCAGGAAGTTGCTATCCATCCAAAGGAAGACACCTGGAGTAAGGAGAAAGATCTACATTCACTCCTTGTTAAAATCATCCAATCCAGATGGTGAAGTATGAAACAAGACACAATTATTTTCCTTGGTTTCTTCACAGGATGAAATCTTCCAGATCACTGCCTCCTAATTACTAATCCAATGTCCCAGCTGACGCTTTCAAGTATACCAAATGAACAAAATAAAAAATTAACTGATGAACTACGCCTTAAAGGGCACTGTAACAAGACAACACTTTAAAGGAAATTTAGCAAATTAAACTAAAATATCATTTTGGGTGGTGAGTAATGCATCCCTGGCCCTTTGGTGCCCACTGGTCACAGAAGGCCTCAATCATTCCGGTGGAAATCACATGCTGCTTTTCCAGGGACATCCAGGTGTGGAACTAACCATGGAAGTCAGACTGAACGACACCGCAACAGCCTGTTTACCAATCAGAGCCATGTTGCCTGCCTCAAATTTCAAACAATGCTTGGCAGGCAACTGTCTGTCACTGTCAACTGGTACAATCTCCATGGCAACGCCTCGACCAATCAGAATACAGTTGTCAGCCAATCAGCACTCTCCTCTCATACAGCATAAATTTATTCTTTCCCCTTACATTGGTATTCTTGAAAATTATTCAGTGGAGTGCAAAACGTCTACAATATATTTCTTTTTTTCAGCAATGCGCAAATCAAACAAATTAACTAATTGACAGTCCCTTACTGAAAACAGGCTTCACACACTGGAGTTCCGTCACTAGACCCCTCTGCCTCTTCACCTTCCTCTCCTCTTTCAAGGTCAAACCCTCCTGATACCAGGGTTGCCAAGGCTCCAGAACTTATCCTGTAGCCTTCGGGAATTAATCTCCTGGACACTACTGTGAGCAGCTCGGGACAACAATCACATGGATCTTAAAAATAAATCTGTTTTCTTTAAAACACTTCTGTTTATTAGTTATTAAAAGTATTGGAGATGTTTGTTGGTTGAAGATGGAAGGTCATGTGAAGAAACCTCCAGGAATATATCCAACTAGAGTTGGCAACCTTACCTGACACTTCATTATTTGGCATGACATTCATTTTCTCTTTACAACTCTGTGAAGTGCCTTGGGTTGTTTTCTCTACATTAAAGGCACTATATAAATGCAATATGTTGCAGCTTCTGTTACATGAGAGTCAATGTAAAATGAATTATACAAAACCAGGGGAATGTGTACCGAATAAAATGCCCTAGATTTTGGATTTCTTTTTCAATGTTCTCCCCTCATCCCTACTCCCTTGAAAGGAGTGACTCACGCTGAAATATACGGGCAAGGAATTCCTCAGTTTTATAATTGTCACGTAATTGTAATTGAAATTGTAATTTCCAATTTCACTGTAAATAACAGAGGACATTATCCTCCACACAGGCGGCAGATCAGAGCGGCCCTACCACCTCCACCCCATGGCTGGTCTTCACAAGCGGGACCGGACTGAAAGAGTTGGCAGACTATTCGAAGGTGGCAGCTGGGCACGGTTCTGGCCCGAATAGACATCCACACAATCAAATCGAATCTACAAATGGCATGTGGCTGCTCGGGATCGTGTTACCATGGTCTCTCTCTGATCCACAGCCCTTTTTTCCCCCCTCTCATTCAGCAGTCTCTCCACGTAATAGCATCAATGGAGCAGGCAGATTGTTTTATTAGGTGAAACACACCGCACAATGCCATCCCACAGTATTTGTCTTCTTTATGGAGAATGGCACTGGTACACAATAAATGGGGAGCTGCTTCTGACACAATATATAAATCTACAGCATTAAAAAACAGCAAAAGATGCTGGACGGCAGAAGGAATCACAGCACAACGTTGCTGCCTGATTACTAGGGAAGATGATGAAGAAACATGTCAAATTAAAAAAATTACAAAAAATAATTGACAAATGGCTATCATCATCTCTTTTTGTAGCTGGGCTTAATGTGCAATATTGTGACATATAAACATTCAACGTTTGGTAATTTATTGCATGTACCTTAGAGTGAACAACCTGGTTATCCAAAGTGAGTAAATAAACATCACACTTATTTTGTCCCTGTTATTCCTTGTCAATTGACACCCACTACATCACGATGTAATTATCCGAGGAAAATCGCAAGCCTGGATGAAATGAGGATGATAAACAATGATGATATTATTTTTAAAGGACCACCTTCTCTCTCGATAATCTAACAGCAGATCCAATACTCAGATATTCTCCCTACAATCCTGAAGCTGCATCACAAATATAAAGTCTCTTGTCCACCTGGCTTCCATCACACTCCAGACATCACAAGTTATTACAGATGCTAAACTATCTTATTTTGTTGAAAAGCCAGGCATTTTTGTCCCGGAGCCTGGAATTGACAAACAGTTTACTGACTCCTTATTGATCTGAGGAATTTCGAACCAACTCCAATTACCGGGATTACCATGGGATTTTGAACTGCCACTTCCACATACTTAGCAGACATTATTCCTAAGGGGATAAACCAGGTTCGCAGCTGAAAATAACAATCATGTTCCAAAGACAGTTACCCAGGAGCAACATCAAGGGAGATACACTAATAGAGAACAAAATAAACATACATGCAGTATGAAAGTCACCAACAGATCAATTCCCTTCAGGGTGAATCACTGCATACTTTCCAGTAGCGTCAATAATTAAAGTTCTATTTCTGAGCAGTCTGTTTTGCCTTCCCTCAAATCTCCTGTACCAACTTAATGAGTTCCTCATGTAGGGAGTGACTATATATTATTCGGAGCACATTGGGAAGTTAAACAACAGTGATTTGCGCACATCTAAGCTATTTTAAAGCCGGTTTCACAGCAGCAAGAAAGAAAACAGTGATGCTTTAGAATGGGATGTCATTAATAGACGATTAAAGCAAAATGCACAAACGTGTGAGAGGAATGGGGAAGGATAGTGAGAAGAACAGGACAAAAAACAAATAGGATCCGAAGCAAAGGTGAAGGGAGAAGAGCAGGAGGAGAAAACCAAGTAAAAACAAATAAAATAAAAGGTCAGTGACTTCATGCTAAAAATATGAGAGAAAGGATAACAAAGTGAAACTGCAACCAGGAGGTTAACTCAAAAGAGAGAAACGTAAAACAAAAAAAGTAATGCAGAAAAAAGGGGAATGTAGAAAACATAATCCATTGGGAAGAAGTGGAGTTTCCTTCCGGAGATGGCAGCGCAGTGGTAATGCTCTGGGGACATGGGTTCAAATGCCACCACGGCAGCTGGAGGAATTAACACAATCTGGAATTTTAACCTACTCTCAGGAATGAGAGGAACCCATTAGGTTCACCAATGCCATTTAGGGAAGGAAATCTACAGTCCTTACCAGGTCTGGCCTGAGGGTCCAAGAGAGGTGGGTGCAGGTGATGCCAAACACTGATTTTAGGCCTGGGCTCAGTGTTTTAAACAGAGTTCTCAAGTTGTCAACACTGAGCAGCCAAAGATTCAGACCGGAAAGACAGGCTTCGTTAAAAAAAAAAAATCACCAGGCCGAGAGTTCCAACTTTTTAATAACTGGTCTTTCAGTTTAGTTTAACCAATTACTGCGTTGCTGCTTCTGGCCTTCAGAACCTTTGTGGTTCGATTTTGTTTGTTGAAAGTTCACCAGAAAAGCACGAAGCTGCCCAAAGGTCAGTAGTAGTGCAGCAACTGGCATGAGAAGTGGTAAGTGAAAAGTGGTCGGTAAAATCCCTATAATTTTACAATCAATTGGATGTTGTGTGGATGTGTGCGGGTGGGGGGCGCAAAGCTGGTTGGAGAGAAGTCGTGGGGGAAGGTTGGATGATGGGGGAGGGGGGGTAGTTGTTGGGAGGTGGAGGTTTTCCGAGGTAATGGGGAGTTTGGGGAAGGTTAATGGGCAGTGGGAGCTTGGAGTGGGGGAAGGTTGGGAGTGTTGGTGGTGGGTAGTGGGAAGGGAGTTGTTAGGGGATGGGGTCGAGGGGTATTTGAGAGTGGTGGAGAGAGGATGTCACTTTTAAAGTATAGTACCACAACAGTAACTATTGCTCAAGATTATCTTTTAAATTTAAATTTCCACATAAATAGCAGTCTAAATTTATATGATGCTCTGAAGTCTGTGACATGCTGTGTTGATGTACCAGAGGCTTGAGAATCTTGGATCATATCAAAATAGGTGCGAGAAATTAAAAAGCAGCAGAGAGGCAAAGCAGGGAGCGACTTAAACAATAACCTTTGAAGTGCCATTTTGGGTGAGTTTGACAGGATGTTTCGCGTTGACATTTCGGATGACATCCACACCAGTATTTACCCACACTTGGGTCCTTGCGATTCAATTTGCCTGCAGGCAGCACAGTCCTGTCCGTGGGTTTTGTGGTGGCGTGGGATGGTTACAATGGAAAATCCCACTGACAAGCAACAGGAAGACAGAATCCCGCCACCAGCGAACGGCACGCAGCTGAGAAACCCGCAGCTGGAGGACCAGAGAATCCTCCCTTAGTAATTTTTTTGGGCCTTGGGGAAGTTTTTCCCAGATCTAGACCCACTTAGGGCAGGAGTTAACAGAAAAAAAAAAGTCCTGTTTTGGACATTTTTGCCAGGGTACCCAGGTGGCACTGCCAGGGTGCCACGATGGCAGTGCCAGGGTGCCCAGGTGACATCAGCAGTGCCAGGGTGCCACCCTTACCAGAGGCCAGCCACCCAGGGGTTTCTCATCGCCTGGGAGATACCCCAAGTGCCGTTCCACCTGGTCCATGTTTGTGAAGACCCGTGCTAAACGTTGCCCGGCTGGGGTCTCCTCGGCAAGGCCGATAGATCCCGGGGGCTGGTTCGTTAGTTGTAGACATGGTGTGCTAAACCACGCACTTAACTATGCAGACCTGGTAAGTAGACAAAAGGACAAGATTGAAGTCAATGGAAAAGGCTCTTGAGAACCACAAGCAGTGTAAAACAGGTTATTGATTCATCAGAGGCCCGTTATGTACTCCTGTCCTGGCAATTTCACCCCACAAAGCCTGCTCAAAGTAAACTTTTATTAGCAACAAAGTAAACAGAACTCCAGCCATGATTCCATCATCTGTTGTTAAGATAACTTCTAGAAACACCCAAGCCACAGGATTGGGTTTTGTAAAGACCCTTTGTGGTAAAGGCCCTTTTATGCTATTTCTCTGGGATGTCAATGGATGTATTTGTCCACATTACAATCGAGGATCAGGAAATGTCCTCTCTTTCCCCCCCGGAGAAAAGTTAGTCCCACCATGTGACCACCAGCTGATAGATTTTAAAGAGATTTGGTGCAAGATTTGGTGAACCGAAAATGGAGTAGAAATTTGTAAACCTTTTGTTAAGCAATCTCTTTGTGACAATTCCCAGATTTTGCAAGAGTAATGAAATGAGCGAAAGTGAGCCAACACCCTGGGTGCGATCATATGGCCTCATCGCTCCCAACTAGGTGAATCGACAAGGCCGGCCTCATGCAGAATTTGCGATGCGCAGAACCCCTCGTGAGGCCTAATGTCTGGAGTGAATGGTTAAGATGGTGGATAGGGTGGAAATCAAATGTGCTGCTTTGTACTGGAAGAGGTCGAGCTTCTTGAATTCTATTGGAGCTGCACTCATCCAGGCAAGTGGGGAACTTTCCATCAGTTTCCAAGCTTCCGACCTGTGCTTGTAGCCACAATATTTAAGTGGCTGATCTATTTAAGTTTTTGGTCAGTGGAACTGCAGGATTTTGATGGTGGGGGTTTCTGAAATGGCAATGAACAAGAAAGGAAGATCATTACATGCTCTCTTGTTGGCGATGATCATTGTTAGTGCTTATGTGACACAAATGTTACTTGTCTCTCATCAGCTCAAGCATGAATGTTGTCAATGTCTTGCTGCATGCAGGCATGGACTGCTTCAGTATCTGATTTGTGAATGGTCCTGGAAACTTTTCAATCAATAGTATTCACCCAACTCCTAACCTTATGATAGAGGGATGATCATTGATGAAGCAGCTGAAGACAGTTGGGCCTAGGACACCACCCTGAGGACCTCCTGCATGAATGTCCTGGGGCTGAGATGGTTGGCCCCCAAACAACCACAACCATCCTGTGTGTTAAATTTGACTCCAACCATCGGGAGGACTTTCCCTCTGATTCCTATTGGCTTCATGTTTGCCAGGATTTCTTGATGGTGCCTTGATATCAAGAGCAGCCACACTCTCCTCACCGCAAGTATTCAACTCTTTTGTTCATGTTTGGAGCCAATGAAACAAATGGCCTTGACAGATCACAAACAAGGTATTGGCAAGCAGGTTATTGCTGTGTAAGTGCCACTTTATTTCACTGTCAATGACACATTCCATCACCTTGCAGATGATTGAGTGTACGCAGATGCGTAATTGGTCTGATTGAATTTGTCCTGCTTTTTGTGGACTGGACATACCAGGGTAATTGTTCACAGTGTCAGGTGGATGGATGCCAGTATTATATTTTAAAGAAACAATTTGGTTAAGGGTTCAACTAGTTCTGAATTACAAGTGTTCAGTACTACAGTTGGGATGTTGGCAGGGTCTATAGCCTTGGATATATTGAGCGCCTGCAGCCATTTCTTGCTATCACATGGAGCGAGTCGAAGTGGCTGAAGACTGGTAACTGTAATGCTGGAGACCTCAAAAGGAGGCCTCTTTGACCTCTTTCGCACACTTGGTTAGCAGCTCTGGGCTTGACGTTCTAACAACGTTGGGACGAACAAAATATTTTTAAACTATATTATTGCAATATTATTCTGTTGCATTCATAGTCTAAGCTCTTGCGTGAAACCGAGCATTCACTTAACCTTACCGTTCACAAAACAGAGTCCTGTTTTGGACGCGTATAACAGGATCTTTCTCGGTGCTGCTTTCAAACGGGCTCTGCTGGTTTTTTCCGGCCTTAGTCAGGAATTGCCGGCCGAGGCCGCGCTTATCTCACATCCTGCACTGACAAGTCGGGGTGCCATTGTCAAATGCTGCCACGAGCCTTCGGCTCCCCCTCATGGATCCCACCGTTGCATCCGGACAACCCACTCCCCCAGCTTAACTCTTAGGGGGTCCTCGGGCCCCCCTCCCCGCTAAAGGGCAGGGCACCCCTAGGCCCGATCACTGGCATGGGTAATCTTGCACCAGGGAACCTTGGTACTGCCAGCCTAGCACCCTGGCAGTGCCTAATGGCCTACTTAAATATGTTAATCGGGAACTCATCCAGCAAGGGCGAAATCCAGATCGCGACACCTCGCGAGATTTGATAAGATATCCTTATTGCATCATCGAGTCGGACGCGATGAGGGTATTCAATTGGGCCCAGTATTTTGAACAAAAACAGAAAATGGTGGAAAAACTTAGCAGGTCTGGCAGCATCTATGGAGGGAGAAACAGTTAACGTTTCAAGTCTGTATGACTCTTCAAGCTTTGGCAAGCTAGCTTTTAATGACTCACTTGGCTGAACAGCTATCTCCTTTTATTCATCTGTACTTCAGTCCTCGTCCACCTGGTTTTTTTGCATTCAAAGTGCACCATTTTACATTTCAGGTTCAACTTCATCAGAAATTATTTTATTCATTTATATTAATTTTAGCTCAGTCTTTTGTGCCAAGCCAAATCAATTGTCTTCTAAAAATTGATATTTATTTATCACTTATCGCCTACAGAGTTACTGCAGGGCATCTTCAGTTCTTGAACCCTGATTGTGAAATCGGACCAATTAGTAGAGTGATAGAAGTATGCGGATAAATCGTCATGCCTATTTTTACAAAGTTATAAGATACACATTTCAGAGTCTGTGGGGGGTTACTTCCGCAATCTGCAGCAACCAACAGGAGCTATGCCCTGAAGGGTTTGTGTCATCCCAAAGTAGGCAATTGTGTGTCAACATCTCAGTCACAATGTGAATTCAGTCCACAGTGGGAAGAAGGGCAGGTATTGCACCATTATGGGAAGTATAGGGTTTGTCTTAAAGATGTTAAAGGCAAAAAATAAATTAAAATTGTTGTTGCTGTGGCGTTTGTGTCTGTTTGTTCAGAACTCCAGGACAGCCACCACTCCCTACTTTACCCTCTTTCCAGGAGAAGAATGATGGGGGTCTGGGAGGTCGGCACCAAGGTAACAAGCAAGGTAACGTTTTTCAAATTACTCCAGAGTATGACTGGAGACAGTTGAGGAAGAACGCTGGCTTTATCCTATGAACTGCCTTTACGCTCCTGTCAACAATTTTGACATGAATCCACAGGGACGGTTTTCTTTAAAAGTGGATGGGCAAAGTGTGTATGCCACAAAGAACTTCCTCAAACACTGCAGTTGCATACTATTTAACATGCATGTCATATTGCACCATGTTAAACCTTACAGCTGAAAATCTTATTGTACTATATCTTTAAAGATACGCCTTGAAATTATGTATATTCATCCAACAAAACCCTAGCCACATGATGCATATTAATTTGCTCACAAATGCACACTTGAATGCATAATTTATAATAATAATAATCTTTATTGCTAAACATAGGCTGACATTAACACTGCAATGAGTTACTGTGAAAAGCCCCGAGTCGCCACATTTCGGCGCCTGTTCAGGTGCACGGAGGGAGAATTCAGAATGTCCAAATTACCTAACAGCAAGTCTTTCAGGACTTGTGGCTCAAAACCGGAGCACCCGGAGAAACCCACGCAGTCACAGGGAGAACGTGCAGACTCCCTAAAGACAGTGACCCAAGCCGGGAATCGAACCTGGGACCCTTGTCATGTGGATCTCGCTTTATTCTTTCCCCAAACGTCCAACATTGCAACAGTACCTTATCTGTTTGCAGAATAAGTTGGTGTAAAACAGAAATAAAGATAAAAATACAGAAGGAGCAATCTCAATTTTACTTCAGTATTGTCCCTGTGGATTCATGTCAAAATTGTTGACAGGAGCGTAAAGGCAGTTCACAGGATAAAGCCAGCGTTCTTCCTCAACTGTCTTCACATTCCCATCCTCATGTAGCCATACTCTCAAGAACAGTCCATAACACCTTTCAATGCAAGTAAGGGGTGTCCAACATCTGTGCATCCTGTTCCTAGATTCATATCCCAAGAATCAGCCACAGCACCCAATTCCAACGGAGAGACCGGGATCTTGCATGCTCACTCCACCTTTTATAAGCATCTACACACCAATTCACCCTGGGGGCAGTTTGAGGAAGTAGATCTCCTATAAATTGAAGGACATGAATGACGAGGAGTGTATAGTGTGATAGTGGAGGCATCAATAGATGCTGGTCAGAAAATGATCTCATGTCCATCAATGACTACAGAGCTCAGAGATTTAGACGTCACAGAGCATGCATATTAAAGATATTGCTATCGTATCTCAGTCTTACTCTGGAGTAATTTGAAGCTATGTACAATGCTTTCCCCATCTGATAGTTGACGGTAGCCATGAAAGAGTTTACATTAATCTGTGGCATTGCACATGATGCCTCATCAGAACTGCAATTCACCATGGAGTGCTTGGCATACTCATCAGCATTTGCAGCTGAGCAGACGGAGTCAGAACTCCTTTGCAGAATGGGGCATCTCTAATAAATGCTCACACTCTTGCAAACATCATAGAGTTTCACAGCACAGAGTGAGGCCCATCGTGTCTACACACCGGCCTTGGGTCTGAATACGCTTAAAGCTCCTTTGCCCAACTTCTCCATGCTGAATAACTGGATTGCGAACTCCATTGTGAAATGCTTCACAAAAACTATTGCAGTCCAGAGACCTGCTCCAACACAACAGGCAAAACGAGAAGTAGCCCAGCAGCTGACTTACAGCTTGTCTCGGCATGGATGGATTTGTTGTATCTCAGGCTATGTCATATCCATCAGACCCCTCCTCTTCCCCAAAGCTCCCAAAACACCAACCGTCCCCACCAATAATAACCCCACAATTACAGATGTGAAAGAATGTGGACAAGACCGACCAAATCACAATAGAAGCTGTGGTAATATTTGTTACAGGTAACCCATGAAACAGCAAACGGAGGCATAGGACTATTTTAATCACAAAATAGCTCCAAAAGACATTCACAGTTGGCTGTTCCACTTAGACACTTTTTAAAAATTCATTTGCAGCATGTGTGGGCATCGCTGACAAAGCCAACGTTTGTTGCCCATCCCAAATTGCCCTTGAGATGGGGAAACTCTTTAAAGGGGCATTTGAATATGCAGTGACAGATGTGTGTAACCTGTTAGAACCAATGCAACAGGACACTTGGGTCACATTCAATTCCGAAGTAGTACTAAATCCTCCAGAAACTTTGGTCAGGATTTGCCGGATCGACTAGGCCAGGTTACCCAGTGGGCACGGCCAGTCATTCAGATGTCCACCGACTCCGGTGGGACCGGGAAATCCCACCAGCGGAGGGACTGGAGAATCCTGAACAAGTTTGCTTCTGTTGCACTTTGCAATGAATCAGCTAGTGGACCACTTTCATCATCTAAATCATGCAGATTACTAATCTCTGTATTGTGCTCGGAAGAGTATGTGAGTGTGCATCTTCATAAGGGTTCTTTTCCCTCCAGCTCCCTGAGCTCCAGCTAGATTCAAAATATCTGATGGATGTAGGGAGAAGTACAATTTTAACATATAGTGACAGGGTGAGTAAGAGAGTTAAGTCAAAGGAGAAAAGTGAATCAGTGTGACTTGCTTACTGTGTCCCTATCCTTGATTGGTCTCATCACAAAAACAATCTGTGGTGACATCCCTTTCCTATACCTAGATCACTATACCTCCAATCTGGCCACACTAATGCCACACTTCCTCATTCAGCCAATGATACTGAGAGCCGCCTCCTTTACTGGCATCAAGATGTGTATAAAGGCAAGGTTAGGCACTCTATTCTGTAGTGTCAGTTTCTCTTGAAAGAAGAATGCAAATGAGTTTGCCTATGTCTTACTGAATGGTTTTGAAGGTGTCTAAGACAACGGAGTACAGTGTGCATAATAAGGGGTGGGATGGTGGCACAGTGGTTAGCACTGCTGCCTCACAGCACCTGGGACCCGGATTCAATTTTGGTCTTGGTGACACTGTGTGGGGTTTGCGCCTTCTCCCAGTGTCTCTGTGGATTTCCTCCAGGTGCTCCGGTTTCTTCCCACAGTTCAAAGGTTAGGTGGATTGGCCATGATCAATTGCCCCTTAAGTGTCCAAAGATGTGCAGGTTAGGTGGGGTTATGGGGATAGGGTGGGGGAGGAGGGTCCTAGACAGGGTACACTTTCAGAGGATCGGTGCAGACTTGAAGTGACAGAGGAAAGCATAGTTAATGCTACAACGAAAGTAGAGTGGTGCAGGGGGTGCGCAGAGAAGAATAAAGGTGTAGACAGGAGTCTTACCTGCAAATCTACAAACAGGTCCTCAGAACAATGCTGGAGGCATTGACTTTCCCTGCCACCTTTCTGCATTGCTGCTGATTCATTTGTCCAGGCATTTATGTCCACTGAAAAGGGAAGAGGAACTCCTTCCGATTGTTCATTCACTCTACATGTATCTCCCTGGCTATATTAGAAATCTAAGAAACTTATCTGAAGTCATGTTTTCAAATAATCAATAAATGATCGATCTTCTGCCAGCTGAGGTGGTACAAGTTACATGTCAAATTATGCCAAGTCAAATTACAAGCTCTTACAAAACCTGCAAGTATCTTTTCCAGAACTGCTTAAGAGACGGATCCTCAATAGACCTAGTCCATCACATAATAGTTTCTGTATACATGGCATGAGTTGTGTATTTCAGAGTCTCCTTTGTCCAAATCGCTGGTACTTTTAAGTTACTGTATCCCTATCCTTGATTGGTCTCATCACAAAAACATAATCTGTGGTGATATCCCTTTCCTATACCTAGATCACTGGAAACTGACAATTTATCTTGAAACCTGTACCTTTTAAGCAAGTCACACTGATTAATCAGAACGAACCTCAATATACTTAATTGCTGTGCTCAACATCTTCTGGGTTTTCACATATTTTCTCTCATAAAATAAATACAGTTGTTAAACTCAGGACAACTAACTAACTTTGTCGTAGCAGAACATTTCTTGATAGATTGCTGGTTTCCTCTGGGCTTTCCCCAGCACTATGCGATCTTGTCCAGTATCTCATTTATTGTGAAAAAGCAATGTCAGTTCCGATTATGTGAATTATAGAAGATTGCACTGTGTGGCTATGGTTTTGCAATGTGATATCTGGGCAACCTTTAAGCAAAATGTTCCCAGATTCAATCTCTTGTGGTGAAACCAAATTGGATGTAGGGCCTTCCTTAATACGGTGAAAGATGTTGACACAGTGAGGACTATTTTCCCCTGAAAATAAATACCAATGTAATAATGTCACTTGCACAGAACAAGAGACAACATATTTATATCTGCCACAAAATAACTATGTTCTGTACTGGAACCACCTTCACTCCATTTGTTTTTTTTCCATTGTCAAGCTGCTCATCAGAAAGAGCCATCAAATGTAGACTGCTTTTCGCACAATATGCACTCTGTCCTTTCAGATATTGCTAAGGCATCTGGCTCATGAATTACATTGATGTCAGATAGAGATGACAAGGTGCAAGGAAGTTGGAGAGCTGGATTTCAAATCAATTAATTTAGATTAAAGGCACTTAAGCATGCTTGTTTGGAGGTGAACTGTATGCTCGGGCTAGCTAATATGATTTATAATATTTTTGTTACTGAGTTTGAGTAAGGCGAAACAATAGCATGTGTGTAGTGCATGCACAAGAGAAAGACTGACTGAAGGGGAATTTTTAACCATCGGGTAATTGAGCAGTAAAATGAGTTGGCCTACAGTGGGAGGCACCCTTTATTTTGACGGCTCAACCCATGCACTCAGTGATCCACAAAATGCAGACAGACATCTTGTGGCTGCTCACCAGCTCTGGGCTGGTACCATATAAAGCAGCCATGGGGCTGAATGGCTGGGAGAGAAGTGGGTCTGGGGCTCGTTGGGAATTGGTAGGGTTGTGATGGGAGGATGCGATTGTGCCCAAGATGACAGCAGCCCACATTAAAAGTTTCGGACCCCCTGCTCCCTCACCAAATTAATGTTGACATTTGGCCAATTTTCAGGCCTCTTCCTCATGACTACCATCATGGCCCACATTCCGCTCAGTGCAGCATGAATGGTGCATTGGGGCCTGATGCCCTTCATTCGAGCTCCATTCGCATGGAGTCCAGAGGTTTCAACCTGAACCGGTACGAGGGCCACTCAGCTGAAGGTCCCGGGTAATCAGGTGGTTAAGTAGGATGAGGATAGTGTGCCCATCACCTTATTTTTACCTTCACGACTGTGCTGGGTGGAGGGACTTTTATCCCTACTTAATTACTAATTCAGTTTTGGGTTAAACAAATTTAAACTCCTCAACTGAAACTGGTTTTCCATTACATTCATGGGCAAAACTCCAAAAAGCAACAAATAGCAAATAAAATGAGCTAGTTTTTAATGATACCAAGAATATTATTAATCGTGCCAGGGTTCTGTAATAGTAAATTTGAAAACTTAATTAATTTTTTTGAAATAGAGCATATTGCTTCACTAAGTGCATGCAGGCAATAATGAATTGGCTTAATGTTTAAATAGCTTCCAAGTGCAGTGCACAATCGAAGAGCAAATTAGCCCTGCTGCAGAATCCCTGCTGGGTAGTTGCCTGTCTTAATCAGGCGGGAACCTCAACAGTCAATGCAATTTGGGATCCTATGATGTACATCAGGCCCCACAATTGTAATGGTCAAATGGTAGAGCATGTGCCAAGGATCCATCACCACCCCTCTCCCCCTCCTCCCACCCCCTCACCAAATGATGACAGAAAAATGGAAGAAACCTGAAAAGGTAAGCACTAAATCTTTCAATTATTAAAAAACATGAAACAAAATATTCAACCGGCTTAACACAAATAAAGGAAACTTGTGATGGAGACAGGACCATTCAGGATAAAATTGCAGGTACCGATAGCAGAGTGTCTGGAATATTAAATAATTACTTTGCTTCATTATTTACTGAGGAGACAGATCAAGTGGACATGACATCAGAAGATCAGATTACAAATGAAATGACGACATTTGAAATAAAAAAAATATAGAAATGTTAAATATACGAATGAAACTCAAAGTTAATAAAGCCTCTGTCCTGGACAGATTAAAACACCCATTTTAAAATAATCTAAAGGAGACAGCAGAGGCACATATTTCTTTTTACACATATTTAATACTTCAGTAGAAAAAGCTGCAGTGCCAGAGAGGGGGGGGGGGGGGGGGGATAGCTAACACAATATCCACATTTAAGAGAGACAGAATATCTCCAGGGAACTATAGACCAGTCAGCTTAGAATCAGTGGCAAGGAAAGTAACAGAATCGTATGAAAGGTGAAAATCTAGCAACCAAAAAGCTCACAATGAGGAGCCAGCATGGATTTCAAAAGGCAAAGTCTTGGCCAACTTCACTGAGTTCTTTGAAGAGATATACCAGAGCGAGCAGACTAAGATAGTGCTGAGAATGTAATTAAACTATTAATTCCAAATAAATCTTCAATAGGGTGCTACTTAATAGACTACGGAATACGGTGAGAAATTGCAGAATAGGTTGCCAGTTGGCTGCAAGACAGAAAGCAGAGAGTATAGGAGAAAAGAGCAACTATTCAGAGTGGTGGGAGGCGAAAAGTGGTGGGAACATGGGGTGCGATTCTCCACTCCCGCGCCGGTTGGGAGAAACGCCTGGGGTCGGCAAATTTTCCCGCAACGCCGGTCCGACGCCCTCCCGCGATTCACCCAAGCGGCGAGAACGGCCCCGTCGAGTTCCGCGCGGCGCAGGCCGGAGAATCGCCCGAGACACCCAAAATGGCGATTCTCCGGCACCCCCGCTATTCCCAGGCCCGGATGGGCCGGAGTCCCGACGGCGTGACCCCAGTTCACGCCGTCGCCGTTCACACCTGCTATTTAAAGTCGTCATCCAGTCGTGCTGACTGACGCTGAGCAGCGAGGTGGTGAGCGGACTGTTCCGCAGCTCATGGAGACCGGGTCGGCTTCCCTGAGAAGGCTGCGGCCAAAGAGGGGGGATAAGGGAGAGTGTGCAGGTGGGAGGGGATGAGGGAGAGTGTGCAGGTGGGAGGGGGGGGGGTGAGGGAGAGTGTGCAGGTGGGAGGGGATGAGGGAGTGTGCGCAGGTGGGAGGGGGGGGGGGGGGGATGATCAGGGAGAGTGTGCAGGTGGGAGGGGGGGGGGGGTGAGGGAGAGTGTGCAGGTGGGAGGGGGGGGGGGATGAGGGAGTGTGCGCAGGTGGGAGGGGGGGGGATGAGGGAGAGTGTGCAGGTGGGAGGGGGGGGGGAATGAGGGAGAGTGTGCAGGTGGGAGGGGGTGATGAGGGAGAGTGTGCAGGTGGGGGGGGGAGATGAGGGAGAGTGTGCAGGTGGGAGGGAGGGATGAGGGAGAGTGTGCCGGTGGGGGGGGGGGGGTTGAGGGAGAATGTGCAGGTGGGAGGGGGGGGGGGTGACGGAGAGTGTGGATGGTATCGTCCATCCGCGGATGCCACATGTCAGCCGCCCTGATATGGCAGGACGGTGACGAGGACACGGCCGCAGGTTGCCATGTGGCTGATGGGCACAGGCGAGTGGCACACTGGTGAGGAGTACGGTGTGAACTGACCATTGGACACAGACAGTGACCAGATGTTAGGCTGGCTGCGTGTCTGCAGCGCGACAAGGCCACCGGGACACACCGGTATCCCATACAGCCCGGCTGACGAGGTGTGGAAGAACCACCGTGTAACATGTTGTTTCTCTGCCCCCCCACCACCCTCCTGCAGGTCACCATGTATGCCAACCAGACAGCGATGTTCATAGCCGTGGTTGGAGCCGCAGTTCTGGAGTTTGCCATCCGGCAGCGTAGAGTCGGACGGCCCACAGTGGCTGCAGATGCAGCGGTTGCCGATGCAGCTGAGGGGATGGCCACGGAGTGGCACGTCGTCGACACGCAGGCGGCAGGCGCTCAGGACCCGAATGTACAGGGGGATACCGAGGGGAACATTGACCGCCAGACGGCGAGGAATGCAGAGGAAGTGCTCGGGGGGGAGCAGGAGGAGGAGGAGGAGGAGCAGGTGGAGCAGGAGGATCCACTGATGGTGGTGCCAGGGCGCCACAGGCGTCCAACAAGGCCGAGGGTGTACCGTGACAGAATGTCGTTCGAGGCCCTACCGGACATCATATGCAGGAGGAGACTATGGTTCAGCAGGGAGACGGTCGCACATATATGCCAGCTCGTGGCGCACCTCGCACCACGTGGAATGGGAGGAGGATACGCGATACCAGTCTCCGTCAAGGTGACAGTGGCCCTAAACATTTATGCGACCGGTTCTTTCCAGGCGCCGAGCGGGGACCTATCCAGGATATCACAGGCATCAGTCCACAGGTGCATTAGGGCCGTCACCGACGCCCTGTACGCCATCGCGGACAGGTACATAAAATTCCCCGAGGAACGAGCACAGCAGGAAGCACGGTCACGTGGATTCGCCAAGGTGGCCGGGATACCGATGGTCCAGGGTGTCATCGATGGTGTGCACGTCCCCATGCGCCCACCTGCAGACAACAGGGACGTGTTCATGAACAGAAAGGGCGCGTACGCCATGAACATTCAGGTGGTGTGCGACCCCCACATGAAGATCATGCACGTGTGTGCAAGGTACCCCGGGCGTGTGCATGACGCCTACATTCTGGCACAGTCATTCATCCCCGCAATGTTCGATGGATGCCCCCCCCCCCCCTCCGGCACCGCGTTCACGGCAGCAATTCCACATCACCTTACTACTGCGGGACTACGGGATTGCACAACAGTGATGATTGTGTAAGCAGTTGTGATCAGTGCCATGTTGAATGATGACAGCCCGCTCTGCGACGAGCTGTGTGCTCAGATTCGCCAGCCAAGGTCTGACTCATGGCTTTAGCTGAACCATGCACTCCGGTGGTCACAGCCTTCGTAACGGGCATTTCACCACATGCCCGTGGGGTGGCTGGCATCGGTGTACCGAGGACAACGGTGTCCGATTATGGGGGGCAGGGGGGGAAAAGGGTCAGCACATCTGGAACAGACCTTGAACCGCTCATATACCACTACGCCAATCGGGCACCCTCACGAGCCCCCTGGCACCGGACATAGCACACAGTCTTAAGTCAAATTCAACGGAGTTTATTTGTGGGATTAACATAGGTGCCCTACCCCCTACAAGTAAACTGTGCCCTGCACCAGTGCCAACTTCTTACGTGCCTAACTTTTCCCTTACGGGCCCTACCACTACGTCTAGGTGTCTCCCCAGATGGTACAGCAGGAGTGGAGGTGGGTACTGAGAATCACGCCCTTCGACATGGCTCCCCGTCGGCACACGTTTCCTGGGGCGGCCCGGCTTCGATGGGCCAGGCTGCTCGGCGAGGTGCCACCCTGTCCTGCCCGCTGCCCACCAGATGTGCCAGGGACGGAACGGGCAGAGGCAGAGTGTTCCAGGACGTCCCTTGCTGGAGCTACCGGGACGGGCCCCAGAACCTCCTCCTCCCTCGGGGAGCCCGGTGGCCCCCAGGCCTCACTGTGGGACGGAGATGCGATCGGAGACATGCCCCGTCGCACCACCGACACCTGGCGCTGCCAGTCCTGGAGGCCTGCAGCGGTATCGACCATGGTCCGAATGTTCGCCGAGACGGAGCCCAGGGAGTGCCACATTCCTGCCAAGGACTGTGCGATCTCAACCTTTGAGTGCGCGACGCCATCCATCACGTGCGCCAGGCGGTCAATGCTCTCCGCGACTGACTGCTGGGACAGTGCCATCGCTTGCTGGGACCAGGCCATGGCATGGTGAGACTCAGCCAGGGCCCGGAGAGCGGCGGCAATGTCGTGTTGGCTCTGGCGCATGGCTACCTGTGAGAGGGCAGCCCTCTCCTGGGCCATGGATGATCCGTGCACGTGAAGCCCAACGCCTTGCAGAACCTGACCCATGGCCAAAACCCCTTCACCCATTGCCTCCACCGCGGACGCCACCCGTCCGGTGTCGGCCTGGGTGACTGCGATGAGCGGCACCACTCCCTGCTCCTGGACGCGGATAGACTCCTCCAGCTGCGTGTGCAGGTCCTGGAAGATGGCCCTCATCCCGTTATTCAGTCCCTGGGTGTCCACACGCATCGGTTGTCCAGGTGGGTCAAGTACATGCAGGAACCCGGGAACCGTCTGGGTGGCAGCTGGTTGCTGGGCCTGGGCTGCCCTCCGGCCGTCCAGCCCCTCGGTTGCTCCAAACTCCACCTGCTGTACCAGCTCGGCTGTGGGGTGCGCACCAGACCGTGACCCGGGAGCCTCATCACTTATATGCCCAACCGAGGTGAATGTCTCTGCGATGGTGAATGGTGTGGGAGACAGCAGTGCCGCAAGCTAGAGGTCATCGTCCGTTAGGAATTCTCGTCTGTTCTCCTCCCACTCATGGCCCGGCGCAAGCTCCATGCGGGCCATGTCGTGCTGACCTCCAGGTGATTCCACCGACTGTGTGGCCGTGATGTGCGATTCTTCATGAATGTCCGCCCTGTGCCCCTCACTATTGTCTCTCTCTATGGTGCCGGTCCTGCGTCCCAGACTGAGAGGTTTGCCCTCCTGTCCGACCGACTGCCAACCTCTGGCATGCGTCCCTTGGTGCACTTGTCGTTGGCGATGTTCCGCTGTCTCTTCGCCGAGACGTCCCTGGACGTTCGGCGGCTGGCCCTGGGGAACATAAAGATTCGGGGTTCGTTAGACACGGTGGCCCGGGTGTATGGTGGTGGTTGATGCACAGTGTGAGGGGGGGGGGGGGGGGAGAGGGGATCGAGGCTGCAGTGGGCAATGTGTGAGGGAGACGATGACGGGTTGGGGGGGGGGGGTGGTGAGGACATGCAGTGTTCTCTCACTTGCTTCTGCACCTCTGAGCTGGCATGTCGCGACCTCCCAGGTGGTCCAGGGCCCTCTGCTCGTGAACATTTAGGGGGTGCAGCACAGGAGAATCCCCTCCGGTTCTCATACGGGGGGGGGTGGGGGGGGTTGGATAAAGCATCACAATTAGGCGGGTATCATCAGGGCGTGCAGATATAAACTACATTGTTGCTGGTTCAGGAGACAGCACGCCATGGCATCGCTCCAGGGGGGGGTCCTGGGGCTCATGTGGGTCGAGTAAATCGTTGGGCACCCTGACCCCCCCCAAACCCCCCCTGATGCCCCAACCCCCCCCGACCCCCCCCAACCCCCCACTACCCCTGATGCCCCAACCCCCACCGACCCCCCCCCAACCCCCCACCACCCCACTTCCCCCTTTCGTGCCTGGGGGGGGGGGGGGGCCTGGGGGCACCCTCATGGCACTTACCCTGGCAGCCCGAGTGAGGTCGTGCAGCTTCTTCCGACACTGCTCCCCCGTCCGGGGGGTCTGCCCCAAAGCACTGACAGCGGTGCCAACCTCACGCCAACCGCACCGCACCACGTTGGATGGCTGCCGATGCCCACGTCTTGGGCAGAGGGTGTACCTTCTGTGCTCAACCTCATCCAGCAGGGTGTCCAGGTCCGTGTCCCGGAACCTCGGTGCGGCTCGTCGGGGCTCAGCCATCTCTTCCTCTCTCTTCTCCTCCGGGTCCTCTGTGCGCGGATCGCGCCATTTATGATGCAGCGCCGCGTCATTCGGGCATCGCGCGGTGACGACGTGGCTTTAGCGACACGCGCCCCCCCCCCCCCCCGAGTTTCTCGCGGCCCCGATCCTAGCCTATTTTCGGGCCCTGAATCAGTCGGGATCGGGGCCGTTTCACGCCGTCGTGAACCTCGACGGCGTTCATGACGGCGTGGGCACATAGTCGCGGGAGCGGAGAATCACGCCCATGGTGTCCCCTTTTTATAGGAATAATTTAAAAAAAAATTTGAAGTGCCCAATTCTTTTATTTCCAATTAAGGGGCAATTTAGCATGACCAATCCACCTAACCTGAGCATCTTTGGATGGTGGGGGTGAGACCCACGCAGACACGCGGGAGAATGTGCAAACTCCACACGGACAGTGTCTCGGGGTCGGTATTGAACCCGGGTCTTCGGCGCCGTGAAGCAGAAGTGCTAACCACTGCACCACCCTGCTGCCCTATTATATGAATGAATTGGACATTGCAAGCAAAAACACATTCTGAATTTACAAATGACACCATATCGGGTTGGATAGTCGATATTGTGGAGGCTGCAATGAATTGCAAGAAAACATTAATAAATTTGCAGAATGAACGTATAATTGGCATTGGAATTTCAATATATAGACACATGCAATATTACATTTATTGCCAAGAAAAATGAGGTTGCATATAACTTGGAAAGTAGGAGTCTAAATGAGTTGAGGAGCAAAGGGATCTGGGTATACAAATACACAAGTCACTAAAAGTAATTAGACATGTTAAAAATGTCATAAAGTAACAAACCAAGCATTAATTCTAGAGGATTAGATTTGAACACAAGAGAGTTAATGTGAAACTTATAGCAAACCTTGCTCAGGCCATTCTTGGGAGTACGGTGTACAGTTCTGATCGCTGTATTATCAAAAGAATACAGAGGTATTGGAGAAGGTATGAGGAAGATTCAACAGGCTGAGACCAGTTGTTAGCTCAGCTAAGCAGACTTGAGTGCACTTACCGGTTACCCTTATTGAAGCACTGAGCCCCAAAGAAAGCATTTGCTTGACTGACAACACTCGTCTTTGATCTCTGCGGTCAATTTTGCAATGTTTACTTACACAAGGTTAAGTGATTTCAAAGACTTGCAGTTTAAGGGCTCTGAACGATTGACACTTTTATTGATCTGCAGGGAATTGCCATGTTTAACCTAGTAGTAGAAAGTAATGAATGAATGAATGATTTATTTTGAAAGTGTTTTTTATACATCCTACTGTCATTATAGCATTCTTTGGTTCTATACGGTGTATTGTGGATCAATGGACATTGTTGGTAGGTTTAAAATCAATAGGTTTAGCTTGACCTGACCATTTTGTAGTCTGATTCAATACATTATTTAATGTAGGAAGATAATTTATGGCCAAGAGGCCATTTTGAACCACCTCAGGGGATATTTTAAAATTAACCAGTTGCTGCATGGTTGGAAACCTGCCAGGAATGATTGAACAAGTAGAGAGCATCAATTGTAACACAGCTGAAGAGTAAGAAATGGATCATTAGATGCACTGGGAAAGGCTGGACATATAACTTGTGACCGAATGTTTTATGCTTTAAAATAACACATAAAACTAATTATCTGTTTAATTTTAAATATGCTATTTGTACATTATGAGACTGTTCATTGACATTGAAAATTATGGGTCTCGAGCTAGTCTAGAAAGATCATTGTGCTAAGCTTCATGACCTTGGGAAGTTACGTTAAGATGGGTAAAGAATAAGGCATTGTATAATGCAGGCATTGTCAAACTCGGGGGCACATCCCACGGGTGGGTCGTGGGTGGGAGTCGGGAGGGTCGCAGAGCAGTCCGTCGCGGCGCTCCTGATCGTGCAAATCTGTGCGCAACAGTCGCAGCAGCCGGCTGTTAAAAATGGCCGCTGCAAGCGGTCTTCAAAATGGCCGCGAACATGTAAACAAAATGTGGCTGCACTGCGCATGCGTGTCGATGATCGGGCATGCATGCGCAATGCAGCCGTTTTGTTTTTAAACGGTCGCAGCTTTTTGTTTTAAAAGTTCGGTGGGGTTTATTCATTTATTTTATCAATTTAATTTTTATTTGTTTCATTTATTTTATTCATTTTATATATTTTTTACAAGTTCGGGGGGGTTTTATTTGATAAAATTTTACAGGAAAAAATGCAGAACTTTGGACAGATGGAGACTCCATACTTTCCGACACCGGACGGCTTCCTCTTCAACCAACGGGTTCCATCGGAGGAGCGTGTACGTGGGCCAAAGGGACCCAAAACCATTTCCTCCTTTTTTGTCAGCAGAAAACAAGGTAAGAGAAAATGGTGGGTCACGCAGGTCGGTCGGCGTGAGTCGCGAAGGTCGGCCGGCGTTGGTCGCAAAGGTCGGCCGGGTTGGTAAAAATGGGTCCCCGGAAAAAAAGTTTGAAGAACACTGGTATAACGTATGGGAAGATGTTCACATGAAACATCTTGAGAAGCCATATTGTGTTACTGCTGTATGGGAAGATAATAATAATAGTAATAATCTTTATTGTCACAAGTAGGCTTACATTAACACTGTAATGAAGTTACTGTGAAAAGTCCCTCGTCGCCACATTCCGGCGCCTTTTCGGGTACACAGGGAGAATTCAGAATATCCAAATCACGTAACAGCATGTCTTTCGGGACTTGTGGGAGGAAACCGGAGCACCCTGAGGAAACCCACGCAGACTTGGGGAGAACGTGCAGACTCTGCAGACAGTGACCCAAGCCGGGAATCGAACTTGGGACCCTGAAGCTGTGAAGCAATAGTGCTACCCACTGTGCTGCCGATGCTTGTGTGTGTTTGGACCAATTATAAACCAGCAGACAATTAAGTTAATCAATTATTGTTTGACAGTCAGGATAATTCGAGACAGGAAAATAGGAGTAGAGGGTATAAATTGAAGGTTTAAGGAATCCATCTTAGTTAGCATGTTATCCACATACTGAGTGTCTTGCAGACAGAGGGTTATCATCACTTGACGCCTTCGGCCTCAATCAGCTGAGGAACCCACGAGAAGTCCGTCTTGTTGTTAAGTTAAGCTTTTCCCTTTTATTGTTAATTGAGCTTCGGATTCCATCTTAACTTGTTACTTTCTACCGTTCATTTGTCAATAAACCTTTCAAATTTGCCACCTGTAGTGTTCAATCTTGCCTAATGGTTAAGTCTAATGTGAACAAAAGGATTTGTTAGATAATTCACAATTGGGGAATTTATTGCAAGCATGTTATACCCTATAAATGACCTTCGACAGTGGCGGAAGGACAGGACTAACTGCTGAACGTTCGGTTGGTAAATATTTTTTAAAATTAAGACGAATAATAGTGAACAGCGACATGTTAGAAATTGTTAATTTACAATTGCAGATGCTAAGATGAAGCATAACATCTTCTCCCAGTACAAAGCAAAACTGGATCGGGGGTCCAGTGGTGAAATTCAGTAGCTGCAGTCAGAGTACTTGTTAAAAAGGTGATAAGTGTCCGATTTCAGGACATTATCGCTTCCATTGAAGGTAAAGTTATAATAATAATCGCTTGTCACAAGTAGGCTTCAATGAAGTTACTGTGAAAAGCCCCAGCCGCCACATTCCGGTGCTGTTTGGGGAGGCCGGTACGGGAATTGAACCCTCGCTGCTGCCTTCTTCTGCATTTCAAGCCAGCTGTTTAGCCCACTGTGCTAAATCAGCCCCTGTTGACAATAAGGCCAGTGAAAGTTCTGGATCTCCTGGTGTGTAATGCACGTTATTGTGCTGGCAAAGGTGAAGAGATATCCAGATTAAGGATCAAAGAATCCTTGAGTTAGAATAGCTGATAGCTCAGGGAAAGGAGTTCAATTTAAAACCAAAGTGGTTTTGTTGCGATTGGTCAAGGGAACCCAGTTCCAGGTTTTTCATCAGTATCTGCAGAGTGCATGTCAAGCTGGGTGGGATCAGATCTGCCATCACAACACCAGATAACTCAGGTGGAAAGGGAAATGTTTGAAAATGCGTTTTCCATTCCGCCAGCTGAACCTCCCACCACTCAGAAACCCTCTTACCCTTTACTCCCCAGAATAGAGGGGTCAGAGGGAAAAACCCATCGCAGTAACGACCAGAATAATGGTCGAAGATCAGTATGGTGCGGCAATGATGGTGAGGGAAAGTTGGTGCTGGAGATGATCCCCAAGATGTGAACAGACGATAGACAGATTTTAGGCAAGGTCATTCAGAGTGAGAGACATGGATTTAAAATACATTCTCTTGGCTGCCTGCTCCAGAGGGTTGAAAGAAAATGCAGATACTGATGTCTACCATCTACCCGCTTCAGCAGAAGTAGTGGCTGCTATTTTCTGTTCTCTGGGTATTGCCAACGTGGATTTACAGGAGAAAATGAAAGAAACCAAACAGCAGATTGCGGAGTTGCCCCAAGTCTTTGAATGTATGATTTATATGAGCATTCTCAGCAAGTACACCCTGGAACTGTGGCAGGAGAGAAGAATCAGTCCAAGAATATTAAAGTGCCACAGCTTGGCGTCGGGGCGTGAGGGGCTATAGGGATGGGCTGCAGCGCCGAGAAACATCCCACTATCCAACGGGACTTTGCCGTTTTTTTTGCCACGGGGAGATTCCACTGAAGCTGTATTTAACAGGGGTTTCCAAGGTGTCTCGCAGATTCGGCCGCCATTTTATCCTGAAGTCCCACACATTCCCCCCACCTTTCAGGCACCCCTGTTTTTCTGAACACTCTTCACCTCTCCACCTTTGGGGAGACCCCTGGGAACGCACCCTCACCCCCGCCTCCCTGGTAGGTCCCTTGGCATAACCCCTGGCAGTGCCAACCTGGCACCTGGACACCCTGGCACTGCCACCCTGGCAGTTCCCCTAGCACATAATTGATGAGGTTGGGGGACGGAAGATTTGGCATGTTTTCCTGCTTACCGCCAGTGGGAAACACTCCACGTTCTCACCTCCGCCAGAGCAGTGAGTCTCAAAATGGGGGAATTCCATTCATAATTTCCTCATGTCAGAGACTTCCTTATGCTCGGCAATCCCACCAGCAAGATGAAAACAGACAACATAACTCAACGCGCAAAAATCATTTCACAGGGCGGCATGGTGGTGCAGTGGTTAGCACTGCTGCCTCACGGCGCTGACGACCCTGGTTCGATCCTGTACCCTGGGTCACTGTCCGTGTGGCGTTTGCACATTGGGAACTCTAAATTTATTCCGTTCGTTACCAGTGCCAACTATAGATGACTTGTGATTGAAATGATTGGTCTAATTCAAAATCCGAAAACTAAAAGTGGCACTTAAGGAAAGTTGCTGGTAACATTTGGTTCATGTCTGATAGCAGAATTCAAGGGTCTGAACTGACCGTTCCTGAGACCAAGGGCGCGATCTTCCGGAAAAATTTCCAAGTGTTGTAGCAAGCGGGAATTGCTGCGAGTTTCCTGTCGCTCGGCCCAGCGAAATCGACAACGCAATTGAACGTTAATTGCTCCACTTAAGGAGGCCTCACAGGCTTCTTGGCGCAAAGAACGTCTCGCTAGCCAATTCACCATGACGCCGCGCGCCAGCCCCGCCGCTAACAAGGTCGGGCAGCACTTAAACTTCATTTGCTTAGCCAACCACAGCCAGCTCTCAATAATACCGCCAATGACTCCTGCCCCAAGATTCAGGGACGCTGACCAGGGGAGGCTCCTGGACACAGTGGAGACCAGAAGGGATGTCCTGTTCCCCCGGGAGTCCCAGAGAGCGAGCCACAAGGCAGCATGTGTTGCCTGGGATGTAGTGGCGGCAGCCATTAGCTCCAACAGGACTCGCCAGCAGTGCAGGGAGATGATCAATGACCTACACCGGGCAGCACGAGTGAGTAGACATCAACGCCCCCCTCACCTCAACCCCCAACTCTCCAAGTGACCCCCCAGTCCTCCCTCCCTCTATCCCGAACCCACCTTGACACCCCCTCTCCCACCACTGAACCAGTGGGGAGGGTTGGGGATTGGGGCAGCACTATCGGGAATGGGGTATTGTACAGCACATTAAACAACGTTTTGCACAACCATTATGATGCCTCCAACATTTTCTTCCGCAATGCGGATACTTTGACCATCTCTCGAAGCAATCCACCCCCACCTCCGTGGCACTCACTCAGCCTCCCAGCCGTGAACATGTCCCCGGAGCGGTGTTCCATCCCCTGGGTGTTCGGATGTTGGCTGCTGCGTGTGTGGTTTGCCTCCTGAGGTGTTCAGGCACAGTGTCCATGCATCAAGGTGTGATTAGATTACTAGGCAATGACTCCCAAATGCTACATGGCCCGCCCACCCACGGGAATCCACATGGCATGTGTCAAGTGCTTACTTACCCATGATTGCCGATTCCCTATTAGCGATAGCCTTCAACTGCACAGACAGAGTCTTCAGCGGTTGGTGGGGGTTATGGGTGAGCGGTCGGGCAGACGGGCAGGGACAAGGGTTGCCCCGGAATGGGGTTGGGATCCAGGGGTTGGCATGGTGGTGCCATGAGCGACTGCGCCCCCAGTTGCCCCCACCAGCACCTCCCCCCCCCCCCCCCCCCCCCCTCCATCCCTGCGGAGGGTCCCCCATACCCAACCGAGCACTGGGGTGGCAAGCCCAGCACACCCGGGCACTTTGCCTGTGAGCAAAGGTGGTTCCTCTGCTCCCCATGGAAGCCCTACCGTCAGATTCACATTTTTCAAAAGGAGTACTAATTGGCGCCAGCGTGAGCACTCGTTGGGGAGGCGCTGAATGACAGGAGGCCATTGGATATGGGGTGGCTCTCGTTAATTGTATGGAAATTGGCTTAAGTGGTGATAATTGGTTTCTCGCCACGTTACTGCGAGATCCCGATTTTGCCTACAGGAGTGGGCTTGTTGCATCGCAACCTGTTTGGCGCCTGGTGTGGATCTCGCTTTTGGACTCTCCTGCTATTCACTGGCCTCATATACACTGGAGCGTGAGTGTAACGAGGCTCAAAGATCGTGCCCATGTGTTGATGTCAGGGCAGGATTCGTGCACTTCCCCAATAGCAAAACGGGCGCTGTACCTGGATTGACTCAGTGACCGTGGAGGAGCTAGCACTGGCGCCATGTGGAACAGAATTGATTCCAATGAAAAATGGTGCGGGATTTGCCGGGTCCGTGGTTGACATTCAGGAGGCTAACAAACTGCAGCTGTATATACACATTACACTCCCCACACACACCATACCAGCCAACAAGATGCCCATCCTTCTGATGGGTTGGCTGGGGCCAATGGGCACGCCCTGGGGGAACACCAATACGACCTGTGGTCCTAAGTTCACAGACAGCGGCGTGTGCATGCTACATGCCTGCCTTGCAGGCCGCAGCAATGGTGCTCCATGCCTGTCCACCCCGACCCCACAACTCACCTCCTGGCCACCCCTTGCCACTCCCCCCACCATCGGCAGAAGCCCCTCCGGCCAGCGGCACGACTGTCAGCAAACTATGGCCACTTTCGTACCCCCTCTCTCTCCCTCAGCAGCGGCGGTCCCTGTTTCACGATGTTCAGACGTGTAAGTGAACGGCGCCGTCGGGAATTTGCCCCGGTGAAGGCGGAGCATCGTGGAGGCCCCGAAGAATACCGGGTCGGGCCTGCTAATGATAAGCCAACAGTGTTTACTGTACGTGCATTCTGGAACGCATTGACGCCACTGTCGAGGCACCGGAGAATTGCGAATTGGCTTCAAACCAGCGCCTGCCAGGATTTCGACTTCAAAACCGATTCTCCGCCCAATCACGTTTCCCAATTCCTCCATCAGCTGGAGGAGAATCCTGCCCACAGTTTCACTAAATTAAACGGAACCCTGGTGAATTATATCAACATCAATTGGTTGGGGACTAGGTGACTGCACAATGATTATACGATTACCCGACTATCATCGGGGGCCGAGTTTGAATCATACCAAACAGATGGAAAGGAACTCTCCTTCCTGATAACTGATCCTCAACAGAATGAGTAGTGGCAAATCCCAACCCAACTTTCAATGAACATAAATCCACAACAAAGGATTGGGATTGTCTATAATTCAGGATTAACGGTGTAGCTTCACTGCCCAATATCATTCGATCGCTAATATTGAAATTGTTAAGCATCACACTAGCGCTCCACTGAAGTTATGATTGAAACACATTGATAGAACAGACTTTACACTTGACCAGTCTGATAGACACTTGGAATGAAAGCCCCTTCCGTGCTGCAAAAATGAATCTAAATTGCATCAGAAATCTTAATTCAGCTCCCAAGCACTTCCAAGACAGTATTGTTGAATTTCTTTGCATTTGAATAATAATCTAAATCAGAAACACCCATAGGGTAGAGTTTTACAGCCCCTCCCACAATCAGGAGCACTTTTGGCCCTGCCCTCCCTCCACAATGGGACCAGAAAATTTCATCCATAATGTTATTAACCACCAATGGTCATTGACATATACTGGATTCTCCGCCACGTCGGGAACTCCACTGGCAGTGGGTGGCGAAGATTCCAGTGTCGGGCAGAAAATGGGATCTTTGTGTGGCTGAGAAACGAACAGAAAGCGCTTAACTGTCTTTGATGTGGTCCAGGAGCTGTCAATCATAGTTATATGTTTATAAACATTGTGATTAGTTTGACATGCTGACAACTTCAAAGCCACTCAAGAGTGAAGGGAGAGGAATGAAACAATACAGAGAGCTGGGTGTGTGGAAGCTATCAATCACACCCTAGGAAAAGCAATTTCACAGAGAAATTAATAAAAGGCTTGCAGATCAAAGGTGTGAGGGGGTTAAAACCCAACTGACTGTTTTTCACTTTCCAGGAATTCACAGGTGCTGCTTCCTCTGCCAGAGCCAGCAGGTGTATTTGATGAGTTTTAAAGCAATGATATTTCTTCACGACCTCTGTCTGCACTGCTCTCCAGCTTTCAGAAAGGGATCTCTCCTGTAGGGGGTTTCTGGTGGGGGGGGCTCTTTAATTAGTGGGTCTCTGGTGGGGATTGGGTCATCCTCGTACTGTAAGGGGGAGGGGGTGACCCAGAAAGTCCCAGGAGGGGGGCTGAATTACATGATTGGGTGGGGGGGGGGGGGGGGGGGCACGGCAGCTGGACCTCGCTATCGGGCCACCTGCTCAAAATGGCAGCCCATTAGTGGGGTTCTCTAGGAAATCCCTCGCAATCCTTGCCGTGCATAAATTTGAGACTCACTTCCTGATTTGCGCTTCCAGCGTGAGCGCAAATCGAGTGCGATTCAGTTCCGGCATAGTCTCGCAATCAGAGAAGCCTGCCCAAAATCTCTGATTTTCCCTCATAAAATAGTTCTCAGGCATTCCGACCAGCTGCCCAAGTGCCAGTAAGAGACTGGAAAACGATTGTGCTGAGGCACAGTATTGGACAGACCGACCGGCTGGTCCCCGAATTTTGGGTTGGGTTGTGGGGAAAGTGAGGAAGGAAGGGGGGCAGGGAGCGCCCCAAGTTTTTTGTCTGAAGAATTCCTGCTCCTCCAGAATATACATTTTAAAAAACTTAGCTTCTGGGTTCCTCTTTAGCTGGTCCTTCAGCTGAAACTCGCTATAGCACTACAATGATCCCTTAATTTCTCTGTCCACAACAATACTCATCTCTCCCCCATCTTAATCCTGTGTGATGCCCCAAATTCCACCCTTCACAAACTTCAACTCACACAAAACCTACCTGCCCACACTTGTACAAGGTCCTGCTCCCTGATTACCACTGGATTTGTCAAACTTGCTGGATCCATCAAAATCAAAATCCACCTCCCATTTGAAAGATCTCCCCACTGCCAGCCCCCCATCCCTGCTATGGCCTTGCTCCTTAATACCTCTTTAAACTCCTCCAGCCTTCACCATACCCACCTTCAGCAGCACACCTGTAGCTGCCTTGCCCCATTCTGGAATCTCCACACCATTCTGGAATGATTGCTCTGGACGCAAAGAAACGCAGAAAACAGGAGCCGGAAGAGGCCATTCGGCCCTTCGAACCTGCTCCACCATTCATTATGATCATGGCTGATCATCCAACTAAATAGCCTAATCCCGCTTTCCCCCGTATCCTTTTATCCCCTTCACCCTAAGTGCAATATCTAACTGCTTCTTGAAAACATACAATGTTTTGGCCTCAACTACTTCCTGTGGTAATGAATTCCACAGGCTCACCACTCTCTGGATGAAGAAATTGCTCCTTAACTGTGTCTTAAATGGTCTACCCTGTATCCTCAGACTGTGACCCCTGGTTCTGGACATACCCACCATCAGGAACATCCTTCTTGCATCTACCCTGTCCAGTGCGGTTAGAATTTTATAGATTGACTTCCGGTTGCGGCTATGCGGAGTTAAGCCGCACGATTCGGCAGCTCCCGCGATTACGGACTTTCGGGCTCGCTAGAGGAGCCCCAATGGAATTTCTTTTACAGACAAGCCGTGGGGAAGAGGAGAGAGGGGTCCCCTACCGACTTTTATGGACCGGACCCGAAGTGCAACGGCAAGCGGGAGAAACGAGGGGAAATAAACAAAATGGCGGCGGCCGGGGACAAAGAGGAGATGCAAGAATTCATCAAGCATTGCTTCGAGGAGCTGCGTAAGGAGATGCTGGCGCTAATGCTGGTGGTAATTGAAGGACTAGGGATAACCCAGAAGGCCCACGAGATGAAGATCCAGGAGGTCCAGAAAAGAGTGAGTGAGAATGAGGACGAGCTCTTGGGCCTGGCGGTGAGAGTGGAGCGGCACGAGACGCTACACAAGACGTGGGCGGGAAGACTCGACGAACTGGAGAACAGGTCGAGGAGAAATAATCTGAGGATCCTGGGTCTCCCAGAAGGAGTGGAGGGGGCTGATGCCGCGGCATACGCGGACATGATGATAGGGGCGATAATGGGCGCAGAGGCCCCTTCGAGGGTACTGGAGCTGTACGGGGCGCACCGGGTGCTGGCGAGGAAGCCCAAGGCAACTGAGCCGCCAAGGGCGATGGTGGTGAGATTTCACCGGTTTACGGACAGAGAGAGGGGGTTTATGGGGGTGGGGGGTGGGGGGGGTGGTGGTGAGATGGTGAGAGCCCCTCCAATCCGGCTGATAACGTGGAACGTGAGGGGCCTGAATGGGCCGGTGAAGAGGGCTCGAGTGTTCGCGCACTTGAAGGGACTGAAGGCAGACGTGGCTATGCTCCAAGAGACACACCTGAAGGTGGCGGACCAGGTCAGGTTAAGAAGGGGATGGGTAGGACAGGTATTTCACTCGGGATTGGACGCAAAAAATAGAGGGGTTGCAATTTTGGTGGGAAAGCATGTGTCATTTGAGGCCAAGACTATCGTAGCGGATAATGGAGGGAGATATGTGATGATGAGTGGTAGGCTGCAAGGGTCGTGGGTGGTGTTGGTAAATGTATACGCCCCGAACTGGGATGATGCTGGATTCATGAAGCGCATGTTGGGGCGCATTCCAGACCTGGAGGTAGGAGGCTTGATAATGGATGGGGACATCAATACAGTGCTGGACCGCTCCAGATCAAGGGCGGGAAAGAGGCCAGCAGCGGCCAAGGTGCTTAGGGGGTTTATGGATCAGATGGGGGGGTGGACCCATGGAGGTTTGCAAGACCGCAGGCCAGGGAATTTTCTTTCTTCTCCCACCTGCACAAGCCTACACCCGGATAGACTTCTTTGTTCTGGGCAGGGCGCTCATCCCGAGGGTGGAGGGGACGGAGTATTCGGCCATAGCCGTTTCGGACCACGCCCCGCAATAGGTGGAAATGGGGCTGGGAGAGGAGAGGGACCAACGTCAGCTCTGGCGGCTGGATGTGGGACTGTTGGCAGATGAGGTGGTGTGTGGGAAGGTGAGGGGGTGTATCGAAAGGTACTTGGAGGCCAACAACAACGGGGCGGTGCGAGGGGAGGCGTTGAAGGCGGTGATCAGGGGCGAGCTAATCTCCATCAGGGCTCATAGGGAGAGGACAGAGGGCATAGAAAGGGAGAGGTTAGTGGGGGAGATTTTGGGAGTGGACAGGAGATACGCAGAGGCCCCGGAGGAAAGATTATTTGGGGAAAGGCGACGGCTCCAGACGGAGTTTGACCTGTTGACCACGGGGAAGGCGGAGGCACAGTGGAGGAAGGCGCAGGGGCGACCTACGAGTACAGGGAAAAGGCTAGTCGGATGCTGGCACACCAGCTCCGTAAGAGGATGGAAGTGAGGGAAATGGGGGAGTCAAAGATGGAAGGGGAGCCACGGTTCGGAGTGTAACGAAAATAAACAAGGTATTCAAGGCCTTCTATGAAGAGCTGTACAGATCCCAGCCCCCAGTGGGGGGGGGGAGAGGGGATGAGCCGATTCCGACCAACTGAGGTTCCCGAGGGTGGAGGAGCAAGAGGTGGCTGGTTTGGGGGCACCAATCGAGTTGGAGGAGCTGAGCAAGGGTTTGGGGAGTATGCAGGCGGGGAAGGCCCCGGGGCCGGACGGGTTCCCAGTGGAGTTCTACAGAAAGTACATAGATCTGCTGGTCCCGCTACTAGTGAGGACCTTTAACGAGGCAAGAGGGGAGGGGACCCTGCCCCCGACAACGTCGGAGGCGACAATTTCCTTGATTCTAAAGCGAGACAAGGACCCACTGCAATGTGGATCGTACAGGCCGATCTCGCTCCTCAATGTGGACGCTAAGTTATTGGCAAAAGTGCTGGCCACGAGGATTGAGGATTGTGTCCCGGGGGTGATCCATGAGGACTAGATGGGATTCGTAAAGGGCAGGCAATTAAACGCTAATGTGCGGTGGCTCTTAAGCGTGATAATGATGCCAATGGAGGAGGGAGAGGCGGAGATAGGGGCAGCTATGGACGCGGAAAAGGCCTTTGACCGAGTAGAGTGGGAGTACCTCTGGGAGGTGTTGCGTAGGTTTGGGTTCGGGGGAGGGTTTATCAGCTGGGTTAAGCTCCTTTACAGAGCCCCGGTGCCCCCTGTCCCCCCTGTTGTTTGCATTGGCGATCGAACCCTTGGCCATATCACTGAGGGAGTCTAATAAATGGAGGGGGGTGGGCCGAGGGGGAGAAGAGCATCGGGTGTCGCTATACGCGGATGACCTGTTGCTGTACGTGGCGGACCCAATGGAAGGGATGGTGGAGGTCATGCAGACTCTTAGGGAGTTTGGGGAGTTCTCGGGCTATAAGCTCAATGTAGGGAAGAGTGAGCTCTTTGTATTACAGGCAGGGAACCAAGAAAGAGGGATAGGGGACCTACCGCTGAGGAGGGCGGTGGGAAGTTTTCGGTATCTAGGGATCCAGATAGCCAGGAGTTGGGGGGCCCTACATAAACTGAATCTGACGAGGTTGGTGGACCAAATGGAGGAGGACTTCAAAAAGGTGGGACATGTTAACGCTCTCGCTGGCGGGTAGAGTGCAGTCGGTCAAAACGGTGGTCCTTCCGAGGTTTTTGTTTGTGTTTCAGTGCCTTCCCATCGTGATCACCAAGGGCTTTTTCAAGAGAGTAGGTAGGAGTATTATGGGGTTTGTGTGGCCGAATAAGATCCCGAGGGTAAGGAGAGGGTTCCTGGAACGCAGGGGGATTGCTTGGGGGGATGGAGGAGCAGGAGACAACATGAAGGGTGGGGGAAACTGACACGTGCGGGAGAGAGCCAGTGTATAAAGCTATGTAAATATACCATTTTGCCATGTATATATCTTGCTCAGTGCGTTTTCGTGTTATTTTGTTACGGGGGGGGGGGGGGGGGGGGGGGTTATTGTTTGTAAGGGGAGAAAATTGTGTTGGTAAAAAACTTTAATAAATATATTTTTTTTTCAAAAAAGAATTTTATAGATTTCTATGAGATCCCCCCTCATTTTTCTGAACTCCACCGAATACAATCCTAACTGATTCAATCTTCATATGTCAGTCCTGCCATACCTGGAATCAGTCTGGTAAACCCTCGCTGCACTCCCTCTAGAGCAAGAACATCCTTCCTCAGATAAGGAGACCAAAATTGCACACAATATTCCAGGTGTGGTCTCACCAAGGCCCTGCATAATTGCAGGAAGACATCCCTGCTCCTGTACTCGAATCCTCTCGCTATGAAAACCAATATACCATTTGCCTTCTTTACTGCCTGCTGCACCTGCATGCTTCCTTCAGTGACTGGTGTACGAGGTTAATTCATACTTTGTTTCCTGTCAGCCAACCAGTTTTCCATCCATCTCAATACACTACCCCTAATCCCAAGCGCTTTAATTTTACATACTACGTTCTTATGTAGGACTTTGTCAAAAAGCTACTGAAAGTCCAAATATACCACACATTGGCTCCCCCTCGCCAACTCTACTAGTTACGTCCTCGAAGAATTCCAATGGATTTGTCAAGCATGATTTCCCCTTCATAAATTCATGCTGACTCTGTCCAAAGCCTGCCCTTTCTACCTCTTGTCGCCATCTTTAAAAGCATCCCCAAAATCAATCTCTTTGATTCTGCCTTTGGTCCCCATTGCTGACCCTTCTCCTATCTCCTCTTGATGTCTGCTGACTTCTATTGCTGTGTAATGCCCCGAGACTTTTTTATTGCATTGAAGTTGCTACAAAACTGCAAGCTTTCATTCAACCAGAATTGATCCGAGCTCACTGAAATCGCAGTTGAAGATAAATTTCCAGCATTCCTATTAAATTTTAAATGGAACTTGGGTCTTTCCCAGTCTGTAACTCATTCAGAGCTGGATTGCTTGATTGGAAAATGGTTTCATATCTTTTAGAGGGACGCCAACCTTAATACAGTATTAATCACCCAATCCAGGACTAGTTGTATAAATCTGTCTGCTATTTACAACCTCACTTGCTCAAGTTGGATACTGATTGTTAATGCAGAAGCATCACCATTTTAAATTTTCAATAATGTTGTTTGGAATCAATATCAGTTGGACAGTTAACTCATCAAGACTTATTAAAAAGGATTCTTGGAGATTTCTGCCCCTTTTCTCATTAGGATTACAGATGGCTCTGCAGAATCTGCTCATATATGTTGTGCCCAACATATCAAGTACCTGGTGGGAACTGGCTGGATAAGGCTTTCTTAGTGTATCCTAGGTTGTCTGTGTGGCTCATTGTAGAGAGGTGAATAATACATTTGAAATAATCAGACTGAGGACATCATGTCCAAAAACACAAAATTAAATAAAATTGGGTGCGGTGTTTTTTTCAAAAATATATTTTCAAATCACCTGTTACATATCAGTATTGGGAATGCCATTAGATCATTGAGTTTTAGCAGCAAATAGTTACATTTTTATCTTGCAGCATTTAATATTACAGAATGTATTGGACTCAAAATATTATAGCTATATAGCTGACCGTATCCCAGAGCTGGAAAACATCATGCTGATGAGGATCTTCAATTTACTACCGTTTTCACAATACTGGACTACATTTTGACCTGTCGCAAATAGCCAAATCCATATTATGTGCAACTTTTAAAATATACCTGCAGCTTTCCAGAATAATTTGAAGAGCTTTTTTTGTGCTGCACTGTCATTTCAAGTACATTTCTATAAATCTGTTTGAAAGCCTGTCCGTTCTGAAATTAATGGGGCTGGGATTTAAAGAATTAAACACACCACTCATATTTAAATAAATAACCCCATGTTAAAATCATATTCTTGCATTTTCTGAAGTTTAGGATTGAAGAGCGAGAAACCCTAATGTTCTGCAACAGTCAAATTCTGAAAAGTCAGCAGTCTACGGTGAAAAATAGATGGCACCTTGACTTGCAACTATTCACTGGTTAACCATTCAAGGTCAGGTTCATTAAAATGTAACTCACTCTTCCGTGACCTCAGATGAAAACCAAAAGTGCAAAATGATTTCCATTTTGACGGACCAAAGACCTATTGGTTGTGTGTCGAGATAGTTTTCTGATCCATGCTAATTTAAGGAGGAATCAATGGGACTCGAGAAAGGGGTGGCTAATGGTAGATGGCTTCATCAATCAAATGAAGTTTCACTTTAACACTTTGCATTCCAACCTCCTTTAACTGGAATTTCTACTGTTGCTTGAAATGCCACAGCAGCATTTGAAGGGTTAAAAGTCTGATTTGGAATCCGCTGAAATGCCCAAACTATAGTTTTGTTGTACACTTATATTTTAAGCTCACAAAAAAAAACCATGAATGGTTTACAGCAATAGCATGCCGCCACAAATACAACAATTAGTTAAGTTATGAAGTAACGGACTTACTGGAGTCATCAGATTCGTAGCCTTCAGCCTCGGTCTCCTCTTCATGTTTGGTAGGTGCCGCAGAAGCAGCTCCATACGCTCCAAATAATTTGTCCACATCGTCCTCATCCTTTGGAGCCTCTGAGTGGGTGACGGAGGGCTGGCTGACAGTGGAATGCACAGAGTTGTTGCGGCTCACAGCTGCAGGAAGACCACGAGGAAAACGAGGGAAGTAATCAGAGATTTGTTTAATAGGTTTAATAGGACCTGGACAGACATCAATAGCCATATGCTCCTGAATGCTTATGGCCATTTTTTCTCCTTTTCGGACTGTCATGCATGCAACCCTTTTTAACACAGCAGACAGCAAAGGGAAGAAATAAAAGCCACCGTGAATCCTGAACTGGGCAAAGAGCTCCGGGAGTAAGAAGCCTATCTCTCACACACAGCAGAACTCAATCTCCAGCGTTAAACTAGGATGCTCATGTACTTTGAGTTGTAGAAACCCTGTGCATGCTGCCTCACTGTCACAGACACTCCTTATCTTTCTAACACTGCTGCTCAGCCTATGAATGTGTGCGTGTGTGAGAGTGTGTGTCTCTCTCTCTCGCTGTGTTTGAGAGATTGATTGGGAGAGGTGGAGACTATGATGTCAGTGGTTAGCAACCAAGCAGTAAACAGGAAGCACTGGAATGAAGACAAAATCAGGTGTGAGCGTGAAGAGAGAGAAAGACAAGAGTCTGTCTGGAGGAGGAATTGGACTCCAATAAATCCTCCAAATACTGAAAGTCATCACCTAAATGAAATATCGTTCCATTTACTGCCACCTTGGATTGCGTTGAATGACCTGACTACAGATTATAGCTTCAGCCAAACTGAGGCACTTCACACAGGTCTGTAAATCAGGATTAAACTCGTGGTCTTTCCTATCAGACGATGTGAAGAAATATAAGGAGAGAAGGAAGGGTGCCAGTTGTGATAAATAGAGGGGACAGCAGTACAAACTGAATGGCATGTTAAAAGCAACATATTGTAAACAAGACAAATATGTTTTGAAATAACGAACACGAGGAAGGCAGAAGGAATGCAGCAGCATATGGGATCATATGTTTAACTATTGAAGGTCTTATTCTTCAAAACAGCTTTAAATTTCAGATATTACCATCATGCAGGAGATGAAGAAATACATGTGTGTAAATTTCTAGGGTTAATTCTAAAAGCTTAATTGGAAAAAATCCATATTAATTATTAACATAATGTATCCTACAGTTTCATGCAGATTCACTTATGGTAAATTGCATTATACTTCTAATCCTGCATTATGTTACCAAATACATCAGCTGTGTAATATGTTCTAGTCATCAATTAGAACACCCACCAAATGCAATCTAGTAAAAGGACCCAAAGAACGGCAAGCATCATTTATGAAAAATGGACATGCTTTACAAAAGAAATAATCCAACCATTAAGTTCAACTGCAAATACACAGCTTGACATTCACTTTGGTAATTTATAATGCCAGCTGAATCCCTCAATTAGATGTTTTTTCTTGTAATCACTCACTACTTCATAGATTAATATCCACAGCAGTTGGTACAACTGGACACAATGCAATCTATTATTTCTCTGCAAAAGCTTTCTGCACATTTCCACACGATGCAGTCATATCTTGGCAGGTATGGTGGTAATGGGTATAGGCAGCAGAGAGAATACAGACAGCATTAAGGAAAGTCTTGAACTGAGACAGAAACATTGACTGGAGAAAAATGGGAGGAGCTTGTTTCGATCAGAAACGAGAGTAAATTCAAAACTTTAATATATTCAAACAGTTCAGCAATGTTCTGTCACCACTTGTCGCTCACTGATGCAGGTGTTGACATTCTTGCAATATATTTATTGCCATCTATTATTTCCTATATATCTTCAAACCTCGCTGTCTCAAAGACCTCTGTACAGTTCTGGTCATAAAATAGATCAGAGGCATTGAAGAATGTTCAAAAATGATTCATAAGAATTATACCAGAACTGCAAGGTTTGCCAATCAGGAAAGGATGAACAGGCTGGGTCTCCTTTCTCTTGGAAAGAGAAGGCAGAGGGCTGAGTTCCTTCAGGTATAAGATGACTTGACATTCAAAGGGAGGGGCTGGTTCAGCACAGTGGGCTAAACAGCTGCCTTGTAATGCAGAACAAGGCCAACAGCGCGGGTTCAATTCCCGTACCTACCTCCCCGAGCAGGCACCAGAATGTGGCAACTAAGGGCTTTCCACAGTAACTTGTGACAATAAGCGATTATTATTATAAAAATAGGGGGAGTCTTGATGATGATGATATTTGCCTATTGTCACAAATAGGCTTCAAGGAAGTTACTGTGAAAAGCCCCTAGTCGCCACATTCTGGCACCTGTTCAGGGAGGCTAGTACAGGAATTGAACCATGCTGCTGGCCTGACCTGGTCTGCTTTCAAAGCCAGCAATTTAGCCCTGTGCTAAACCAGCCCCCAGCTCTTGCTAAAACAATAGAAGACACTAGTTAGATGACACCTGGAATCTCCTGAACAGGTTAGGTCCCCTTATCTAAGGGGCAATATCTTGCCATTGGAGGCCTTCCAGAGAAGGTTCAATAGGTTGATCACGGGTATGGAGGGATTTTCATTTGAGGGGACGTTGAGAAGGTTGGGCCTGTAGTCACTGGAGTTCAGAAGAATGAGAGGCGACCTATTGAGACATGACAGGGGAGCTTAATAGGCTAGATGCTGAGAGGTTGTTTCCTTTCCTGGGAGAGTCTAAGAGCAGAGGGCATAATCTCAGAGTAAGTGGTTGACCATTTAAAACAAGAGATGAGAAGAAATTTCTTCTCTCCAAGTGTAGTGATTTTGTGGAATTATTTGTCTCAAAAAGTGATTTGTTAAGTATGTTCAAGGCGGAAAAGTGGAGTTAAGGATTATCATATCAAATCAATCATGATCTCAATGAATGTTGGAGCAGACTCGATGGGTCAAATGGCCTACTTCTGCTCCTACATATTATGGTCTTACATAGAAACAGTGGGCTATTTGACAGCAGCGGAACCCAAAGGACAATTATGAAGGTGGCGACCAATTAAGTGACCACCTCCAGGAGCCCTATCCAATTAATGACTGTGAGCAGGCTCCCAAAGCTGGAGGGCCAATAGGAGATCTTCAGGCTGTCAAAGATTAACAGCCTCAGCATCAGTGGTGGG
This sequence comes from Scyliorhinus torazame, assembly GCF_047496885.1. Classification (NCBI taxonomy): domain Eukaryota; kingdom Metazoa; phylum Chordata; class Chondrichthyes; order Carcharhiniformes; family Scyliorhinidae; genus Scyliorhinus; species Scyliorhinus torazame. Next base: position 184,568,393 of record NC_092718.1, read on the forward strand.
CACTGGCAATGTAAATTGGAGAACCTACTCAAGGTAGAGGCCTCTGAAATATCTGAAAAAGTGGCCACAACTGCTAGGCAGAGGGTAAATCCTTCCATAAGACACCTGCAGCCACAGCTGTGGCCATTTGTCAATCGCGGCTGAGGAGTGATTTAAATTGGTCAGGCGCTGGGAGGATGCCTCAATTAATTGACCTGGCTTTGGTCTCGGCAGGCACAGCTTCCAGGCAGATTTTGACAAGAGGCCTCTAGGGGGACATTAATTGGCCTAATTGGCTACCTGTAGCTGGGAGGCAGGTAGCTGTCACCCACGCAATACAGCGTCGATGAAAACAGCCCAGAGGCGGGATTGTGGTAGTGGAGTAGCATCCCAGTTGGTATTGTAAAACTATTGCAGACAGGCCTGCCTCCAATCCTGTCTCTGCATCCCAATAGAAATTCAGCTCAGCCATTCATTGACAGGTAAGGGCAAGACTAGAGGCCATCAATATAAAATTGTCACCGTGAGATCAAACAGGAAATACAGAAGGAGCATCTTCACCAAGCAAATGGTGAGCATATGGAGTTCACTCTCACAGGGACTTGCGAGTGAATAATATAGATGCATTTAGAGAGAGGCTAGATAAGCATTTGAGGGAGAAGAGAATAGAAAATTATGCCAAGAGTTCGAAGAGGATAGATGAATGGAGGGTCAAGTTCAACACAAACATCAGCATGGACTGGTTGGGCCAAATGGCCTGTTTCTGTGCGGTATATTCTATACCCTTCTGTATTAGCTCAAAGCTTCCGCCATATTATCAAAGAATGTATGTAACCATTTTTAAAAATGTTCTTATTATGCAATGAATATGTATCCGCAAGTTTAATATGTGCGACACCAAATCATTTTATAACACATTGCATGATTGCAAAAACTAATCTTAAAATGTGAATAGTCAGAAAATCAGTTCAATATGTCTGCTGCAGTTGGGTTGCTGAGCTAGGGTAATGCCTGCCAGAGTTTACTGCGCTGTTGAATGAGTGATGAGGTTGTAAGACCTAGAAATCAACAAAGCAATAAACACAAACATGAACAGAAAAAAAACGCCACACATCTACAAACAGTATCAGAATACAATTCCTCAAACATCTACAATTTCTAGGTTCTGATACTTTGTATTCTTCTGATTCTACAAATTCGTTTTTCTTTACTTTTACCAGTGACATTTTATATTTGTGCAATATTCTACAAATAAAATACAAGGTGGTTGAAATTCATTTGGGGTTCCACCCTTTTCCAGCTGTAACTCCAGTGGGAAACTGGTGAAACCGTCCAGAAATTGCTGGTCGCACTAAGATTCAAGATTTTTTTTTAAAAATCTGATTCATCTTGATAAGGAGCACTGTCTTCACACGGCAATTTATGCCAAGGAAGCAAAGGTAGAGGCAGAGTTCTTCAAAACTGGAATTCTCACTCCTTTGCTTCAGTTGGGACAAGCATATCTCTGCAGAATGTTGTGGCCAATTGGGCGAGACATGCTAGCCTGCACATGGGCAGATAAGGCCACTTTGGATGGACCCAGGTCATCAATTAAACATGCAGGGAAGGGGCTGCATTGTAATTTTTTGCTCAGGGGCCCAGTGGGCACTTTGAACCATCTCCCCCTTCCCTGCCATGGTGTGCTGGTGCAAGTCTCCAGCTGCCTGGAGTAAAGGCAGTAGAGTACCCTTATTGTTATTTGCACCTGCCCATGCATTGTTAATTAGGTGCAGTTGTACTGGCCACTGTACAGTGTGGCCAGCCCTGGAGGGCACTGGCAGGTGCCAGTGTAATTGTAATTGCTGCGATCGAGCCTGTGGAAATTTGGTCCTAAGGTACAATACAATCACTTTGTTGAAAATGTTAAAGAAAATATCATTATTAGTTAAAGTTTTGGAAGCATTCTAACTGTGTCAACAAATGATATCTAAAAATTAATAGCCTCACGAAAGTCACATCCACTGGAGTTGGAGGGTTGCAGTGAAGTGCAATGGTCTTGCCATGTTGCCTCTGCAGAGTAGCTCCAGCGTGGATCTGTACCCATGGTTACCCAAATAGTGAGTTCCTTATCTAAACTGAGTATCAAGGGGAGTTGCTGAATGCAAGCTTGATGCTTGAGTCATGAAATCTGGACATGAATGCACACTGAACTTCCGTGATACACGTGAAATGTATTAAGAGGCTTCAATGACACAGTTAGGAACAGGTTACTTGCTCCTGGTCAGAGGCTGGTGTTTACTGGGGGAAAAAAGCTAGCATTTAAAAGAGTCAATTTTAAAAAACAATTACTGGAGGCACCTCAATAGTTAAAATACTTTCTACACTCATTTTAGGGCCACTACTGCATTTGATCACTTGTCCGTGCTCTGACTGCCAGAATGGCACAATGTGGGCTTCAAACCTTTCCCTAGTTATCATCAATGATGCCACATAGGAGCAGCCAGGAAGGTGCATTGCTTCAGCAAGCAGCCACTTCCAGCCATATTGCTTTTGGCTAGAACGCACACCAGGCTTGATGGTGTTATGTCCAAGTTTCTTGCTAAACACAACTTGCACTGTGCTCCATCTCACCCCGTGAAGCTCACCCGGTGACGGTAAAGGAGGGGAGTTGGACAAGCTAAGATCGAAAACATATAGATCCATTCGAGTTACCAGGATGTCACCTATTTCTAAGTGCTTTGAATGATTAAAATAAAGCCCTTTTTTTGCATTATTATATCCATACATACTGTGAATGAAGGAAATTTGTTTATTTGGCATATCCATGCAAGTTAAACATTTTAAAGTGGTTTGGTCAATGGCTCAGCTCGCTGTGGCAGTGAGAACTGAGCCATGGAAATCAATATTATGCTAGGCTCAATCCAGCTGCCCCGAGATTATTAATCTCAGTGAGTAGTAATTATTTATTTTAGCGTCCCTGGGTCAGAGAAGGGCAAATCAGTCTCCGCTCTTAATCCCCCTAATCTGCAAATTCTACTGAAAGTGCGCAGCGTGAGGGCAGTGCCCAGTTCAATAGTTGTTAATTCTCTTGGTTGGGGGCGCTAGTGAGTTAAACAGCACCTCGCATTCATAGATCCTTACATGAACAAGTAGCAAAGATTCAACACCTTCAAGAAAGGAACAGGGAAGGAGGAAACAGCCAAAAAAAGATGGAATAAAATAAATGTTGTATGTTAAATAGGTTTCAGGGCAAAGATTATTTTAATAATGATAATTTCAAAATAAACAAGACAGCTGCTGTTTCATATCTAGCATATTGTATATAATTGTTACCTTGATTCTTTATTTTTTAAAAACAAGTTAGAAACTTAGCTTTGCCCATTTATTAATCTCAGAGAGCGGGAGTGTGTGTGTGTTGGATAAGGATGTGCGGCAGGGAATGGATTTGAAACTAACTTGCCTACTAAGCAAATCTTTTTCATGACTGTAATCAGAAAGCCATATGTGCTAATTTATTATGAAATCAGCTTGTTGCATGAAAAAAACTACTTGGCTAAGTGATCTTTTAAACAGTATTTTAGTGCACGGCACAATGCTACGCAGTGCATACACCTTTGGTAGCAATTTATAACTGGATATGGAGACCTTACGCATGCCGGGCAATAGCAACATATCTCAAAATAGCATTAATGGATTTCCATTGCCACTAATGATATTCCTTACAGCTATGACAACAAGCAGGTGATGGAAATTTAAAATGTTAACTCATTGTATCCAGTTTATTGGATAACGTAGCACACGTAATCATGCAATTACTCACATGTGCATCTGGTGACTGTCTTGTCATGACTATTCTGTGACGAACATGCTGTAAAAAAAGACACTTCCACTAGAAATAACAAGGAAGCATAGAATTGCTTCATCCCGCTGATTATGTAAATCTCCTGCTCAAAGCTACTTAACTAATACAACAAAACCAATCCCTCGCACATCAAAGCACTACATTAAGTGCTTTTCACTATTTACACTGCCAGTAAAGGGAGTCAGCTGCATCATCTTCCAAGTGATTTATGAATCACCCTCATTCACATGCAGCTGAAGTCTTCAACTAAAGTATGGAAAAACCAACAGACGTATGTCCTGGTGTTAAATTATTAGCATCTGCTGATTATGGTAGAAATGGCAATATTTTAAGTCCATTATCTGGCTGCATTGCTTTTACCTGTTTCACACAGTAACCTATGCACCCAAAAGCAGGTCTTATAAAAGTTTGTTGTCCAAGTCAAGATTAGTGGGCTATGTAGTTCAGAAATCCGGATACTCGTACATCTTCATTTAAGTTACCGCTGGTTAAAAGAAATTGCACAGTAGTGATAGATACTTGTTGTAAAGGAGGAACCTTCACCCTTTGTAATGCATGAAAAATAAAAGCTGAAATAGTACATGTGGCATCTCAAGAGTTAAGCGCAACGATCAGATTTTGGTAATGAAAAACATCTTGTTTGAATGTATCATTTTTCAGTCTAAAGATAATGCGGACTTAAACATTAGATTAATCCAACTTGCCTTCTCACATTTACAAATAAATATTATTCCATTTTGCTTCCAATTATACCTCTTCAGAGCACCAACACTTATTGAGGACAAGGCGGAATAGTGGAAAGCCCTGGTCATACACCATCACTCTCATTCTATTAGCCCAAAAATCTTTCAACTATCAGCAAAGCTCTGAAAATGCATATGAGAGATTTCTTTTTAAATTGATTTCACTGTTGAGCAATAGAATTGGATAAATGAGAAGCACTATACTAAATCCTCACACTACGACTCCAGTCTTACTCATTGCCTACTGAGTGAGCTTCAAATTACAAAAGATTGTTAAGCTTCAACAATGTAGAATAATTTCACATTGGGAGATGATGCTGGTTCAGCAAGCCAGCAAAACATCAATGGGGATGGGCACAGAAACCTGTGAATCAGAAGCTGGCACATGCACAAAGCGACACATTTTTGCCAGCTAACAGATGGGTTAACTGTCTATTTAAATGGTGCTTCAATCAAAATACATTTCAGAGCTTGCCCCTTTATCATTATGGTTTCAGCAGTCTTCTGCAGTGCAGAATAAAAACAAACTCAAATTTCAGCAAACTATTAAAGCAGTTTAAAATGTATACATTATTTGAAATTAACACCAAAAGACATTTTTTGTAAGTCAGGATGATGACATTATATCTCACAACATTTCAGTGACATGTCAGTTTTATTTTATTGAATACAAACTTAGGTAGCCCCAGTAGTTTGTCTGTCCTCCTGTTAGTTTTTAATAGTAAAGGTAAAGTAAAGTGGCCATAGTCCCAGATGGCCATAGGCTGCTTTCCCCTTGGAGGGGGGAGAGCTGACTGGTGGTGATTTAACCTGAGGGTCACCACACCTCAGGCGAAGGGCAAGGTTGAGAAGGTGGGGCCTAAGTTTTTAGTACCTTACTGTTACTTCACATCATACTGAACCAACTGTAAGTAAATGATTCAGAGTTTCCCATAACTAAACTGTCCCTTTGTGATAGATAAGAGTCCCATTAGAGTGTCTGCAATACCTCTGGGAACTACATAGATCGTATCGTGGAGTATTAGGTAGGTGAAGAGGCACATGCATCTTTGCCTATTAACTCGCATATACCTAAATCTTCTGATGGGAGTAATTCCTACTGTACTGGATTATACTTTGCCCACCAATTAAGCAATAGTTCTAAAAATAGCCCTTTTCACACTTTCAAGATCGCACAATCCAATAGAACTATCCAGCAAGTGGAAATATAAGCACAAGTAGAATTGAGTTACCAGAAATCTGAGAGATGGACAGTGAAGGCTTGAGGACTGCATGTGTTCCATGGAGTAGATGCTGGCCCACAGCAGTGTTACATCTCATTTTAGGTATAAACTGATGCCTGACAGGGTAGAATCTTTAAGTAAATCTGATATTCATGCTTAAAATAAATCAACTAAACTAGGTCAGTTTTACTATGGTACAATATGGTCACCAACTTTGCCCAATTAGTCCCGCCCTTCTATGATTTACATTCTTGAAATGTAACGGTATCTATAACCCTCTTCTACCCTTCAACACAATTGTGTAAGGAATAAGAAAAGCAATCCTGAGTTTAATAAATTGAGAATTTAATAATAAAATCACATTCAAATTTCCTCAACCAACCCCTGTGTGGCAATTCAGAGACGTAGATCAATGGGGTAGGTGTTGATTTTGTGAAGAAGGGTGATAACAAGGTGAGAGATTGCTCGGGCTTCCTATTTACAGCTATTTACCTGTTCTTGGGCTACCAGCCAGCACAGAGCTAACCCCATCCTGTTAGCCTGGCATCAACAGAGGGGAGGGGGCAAAATAATGCCACAGATTTCAGGATTGGGGCGTTCTTGTTGCTGATGGAGATTCTGAAGTGAGTGTAAAATTGAGCAATGTCAGCAGTGAAGAACAAAGGCAATGAGCTGGATCCTGCTGATTAGGATTGGGATAAATGGGAAAGCTGAACCTGCACTTGTCGGCATCAAGACCAGCTCAGCATCTTTTGAGAGGTGGCCTCCTATATTGACTACCTCTGCGTTCACCATCTTGATAAGGGCTCTAGATGCAGCTGATCTCGTCAGAAGGGCAATAGCTCTGGAACCTCAACAGCCCCACGGGGTTTGTAGGCTCTGGTGTCAAGTTGGAAACTGCAAGGTTGCCTCAACATGGAGGCACCCCCACTTGCCGCACAGCTAGCATATTTATCGGGAGGGATGGGAAAGCCTTCCATTGGATTGGGTTAGATCAAGATTGTTGTCTGTTATGCCGGTCAATGGTGAGACTACTAAATCACCTTAACCAGTGTAATTAGCTGCCCGCCTTCAAGGAAAACATACAATTGCCAGCCTAACCCCCACCCCACTATCGAAAGGGGCACCCATTTCAAGCACTTTGCCCTGATATTCCAGCCCCCCTCCAACTCTAATACCACCATCATATTGGTGGGATAATCCAGCCCAATATTTTAGCCTTCCCAAGGAACCCCTATAATACTGACAGAAATATTAGCAGTGATAATGCAGATTTAAATATTTGTTCCTTTTCTTCTCTTATTTTCCTCAAGATAGTCTCTTGTGCAACAGCAATATTTGATTAGTGGTGGCCTGCCAGAATCAGGGCAAAACGCAGCCGGTGGATCCTGGGAGTGGCCTCCCCCAGGATTTCTGCCAGCCATTACGTCTCGTGAGATTATATTATGCATGTAGTTTCCAGATTGAAAGTGGGTAAACGAGGTCATAAACAACAGAGGCCCTTATCAGGGCCAGAAAATCAGGGCGAGGGGGTCATCAAACTCAATTAGCAATATCAATTATTCATATGGGTTACATGTAAAACTATCTGTTTACATTTCGGTTTGAGAGCATCCAAGAGCATGCCACATTGTCATGGAGATGGAAGGTGGTGGCAGACTCCCTTGTTTAATTTACCTGTGTTGAGTTTGCTGATAGAAGCAGGCAGTTCAGTTCAGTTGGTTTTCATATAGCAGGAAGATTGCTCTAGCTTGCTGGTAGTAAAAGGCATCGACAGTGATCCTCACTGTGGCAGAAAGCTTGAATAGATAGCCTAGAAAGAGCTATACTGAAGCCATGGGAGCAGACCAGGGAAACAATAGCAGCTATGTATGTCCAGGACAAGGAACTGACGGGTTCACAGGCAGAATTTCCCATCCTGCCCACAGTGTTTTTTTATTTTATAAATTTAGAGTACCCAATTCATTTTTTCCAATCAAGGGGCAATTTAGCATGGCCAATCCACCTATCTTACACATCTTTGGGTTGTGGGGGCGAAACCCACGCAAACACGGAGAGAATGTGCAAACTCCACATGGACAGTGACCCAGAGCCGGGATCGAACCTGGGCCCTCGGCGCCGTGAGGCAGCAGTGCTACCCACTGTGCCACCGTGCTGCCCGTTGCAGTGGGTTTCATGGCAGGAAGGAGCAGAGAGTCCAACCGCAGGCAAAAAATTGGAAATCCACTGGCAAAAACTTAGTTTCCAATTCACCCAATGTCGGATTAATGGAGGATCAGGTATCCCAGTGCCTAGTGGTGTGAATGTAAGTTGCATTCATTACCATTTCATGAATGCTCATCAAAACAGCTGCACACCAGAATCATGTGCCGCCTTCCAATCTTCCATAAGGCCAATGGGAAATTACAAAATGCTGAAAACCATTTGAAAAAGAATGGCGTGTACAGGTCGTCCCTCACTTTGCTCACGACTTCAAGGTGAGTGCCATAGCCCTGCAGGGTCTTGCTGTGATGGATGCCATACTGCTGGGGTGTAGGGTTAGTCTCTTCCCGATGGTTGCTTCTGTATTCACAAGAGCGCCACTGCGTAGTGGTACATAAATGGGGGAGCACATGGGGTGCATGGGAAAGGAAGGCTTTGCAAGAGGTGAAAAGGGATACCACAACATGTATGAATGGGAGGGGATGCACGCAGAGTCTGGAATAATAAACTGCTGGAGAGCGAGTGTTGTGTGACACAAGAGGGATCACCGCACATGTTTAATGGGGGGGGGGGGGTTAAGAAGAGAGACAGTGTAGTTTTCAGTTCGGAGGACAATGGAGAACTCTGAAAGTCAAAATCCTTGGTCCGGAGCTTGCGATCAGGAGTCATGGATTAGAAACACTACTGGGGTTCTGTGGAAAGGAGTTAGAGAGTAGAATCACTCTGGGACGCTGTGGACCCTTAGTCAGAGATTGGAGACAGCCAGGAGTATTAATTGGGAGCTTTGTTTATTCCAGCTCCAGTGAAGGGCAAGGGCTGAGTGTTCAAGAGGAGTAATGCACAGCTTGGTATGCAGGGCTCTCTCACATTTGCTGTCCATGGGCCTGTCTCTATATTGTCTCGATACTGGGTTACAGATGGAATGTAGATGGTTATGGGAGGCACCTGCAGCCTGTATTTGGGAAACACAAGGGGGGGGGGGGGTTGTGAAGCTCTCATTGGTGGGGGGGGGGGGGGGGGGGAGTGTTTACCTCAGTAGGCAGCCATGCACACAGCCTCTAGATGGGGGAAGGTGGATGTTATATGGGGCAGGGCACATCTACAGGGCTCAGGGAGCAGGGTAGAAATGTTGACCACAAAACAGTTGGACCCAGTATTATTGGGGGAGGCTGGAGCATAAGAGCACTACTTTCACATCTTGAGATTCCACGTAGATTTCTAGGACACAGACAGGGAGCGTCCAAGTTCATTTCTTGCTCTATCAAAGTTACGATGCAGTTATAAAGTGAAAGTAGAAGTGATTCTAAATGGGAGGGTCTGAGGCGATATGGGAGGAATGCATTGCCGGGCTAGAGGGCCTTCTCTGGAGATTGGTTTCCCAAGAGTAAACTGAATCTGATTAGAGAGAAAGAAGGAAGACTTCCTTGGGAAAGCCAATGGAAGACAAGTGCTGTAACAGGGGTAGAATCAACAGAAGAGACACAGGAAAGCATGGTAGGATAGAAATGAACGAAGGTTTATTTAGGCATCCACAAAATTACTAAACAAGTAACTCCTTCCCCAAAGGGCCACCTTTGGAGGTCAGTCACATGCTCTGCAGAATTGGCATTTACAACAGGCCAAAGGTCATTGAGTCATTAATCTTTGATCATGCCAGATCACAGATGGGAGAACTGAGACCAGTTAGGTAATATATTTCATTGAGACCTTCTCATACCGCAGGCATGGCACCTTGGTCATCTCAGTAAGTGTGCTAGCACCTCAGAGACACGGCTGCATCAGCAATATAGCCCATTATAGTTGCCATGGGTAACAGATCATGAGCTTCTCTGTATTGACCCGTTAATTATTAATGTTTTCAATCTTTCATTTCAGAGAGAAGGTAAAAGCAAAAATGAATCTAGTGTTCGATGTTGCCTTTCTGAGGGCCGTAATGCAATGAAGGAGGCAATGGAGTGTAAGGTGATGCCAAATGTAGCTCCAATAATAATAATAATTTTTTGTGGATCCGCTGCCCTTAATATTCCATTTGTAGGCTTACATTGACATTGCAATGAAGTTATTGTGAAAATCCCCTCGTCGCCACATTCCGGCACCTGTTCGGATACACTAAGGGAGAATTCAGAATGTCCAATTCACCTAACAAGCACGTCTTTTGGGACTTGTAGGAGGAAACCGGAGCACCCGGAGGAAACCCACGCAGACATGGGGAAATCGGGAGATCGTACAGACTCCACACAGACAGTGACCCAGAGGCCCTGCCAGAAGTCCAGGCTTAAGGGGAACCAGAGCAAGAGCAAAAAAGTTAGGAGAGATAATGGTGATGACTCGCCAGACCTAGGGTATATCAAGGAAGACTCTACTATTTACATATAATTGAGAGACAACGCAGCGCACATCTGCACTTGTTCCGAGCTCAGGTAGATCGCGTCTTTTTAAAAAAAATTTAAATTAGAGTACCCAATTATTTTTTCCAATTAAAGGGCAATTTAGTATGGCCAATCCACCTAACCTGCACATCTTTGGGTTGTGGGAGTGAAACCCACACAGACACGGGGAGAACGTGAAAACTCCACACAGACAGTGACCTGAGGCTGGGATCAAACGCGGGTCCTCAGCGCCGTAGGCAGTAGTGCTAACCAGTGCACCACCGTGCCACCCAGGTAAACCCCATCTGCCATGTTCTTCCTGAAGGACAGATGACTCATGGAGTGAAAAACTATCCCCTGCCAGTGGCTTTAAAGATGACCACCATGCTCAATTTCTTTGCATGTAGATCTTTCCAAAGATCCACAGGGAATCTGTGCAGCATCGCATAGCCCACAACAGATAAAGGAGGTCACAGATACCCTTTACAGCAAGGCGCATCGCTGTGTGAGGTTTGCTCGAGGCAATGATAGCCAGGCTGCTTTGCTGCTATCTCAGGCTTCCCAATAAACTGCAACCATGTGGCTTTATGGCCTCCATGACAGCAGCCCGTAGTGTTTATAAACCTCAAAGGCTATCATTCCATCAATGCTCAACTAATGTGTGACCATCACAAGCACATACTACATCTTTGAGCCAGATACCCTGGGAGTTACCATGACTCATACATCCTGAGTCACCTGCAGAAGCCTTAGATTTTCAAAGAGCCTGAACGTCTGCAGAGATAGTTGCTTGGGGATAAGGAGTATTCACTGAAATGGTGGCTGTTAACACCAGTGCATCACTCCAGGGTCAGAGGAGAGGTACAACAGTGCTCACAGCACCACACGGTCCCTAATGGTGCGAATCATTGGCATTTCATATGCTTGGATTGCTCAGGTGCCCTCCAGGACACAACCTATATGCTCTTTGCCGTGTGTTGTATCCTTCACAGCCTGGGGTACAATGGAGGAGGATGATGGCTCTTCGGAGGATAGAGATCAGGAAGGCTAGAAAGCTCAAGAGGGGAAGTTTGAAAGAAAGTCAGTCTGAAAGAAATGATGTCACAGAGGAAGCAAGACGTGGCAGACGGGCCCATGACACTTTAATCGCTGCCACATTTCAGGACCACCTCTCAAAAGTGGAAAATCCGGTCCCACGTTTGTGAAGCCTTTAAATAAAAGTAGAGGATCACTTGGCCGAAAGCTAACGGAGGACACTCATGTAATTGGTACCACGAAGAATAGCTGGAATACCAAGGAGAAATAAAATAAATTCTGAAGATCTGTGTTGGTCCCAGGAAAAGCGAACGAACCTTCAAGAAAGGGCACTCTTTGGTGGTGGGGGTGGGGGGTCAGATTTTTCTTTAAATTTTAACCTCCCCTAACAGGATCGCAACTAACTTGAGATTCTGGTGTTTGCAGCATTTTCTTTTTATCCCCACTGTCTGGGAAGAGTTTGCTGATAGAATGGCAAAATGGGAAGAGATCTGTGACTGCGAAGACGAAAGAAAATTACACATTCCTTGGAAATCATTTTATTTTGCAGAACAGTCTCTTCATGGTGATGCATCAGAACGATTTGAGGAAAAGGAACATTTACGCAGGCGTAGAAATATCCTCCGTAAGAAAAATACTCTGCTGGCTTCTATAACCATGACTGAGATTTTTAAAATGTAATTAAGCTCATGACAAAGGTCACCACTGAAACATTAGCCAATATTTTCTTTTCCAAGTGATGATCATCATTTTCATAATTCTGTGGTTGCATTTTAGTTTATGTAACATTTGGAATATTAATGTTGATAAATAGGCACTAATCTTAAGTACAATAGTACTTTAACTGATCCACTATTGCATTAGCTTGATGTGGGTTTGTATAACAAAGCCAGTTGGAGTTATATTTGTATCTCGACAACATGTACTGTAATTAATGTGATGTGTGCAAATTAGGTTCTTCAAAACTGTATGACCTGTAGCTGTAAGTGGCAGGAGTGTTTGTATCTATGTTTATGATCTTTTGCCTCTGATACACGATGGGCACAGCTCTTAGGATTTGAAACAGTGAGTTTTACACCCACTCACCATCTAATATAAACCAGTTACAGATCGGCTAATGAGATTAGTTCTTGGGCACTTAAAATGGACACAACTGTCACTGAAAATCAATACTCGTACTCTTAAATTTGTTTGTGCTTAATGTAGCAACTACAGTCACCAATTCTAATTAGTAAAATTGCTGTTATGCAAATTAGGTAGTCAAAGCAATTAAGGTAACATCTTAAAACCAAGACACAGCCTCCACACATCATCAATTTAATGCACACAATATTCTTCCAATTACTTTTTATTTATTCAGTCTTAGGATGTGGGCATCTCTGGCATGGGCAGCATTTAGTGCCCATCCTTAGTTGCCCTCGAGACCAACCTGGCTCAGGTATGCTTTAACACGTTCATTTGCAATTGTTAACTTTGAGGGACAACACAGTTCACTTAAAAACAAATGTTTTCCACATTTAATGTTTGCTGTCAGCGCTTTGGCATCAGATGAAGAGATCACATCGATGATTGGCTAAGGCATTGGCAAAATAATAAATGTGGCGGCTGGAGGTATTTACTACATTATATAAAATAGAGAAATTCTCCGCATGTTTCAGCATGAGACATCCATGAATATATGCTTAATAAAGCATCCATTCTACTTCTAAAATCCTACTGCCAGGATGTAGCTATTCATCTCTTTCATTAATTATATTTACTAAGGTTATATTGGGCACGGTATCTAAATGCCAGAATATTTCAGTAAAGTTCCAGTTGTACCAGAGGCACAATATGTATTTCACCTCTCAATCAGTAGTGCCACATTGAAGTGACATCTTTAAGAAGCTGGTCTTTTGTAACACTCTCCACTTTGCCGGATGATTAATTTGTCAGATAATTCAAAGAGTGAAGGTAAATTTCGCAAGTTTGTGCTCCCAGGAAGGAAGGAAAATATAGAGATGTTGATTTTTCAATTAATGCTGCATTTGGTGATGGTGGATTTAACCTATTGAGTCATGGTAAATGTCTGTTCATTCTCTCCTTACAACAGCTCTGCAAATGTCCTTGGAGAAGTGTATGTGACTCAACTTGTGTTGCTCATCATCACCATTAACCTATCGACTGCCATGATGCCAATATATAGTTATTGCTGATGACACAAATCCTGAATAGTTATTGACATTGTACCTAATGTAAAAACCAAGCAAACAAATAACATATAGTAAAGAAAATAACTACCCATAACTAAGGAATTTTCATTTCAATGTTTCATTGTGCTATTAAAGGTAACGTCTCCATAATCCTAGATGGCCATACGCTGCTACCCCCTTAATAATAATATAATAATCATTATTGTCAGAAGTAGACTTACATTAATACTGCAATGAAATTACTGTGAAAAGCCCCTAGTCGCCACACTCCGGCACCTGTTCGGGTACACTGAGGGAGAATTCAGAATGTCCAAATTACCTAACAGCACATCTTTCGGGACTTGTGGGAGGAAACCGGAGCACCCGGAAGAAACCCAGACAGACACAGGGAGAACGTGCAGACTCCACACAATGGCCCAAGCGGGAATTTTTTGTTGCCCACCCTCTTCCCGTCCTCCCAGGAAGTGCTCAGCCTTTCACAGTGCAGGTTTCATGCTGGCTACCAGAGACCTCCACATTAATCTTGCCCAGGCGGTGCGGATCATCTTTGTGGGTGGTACATTCACCAAGTTTGCGAGGCCCTTTGGAATGACTGCTCTTTGTCTCACCCGATCTCTTTTACCATTGACTCTTTCCCATCGGCATCAATCTTTCTCAATCATCATTTCGTATTACCTGCCCAAGGAATACCAGCCATCTCTTCCTGAGCTTGGTCACCAGAGCTCTCTTGGTCTCGGATTTTACTCACATCGACTTGCCCAAGATATCTTCATTGTTCATCGCAGGAAACACAACCCAGCAGCCTCAATTCTTCTATTCATTGCTTTATGATTGCCCCACATTTGCTGGTATGTCACAATTGGTGTGATGCAGCATTGCAGTATTCACAGCTTTGTTTTCATGGCTAAATTTGAGTTGATTATAAATTGAACACATACATCCCTGTTCGACACCTCTTTTAATCTTCACAAAATCATTTGGATCATTCTCAACTTTTATGGCTGCAGTTTGTTCCCAATAAAGATTTCTTATCACTCTAAGGTCCTTGCCATCAAGGTCAAGAAGCTCTAACATGCTCATCAGTTCTTCATGTCTCACCTTATAAGATGCCTTCCTACAATCAATAAAACACATTAATACATCTTTTTTCATCTCTATCGCTCTTTCTGATATCATGTGCACCATAAAGATGGCATTTGTCATTCCTCTATCTTCTACAAAATCACATTGAAGAGCTGAAATTTCTGGCTTCATCTTGCTCATGGCCTTTTTTGTATCAGCATTCAAAGAAGGATCTTAGTAATGTGATTCACCAGACTTTCAGGAGTGCAATAAATATTGATTTACTTATGTCTTCTGGAATTTCTCCTGTATCGTAAACTTTTTAAAAGATGAGAATCAGTTTGTCTATTCCAAAGTCTTCGAAACTTTTAATTTGTTTGGTGCATGTTTCATTTGGGCCTTTGACTTCATTGTTGTTCAATTTATTGCTGTTCTTATCTTGCCTTTCATGGGCAATCCATGTTTTCTTTAATTATTGGCTCTTCTTCTTGCCTGTTGCCCTCACGTAAGTCTTGTATGCATTCAGCCCATTCTGCAAGAGCTTGGTCCATTTCCTTGATAATTTCCTCATGCTTCCCTTTGATACATGAGCCAAACATGCAGCCAGCCTTTCCATGATTTCCTTGTGCATTGTTCTCAACGCTCTGTTTTTCATTTTTCTATACCTTCACATTTTTTGTTCAATCACTTTTCCTTCTTTAAGACACATTTTTGTTTGATTCTTTAATCCAATTCCTGATATTTGCATATCAGAACAGTACGTGTGCATTAAGTTGAAATGTCAAGGCACAGTTCCATTTTCCCAGAGGATACTTTGTTCATTTTATATCTTCACAAACACTTTTCTCCCCTTTGGGAAATAGTGGGGATGTATTTGAAGGTGTAGCAGCTTGGATATGAATCTGCTTGACCTGCTTCATAAACGCTCCTGCTGTGACCAACAAGCCCTGCAATTGGACTTGAACCCAGAGCTTTTGGCTTAGAGGCAGGCTGTGCTAACTATTAAGCCACAAGACCTCCCCCGAAGGCAGCAGATGTTTGGAACAGGTCACCAGCTTATGCACTGAGTGCTGGCATTCTGCAAAACCTCAAAAGAAAATTGGCCCAATCTTAAGCTAGGCAGAGATCATAGGTGTGATTTAACGGCAGCGTCCACGCAGCGTGGATCCGGGCACACCAGTTAAATAGCGGAGCGGCCAAAATTGGACTTGCGCCGGGCACAGATTGGTTCATGATCCAACCGGCCTGCTCCTGGCGGCGGGTTCTCGACCCTGCTGACACCAGTTGACACCAATTAAGACCAATCTCTACCTCATTAGCGAGATGGAAGTCCCATCGAACAGTTTCCTGGGAACTAAGTGAAAGTTCATGTGGGCACTGTTTAGGACGCCTTTTTAAAAACAGGAACCTGATGCAAAGGCTGCTGAGGGGAGTTGAGGTGAGTAGCCATTTCCATTCCCCAGGCATGCAGCCCAGGGACACAGGAGCTGCTTCCCCAGTGCCTGGAGAGGGATGGATGTCCCCCCCCCCCCTCAAAGGGGAATGGGCCTGGTCAGGGGGCTGGGCATCAAAGGTCAGTGGTTGTCCCTGAGCTGGGGAGTGCAGCACCACTTGAGAGCTGTGGTGCTCCCATAACTAACAATGCCAATTCCTTATTAGCACTAGCCTTCAGCTGTACAGCTAGAGGCTGCTCACAGCCAAAGGGAGTTAAAGTGACCATCAGCATATAACCAAGAACAGGGCTCTGTTCTGGAAGTGTTTGGTAGGAGAGTCAGTGCATTTTCTTATGAGGAAAATTTGGACAAACTGGGCTAGTTTCCACTGGAGTTTAGAAGAAAATGAAGAGTAAGAGGAGACTTTACTAAAGTATAGCAGATCCTGAACGGTCTCGGTAAGGTGTACGTGGAAAGGATGTTTCCTCTTGCAGGTGAGTCCAGAACCAGGGGGCACTGTTTAAAAATGAGGGGTTGCCTTTTAGGATGGAGACGAGGAGAATGTTTTTTCTCTCAGAAGGTTGTGTGACTTTGGAATTCTGTGCCTCAGAAGGCAGTGGAGGTGGGGTCATTGAATATTTCTAAGGTGGAGGCAGATCGATTCTTGTCAGGCAAGAAAGTTAAAGGATATCGGGCATAGATGAGAATGTGGAATTTGAAAGAGGCAACAGATTAGCCATGATCTTATTGAATGGGCACAGCAGTTGGAGAGGAATTTTGCAGGTCCTTCTCCTTATTGATTTTTAATTTTATGGTGGGATTCTCCGCCCCGCCGCACCCGTTTTCTGGTGCGGCACGCCCCTGCCGACAGCGAGATTCTCCGTCCCGGCAGCCGGCCAATGGGGTTTCCCATTGTGGACACCCCCACGTCATCGGGATATCCGAGTGCGCTGCCGGCAAAACGGAAGATCCCGCTGACGGAGAATCCAGCCCTAATCTTTTATTTGCCTCTTTCCATTAGATTACCTTGCTGCCTTGGGTCAGGGTGTATCTATTCATAAGATTTCTGGCATCACGATGGTATGGGACAGATCTGATGGATGAAATGGTAATTTTCTGCCTATTATTTGCAAATCTTTTTTAAGAATAATAGGTAGGCAACTCTTATGCTGAGATGATCGTGTTGATGACCCCTATGCTATAAGGGCTGAAACCCATCTTTCAGTGTAATCGTTTAGCTCCAAGTTTATTCTATCAACAAAAGTTGTTCTGCATTTCAACAATCTGCAAACTTCCAAAAAGGTCACACAGAATAATAAAGTGCTCATACATTGGACACCTTTTCTCTTGAGTGAGCAGAACATTCTTCAACTGATAGTCACTTTGAACTTTGTCCCCTGTTTGCATAAATTAAAAACACATAAAAAATCCCCAGATGAAGCAAGAGGGTTGAAATTTGCATCAAACTGTGATTCATATGCAGGTTGGTATCCCAGTACACTGAATCATTTGGAGAAATTGTATTATGATATTTGTCTTACATGCAATCATAGATTTCCTATAGTTTAATGCAAACCCCACGAGGTTCACAAGAATGATCCCTGGAATGAAAAGCTTGTTGTATGAGGAATGGTTGAGGACTCTGGGTCTGTACTCGTTGGAGTTTGGAAGGATGAGGAGGGATCTTATTGAAACTTACAGGATACTGCGTGGCCTGGATAGAGTGGACGTGGAGAGAATGTTTCCACTTGTAGGAAAATCCAGAAGCAGAGGACACAATCTCAGACTAAAGGGACGATCCTTTAAAACAGAGATGAGAAGGAATTTCTTCAGCCAGAGGGTGGTGAATCTGTGGAACTCTTTGCCGCAGAAGGCTGTGGAGGCCAAATCACTGAGTCTCTTTAAAACAGAGATAGAGAGGTTTTTGATCAATAAGGGGATCAGGGGTTATGGGGAGAAGGCAGAAGAATGGGGATGAGAAAAATATCAGCCATCATTGAATGGCGGAGCAGACTCGATGGGCCGAGTGGCCTAATTCTGCTCCTATATCTTATGGTCTTATGGTCTGCTTCATATCAATGTACTATTTGGCTCCAAGCCAATTATACCCACAGAATGTAAAACTAGCAAATAAAGCCACAAACATCATAGAAAGGAACTTCAATCCCCTTTGTCCCAGATTACCTCAGACAGAGAACAGCTCAGGATGGCAACAGTTGAGCACAGCAACTGAAATTGGGTTGCAAGTGCTCCAGATTGCAAACAACCTCCACCAATGGGCTGAATTTTGACAGGGCAGCTTCGGCCATTTTGGGAATCATGGCTGCAGTTTAGACCTATCTACCAATTAATTAGTTGCCATCAGGGGCTCCCATACCGTTAAAAGATGGAAGCCTGCAGCCAAGATATGAAGGCCAATTGGAGGCCCAGCATCTATTGGGCGCAGTGAGGTTGACAAAGTGCCCGTGGGACAAGGTGAATGGAGTCAGGAGTTACTGGGGTCAATCGAGGTAAGTGCCAGGGAGGGAGAACAGTTGCAATCCCCCCCAAAAACTTAATTTTCAGGTGGTCTAAATGCTGTGTAGATAAAATATGCAACTGCGCTTGTTGGTAACTCAAAGTAATATTCTAAAAGATCGTTTTCAAAAGTCACTAATGGTTGACCATCACAAGATTATTCTGTGCCTAGCTATTCCGTGGCACTTCTAGGAGGTGTCCTCGTAAACTGGTGTTAAATGCAACATTTGTAGAAATTAATTTTGAAGACCCATTGCATGTGATTCAATGTTCAAGTTTTTAAGCACGGGTGGGGGGGGGAATTTTATTTGATTAAACGTTATCGTGGAAAACAAAATAATTTAAAATCTGTCACAAATTGTTCCAGCTTTTAAGTGCCAAGTATCAAAAGGAATACTTTGGGTTTGATTGGATTTGTTTTATCGTCAGATGTACCGAAGTACAGTGAAAAGTGTTGTTCTGTGTACAGTCCAGACAGATCGTCCCATACATGAAAAAAAAACATGGGACGTACATAAATACACAATGCAAATACATTGGTACAAGCAATGGGTGAGCATACGGAGTGTAGTACTACTCAGTAGAGAAGATATATGAAAAGATCAGTTCAGTCCATAAGAGAATCATTCAGGACCCTGGTAACAGCGGGGAAGAAGCTGTTTTTTAACCTGATAGTGCATATTCTCAGACTTTTGTATCTCCTGCCCGATGGAAGAAGTTGGAAGAGAGAATAACTCCGGTGGGAGGGGTCTTTGATTATGCTGCCCACATTCCCAAGCTAGCGGGAGGTGTAGACAAAGTCAATGGATGGGAGGCGGGTTTGTGTGATGGACTGGGCTGTGTTCACGACTCACAGTAGTTTTGTATGGTCTTGGGCCGCGCAGTTGCCCTACCAGGCTGTGATGCAGCCAGATAGGATGCTTTCTATCTGTAAAAATTGGTAAGAGTCAACATGGACATGCCAAATTTCCTTAGTTTCCTGAGGAAGTATAGGCACTGTTGCGCTTTCTTGGTCATAGCGTCGACGTGGGTGGACCAGGACAGATGTTTGGTGATGTGCACACTTAGGAATTTGAAGCAGTCAACCATCTGCATCTCGGTCCCATTGATGCAGACAGGGGTGTGTGTGATAACCTGAGACATTCAGAACATGTTGAAATATTCCAGAATATAATATTTTTTTTTGCATACATCGCTGTTAAGTTTGAAAAACTGTTTAGGGTTGCTGCTATGTGGGAATGGATGGAACATGGCATTGGCCAGTGAGCTGGTGCCATTTACAGGCGACTGCGGTGCAAATAAAACAACGCTATTTCAAACGGTGGTCAAGAAAACACCAGACCTAATTTGCTTGTGTTATCGTCTGAACAAAGCTGTTGGATCTAAAGCAAAACAAATAGTGAAGCAACAATGTTCAGTACAAAAAAATAAAGGTTTGAAAAGAAAGGCAAAATTATGTCCATTATAATCCTCGGGTAAATACGGGAAATATAAATGACTGGATGGGTCATCATTTGCAAGCTGGTCATACACGAGTTCTGAAGCTTCAAGTAATAATTCCATGGTAAACACCACTGAAAGAATGCATTATTTACGCTCATTTGCTCTTGGGAATGTTTTAAAAGTAAATGTTCTACTTCAGTGAAAACTAATGGCACATAAAGATGACATTAATCAATGACATTCTAAAACAAATCTCTGCAGGACATTCCAGCGTATAGTTTTCAACATGAATAAGAAAACAAAATGGTGTGATAAACAGAGAATCACAAATTTGAAACTGGACCAAGTTCATGAGCTTTTCTTTGAATATTTATTTACAAATTATTATACATGAATTGTGGCCTTGGTACTGGGAACTCACCGTGGGGTAGAAAATTGCCGAATCAGCAGCCATTCATTGAGAACATTTAAATAAATGCAACAGTTTAAACCTCTGCTTTTGCGGTTAGAATTTGTTGTGGTATTCCTGAAGCAGCAAATGTTTTCCAGCTCCTCCCCTATTCTTGCACCATTGCCAGGTGAGTGTTAATTGCACATCAATTAGATGTTAATTATATTCAGGTGGAGGGAATGAATTGGGGCTTACCCGTGCTTGTACACAAATACCAGTTTGACAGAGGGCTACATGTACACAAGATCAGTTTGAAAGAGAGCTCTATAGATGCCGGACCAGTATATACACAGGACCATTCCGGAAAAAGACAGTCTGTATAAAGGGCCAAGCTGAAAGAGAGCAAGTGTGTTGGAGGTGCGCAGTGTGTGACGTGTATCCCTGCAAACAAAAAATAAATGAATAATTTCAGTGTTATGTCCTTCACTACCTGGCTACCTGAATTCTGACACTGAGGCACTGAGAAATTTACCTAATGTGCTGTCGCGATGAGATATTGATCTGCACACTGCATAATTTTGAGAATCGTGAATAAAGTTAGCTTGCATTTATAAGTTTTTATCCCAGCCGGAGGCATCACACTGTACAATCGGCTGATTGTCCAAGCAAGAGGGTTGAGGACTGATAGAAATTTAATGTCGTGACTGATCAGCATACCCAATGTGATCTGCCAGCTCTGATTACATTTCAGCTCCTCTCAGGAAAATGTTTATTTTCAGGCCCTTGCCTCGCAGTAGAGGTAATCCTCGGAAGGTTGGCGCAAATGGCGCCGATTCTCCGGTCCTCAGAAAATCGCCTGCCGGCGTTAGACCGGCGCTGCGGGAACAAAATGCTGCGAATGGCGATTCTCCCATATGGTGCAGCATGTCAGAATCCCGCCCTTATTTCTTTTTCCCCACCCACAATACACCACGGAAGATTGTTGAGTGGAACAGACTTTGACACCTGCCCACTCATTGGAGATGAACGTCAAACAGGGGTCTTCAACAGGCGTTGGGCATCTTGAAAATGTAGACAAGGAGCTGAACACTTGTTCTACACGTTCATCCAGAAAGCCTGAAACCTGGACCCCACACATTGAGCAGCAGAGATTGAGGGTCAGTCAGTCCACAGCGAAACCTGCGCCTATTTTATGCCTGAGGAAGTGCGCAATGCAACTCAATCTCTACCCTGCTAATCCCACATACCAAGCTTCAGAGTCTCAGCCTAGGCTTTGATGGCATTTTTGTCATCCTTTCATTATTATGCAAAGATAAGTTCAAGAAACACAGCACTGTATAATTTATATTAATCTTTTGTGTGGTGCGTTAAAATAACTTATCTGTCATGATATCCATATTAACATATCATGGTGCAATCACACACACACACTAATGGACAGGTAGATGGACCAACCAACACACACACAACATCACAGCCAATCACCAGTGAGAGCACACGCACTATAAAACAGGGAACACCACAGTTCCTGCTCATTCTAACAGGAGATAGCTCAGAGCACAGAGCTCACAGCGCGCCACTCAGACATATACCATGTGCTGAGTGCCTCACTAAGAGAGTGCCAGGGCTGGGTCCACAGGTTAGCTGGTGAAGTACGAACCACAGCCAGAAGTTAATAGTTATTATTGTACAGAATAATAAAACAGAGTTGTACCATCTACAACCTTGTTGGTTCGTTTGTGTATCGGAACACCCAACACGACACTATCTACTGAAGCTAGATCATTGTCCGCTAAAATATAATCCTTTAACATGCATACTACATATAGAAGATCAGTATTTTTACTATTTATCAAATATTTCAGAATTTTAAACACTAATTATGAACATGTAGGCCCAAAAAGAATTTTAGCCACCCAATATGCACACAGGTATACAATTATAAACCATCCTCACAGAGATTTGAGGGTTTTTTTAAACAACAAAATTTACAAACATCAAACTTGTGCATGGTAAATACTGACTGCAAACTTGTTCAGAGTCAAGTGTCGCTGACTCAGATATTCTTAACGTCACCTTTCAAT
The DNA here is from genome assembly GCF_047496885.1 of Scyliorhinus torazame. Classification (NCBI taxonomy): domain Eukaryota; kingdom Metazoa; phylum Chordata; class Chondrichthyes; order Carcharhiniformes; family Scyliorhinidae; genus Scyliorhinus; species Scyliorhinus torazame. The sequence continues at coordinate 184,590,907 of NC_092718.1, forward strand.
GTAACCTGAGATTTGGGTGAATAAATCAAGCAAAATGCCGTTGATCCTTAATTTAAGATTTTAAATCAGTAATATCCTTTATTGCATTAGAGAGTCATGTGTGAAAATCTGCACCCCAGATCCTAATGATGCTATTGAATATAGATATGAAAATCATTATGAATATGAAATTCAGCCATCGCACGGTCTTGTTGAAGCAGACATGTATTCTAAAGTATTTACGGCTCATTGCCCCTCTAGTTCAATGTCACAAGCTGTTACGCTCTAAAAGATCTGTGAGCAGCTGAATGCAGTCATCATTTCCTGCTAACACCAGCCTGCCCCTTTTGAATTCCCCATGAATTGATCAGCGGCTCGGCGCAAAGATCAGACCCTGATGTTATTTTCGAGGAAACAGATGGCAGTCGGTTTACCTCTGGAGCTAACAAATCTTGAAAAACAGAAATTAAGTTTCCAGGTGTGTGGGTGACGGGAGAAGAAACCTCCCGCCCCCGAGTGAAGCAATTCAATTTGCGCCATGTTTCATTCCTTTTTGTACTTACTTAAGGGCTTATCAAAATTGTCAGCTTTTATTTTCGCACACGAGAACAACTTCGGCTGAAAGAAGCTAATTGGTTCATTGAGCCTCGTCCTTTTAATACTCCGAGTCTCCCAGCCGAACATTTGACTGCATTTTGAACACCCCCTGAGATTTTCCGTCTCTCTGAACCTGTCTGGAAGATTAATCAATCTGTGGGGTTCATATCAGTTATATAATGTATTTCTCACCGACTTGAATTTACAGGGCGGGATTCTCCACCCAGCAACGCTCAAATCGCAACTGGGCGGAGAATCTGACGTCAGTGTGCCCAATGGATTACCATGCTGCGGTGCCTCGGTAGCGGCGTGAGTGCATTGCACGCAGGCGTGAACTTGCAAATTGTATAGTATGGGCATTAGCATTTCATGAACAGGCCTGACCTGGTATTTTCCGGCTTTCTGCAATGTTCTGCCTCTGCCAGGCGGAAGTGACGGCCGCATGGTTCACTACGGTATTTAAAATCAGGAAACAGGCACCGTGGCCGATGTGGGAGAGAGAGGAGTTACCAAAGACGCAGCAGTGGGCTGCCAGTTGTCCCACTGGCCAGGGGGAATATGCCAGGGCTGGGGAGAGTGCAGGGGGTGACCAGGAGATGGGCCGTGGGGTCGCGGTGACCCCCTGGAATCAGGGTGTCCAGGCACAGACCGGCATTGCCGTGGTCTGTAAGGCAGCCATCTGACTGCACACTCCAATGACTTGCCACTGTGCCCCGTAAATTGCAGAGCGCCACCGGCCATAAAGGTGCCCCCCACACCCACCCAGGTCACCCCTCCTAGGAGCCCACAGACCCCAGTCAACCCATCAATGGGATGGGCATGGCCCAGCACAGCCCATGGCCCACCAGATGTTGGCACACCCCAATGCACCCATCCGAGGCATTGCCACACTGCAGGGGCAGCAGGGGAGCGACAGAACATCCGGTGGACACCTGTGGGTGTCGGCACGCTCCGTAACATCCTGCCCTTAGCAGGGCAGATGTCCCCCCAGTGACACCCTCAGCTAGCCACCCAGCAGAACCACCGGCTGTCACCAAGTCCCTAGACAAGTAGACACGACCAGTGCACCGCACAAAGGACCCACAGCACACCACAGCCAAGGTCCCAACAGATGCCCAACTCCTGGCTGTGTCCCACCTGTGGGCACTGCTGCACACATACCATCAAGCATGGTGCCAGTCGGTGGCACACTGCATCCACACCCCCCTGCCACCACCTGGTGCCATCCTGCAGTTGGGGTAGCACATGGCTCACCCACAATGAATGCAACAGGAGGGCGCAGGACGGGGCCGTAGAGCGTACCACTGAGATGGGTACCCCAGCGGCAGGGATGGGTGGTGGGGTCAGGGGCCCCCAATTCCAGGCACTGACAAGGCCAGGGGTGCGGTATGGATGGAAAAGTGTTAGGGGGAATGGCTGAGGGTGGGTGTGGGAATGACGGGTGGGGGGGGGGACATGCAGGGGCAGGGGCACTGTGTGGCCCATGGGACCTTGTTGGGCACGGGAGTACTCACCATGCTAACATGTCTGCCCTTTACCCCCTGCAGAGAATGGACTTTGGTGTCAAACCAGGAGTGGTTGGCAGCCTTGGCAGATGCAATGAAGCTGCATGGGCAGGAGCTGCTCAGGGGGGACCCTGCAGAACTGCAGCCTGCCCTAGAAGATGCAGGAGCCAGCAGGTGATGATGGAGAGTCGGCCGCCCAACAAGCTGAGGTTGAGGTGGGTCCGAGGCCTTGTGTATATCAACAGCGCCTGTCAAACGAGGACCTGCCATGTCGAGCATGCCGCCACTGACTATGGTTAAGTAGGAAGACCATGAGACATCTGTGCCGGATCATGATGCATCTGGAATCGCGGCGGTATGGGGGAGGACACCCGCTCATGGTGGCCGTCAAGGTGATAGTCGCCCTATACTTCTTTGCAACGGGGTCCTTACAGGCACCGAGTGGGGAACTATCTGGAATCTCACAGACCTTCATGCACAAATGCATCTGCACTGTTATGGAGGCCCTGTACGCCCAGGTGGCACAGTACATCCACTTTGATATGAACCTAGCCCACCAGGTAGCCTGGGCAGCGGGACTCGTCGCCATCGCTGGAATGCCCCAGGTCTAGGGGGTGATTGATGGGATGCGTGTCCCTTTACGAGAAGCACCACATGAGGGGGTGCCCTTCATGAACTGAAAGGGATTCCACTCACTGAACATGCAGTTGGTGGGTGACTACCGGCTGCACGGGATGCACGTCCTAGCAAATGTTTTGCTTCCTTGAAGAGGAACCAATTGCAGAACCTCCAATGCTGCTGACTGCAGAATTGCTTGGTTCAAAATAGGCTGGGCATTGAACCCAGCATCATCCTGAACTGAATCAAGTGATGTTGCAAAGAATGAGGAGACTGATTGTTAGGGGCTGCACTGCCTCAGTGGTATGTGGATATGAACCTGGAATCCAAGCACTGCATGTGTGACAGCTCAACTGAAGCTGGCTCAATTTCATTTGGTAAATACTATATTAGTTTGAATTGGAGCCAAAATGAGGCAGTGTTACATCAATACATGTAATGAAATAGGTCACAGTGCACATTAGAGAGCTGCTTATGGTGACTTTCAGAGCTGTGACTATTCACACAAATGATGCTTTGAAAAAATCAAAATAAAACAAGTTCTCCATAGGTCAGGACCCTCCTAATGATTTTTATGGCTCCTCTGAAAAGCAGTCTCCATACAGATGGCCTCTGTAGCTCATATCATTGACAGGTAATTTCAATCCTCCATTATTTACACATGCATTTTAAGGAGCATAAACTGAATTGGAAATTGAATGTGACTGAAACTTAGCCTAATTAATACCACTTTCAAATATGTCTGTTCCTTTCTGAAGGAAGAAGTCTGTGCATATTTATATCCTATGATGGCTCACTAGAGGAATGTGTTGGTGTCATCTGACACAGGGAAGGAATATTCAAGCAAAGGGCTAATGTAATTCAGGTCATGGTTCAACACCAGCTTCACGCACACCCATATTTTAAGGTCACCGAACTAATTTTCTGAGAAATAGAAATGGCAAATTGCTAAAATATTACCTGGAAATGTTTTCTTCCACCATGAGGACACAAATTCCTGTAAACATCTGCCTGTAGAGTCGCATGGTTCTCTGACATGTCCAGGTAACTCCGCCTTTGATTGTACAGCCTATGCTAAAGATGCGGCCTCTGTTGACTTGCTGCCACTCTCCTCTCTCTTCTACCTACCGGGTGGGGCGGTCTGCCCTTCCCAAGCAGGATGTTGCTCCCCATCGCCACAGGACCCAACATCTTAAAGTCATGCTCCTATTGCCAGCTGCGACCTTCCTTGCTCTCTGGTGGTGCTACAGTTGTGTCGGGACACCATTCTGCCTCCGCCAATACCCCTGCAATACCAGAATGCTGGTAATCCTCTGCACTCCTTGAGTACTTAGTCACCACTCTCCCTGCAATCTGTGCAGACTTGTTGGCATCTATGTGTCAATCGCTAAGAGCCGCCTCAGCTGCACTCCCTTTAAGCATCCACTTAATTTTTTGGGTCGACCATGACTGAATCCCCACCTCCAACTCCATGCATTTGGTCTGCCCTTGATCAAATGTGCAAGCCATGTGACTACACCAAAATCTCAATCAGCTCCTCACCGCCTTATTTGCACTTGTTAGTGGATCAAATGGGTTTTTGGTCCTGGCTCCCCCATGCCCTGTTGACGTCCGGCTGTTGCAGGAGCAGTGATGGGAAACTAGAACATAGAACATTACAGCGCAGTACAGGCTCTTAGGCCCTCAACCCGTTGCGCCGACCTGTGAAACCACTCTAAAGCCCATCTACACTATTTCCTTATCGTCCATATGTCTATCGAATGACCATTTGAATGCCCTTAGTGTTGGCGAGTCCACTACTGTTGTAGGCAGGGCATTCCACACCCTTACCACTCTCTGAGTAAAGAACCTACCTCTGACATCCGTCTTATATCTATCTCCCCTCAATTTAAAGCTGTGTCCCCTCGTGCTAGACATCACCATCCGAGGAAAAAGGTTCTCACTGTCCACCCTATCCAATCCTCTGATCATCTTGTATGCCTCAATTAAGTCACCTCTTAACCTTCTTCTCTCTAACGAAAACAGCCTCAAGTCCCTCAGCCTTTCCTCATAAGATCTTCCCTCCATACCAGGCAACATTCTGGTAAATCTCCTCTGCACCCTTTCCAATGCTTCCACATCCTTCCTATAATGCGGCGACCAGAATTGCACACAATACTCCAAATGCGGTCGCACCAGAGTTTTGTACAGCTGCAACATGACCTCATGGCTCCGAAACTCAATCCCTCTACCAATAAAAGCTAACACACCGTACGCCTTCTTAACAACCCTCCCAACCTGGGTGGCAACTTTCACGGATCTATGTACATGGACACCGAGATCTCTCTGCTCATCCACACTGCCAAGAATCTTACCATTAGCCCAGTACTCTGTCTTCCTGTTAGTCCTTCCAAAATGAATCACCTCACACTTTTTTGCATTAAACTCCATTTGCCACCTCTCAGCCCAGCGCTGCAGCTTATCTATGTCCTTCTGTAACTCGTAACATCCTTCCGCACTGCCCACAACTCCACCGACTTTAGTGTCATCTGCAAATTTACTCACCCATCCTTCTACACCCTCCTCCATGTCGTTTATAAAAATGATAAACAGCAGTGGCCCCAAAACAGATCCTTGTGGTACACCACTAGTAACTGGACTCCAGTCTGAACATTTCCCATCAACCACCACCCTTTGTCTTCTTCCAGCTAGCTAATTTCTGATCCAAACTGCTAAATCACCCTGAATCCCATGCCTCCGTATTTTCTGCCGTCGCCTACCGTGGGGAACCTTATCAAACGCTTTCCTGAAATCCATTTACACCACATCAACTGCTTTACCCTCATCCACCTGTTTGGTCACCTTCTCAAAGAACTCAATAAGGTTTGTGAGGCACGACCTACCCTTCACAAAACCGTGTTGACTATCTCTAATCAAATTATTCCTTTCCAGATGATTATACATCCTATCTCTTATAAACCTTTCCAAGATTTTGCCCACAACAGAAGTGAGGCTCACTGGTCTATAGTTACCGGGGTTGTCTCTACTCCCCTTGTTGAACAAGGGGACAATATTTGCTATCCTCCAGTCTTCTGGCACTATTCCAGTAGACAAAGATGACTTAAAGATCAAAGTCAAAGGCTCAGCAATCTCCTCCCTAGCTTCCCAGAGAATCCTAGGATAAATCCCATCCGGCCCAGGGAACTTATCTATTTTCACACTTTCCAGAATTGCTAACACCTCCTCCTTATGAACCTCAAGCCCTTCTAGTCTAGTAGCCTGAATCTCAGTATTCTCCTCGACAACATTGTCTTTTTCTTGTGTGAATACTGATGACAAATATTCATTTAGCACCTCTCCTATCTCCTCGGACTCCAAGCACAGCTTCCCACTCCTGTCCTTGACTGGCCCTACTCTTACCCTAGTCATTCGTTTATTCCTGACATATCTATAGAAAGCTTTAGGGTTATCCTTGATCCTACCTGCCAAAGACTTCTCATGTCCCCTCCTGGCTCTTCTTAGCTCTCTCTTTAGGTCCTTCCTAGCTAACTTGTAGCTCTCGAGCGCCCTAACTGAACCTTCGTGCCTCATCTTTACATAAGCCTCCTTCTTCCTCTTGACAAGTGTTTCGACTGCTTTAGTAAACCACGATTCCCTTGCTCGACCACTTCCTCCCTGCCTGACAGGTACATACTTATCAAGGACACGCAGTAGCTGTTCCTTGAACAAGCTCCACATTTCCATTGTGCCCATCCCCTGCAGTTTTCCTCTCCATCCGATGCATCCTAAGTCATGCCTCATCACATCATAATTGCCTTTCCCCCAGATATAACTCTTGCCCTGCGGTATATACCTATCCCTTTTCATTCACTAAAGTAAACGTAATCGAATTGTGGTCACGATCACCAAAGTGCTTACCTACCTCCAAATCTAACACCTATCCTGGTTCATTACCCAGTATCAAATCCAATATGGCCTCGCTTCACGTTGGCCTATCTACATACTGTGTCAGGAAACCCTCCTGCACACATTGGACAAAGACGGACCCATCTAAAGTACTCGAACTATAGCGTTTCCAGTCAATATTTGGAAAGTTAAAGTCCCCCATAACAACTACCCTGTTGCTTTCGCTCCTATCCAGAATCATCTTTGCGATCCTTTCCTCTACATCTCTGGAACTTTTCGGAGGCCTATAGAAAACCCCTAACAGGGTGACCTCTCCTTTCCTGTTTCTAACTTCAGCCCATACTACCTCAGTGGACGAGTCCTCATCAAACGTCCTTTCTGCCACCGTAATACTGTCCTTGACTAACAATGCCACCCCGCCTCCCTTCCCTTAGCTTACTGAAATATCTAAACCCCGGCACCTGTAACAACCATTCCTGTCCCTGCTCTATCTGGCATGTTGGCTGATGTAAATACTTTCAGTTGCACCTGCCTCTGGTCCTGCCCCCAACAGGAGATTTAAAAAATCCATCCCTACCTACGTATCTCTGTGAGGATTCTTTAATCTGATTGGTTGAACAGCTGCTGTGCTGCTTGTCCTGGAACTGTACACCAACAAACCCACCAGAGATTTGTTGGCAGCTGTCCATGAGGTGAATGTGAAATGTGGAGTTCTGATGACATGGAAAGAAACCCAACACTGTATCTTCAAAACATTATCCTTGTTGCTTTTCACTTTTTCAAGAACTGGACTTTTTGTGCTGAACAAAGGAAATTAAGATGGCTACTACAAGTCACCTGATTACAGGGTCGGCTCTTTGTCTGGGAGCTATCCCCAGGAGTTTCAAGAACAAAATAATGATTTTCTCAGCTTCTGGAATTTCACACTACATTTTACAAACCCTTTGTAATTGACGGAAGCAGAGAATGTTCATTTGGCAGAGAATGTCAGTTGTTTAAACAAATTGGCAACTGACACCGCAACACCTTAGACACCCTCCTCCTGACCCTGGCACATATGGTGGGCAGTGGGCAGAAGAAGGTGGCACCTCGCCACATGGGACACCAGAGCAGCAACCGAGCCCACCCAGGCCCGGTCCCCACAGAATACGGCCGCCACAGGGGACCCCGGTCACAGGGCAGGAATCGCACCAGGCCACCTCCACTCCTGATGGATCATCTGGAGATCCACCTAGATGTAGCTTTAGGGCCCATAAGGCCAGAAAAGTAGACACCAATTAAGTTACCACTGGGTGCAGGGCAATGTTTAGTGATAGGGGCTAGAACACGTATTTGCATTTATGTTTTCGCATTAAACACCTGTGCACAATGTTACAATATGCCTCAGTGCTCTGTCAGAAGGGAGTGAAGGGTGGGCTGGTCTGAGCTGGCTGCAGAGGACATGTGGTTGGGGAGCAGATGGGGAATGGGCAGACATTGTGGATGGGCTTGGCTCAGGGACCGCAGTTCAGCCAGCGCTCACCGCTCCCCCAACCCCCCTGCCCACAGCCCCACCTCCGGCACGCCAGGGAATCGATGGGATCATGTGATGGAATGGCCAGCTCCCTTGCAGGGATTACCCAGGTGGATGGTGGAAATTGCTACCGTGGGCAGGAGTCAGACGTTGTTGAATGATGCAGAGGGCCTCTGGTCCTGGCGCCTGGTGTTGCCCATGCCAGTGTGCCCCCCTGCTGGCCGGTACGTTTGGTGTTGTTCGTGGCGCTGACGGCCTCTGCCACCTGCGCCCAGGCATGGCGAAAGGCGGTGGCTGGCAGCCGGGGTACAGGGTGGCCCGCCTCTCCTCCACAGCACCCAACAGGGTCTCAAGCCGACGTTCGTGAATTCCTGGGCCGCTCCCATTGCTGCCACCTTGTTGGCTGGGATGGTGTGCGTGGGGAGTGAAGTGTGCTTATGAGGGTGCAGCTTGTCGGCCTCCTGAGTGTCAATCGCAAATCCAGCGAATCCCGCACCATTTCTCATTGGAATCAATTGTGTTCCACATGGTGCTGGAGCTAGCCCCTTAACAGTCGCTGAATTGATCCAGCGAACTCCACGAATGCTGCCCTGGTGTCAACACTCAGAAACGGAGAATTCCGCCGAGTAATTTTATCATGTTTAACTTCTCACACAGGTCAAGCCTGCATATATACTGGTAAGTGCATCCCATGTGCCAGAATATAGCAAATATCACATTTCTACACTCCCTTTATAATAGGGCTAGGAGTTTTTTCATGTAAAATGAAGTTATCAATTGCCTGGCATTTCACTTTTTTTCTAACACTCCCAAGTGTGTCAGACAAACCATTAATGGTACAAAGAGCCAGATATAGTTTTTTTATATGACCCTTGCTTCCTGTTGGCATGAATGGAAAGAAAAAGCTTCAGGCTTCACGCTGAGGGTGTGATGATAATACCAGCATGCTATGGAAAAGTACTAAAAGTGTCTGTGACATTGAAGTCACAGTATGCATCATCTTGCATTTTATGACTACTGGTTTTCCAAGGTTTTTTTTTCTATTTTAATCTAGATTTCTGCTGCTGTGCTTCCAGAGTACAATGAAGTCTGTTGATTTTTTACATTGTTTTCACACGGTAGATAGGGAACTCTACTCACCTAAAGGGCGTGGCCTAGCGGCCTCGTTCGCCATGGGCATAAATCACATTATGGCTGCTAGATCCCGCGAGCTGGGTTGAGCGCCTCTTAAAGGTGGTGTCCTGATCTCTGTAGAGTGGCTTTGCCCCTAGATCCTCTGTGCACTAAGTGCCAGAAAATTGGGTCTGAAAACTCGGTGAACAGTCAGAGGCTGACACTGACAGATTTTGCGAAAGTTCCACCCATAATTCCTAAATTTGCCTTTGGCCAGTTTGAATCTGTTCATCCTGTACTTCTATCATTTGAAGTAATGTTAGGGATTTATTCTTTTACAACATTTATTATTTCACAGCTATGTCGCTGCCATCTCCTTTATAGCAATCCAGATTCTCCCAATAACTATATGAAATGAAATGAAATGAAAATGAAATGAAAATCGCTTATTGTCACAAGTAGGCTTCAAATGAAGTTACTGTGAAAAGCCCCTAGTCGCCACATTCCGGCGCTTGTTCAGGGAGGCTGGTACGGGAATTGAACCGTGCTGCTGGCCTGCCTTGGTCTGCTTTCAAAGCCAGCGATTTAGCCCTGTGCTGGTGGAGTCAACCTGTTGGATTGTATTTGTACATTTTCAATATCCCCCCAAGAGCAGCCAAAACCGGACAGAGTTCTGAAGTTGAGTGATTAGAAGTACTGCACAGGTTTAACATGATACTTTAAAAAATATTTTACACCGCAAAATGTTGAAACTCAGTGCAGCCCTGACGTTGCACGGCCATTTTTGCTCAGGTACAACATAGTTTACACTCCTTAGTAAGGCCAAAAGAGAAGCACATCTCGAGAGTTAAATTAGTGCTCTGGCTCCATAATTATAGCAAGAAGACTGAAATCACCTCCAGTTACCTTCTGCTGCCAGCTGAGTTGCAGAATAAGTGCCACCTGCTTGACTTGGCAATGCTTATATGTGTGTGTTTGTGTGTTCTTTATTTCTTTCTTAATATTATGTTTATGTTCTGCTTGAATGAATAACACACAAGAAACAATAGTGACGCTTTCATGAGGTTAAAAGAACGAGGATTTAGTTTTGGTTAAAGATTATACCAGGGTGAAATTGGTCTACACGAGTAGCCTGTTTTATACCTTGGCCAATTTTATTTTCCATTGACTGGAGTGCAGAGCAATTGGGGGTAAAAACAAATGATTACAAAGACTTATCATAGGAAAGGAAACTCAGGTTCAAACTAGGAAAATGTCAATTATAGATAGACATCGGGAAGTTATTCTTCACACGGAGACCGATCAAGAAATAGGGCTGGATTCTCTGGTCGCCGACGGCAAAATTACGTTCGGCGGCGAGCCGGAGGATCCAAATTCCCAACAGAATCGAGGGCAGCGCCACTTTCGTGATGCTCCACTCCCTCTAAAGGGGCGTAGTCCTAGCGCCATGTATCCACGGCCTCAGGCCATTGCCTGAGGCTCGCCCTCCGATGCTCCGCCCCCGACCGGCCGAGCTCCCAACGGCGTGGGTCTCTCATGATCTCACCTGTCGGGAGCTCAGCGTGGCGACTGCAGACTCAGTCCAGCGGCGCCACAGTCGGGGGAGGGCCGATCCGCAGGTAGGGGAGACATGGCGTGTGGAATCGAAACAACACATCTTCAAATAAACTAAAAGCAATGTTCAAAGTTACAAAATAGAAATGGGTAACCCACTTATATTCAAGTAAGTCAATGGGCCGCATTATACTTCACAGTGGTAATGTCCCAAATTTGAAAATACTACTGTATTCTTTTGGAGAGATATACAAGTTATCACCACTTTAACTCCTGTCTCTATTTTGTTTGCCATTGTGGTATTCAAATAAAGTCGGCCCGTACACACACCCCAGGAAATATGCTTCATATTTCAAAACGTGTCTGCAACTGGTCTATAGAATACCAACTTCACATAAGGAACCAACCAGTCATTCATGCAAATTTCCTTTGAGGAAAAGAAAGTTGCTAGAAGGTGATTTTCCCACTTCATGTGACATTGTGTGGATACGGAGAAATCGAGAGGCAGTTCACGAAGCACATGGAGGTACTGTTGAGGGAGATGATGGCTGCGATGAAGGAGTGGGTGGAGGAGGCGATTTCCCCGCTGAAGGCGGCGGTGTTGAAGACTTCGGCCAAGGTACGGGAGCAAGGAGAGAGGTTAAAGGTGGCTGAGGAGGCTCTGTCGCAGCACAATGACCAATTCACCTCGATGGTGAGGAGCTGTGGAGGGTGGCGGAGATTAACAAAGGGCTCACAGCCAAGGTTGAGGACCTAGAGAACAGGTCGAGACCAAAACGTACGGATCGTGGGCCTGCCTGAGGGGGTGGATGGCCCGACACTGATCGTGTACTTTGCAAAGGTGTTGGCAGAGTTGTTGGGGAAGGGGAAGACCCCTCCCAATATGAGCTGAAGACTCATCGGTCACTCAGGCCTAAACCGAAAGCAAATGAACCACCGAGGGCAGTTATAATTTGCTTCCGAAAGTCTCACGTCAAGGAGAAGGTCCTAAGTTGGGTGAAGCAAAGGCGTGAGGTGAAGTGAGAAGGCGTTGGTATCCGAATATACCAAGATTTGACAGTAGAATTGGCGAGAAGGCGGGCAGCCTATGGATGGGTAAAGGCTGCACTCTACAGTAACAGTGTGAGGTTTGGTGTGGTCTCCCCGGCGAAGTTGAAGGTGACACACAGCTCGAGGGATTTCTACTTCGAGATGGTGGAGGCGGTGGAGGCGTTCGTCAAAGACGAAGGATTGGGACTTGTGGTAGTCACCACTGTTTGTATAATACATGCATTAGAGGTAATATGGTAAAGCTCCTGTACTACAGGTATCGGGGTGGATCCCTGCCTGCTGGCTCTGCCCAGTAGGCAGAGTATAAATGTGTGTGCTCACCGAGCTGCTGCCATTTTGTAAACAGCTGCAGGAGGCAACACACCTCTGTTTAATAAAGCCCCGATTACTCGCTACTCTCGTCTCATCATAACTGATAGTGCATCAATTTATTAAACAGCGATATTACAGTGATGGAACTATGCATCAAGCCAGATCGCTTACAGCTGCACCCTCAAGCAGACAATGCCACGTCAGCCTTCGACCATTGGCTAGATTGCTTTGAAGCCTACATCAGATCAGTGACAGAACAACCCTCAGAAGCACAGATCTTGCACTCACGGGTGAGCTCCGATATTTTTCCCCTTAACTGGGATGCGCCCAACTACACTGAGGCCATGGCGCTTCTGAAAGGGAACTACATCCGGCCGCTCAACAAACTCTATGCCAGGCACCTCCTGTCCACACGGCAACAACTCCCCAATGAGTCATTGGACGATTCCTGGCGTGCCCTGCACATCCTGGCGAGGAACTGCGAATGCCAGGCAGTTTCGACCGTTGAACATACTGAACTCTTAATCAGGGACGCTTTTGTTATGGGCATGGGGTCGGCGTACATCCGCCAGCGCCTCTTAGAAGGGGGTACGCTCGACCTCGCGCTGACCAAGCAACTCGCGACCTCACTAACGGTAGCCTCCCGTAATATACAATCGTACGCCCCCGACCGCACGGCGCCCCCCTCATGGACATCGTGGGCCCCACCAGCGGCTGCCCCCAGCCAACCCCAAGCCTGCACCACGCGGCAGCCAGCCAACCCGGGGGGCCCAAGTGTTATTTCTGCGGGCAGACAAAGCACCCCCGGCAGCGCTGCCCGGCGTGTAGTGCAACCTGCAAGACTTTTGGAAAGAAGGAACATTTCGCTGCGGTGTGCCAGGCCCGGTCGATCGCCACTGTATCCAGGCCAATTGTTCCTGCACGTCCCACGTGCGACCCGTGGGCGCCGCCATCTTCCCCCCATCAGACCTCGTGCGGCCCGTGGGTGCCGCCATCTTTAATGCCATTTTGGACAGCGCCTCAGGACCCCTGCTCGTCGGGCACTTCATCTGGCCCACTCATCGCCCGCCACCGCCGCCGACCAGCCCAGGGCCCACCAACACCAGCCGCAGCTCACCTCCATCATGCTCGACCAGTCCCGGCCGCACAACCTCGCAACCGCGACGACGGCGGTGAAAGTCGATGGCCACAAGACACCTTGCCTACTCGACTCTGGGAGCGTGGAGAGCTTTATCCACCCATCTACGGTAAGGCACTGCTCCCTCGTGGTACACCCCGTTACCCAGCGAATCTCCCTGGCCTCCGGATCCCACGCCGTGGAAATCCGATGATACTGCATTGCCACACTCACCGTCCAGGGCGTAGAGTTCAGCAACTTCCGGCTCTACGTCCTCCCCAACCTCTGCGCTGCCTTGCTACTCAGCCTGGACCGTATGTGGCCTCACGACCCTTAAGGTCGACCCACCTTCCCTGTTTGCAAACCTCACCCCGGATTGCAAACCCATCGCCACCAGGAGCAGACAGTACAGTGCCCAGGACAGGACCTTCATCAGATCGGAGGTCCAGTGGCTACTGCGGGAAGGTATCATTGAGGCCAGCAACAGCCCCTGGAGAGCCCAAGTGGTAGTTGTAAAGACTGGGAAAAACACAGGATGGTTGTTGACTACAGTCAGACCATCAATGGGTACACGCAGCTCGACGCGTACCCCCTCCCATGCATATCTGATCAATCAGATTTCACAGTATCGGGTCTTCTCTACAGTGGACCTGAAATCTGCCTGCCACCAGCTCCCCATCCGCAAGGCAGACCGCCAATACACTGCGTTCGAAGCAGACGGCCGCCTTTACCACTTCCTTAGGGTTCCTTTCGGCGTCACTAATGGGGTCTCGGTCTTCAACGGGGGATGGACCAAATGGTTGACCGGTACGGACAGCGGGCCACCTTCCCGTACCTGGATAATGTCACCATCTGCGGCCACGACCAGCAGGACCTCGACGCTAACCTTTTCAAATTTCTCCACACCGCCAACCCCCTGAACCTCACGTACAATAAGGAGAAGTGCGTGTTCAGCACCAACCGCTTAGCCATCCTTGGCTTTGTTGTGCAAAATGGAGTTCTAGGGCCCGACCCCGACCACATGCGCCCCCTCATGGAACTACACCTCCCCCACTGCCCCAAAGCCCTCAAACGATTCCTGGGGTTCTTCTCCTATTATGCCCAGTGGGTATAACTATGCGGACAAGGCCCGCCCACTCATCCACTCCACAGTTTTCCCCCTGACGGCCGAGGCCCACCAGGCCTTCAACCGTATCAAGGCTGACATCGCCAATGCCGCGATGCATGCGGACCCTCCCCTTTCAGGTCGAGAGCGATGCATCAGACGTCGCTCTGGCCGCCACCCTCAACCAGGCAGGCAGGCCCATGGCATTCTTTTCCCGCACCCTCCATGTCTCTGAAATTCGGCACTCCTCTGTCAAAAAGGAGGCCCAAGCCTTCATAGAAGCTGTGCGGCATTGGAGGCATTACCTGGCCGGCAGGAGATTCACTCTCCTCACTGACCAACGGTCGGTTGTCTTCATGTTTAACAACACGCAGCGGGGTAAGATCAAAAATGATAAAATCTTGAGGTGGAGGATCGAGCTCTCCACCTACAACTACGAGATTTTGTATCGCCCCGGTAAGCTCAACGAGCCCCCGATGCCCTAGCCCGAGGTAAATGTGCCCCTGTCACCCAGGGGTCACCCGGTCCTTTCACTTCATAAAGCGGAAGTCATGGCGGTCACCAGGGACCGCCAGGTCTGCGCGGAGTGCAAACCGCACTTCTACCGGCCAGACCGTGCGCACCTGGTGAAGGCCTCCCGCCCCCTTTGAACGCCTCAGCATGGACTTCAAAGGGCTCCTCCCCTCCTCCGACCGAAACACGTACTTCCTAAACATGGTCGATAAATACTCCAGATTCCCCTTCGCCATCCCATGCCCTGATATGCCACGGTCATCAAAGCCCTCAATAGCATCTTCACCCTGTTCGGTTTCCCCGCTTACATCCACATCGACGGGGATCGAGGGCAGGTAGAAGTAGAAAGAAGTTGAACCGTGACGTCACAACCTGCAGTGAAAGAGCGCGAGCAGAGCGGTGGAGACTCAGTGAAAGAGCGCAAGGAGAGCGTTGGAGAGTCAGTGAAAGAGCGCAAGGAGAGCGTTGGAGAGTCAGTGAAAGAGCGCGAGGAGAGCGTTGGAGAGTCAGTGAAAGAGCGCGAGGAGAGCGGTGGAGACTCAGTGAAAGAGCGCGAGGAGAGCGGCAGAGACTCAGTGAAAGAGCGCGAGGAGAGCGGTGGAGACTCAGTGAAAGAGCGCAAGGAGAGCGTTGGAGAGTCAGTGAAAGAGCGCGAGGAGAGCGGTGGAGACTCAGTGAAAGAGCGCAAGGAGAGCGTTGGAGAGTCAGTGAAAGAGCGCGAGGAGAGCGGTGGAGACTCAGTGAAAGAGCGCAAGGAGAGCGTTGGAGAGTCAGTGAAAGAGCGCGAGGAGAGCGGTGGAGACTCAGTGAAAGAGCGCGAGGAGAGCGGCGGAGACTCAGTGAAAGAGCGCGAGGAGAGCGTTGGAGAGTCAGTGAAAGAGCGCAAGCAGAGCGGTGGAGACTCAGTGAAAGAGCGCGAGGAGAGCGGCGGAGACTCAGTGAAAGAGCGCGAGGAGAGCGGTGGAGACTCAGTGAAAGAGCGCAAGGAGAGCGTTGGAGAGTCAGGGAAAGAGCGCGAGGAGAGCGGTGGAGACTCAGTGAAAGAGCGCAAGGAGAGCGTTGGAGAGTCAGTGAAAGAGCGCGAGGAGAGCTGTGGAGACTCAGTGAAAGAGCGCAAGGAGAGCGTTGGAGAGTCAGTGAAAGAGCGCGAGGAGAGCGGCGGAGAGTCAGTGAAAGAGCAGCAGGGACACAGGATAAAAGAGCGTGAGGAGAGCGGCGGGGACACAGGATAAAAGAGTGCGAGGAGAGCGGCGGGGACACAGCTGCCGGAGAAGCGGCCTTCAGATTTCCGGCGGGAGCAGTGGCCAGGGGTCTGTCGGGAAGGTACGTTTTCCTCTTTAACTCTTTGTGTGTTGGTAAGTATTGTGATTGGTAAGTAAAATCTTTATTCCTTTCACTTATTCATTATTTGATATATTTGTAATCAGTTAAGGTAAAGTGTAAAAATGGCAGGAGATCCCAGACCCGTGTTATGCTCCTCGCGCTCAGTGTGGGAATTCAGGGACGCGGCCGATGCCCATGACTCCTTCATGTGCGGGAAGTGTGTCCAGCTGCAGCTCCTGTTAGACCGCATGACGGCTCTGGAGCTGCGGATGGACTCACTTTGGAGCATCCGCGATGCTGAGGAGGTCGTGGATAGCACGTTCAGTGAGTTGGTCAAACCGCAGATTAGGATTGGTGAGGGAGACAGGGAATGGGTGACCAAAAGGCAGAGAAAGAGCAGGAAGGCAGTGCAGGGGTCCCCTGAGGTCATCTCCCTCCAAAACAGGTATACCGTTTTGGATATTGTTGGGGGAGATGACTCACCAGGAGAAGGCAGTAGTAGCCAGGTGTGGTAGTATGCATTAGGAGTCATGTGGGACTGTGAAGCCGTGATGTAATTGGCTGACAGATCCCGGGTCCTGGTTGGCCGTTGACCTCTAGCTCCGCCCTGAAGGCGGAGTATAAGAACCAGGAGTCCTCCCCCGCAGGCAGTCAACTACTGAACTGCGGGGGAACAGTCACGCTTAATAAAGCCTCATCGACTTCACTCTATTCGTCTCTCGGAGTTTTTGTGCGCTACAATTTATTAAGCGTGACTAAAGGACTATGGAGCTCAGGATCATCCCGGAATGCCTGAGGATCAGCCCCCACGCAGTGAACGCAGCAGCAGCTTTCAAGCACTGGCAGACTTGTTTCGAGGCCTACCTCAGAACGGCCCCCGGCCGGGTCACAGAAGACCAAAAACTACAGGTCCTGCACTCGAGGTTAAGCACGGAGATTTTCTCTCTCATCGAAGACGCAGAGGATTTCCAGACGGCGTTCGCAGCACTAAAAAGTCTCTATGTTCGCCCAGTAAACCAGATCTACGCTCGCTATCAACTCGCAACGAGACGGCAAAGTCCCGGAGAATCGATAGATGAATTCTACGCCGCGCTACTAATTTTGGGACGGGCCTGCAGCTGCCCGCCGGTGAACGCAAATGAACACACGGACATGTTAATGCGCGATGCTTTTGTGGCAGGTATGAACTCCTCCCAAATCCGCCAAAGACTTTTAGAAAAAGAGTCGCTAGGACTCTCAGAGGCACGGGCCCTAGCAGCCTCCCTAGTAGTGGCCGCGCGAAACACCCGCGCCTACGGCCCCGACCGCGCGGCAGCCCATTGGGCTCCATATGCACCCATCGCGACAAACCCCCCCCCCCCCCCCCGGACACCCCACAGGCTTGCGCGGTTCAAACGCCAAGTCGCACCGGGGGAGCCCGCTGCTATTTCTGCGGCCAGGCGAAACACCCCCGGCAGCGCTGCCCGGCCCGCGCAGCGATCTGTAAGAGCTGCGGGAAAAAGGGCCATTTCGCGGCTGTGTGCCGGTCCCGGGAGGTCGCCGCGGTCCCAGGAGAACAGGGAGCCCTGCACGCCTTTTACGCTCCCCAACCCCCCCCCCCCAGCGCCCCATGTACGACCCGCAGGCGCAACCACCTTGGGTCCCGACCACCGCTCTCCCCGGAGAACAGGGAGCCCTGCACGCCTTTTACGCTCCCCAACCCCCCCCCCCCCCGCGCCCCATGTATGACCCGCCGGCGCTACCACTTTGGGTCCCGGCCACCGCTGTCCCCAGAGAAGAGGGAGTCCTGCGTGTTCCTAATGCTCCCCAACCCCCCCAGCGCCCCATGTGCGACCCGCAGGCGCCGCCATTTTGGGTCCCGGCCACCACGAGGGGAGGAGGGGCGCCGCCATCTTGGACCACCCCAGACCTGTACGACGCATGGGGGTGGCCATTTTGTCCACCCCCGCCGCCATCTTGTGACCCCCCAGCCATGTGCGATGCATGGGGGCAGCCATCTTGTTCACCCCCGACACCATCTTGGACGGCAACAACGGACCCCAGCGTCGATGGCTCCACGGGGTTCGAATAAGACACTCAACCATTACAACCACGGCTGGCTTCAATGACGCTGGACCAAGCACGGCCCCGGACGCTCCAGACGACGACGACAACGGTGCTGATAAACGGGCACGAGACACCATGCCTGGTCGACTCCGGGAGCACAGAGAGCTTTATCCACCCCGACACGGTAAGACGCTGTTCTTTGACCATCCGTCCCAGCGCACAAAAGATTTCCCTAGCTGCAGGATCCCACTCCGTACAGATCAAAGGCTTCTGCATAGTTACCCTAACGGAGCAAGGGAGGGAGTTCAAAAACTACAGGCTCTACGTCCTTCCCCAACTCTGCGCCCCCACATTACTGGGATTAGACTTCCAGTGCAATCTACAGAGCCTAACCTTCAAATTTGGCGGCCCAATACCCCCACTCACTATCTGCGGCCTCGCAACCCTCAAGGTTCAGCCCCCATCCTTGTTTGCAAACCTCACCCCGGATTGCAAACCCGTCGCCACTAGGAGCAGACGGTACAGCGCCCAGGACCGGACCTTCATTCGGTCCGAAGTCCAGCGGCTACTGAAGGAAGGCATAATCCAGGCCAGCAATAGTCCCTGGAGAGCACAGGTGGTAGTAGTAAAGACAGGGGAGAAGCAAAGGATGGTCATAGACTATAGCCAGACCATCAACAGGTACACACAGCTAGACGCGTACCCTCTCTCCCGCATATCCGACATGGTCAATCGGATTGCCCAATATAAGGTCTTCTCCACCGTGGACCTCAAGTCCGCCTACCATCAGCTCCCCATCCGCCCAAGTGACCGCAAGTACACAGCCTTCGAGGCAGACGGGCGATTATACCATTTCCTAAGGGTCCCATTTGGCGTCACAAACGGGGTCTCGGTCTTCCAACGAGAGATGGACCGAATGGTTGATCAACACGGGTTGCGGGCCACGGTCCCGTATCTCGACAATGTAACCATCTGCGGCCACGATCAGCAGGACCACGACGCCAACCTCCAAAAATTCCTCCAGACCGCTAAAGCCTTGAACCTCACGTACAACGAGGACAAGTGCGTTTTTAGCACCAACCGGCTAGCCATCCTGGGCTACATAGTGCGCAATGGGATAATAGGCCCCGACCCCGAACGTATGCTCATGGAATTTCCCCTCCCGCACTGCTCAAAAGCCCTAAAACGCTGCTTGGGGTTCTTTTCATACTATGCCCAGTGGGTCCCCCAGTATGCAGACAAGGCCCGCCCCCTAATACAGACCACGACCTTCCCTCTGTCGACAGAGGCTTGCCAGGCCTTCAGCTGCATCAAAGCGGATATCGCAAAGGCCACGATGCGCGCCATCGACGAGTCTCTCCCCTTCCAGGTCGAGAGCGACGCCTCCGATGTAGCTCTAGCGGCCACCCTTAACCAAGCGGGCAGACCCGTGGCCTTTTTCTCCCGAACCCTCCACGCTTCAGAAATCCGCCACTCCTCAGTGGAAAAGGAAGCCCAAGCCATAGTGGAAGCTGTGCGACATTGGAGGCATTACCTGGCCGGCAGGAGATTCACTCTCCTCACGGACCAACGGTCGGTAGCCTTCATGTTCGATAATGCACAGCGGGGCAAATTTAAAAACGACAAGATCTTAAGGTGGAGGATCGAGCTCTCCACCTTCAACTACGAGATCTTGTATCGTCCTGGAAAGCTGAACGAGCCGTCCGATGCCCTATCCCGCGGCACATGTGCCAACGCACAAATTAACCGCCTCCAAACCCTCCACGAGGACCTCTGCCACCCGGGGGTCACTCGGTTCTACCACTTTATTAAGTCCCGCAACCTCCCATACTCTTTGGAGGAGGTCCGTACAGTCACAAGGAACTGCCACATCTGCGCAGAGTGCAAACCGCATTTTTTCAGGCCGGATGGTGCGCACCTGATTAAGGCTTCCCGCCCCTTTGAACGCCTTAGTCTGGATTTCAAAGGACCCCTCCCCTCCACCGACCGCAACACATACTTCCTTAATGTGGTGGACAAGTACTCCCGCTTCCCATTCGCCATCCCCTGCCCTGACATGACCGCGGCCACAGTCATTCAAGCCCTGAACACCATATTCACACTGTTCGGTTGCCCCGCATACGTCCACAGCGACAGGGAGTCCTCCTTCATGAGTGACGAGCTGCGCCAGTTCCTGCTCAGCAACGGTATAGCCTCGAGCAGGTCGACCAGCTACAACCCCCGGGGGAACGGGCAAGTAGAGAGGGAGAACGGCACGGTCT
Source organism: Scyliorhinus torazame (assembly GCF_047496885.1). NCBI lineage: Eukaryota > Metazoa > Chordata > Chondrichthyes > Carcharhiniformes > Scyliorhinidae > Scyliorhinus > Scyliorhinus torazame. Next base: position 184,611,398 of record NC_092718.1, read on the forward strand.
GGAAGACCGTCCTACTGGCCCTACGGTCCAGGGACCTCCCGGTTTCACGGTGGCAGGAGGTCCTCCCGGACGCCCTCCACTCCATCCGGTCACTACTGTGTACTAGCACTAACCAAACGCCTCATGAGCGCCTCCTTGTCTTCCCCAGGAAGTCCTCCTCTGGAACATCACTGCCGACCTGGCTGGCGGCCCCAGGACCCATCTTGCTCCGAAAACATGTGCGGGCGCACAAGTCGGACCCGTTGGTCGAAAGGGTTCACCTCCTTCACGCGAACCCGCAGTACGCTTACGTGGAGTACCCTGACGGCCGACAGAACACGGTCTCCCTGCGAGATCTGGCGCCCGCCAGCAACACACACACCCCCCCGACACCAATCACCCCCTTCCTGCCACCGCCGCACCCCGCGACCGCCCCCTTCCCAGGAGGATCGGTCCTCCTCCCAGGCCCGACCAGGAGTGAAGCCCAAGCTGAAACCGTAAGGCTCCCGGAGACGACAACACCGGAACAAGCACCACCACCACCACCGGGGCCGAGGCGATCAACACGGACGACCAGACCGCCCGACCGACTCGTGGCGTCGATCTAACACTACAATATGTGGACTTTTAACGAGAACATTTTGTCTTTTTCTCCTGACGATTACTGTAAATAGTTTGAAACAAAAAAACCTTGTACATACTGTAATAACATGCGAAAGTTTTCCTCCCAGGACCAGCCTTGTAAACTCTTACCACCATGCGAAGCATCACCCCGCCGGGTTCATTTTTAACAAGGGGTGAATGTGGTAGTATGCATTAGGGGTCATGTCGGACTGTGAAGCCGTGATGTCATTGGCTGACAGATCCCGGGTCCTGGTTGGCCGTTGACCTCTAGCTCCGCCCTGAAGGCGGAGTATAAGAACCAGGAGTCCTACTATTTAACCTACTGGTTCAAACTATTTACAGTAATCGTCAGGAGAACAGTCACGCTTAATAAAGCCTCATCGACTTCACTCTATTCGTCTCTCGGAGTCTTTGTGCGCTACACCAGGCTCATGGCACCGTGGCTGGCTCTGCTGCACAGAAGGGCGGGAAAAAGACTGGCAGGGCTATAGTCATAGGGGATTCAATGGTAAAGGGAGTAGACAGGCGTTTCTGTGGTTGAAAACGAGACTCCAGAATGGTATGTTGCCTCCTGGGTGCATGGGTCAGGGATGTCTCAGATCGGCTTCAGGACATACTGACGAGGGAGGATAAACAGCCAGTTGTCGTGGTGCATATAGGCACCAACGATATAGGTAAAAAACGGGATGAGGTCCAACAATCAGAATTTAGGGAGTTAGGAGATAAGTTAAAAAGTAGGACCTCAAAGGCAGTAATCTCAGGATTGCTACCAGTGCCACGTGACAGTCAGAGTAGAAATTCAAGAATAGTCAGAATGAATACGTGGCTTGAGAGATGGTGCAGGAGGGAGGGGTTCAGATTTTTGGAACATTGGAACCGGTTCTGGGGGCGGTGGGACCATTACAAATCGGATGGTCTACACCTGGGCAGGACTGGACAGGTCCTCGGGGGTGCTTTTGCTAACACTGTTGGGGAGGTTTTAAACTAATGTGGCAGGGGGATGGGAACCAGATTAGGAAGTTAGAGGTCAGTAAAGAGGCAGCAACTAAAGCCAGTAAGGTACAAGATAATAAACTCAATGTGACTAAGGGGAAGAGTAGACAGGGAAGAGATGATGAATGCAAAGGGACAGGTGGTCTGAGGTGCATTTCTTTCAATGCGAGAAGTGTAGCAGGTAAGGCAGATGAATTTAGGGCTTGGATTAGTACCTGGGAATATGATGTTATTGGTATTACTGAGACTTGGTTGAGGGAAAGGCAAGACTGGCAACTAAATATCCCAGGGTATAGATGCTTCAGGAGGGATAGAGAGGGAGATAAAAGGGGTGGAGGAGTTGGATCACTGGTCAGAGATGATATCACAGCTGTGATTAAGGAGGGCACGATGGAGGATTCGAGCACTGAGGCAATATGGGTAGAGCTAAGAAATAGGAAGGGTGCAGTAACATTGTTGGGACTTTACTACAGGCCTCCCAAAAGCGAGCATGAAGTAGAGGTACAAATATGTAGACAGATTATAGAAAAATGTAGGAGCAAAAGGGTGGTCGTGATGGGAGATTTTAACTTCCCCAACATTGAATGGGACTCATGTAGTGTTGGAGGCGTAGATGGAGCAGAATTTGTAAGGAGCATCCAGGAGAGTATTTTAGAGCAGTATGTAAATAGTCCAACTCGGGAAGGGGCCATTCTGGACCTCGTATTGGGGAATGATCCCGGCCAGGTGGTTGAAGTTTCAGTCGGTGATTACTTTGGGGATAGCGATCACAATTCCGTAAGTTTTAGAATACTCATGGACAAAGACAAGAATGGTCCTAAAGGAAGAGTGCTAAATTGGGGCAAGGCCAAGTATAACAACATTCGGCAGGAGCTAGCGAATGTGGATTGGGAGCAGCTGTTTAAGGGTAAATCCACATTTGAAATGTGGGAGTCTTTTAAGGAAAGGTTGATTAGAGTGCAGGACGGACATGTCCCTGTGAAAATGAGGGATAGAAATGGCAAGATGAGGGAACCATGGATGACGGGTGGAATTGTGAGGTTAGCTAAGATGAAAAAGGAAGCATACATAAGATCTAGGCGACTTAAAACTGATGAAGCTTTGGAGGAATATCGGGAAAGTAGGACAAATCTCAAACGCGCAATAAAGAGGGCTAAAAGGGGTCATGAAATATCTTTGGCTAACAGGGTTAAGGAAAATCCCAAAGCCTTTTATTCGTATATAAGGAGCAAGAGGGTAACTAGAGAAAGGATTGGCCCACTCAAAGACAAAAGAGGGAATTTACGCGTGGAGTCAGAGGAAATGGGTGAAATTCTTAATGAGTGCTTTGCATCGGTATTCACCAAGGAGAGGGACATGACGGATGTTGAGGCTAGGGATGGATGCTTAAATACTCTAGGTCAAGTCGGCATAAGGAAGGGGGAAGTTTTGGGTTAAAAGGCATTAAGGTGGACAAGTCCCCTGGTCTGGATGGGATCTATCCCAGATTACTGAGGTAAGCGAGGGACGAAATAGCTGGGGCCTTAAGAGATAACTTTGCAGCATCCTTGAGCATGGGTGAGGTCCTGGAGGACTGGAGAATTGCTAATGTTGTCCCTTTGTTTAAGAAGGGTAGCAGGGATAATCCAGGGAATTATAGACCTGTGAGCGTGACGTCAATGGTAGGCAAACTGTTGGAGAAGATACTGAGGGATAGGATCTATTCACATTTGGAGGAAAATAGACTTACCAGTGATAGGCAGCATGGTTTTGTGCAGGGAAGGTCATGTCTTCCAAACCTAATAGAATTCCTTGAGGAAGTGACAAAGTTAATGGGAGGGAGGGGCTGTAGATGTCATATACATGGACTTCAGTAAGGCGTTTGATAAAGTTTCCCATGGCAGGTTGATGGAAAAAGTGTAGTCGTATGGGGTTCAGGGTGTACTAGCTAGATGGATAAAGAACTGGCTGGGCAACAGGAGACAGAGAGTAGTGGTGGAAGGGAGTGTCTCAAAATGGAGAAAGGTGACCAGTGGTGTTCCACAGGGATCTGTGCTCGGACCACTGTTGTTTGTGATATACATAAATGATCTGGATGAAGGTATAGGTGGTCTGATTAGCAAGTTTGCAGATGATGCTAAGATTGGTGGAGTTGCAGATAGCGAGGAGGACTGTCAGAGAATACAGCAAAATATAGATAGATTGGAGAGTTGGGCAGAGAAATGGCAGATGGAGTTCAATCCAGGCAAATGCGAGGTGATGCATTTTAGAAGATCTAATTCAAGAGCGGACTATATGGTCAATGGAAGAGTCCTGGGGAAAATTGATGTACAGAGAGATCTGGGAGTTCAGGTCCATTGTACCCTGAAGGTGGCAATAGAAGGTCAATAGAGTGGTCAAGAAGGCATACAGCATGCTTGCCTTCATCGGACGGGGTATTGAGTACAAGAGTCGGCAGGTCATGTTACAGTTGTATAGGACTTTGGTTAGGCCACATTTGGAATACTGCGTGCAGTTCTGGTCGCCACATTACCAGAAGGATGTGGATGCTTTAGAGAGGATGCAGAGGAGGTTCACCAGGATGTTGCCTGGTATGGAGGGTGCTAGCTATGAAGAAAGGTTGAGTAGATTAGGATTGTTTTCGTTGGAAAGACGGAGGTTGAGGAGGACCTGATTGAGGTCTACAAAATGATGAGAGGTATGGACAGGGTGGATAGCAACAAGCTTTTTCCAAGAGTGGGGGTGTCAGTTACAAGGGGTCACGATTTCAAGGTGAGAGGGGGAAAGTTTAAGGGAGGTGTGCATGGAAAGTTTTTTACGCAGAACGTGGTGGGTGCCTGGAACGCTTTGCCAGCGGAGGTGGTAGAGGCGGGCACGATAGCATCATTTAAGATGCATTTTGACAGATATATGAATGGGTGGGGAACAGAGGGAAGTAGATCCTTGAAAAAGAGAAGACAGGTTCAGATAAAGGATCTGGATCGGGGCAGGCTGGCAGGGCCGTAGGGCCTGTTCCTGTGCTGTAATTTTCTTTGTTCTTTGTTCCTTTATCATAGAATTTACAGTGCAGAAGGAGGCCATTCGGCCCATCGAGTCTGCACCGGCTCTTGGATAGAGCACCCTACCAAGGTCAACACCTCCACCCTATCCTCACAACCCAGTAACCCCACCCAACACCAAAGGCAATTTTGGACACTAAGGGCAATTTATCATGGCCAATCCACCTAACCTGCACATCTTTGGACTGTGGGAGGAAACCGGAGCACTCGGAGGAAACCCACGCACACACGGGGAGGATGTGCAGACTCCGCACAGGCGGTGACCCAAGCCGGAATCGAACCTGGGACCCTGGAGCTGTGAAGCAATTGTGCTATCCACAATGCTACCGTGCTGCCCATGATGAGTGATGAGCTGCATCAGTTCCTGCTCAGAAAGGGCATTGCCTTGATTAGGATGACCAGCTACAACCCCTAGGGAAACGGGCAGGTGGAGAGGGAGACCGGGACGGTCTGGAAGGCCGTCCTGCAGGCCCTGCTGGCTAAAAATCTCCCGGTTTCCCGCTGGGAGGAGGTCCTCCCCGACCCGCTCCACTCCATCTGATCGCTACTTTGCACTGCGACTAACAAAACCCCCCATGAACATTTCCTTGCCTTCCCCAGGAAGTCCACCTCCGGGGTTTTGCTTCCAACATGGCTGGCAGCTCCAGGACCCATCCTCCTCTGCTGGCACGTGCAGCTTCACAAGGCTGACCCGTTAGCCGAAAGGGTACAGCTGCTGCATGCGAACCCGCAGTACGCATACGTGGCATATCCCGATGGCCGCCAAGACACAGTCTCCCTCAGGGACCTGGCACCAGCTGGTTTCCCCCCCCCACTCCGATTGCCCCGGTGCCACCCATCCTCCCCCCCAGTGCACCTCACTACAATCCTGTCCCAGGACGATCCGTCCTCCCATTGGTTCCACCCGGGGATGAAGATGAGGACTACACGCTCCCGGAGTCACAGGCGACCAAGTCGGCGCCTGCATCACCACCGGGACTGCGGCGCTCACAGCGGAGGATCAAGGCACCCGACCGGCTAAATTTGTAAACTTCCACCAAACTGTACACTTTAAAAATTCTCACAAAGCTGTAAATAGTTTTTCCATCATCCCCGCTGGACTCCTTTTTTTAACAGGGGATGAATATAGTAGTCCCACTGTATGTATAATACGTGTATTAGAGGTAATACGGTAAAGCTCCTGTACTACAGGTACGGGGGTAGATCCCTACCTGCTGGCTCCGCCCAGTAGGCAGAGTATAAATGTGTGTGCTCACCGAGCTGCTGCCATTTCGGCAGCAGCTGCAGGAGGCAACACATCTCTGCTTAATAAAGCCTCGATTGCTCTCTACTCTCGTCTCGTCGTGATTGATAGTGCATCAGGACTGAAATGAGAGATGGGCGGGGTTTTGGACTTGGACTGTTGTTTTGTTTTATATTTAGTGGGGGGGGGAAGGTCTGGGTTTTGGGTTGGTTGAATGGGGTAGGGTACGTCACCTTTGTTTAGAGTTGGTGACAAGTACATTGGGCTTTGGGATTATGGCGGTCCTCTGGGGCACGGGTTTGCACTGTTTTTTTTGTTTTTCTGGGACTGGGTTATGAGTGAGGGGATTGGGAGGAGGGGGTCTGGGCAGCGAAGGTTGGCTAGTGAACGGGAGTGTGGCGGGGGGTGGGGCTGCGGTTGTTGGAACCTGGGCAAACAGCTTTTGTTGGGCCTGGGAAATGTGGGGTGATGGGATCGATACTGGGAGATGTGTTTGCAAGAGGAAGTGGCTGGGGGGATCCTGGGAGGGAGGAGGGGAGGGGTTCGATGGTAACAAAAGGAAGGGGCGGGTCAGGGCCGAGGGACAGGGCCCAGGTAATGATGATGGCAGATAGGAGACTCCGAGGGGGGGGGTGGGGGCGGTGAGGGGAGGGAGTTGAGAGACCCCATCAGAATAGTGACGTGGAATGTGAGGGGGTTAGGGGCTCGGTGAACAGATCGAGGATGTTCACATATTTAAAGAGCTTAAAGACCAATGTGGTGATGTTGCAGGAAACCCATTTGAGGGTGAAGGATCAGGTGAGGCTTAGGAAGGGATGGGTGAGTCAGGTGTTCGATAGCAGGGATCGGGGGGTATTGGTGGGCAAGAGTAATCCTGGAGGTGGTGGTGGATCAGGGGGCAGATACATGAGAGTGACAGCAGCATTGGAGGGGAGGTTGGTGGTACTGGCGAGCGTAAATAGCCCCAAATGGGATGACGCGGGGGTTGGGTGTGAGCAGCACCGTAGCACAGTAGTTAGCACAGTTGTTTCACAGCTCCAGGGTCCCAGGTTCGATTCCCGGCTGGGTCACTGTCTGTGCAGATTTTGCACGTTCTCCCCGTGTCTGCGTGGGTTTCCTCCGGGTGCTCCGGTTTAGTCCCTGATGCGACTATTAATTCACTCGAGACAAGAGTAGAAGTAAACAGTGGCTTTAATCAACTTAGAACAGTGCCTGCCTGCGACGGATCCAATACTGAGAACTGCCTACAGGTCGACTGCTCTTTATACCTCTCTTCAAGGGGAGGGGCCATGGGCGGAGCCCATACAGGCCCCAACATGTTCCCCTATGAATAATGCCGTACAATGGCCCATAGGAGGAGCCCACAAGGGCAACAGCATAGCACAGACACAGATACAAGTACAATGGTGGATTATTGGCATAATACATTCACCACAGTCCCACAGTCCAAAGATGTGCAGGTTAAGTGGATTGCCAATATAAATTGCCCTTAGTATCCAAAAGGGTTGGGTGAGGTTACTAGGCTACGGGGATAGGATGGAGGTGTGGGCTTGGATAGGGTACTCTTTCCAAGGGCTGGTACAGACTCGATGGGCCGAATGGCTTCCTATTCACTGTAAATTCTATGATTCTAATCCGGATGTGGATACCCATTAATGGTGGGTGGGGATTTTGGTGTTGGAACCGAAGGTGGACAGATCTCAACTGCACCTGCTGGCCCAGTCGGGGTGTAGCGAAGGTGATGGTTGGGCTCTTGAGGGAGATGGAGGAATGGACCTGTGGAGGTTCTTACACCCGAGGGAACATGAGTATCGGTCCATAAGGTGTACTCGTGGATTGCCTTTTTCATGGTGGGGAAGGCACTATTGGCTGGGGTCAGGTCAGAATACTCAACAATCATGATTTCAGATCATACTCTGCACTGGATGGGTGTGGTTTTGGAGAAGGTGATAGCCCAGAGGCCGGGGTGGAGAATGGACATGGGTTGTTAGCGGACCAGAGCTTTTGTGATAAGATTGGGAAGGTGATTAATAATAACAATCTTTATTATTGTCACAAATAGGCTTACATTAACACTGCAATGAAGTTACTCTGAAAAGCCAGTAGTCGCCACACTCCGGCGTCTGTTCGTGTACACTGAGGGAGAATTCAGAATGTCCAATTCAGCTAACAGCACGTCTTACCAAAAACCGGAGCACCCGGAGGAATATGTGGGGTTTAATTGCACAGGGTAGATTTCGCAGTCGGTGGTTTGGGAGGCTCTGAAGGTGGCAGTGACGGGTGAGGTGATCTCGTTCAAGGCTAAGGTGGCTACGGAGGAGAGGGAGAAATGCCAAAAACTGATAGAGGAGATTTTGGAGGTTGATGGGACGTATGCGGGGACCTGGCCAAGAGGAAGGAGTTGTAGGCTGGGTTTGACCAGTTGTCCACAGGGAATGCAGTGCGCCAGCTGAGAAGGGGGCTGTGTACGAGCCTTCTCCCCATATGCTGGAGGGAGGCAGTTACGAGGGAGATAGTTCCAGTAGAGGATAGGACGGGTAAATTGGTGGTGGCTCCGGAGCAGATTAATAAAGTATTTGAGGAGTTTTATAGGGAGCTGAATAGGTCGGAGCCACCGGAGAAGATGGATCACTGCCAGCCTCCCAGACGGTCTCGATCCACTGCAGTTTGCCTATCACCGCAACTGGTCCACAGCAGATGCTATCTACCTGGCTCTACAATCAACACTTGAACACCTCGACAACAAGGACACCTATGCAAGACTGCTGTTCATCGCATACAGCTCCGCCTTCAACACCATTATCCCGACAAGACTAATAACCAAATTCTACAATCTTGGACTTGGCCCCTCCCTGTACAGCTGGATCCTTGACTTCCTCACCAACAGACCGCAATTTGTCAGGATAGGCAACAGCACCTCCTCCACAATAGTCCTCAACACCGGAGCCCCGCAAGGATGTGTGCTCAGTCCTCTATCATACTCCCGATACACACACAACTGTGTGGCAAAATTCAACTCCAACTCAATCTATACGTTTGCGGATGATACGTCTGTGGTGGGCCGTATGTCAAAATCAGACTACAGGAGGGAGATAAATCATTTGGTTGCATGGTGTACCGAAAACAACCTCCTTCCAAATGTCAGAAAGACCAAGGAACTGATCATTGACTTCAGGAAGCGAGCACGGCACACACTCCCGTCTGCATCAATGGCTCCGAAGTGGAGATGGTCGATAGCTTTAAGTTCCTGGGGGTCACCATCACCAACAGGCTGTCCTGGTCCACTCACGTTGATGCAACAGTCAAGAAAGCCCAACAACTGAGGTCCCAGGTTCGATCCCGGCTCTGGGTCACTGTCCATGTGGAGTTTGCACATTCTCCCCGTGTTTGCGTGGGTTTCGCTCCCACAACCCAAAGATGTGCAGGTGGGTGGATTGGCCATGCTAAATTGCCCCTTAATTGGAAAAAATTAATTGGGTACTCTAAAATTTAAAAAAAAGAAACCCCAACAACGTCTCTACTTCCGATGGAAGCTAAAGAAATTTGGCATGGCCGCATCGACTCTCACAAACCTCTACAGATGTGCGATAGAGAGCATCCTATCCAGCTGCATCACAGCCTGGTATGGCAACTGCTAGGTCCAAGATCGCAGGAAACTGCAGAGTGTGGTGAACTCAGCCCAATGTATCACACAAGCTTGCCACCCCCACGTTGATTCTGTATACACCTCCCGCTGCCTCAGGAAGGCAGGCAGCATTATCAGAGACCTATCCCATGCAGGCATTGCCTTCTTCCAGACCCTTCCATCAGGCAGAAGGCACAGAAGTCTGAAGACCCGTACATTCAGACATAGGAACAGCTTCTTCCCCACAGCTACAAGACTCCTCAACGACTCCCCCTCGGACTGATCTGTTCCCTGTAAGAACACTATTCACGACGCCCTATGCTGCTCTTGCTCCTGTATTTGCATTGTTTCGCCCCTTGTTCTGCACTGTAACCAGTCACTGTTTGTCAATGTGCCATTTGTCAATGTTCTCTTTTGATTATTCTTTTTGTCTACTAAGTACGTGCTGTGTACGTTCCCTCGGCCGCAGAAAAATACTTTTCACTGTACTTCGGTACATGTGACAATATATCAAATCAAAATTAAAACAGATCAAATCTGGAGGAACGTGGGATGAGGGAGTTCCAAGGCTGGAGGAGGAGGATAGGGCAGGGTTGGAAGGGCTGGTGGGGGAGCAGGTGGTGATTGGGAGGATGCCAAGGCAGGGAAGGTGGCGGGGCCCAATTGGTTCCAAGTTAAATCTGCTAAGAAATTTAAGGACAATGTGGCACCGGTGATGGTGGGAATGTTTGAGGATGCGATAGGTAGGGGAGTCTTGCCCCAAATGATGGGGCAGGCTTCCATCTCGTTGTTACTAAAGAAGGACAAGGAACTTGTGGAGTGTGGGTCATATAGGCCCATATCTCTGCTCAATGTAGATGTCAAGATATTGGCAAAGGTGTTGGTGTCAAGGTTGGAAGGGTGTCTCCCGAAGGTTATTGGGGAGGATCAGACAGGGTTTCTGAAGGTAATGCAGTTGTTCTCGAACATGAGGATGTTGTTGAATGTGGTCCTTTCTCCAGCGGAGGGAAGGGGAATGGAGGTGGTGGTGGCACTGGACGCACAGAAGGCATTTGATCGGGTAGAGTGGGGTTACTTGATGGTGGTACTGGAGAGATTTGGAATTGGGCTGAGGTTTGTGGCGTGGGTGAGGCTGTTGTACAAGGAACCGATGTTCGCACTAACAGCATGCTTTCAGGGCATTTCGTAATACACTGGGGCACGTGACAGGGGTGCCCTATGTCCCCCCTCTTGTGTGCATTGGCCATTGTGCTAAGGAGCTCGGGGTTGTGGAAGGGGATAGTGAGGGGTGTCCCTATACGCCAATGATCAGCTGTTGTATATTTCGGAGGCGGGCACGTCGGTGAGGAGTATAATGGAGCTGCTGCAGAGATTCGGGACCTTCTCGGGGTTTAAACTGAATTTAGGAAAAAGCGAGTATTTTATGGTCTCCTCGCCACAAGTGGGAGCGGGGGTGGGGATGGGGGCTGCCATTCCGCTTGGCGGCATCCCAATTTAGGTATTTGGGAGGGCAAGTGGCCCGAGATTGGGCAGGGCTTCGGAAGTTTAATTTCACAAGTTTGGTGGGGAAGTTGAAGACCGACCTGTCAAGGTGGGACAATCTCCCTCTGTCGGTGGCTAGCCAGATGCAGGCAGGTTTGCCGCGATTCCTATTTTTATTCCAATATCTGCCAGTCTTTTTACCCAAGCTCTTCTTCGGGGGGGGGGGGGGGGGGGGCGGGGCGGTGACAAGTTGATTTCCTTGTTTAATGGGGGGGGGGGGGGGAAGGTGGCCAGTATTAGGAGGCTGGTTTTGCAGAGGGGATGACAGGCGGGGTGTTAGGCCTCCCAAATTTGCTGTACTATTATTGGACGGCGAATGCGGAAAAGGTGCAGGGCTGGAGCAAGGGGGGGGGGGCTCTGTGGGTAAAGATGGAGGTGCGCTCTTGTACAGGGTGGGTGTTGCAGATGCTGGCAACGGCACCTCTCCCGATGGCCCCTGGGAAGTACTCGGTGAGTCCGGTGGTGGTGGCCACATTGAAGATTTGGAGGCAGTTTCTTTGAAACTGGGGGCCGGTCAGGGGTGGACGGTCAGGGGATCATAATAATAATAATCTTTATTGTCACAAGTAGGCTTACATTAACACTGCAATGATGTTACTGTGAAAATCCCCTAGATGACACATTCCAGCACCTGCTCGGGTACACTGAGGGAGAATTCAGAATGTCCAAATTACCTAATAGCACGTCTTTCGAGACTTGTGGGAGGAAACCGGAGCAACTGGAGGAAACCCACGCAGACACGGGGAGAACATGCAGATTCCGCACAGACAGTGACCCAAGCCAGGAATCGAACCTGGGACCCTGGCGCTGTGAAGCTATAGTGCTAACCACTATGCTACCGTGCTGGCCATGGGTTCGAGCCTGGGGGGATAGATGCGAGGATTCAGGGATGGGACAAGAGGGGGATCAAGGGAATTAAGGATTTGTTCCTTGGGGGCGATTTGCGACCTTAGATGAGCTGGGAGAGAAGTATGGGTTGGCACAGGGGGAAGGGTTTAGGTACATGCAGGAGCGGGACTTTGCAAGGAAAGTCTTCCTGCCCTTTCAGATAGCGCCTGTCGCCTCGTTGTTGGAGGCGGTCCTGTCAGTGGCGTGTGTGCGGGGGGGCGGGGGGTAAAGCTTGAGATGGGGGTTGTTTTGGCAATCTACAGGAGGCTCCTGGAGGAGGATAGGGTGTCCATGGAGGGGGATTAAGGCAAAGTGGGAGGAGGAGCTAGTGGTGGGGCACTGGCAGAAGAACTGTGGTGTGAGGTGCTGCGGAGGGTGAATGCCTTGACTTTATGTGCGAGGTTGGGGCTGATATAGCTGAAGGTAGTGCACAGGGCACACCTCACAAAATCAAGGATGAGCCGGCTGTTGGAGGGGATGGAGGATGTCTGTGAATGATGTGGGAGGTGCGCCGCGAACTATGTTCATATGTTTTGGTCCTACCCGAAGCTGGAAAGGTTTGGAGGACAGTGTTCAGTACAATCCCGGGGGTCTTGCATGTGGAAATGGAGCCCGGCCCCCTGGAATCCATACTCGGAGTGTCGGACCGGCTCGAGTTACAGCCAGGTGCGGGGTCAGATGTCTTGGCCTGCGCCTCGCTGATTGCTCGTAGGCGGGTCTTGTTGGGGTGAAGGTCAGCTTCTCCACCCTGTGCCTTGGCGTGACGAGGGGACCTACTGGCGTTTTTGATGCTGGAGAAGGTGAAGTTCGAACTGAGGGGGGGGGGGGGGTGAAGGAGGGGTTCTACAATTGTTGGGGTCTGTTCATCATGCACGTTTGGGAGTTGGTTACTGTTGATTGTTGAGGGGGGGGTTCGGGGAGGAGTCAGGTGGGGGGATTGTTTGGTTGGGGTTGTTTGTGTATTGTTGCAGTTATTTCGCTATTGTGAAAATGGTGAAAATCTGTCTAATAAAAATATTTTTTAAAAAAGATGGTACTCTCCTAATTTTGTTTCTTATGCATATTAGAAGATTATTTATGCTAAATTATTTATTTATAATAACTTATTTGGGAACAACGATGAAATGAGTCTATAACTGCAGCTCTCATCCCATCTTAAAGCTTTTCTGCCTCCAATGCATGTGGAAACCAATACATCAAGATCTGCCATTGATCGATTCTGGCAGTTCTCAAGCCCGCCTCCCAACATTTCTAACAAGCGGGTAATTGACTTTTCCAGTGTCAGTGAAAACATTGATAATTCTTGTGGAATACTAACAAGTCTGCCCCTGGAATGTTAATCTACTGATAAACCAGACAAGGGATGGTTTTGTTATCCTGCACTCTCTTCTGGAACAGTACCTTTTAATCAGAGCATCCCAATGTTGGACCCTTTTGAATCTAAATCTAAAATGCCAATTTTCTATACATTGATGACTAAAATGAATCAAAGGGGAGTCTGTTCTACTAGCCCAATGCTGGTGTACCAAGATTTTATGTAAGCCAAAGGTTAATTTCTGATCATTTAGGATGTGAATATACAATAGCTCTAACCAACTCATCTGTATAAGAGCTTTATTCGAAGCAAATTATTCACATTTACTTTTTATCAGACGGAGCGTCACCTTCAGTATCTAAGAGGAACATCACAAATAATGTATTATTTTATTCTTTCATGGCATGTGGGCATTGCCGGTAAGGCCAGAATTTGTTGTCCATCCTTAATTTGCCTTGTGCTGAATGGATTGCTAGCCCATTGCAGAGGCTGGTTAAGAGTCAACCACAATGCTGTGGATCTGGAGTCACATGTGGGCCAGACCAGGTAAGGGTGGCAGATTTCCTTCCCCCACGGATATTAGTGAAGCAGATAGGTTTTTATGACAATTCACGATACTTGTAATGGTCGCCATTACTGTGACTAGCTTTTAATTCCGGATTTGATCAATTAATGGAGTTAAAATTCCAGCAGCTGCAATGGTAGAATTTGAACCCGTGTCCCCAGAACATTATTCTGGACCTCTAAATTACTAGCCCAGTGACATTACCACTACACTATCATCTCCTCCCCCCCCCCCCCCCAGTTTATTCCAACAGCATTGAGCAGTAACTTATTCCTGTAGTCTATGCAGCATCCTAAAATCAGGGAAATATTCACAAATCTTTCCATTTTCATCTCATTGCAAGAGAATAATTGCTCAAAAAATAATCAGCCTACTATGCCTATAATTAATTTCCACTTTACATGTTGTGCATCAGAATGTACGCTTCGACAACACAAACTTCCTGTTTGTCTAATTAACCACATTTCTAGTTGAGTGAATTGTTGAAATTACATTATAACTTTACAAGTAAAGCTGTTTACTTGAACAGAATCAGAGTTCAACGGGGCCTACTTGTGGTTTGGGAAGCTTTCCTTATCATGTTGGAATAAAACATGACAATAGAATTCAGTCCAGACAAAAACGAAAGAACCGACATTTAGAGTTTTGGTTAGAATTCAGGGTTGACAATTCAGGGTTGACCTTTTGGTGGGGGGAGCCACCCGCCCTAGCTAACTGAAGTCGGCTAGTGAACGGAGGTGAGGTGAAAAGAGGGCTGCAAACATTGGAGCCTGATTAGCAGGTTTTAATGGGCCTACGAGGCGAGCAAGTGGGGGGGGGGAGGGAGGGATCGATGCTGGCAGATGTTTTTTCGAGAGGAAATGTAGGGGGGATTTTGGGAGGGGGGGGGAAGGGGTTCAATGTTAATAATGGATAGGGGCAGGTCAGGCTCATGGGGCAGGGCCCGGTGGTATGATGATGGTGCATAAGAAGGGTGGGGGGGTGAGAGACCCCCAGTTAGGATAGTCACGTGAAACGTGAGGAGGTTAGGAGGTCCGGTCAAGAGATCAAAGGTGCTTGCGCATCTTAAAAGTTTGAAAGCCGATGTAACAATGCTGCAGGAGACTCACTTGAGGGTGGAGGATCAGGGGAGTCATTCTCCGGCCCCCAGCGGGTCGGAGAATGCCCGTTGGCCGCTGTGAATCCCGCCCGCGCCGGTTGCCGAAGTCTCCGGTACCGGATATTCGGCGGGAGCGGGAATCGGGCCGTGCTGGTTGGCGGCCCCACCCGCTCGATTCTCCGGCCCGGATGGGCCGCAGTCCCGCCGATAAATTGCCTGTCCCGCCGGCGTAAATTAAAGTACCTATTTACCGGCGGGACAAGGTGGCGTGGGCGGGCTCTGGGGTCCTGGGGGGGGCGCGGGGCGATCTGGCCCCGGGGGGGGTGCCCCCACAGTGGCCTGGCCCGCGATCGGGGCCCACCGATCCGCGGGCGGGCCTGTGCCGTGGGGACACTCTTTCCCTTCCGCCTCCGCCACGCTCTCCACCATGGCGGAGACGGAAGAGACTCTCCCCACTGCGCATGCGCGGGAAACTGTCAGCGGCCTTTGACGCTCCCGCGCATGCGCCCCCCGACATGTCATTTCCGCGCTAGCTGGCGGGGCAACAAAGGCCGTTTCCGCCAGCTGGCGGGGCGGAAATCCCTCCGGCGTCGGCCTAGCCCCTCAATGTTGGGGCTCGGCCCCCAAAGATGCGGAGCTGTTTTGGGCGCCAGTCGGCGGTCATCGCGCCGTTTGGGGAGAATTTCACCCCTGGTGAGACTTAAAAAGGACTGGGTTAGTCAGGTGTTTCACTCTGGATTGGACGGAAGGGATCGAGGGGAAGCGGTAATGGTCAGCAAAGAGTACGTTTCCAGATGGAGAATATGGTGGCAGATCAGGGGGGTAGATATGTGATTGTGACAGGGGCGCTGGAGGGGAGGTTAGTGGCACTGTTAAGTATATACGGTCCCAATTGGGACGATAGGGGATTCGCAAAGAAGGTACTTGGGGCCATCCCCGACTTGGACACACACAAACTGATAGTGGTGGTGGACTGGAACTTGATGCAGGAGCCAAGGTTGGACAGGTCACGGCCGTGCTCGCTGGTCCCATCAGGTGGGGCAAAGGCGTTGGCTGGGCTAATGGTGGAAATGGGAGGGGTGGACCCTTGGGAACACCCGAGGGAACGGGAGTACTCGTTTTCCTCGACAGTCCATAAGGTATACTCGCGGATCGACTTTTTCGTGGTGGGGACGGCTTTGCTGGCTGGGGTTAAGGGGTCGGAATACTCGGCAATTGCAGTATCAGATCATGCTCCACATTGGATGGATATGGTATTGGAAAAGGGGGTAGCGCAGAGGCCGGGGTGGAAATTAGATGTGGGACTTTTGGGGGACCAAGTGTTCTGTGACAAAATTGAAAAGGTAATTGAGGAATATGTAGGTTTCAACTGTACGGGTGAGGTGTCGGAGGCAGTTGTCTGGGAGGCTCTAAAGGCGGTGGTGAGGGATGAGGAAATCTCGTTTAAGGCCAGGGTGGATAAAGAGGAGAGGTTGGAGCGGCAGGGGGTAATAGATGAGATGTTGGAGGTAGATAGGAGTTATGCAGAAGATGGGGACCCAGCGAAGTTGGAAAAGAGGAAGGAACTACAGGCGAACTTCGACCGACTGTCCACCAGGAAGGCGGTGCGCCAACTGAGGCAAGCAAGGGGTGCAGTTTACAAGCATGGAGATAAGGTATGTTGGCGAGTCAGCTCCGGAGGGAAGCAGCGGCAAGGGAAATTGTTCAGGTGAGGGACAGGGCAGGGAAGTTGGTGGTGGCTCCGGATCTGATTAACAAGGTTTTTGAGGAATTTTATGAGAGGTTGTACAGGTCAGAGCCACCTGGGGGAGACCGTGAGATGCAGGAATTTCTAGATGGGTTGGAGTACCCGAGGTTAGGGAGGGGGACAGGGCGACATTAGAAGGAGCGATAGTGGAGCAGGAGATAAAGGATGCGATTGGGAGGATGCAGTCGGGGAAGGTGGCAGGGCCGATGGGTTTCCGGTGGAATATTATAAAAAATTCAAGGATAAGCTGGCATCGCCGATGGTGGGGATGTTTGAGGAGGCGATAGGGAAGGGGTGTTGCCACAAACTTTGGGCAGGCATCGATTTCCCTGTTGCTAAAAAAAGATAAGGATCCGACGGATAGACCCATATCACTTTTAAACGTGGACGCAAAAGTATTGGTGAAGGTACTGGAGGGTAGGCTGGAGGAGTGCCTCCCGAAGGTGATAGGTGAAGATCAAACGGGGTTCGTGAGAGGGAGGCAGCTCTTTTCAAACGTTAGAAGGGTATTAAACGTCGTTATGGAACCGGCACAGGGAAGGAAACAGAGGTGGTTGTGGCACTGGACGCTGAGAAGGTGTTCGACCGGGTAGAATGGGGGTACTTGATGGCAGTTCTGGAGCGGTTTGGGACTGGACCAAGATTTGTGAACTGGGTAAAGCTACTCTCTAAGAAGCCGAGGGCGAGTGTCCGCACAAACAACATCAGCTCGAGATACTTTTCTCTCCACCGTGGGACTAGGCAGGGATGTCCTATGTCCCCCCTGCTGTTTGCACTCGCGATTGAGCCATTGGCCATCGCATTGAGAGGTTCGGGGGTATGGAAAGGGTAGTGCGGGGGGGGTGGGGGGGAGGATAGAGCATAGGGTGTCCAAATATACCGATGACTTGCTGTTATACATGTCGGAACCGAGTGTGTCGCTAGGGGGAATATTGGAGCTGCTTCGGGTGTTTAGGTCTTTCTCAGGGTACAAACTAAATCTAGACAAGAGTGAGTATTTTGTGGTGTCTCAGCTGGGGGTGGGGGCAGGGGTGGGGGTGCTGCCATTCCGTAGGGCAGGAACTCACTTTAGGTACCTGGGGGTGCAGGTTGCCCGGTAGTGGGGGCAGGTATAACATTTCTAGTTTGGTGGGTGATGCACGATCAATGATCACTAAAGCGAGGTTGTTGTCCAACTGAAGGCTTTAATAAGCTAGATGTTTCCCCCAGCAGCTCAGGTACAGAATGAAGGCTGCTGGGACGGCACGGGCTCTTATACCCCACCTGGCAGGGCGGAGCTACCATACACCTTGACCAATAGGAAGCATACAATTTTTACCAATGGTGTTCCAGCATTACCAGGTACCGTAATACCTCTACTACTACATTCACCCCCTGTTAAAAAAGAGTCCGGCAGGGATGGTGGCCTGATACTACAAACGTGGCAACGTGGTAGAATTAGTTATAGAGGTACCGTAATACCTCCGTACAGCGTTTTGTAACTATTTACAATTCCAGTAACTATTTACAATTTATGATTTAAATTTACAATTTAGAATGAAGCAATCAGTCGATCGGGGGCCTTGGTCGTCCTCTGTGATCGCCGGAGCTTCGGTGGTGACTCCGGTGGAGGCTCGGGCGTCTGTGACTCCGGAAGTGTGGCCTCAATCTCTGTGGCAGCTTCGACACCCCGAGACGGCGCCGGTGGGGAAAACGGTTGACCTGGGAAGGGAGCGTCTGCGGGGTGCATCGGTGGGTGGGGGGCCTAGACGGGGCCGGCGGAAGGACCGATCCTCCTGTAAGGTGCCCTGGTGGAGGGGAGGGTGGGACTGGTGGCTGGGATGTGGGTGGGGCTCCGGCGGGTGGCAGGTCTCGAAGGGACACCGTATCTTGTCGGCCGTCGGGGTACGCCAGGTAGGCGTACTGGGAGTTAGCGTGGAGAAGATGGACCCTCTCAACCAAAGGGTCCGACTTGTGCACCCGCACGTGATTTCGGAGCAGGATGGGTCCGGGAGCTGCCAGCCAGGTGAGGAGCGAAGTCCCAGAGGAGGACTTCCTGGGGAAAAGAAGGAGATGTTCGTGAGGTGCCCAGTTGGTTGTGGTACAAAGCAGCAACCGGATGGAGTGGAGGGCATCCGGGAGGACTTCCTGCCAGCGGGAGAATGGGAGATTCCTGGACCGCAGGGCCAATAGGACGGTCTTCCAGACCATTCCGTTCTCCCTCTCTACCTGTCCGTTACCCCGGAGGTTGTAACTGGTCGTCCTGCCCGAGGCGATGCCCTTGCTGAGCAGGAATTGACACAGTTCGTCGCTCATAGAGGAGGACCCCCTATCACTGTGTATGTAGGCGGGGAACCCGAACAATGCAAAGATGCTATGGAGGGCCTTGATGGCGGTGGTTGCGGTCATGTCGGGGCAGGGGATGGCGAATGGGAACCGGAAGTACTCGTCAATCACGTTCAGGTAGTACGTGTTGCGGTCGGTGGAGGGGAGGGGGCCTTTGAAGTCCATGCTGAGGTGTTCAAAGGGACGGGAAGCCTTTATCAGGTGCGCTTTCTCTGGCCGGTAGAAGTGCGGTTTGCACTCTGAACAGATTTGGCAGTTCCTGGTGGCTGTCCTGACTTCCTCGATGGAATAGGGCAGGTTGCGGGTCTTGATAAAGTGGAAAAAGCGAGTGACCCCCGGGTGGCAGAGATCCTCGTGGAGGGCTCGGACGTGGTCCACTTGTGCGGTGGCACATGTGCCGCGGGACAGGGCGTCAGGAGGCTCGTTTAGCTTCCTGGGACGATACAAGATCTCGTAGTTGTAGGTGGAGAGTTCGATCCTCCACCGCAAGATCTTATCGGTTTTTATCTTGCCCCGCTGTGCATTATCGAACATGAAAGCAACCGACCATTGGTCAGTGAGGAGAGTGAATCTCCTGCCAGCCAGGTAATGCCTCCAATGTCGCACTGCTTCTACTATGGCCTGGGCCTCCTTTTCGACTGAGGAGTGGCGGATTTCGGAAGCATAGAGGGTACGTGAGAAGAAGGCCACGGGCCTGCCCGCTTGGTTGAGGGTGGCCGCCAGAGCTACGTCACACGCGCCGCTCTCGACATGGAAGGAGTGGGACTCGCGATGGCATGCATCGTGGCCTTTGCAATGTCCGTTTTGATGCAGCCGAAGGCCTGGCGGGCCTCTATCGACAGGGGAAAAGCTGTGGATTGGATCAGGGGACGGGCCTTGTCCGCATAGTTGGGGACCCACTGGGCGTAGTAACTGAAACGCTTCAGGGCCTTGGAGCAGTGAGGGAGGGGGAGATCCATAAGGGGGCGCATGCACTCAGGCTCAGGGCCTAGAACTCCATTTCGCACTACGTAGCGGAGGATGGCTAGGCGGTCGGTGCTAAACACGCATTCATCCTTGTTGTATGTAAGGTTAAGGATCTTTGCGGTCTGGAGAAATTTTCGATGGTTGGTGTCGTGGTACTGCTGGTCGTGGCTGCAGATGGTGACATTATCGAGATACGGGAATGTTGCCCGTAAACCGTACCGGTCAACCATTCGGTCCATCTCACGCTGGAAGACCGAGACCCCGTTGGTGACACCGAAGGGAGCCCTTAAGAAGTGATAGAGCCGCCCATCACCTCGAAGGCAGTGTATTTGCGGTCACTAGTGCGATGGGGAGCTGGTGGTAGGCGGACTTAAGATCCACCGTGGAGAAGACCTTGTAATGCGCGATCCTGTTTACCAGGTCGGATATGCGAGGGAGAGGGTACGCGTCCAGCTGCGTAAACCTGTTGATGGTCTGACTGTAGTCGATATTTACCACCACTATTTGAGCTCTCCAGGCACTGTTGCTAGCTTCAATAACTCCTTCCCTCAGTAGCCTTTGGACCTCTGACCTAATAAAGATCCGAGCCGGGATTCTCCCCTACCCGGCGGGGCGGGGGAATCCGGCGTAATGGAGTGGCGGGAAGCACTACGGCGTCGGGCCGCCCCAAAGGTGTGGAATTCTCCACACCTTTAGGGGCCAAGTCCTCACCTTGAGGGGCTAGGCCCGTGCCGGAGTGATTTCCACCCCGCCAGCTGGCGGGAAAGGCCTTTGGCACCACGCCAGCCGACGATGAAAGGACTTCGCCGGGCGACGCATGCGCGGGAGCGTCAGCGGCCGCTCACGCCATCCCCGCGCATGCGCAGTGGAGGGGATCTCTTCCGCCTCCACCATAGTGAAGACCATGGCGAAGGCGGAAGAAAAAGAGTGCCCCCGCGGCACAGGCCCGCCCGCCAATCGGTGGGCCTCGATCGTGGGCCAGACCACCGGGGGGCACCCCCTGGGGCCAGATCACCCCGCGCCCCCCCCCCAGAGCCCGCCCGCGCCGTCAGCTCCCGCCAGTAAGGTAGGTGGTTCAATCCACGGCAGCTGGCAAGGGTTGACAGCGGCGGGACTTCGGCCCATCGCGGGCCGGAGAATCGCCGGGGGGAGCCCGCCGATCGGCGCGGCGCGATTCCCGCCCCCGCTGATTCTCTGGTGGCGGAGAATTCGGGACACGGCGGGGGCGAGATTCACACCAGCCCCCGGCGATTCTCCGACCCGGCGGGGGGTCGGAGAATTGCGCCCCCGGTCCTGGGCACTGTACCGTCTGCTCCTGGTGGCAACGGGTTTGCAATCCGGGGTGAGGTTCGCAAACAGGGAAGGCGGGTCGACGTTAAGGGTCGCGAGGCCGCAGACAGTGAGTGGGGGGTATCGGGCCGCCGAATTTGAAAGTTAGACTTTGGAAATTACAGTGGAAGTCTAAACCCAGGAGTGTGGCTGCGCAGAGGTGGGGAAGGACGTAGAGCCGGTCATTTTTAAACTCCCTTCCCTGGACTGTGAGGTTTGCTACACAAAACCCCTTTATCTCTACTGAGTGGGAACCGGAGGCCAGGGAGATTTTTTGATTAACAGGGTGGACGAGGAGAGAACAGCGCCTTACCATGTGGGGGTGCTCCCAGAGTCGATTAGGCAGGACGTCTCGTGCCCGTTGATAAATACAGTCGTTGTAGCAGTTGAGAGTGTTCGAGGCCGGGACTGATCCAGAGTCACCGAGGCTAATCGCAGCAGTTAAGTGTTCTCTTCGGGCAGTGTGTGGTCAGCCGAGCTGGGGTCCTGGGGGTCCATCCAAGATGGCGGCTCCCATTGGTCGCACATGGCTGGGGGTGCACAAAATGACGGCGCCCATCGATCTAACGTGGTGTCCGCGGGACAAGATGGCGGCGCCCAGGGGCCGCATGTGGCCCTGGAGCAGGAAGATGGCTGCGCCCGCTGGCCGCACGGGGACCGTGGAGAGGTTTGTGGTGGTGGTCCGCATTCGCCGCCGGAGACAGCGGCAACCGCATGGGCCTGGCATACCACCACAAAATGGCCCTTTTTACCGCATCCTTTGCAGGTGGATGTGCGGGCCGGACAGCGCTGGCGGAGGTGCTTGGCCTGCCTGCAAAAGTAGCAGCGGGGCCCCCCGGGGTTGCCAGGCCGCCTTGCAGCACAAGCTTGTGGGGGGATGGGGGAAGTCTCGGGGTCGGCTGCGGAGGGGTTCCACACTGCCCAGAGGGCTGCCGCGCGGTCAGGAACGTAAGTGCGGGCGTTTCTGGAGGCCACATCCAGGGAGCCTGCAAGGGCCCGTGCCTCCTTGAGACCTAGAGTGTCTTTTTCCAGCAAACGCTGGTGGATTTGGGAGGACAGCATACCTGCAACGAAAGCATCCCGGATCAAATGTTCTGTGTGGTCGCTCGCCGAAACTTGCAGGCAGCTGCAGTTTCTCCCCAACACCAGGAGTGCATGGTAGAATTCTTCCAGCGATTCCCCAGGGATCTGTCACCTCGTTGCTAGCAGTTGTCGGTCGTAGACCTGGTTTACCGGGCGAATATAATGTCCTTTTAGCAGCTCTATTGCTGCCTCAAGGTTTTCTGCTTCCTCGATGAGGGTGTCAATCTCCAGGCTCACCCTTGAGTGCAGGACTTGCATTTTCTGTTCTCCCTTGGGTGTGTTTTTGGCCGTCCTGAGATATCCTTTAAAACACGCCAGCCAGTGCTTGAAGATTGCCGCTGAGTTCGCCGCATGGGGGCTGAGTTGCAGACACTCCGGCTTGATTCGGAGCTCCATCCTTTTAAATCTAGCTTATTAAATTAATGCATGATCAATGACCACTAAAGCAAGGTTGTAGTCCAACTGAAGGCTTTAATAAGCTAGATGTTTCCCCCAGCAGCTCAGGTACATAATGAAGGCTGCTGGGGCGGCACGGGCTCTTATACCCTGCCTAGCAGGGCGGAGCTACCATACAGCTTGACCAATAGGAAGCATACAATTTCTACCAATGGTGTTCCAGCATTACCAGGTACCGTAATACCTCTACTACCACAGTGGGGAGAGTGAAAGCTGATCTGGCAAGGTGGGATGGTCTCCCTTTGTCACTGGCGGGTCGGGTACAGGCAGTTAAAATGAACGTGTTGCCGCGATTTCTGTTTATTTTCCAATGCCTGCCAATTATCCTGCCAAAGGCTTTTTTCAGAGAGATTGAGGGAATGATTACTTCGTTCATATGGGGAGGGAAGGTGGCCAGAGTTAGAAAGGTGCTGCCACAGAGGGGAAGGCAGGCTGGGGGTTCCGAACCTGATGTATTACTACTGGGCGGCGAATGTGGAGAAGGTACGGAGCTGGGTCAGAGGGGTTGATTCCCATTGGGTCAGAATGGAGGAGAGTTTGTGCAGGGGGTCGGGATTGAAAGCATTAGCAACAGCGATGCTCCCGATGGCCCCGGGGAAATACTCAGGGAGTCCGGTAATAAGAGCTTCATTGATAATTTGGAGGCAGTTTCCCCAACACTTTGGAATGGGGGCAGGGTCAAGGGAAATGCCGATTCGGGGGAACCACAGATTTGAGCCAGGGAAGTGGGATGGAAATTTTCGGAAATGGGACGAGAAGAGGATTATGACACGAAAAGATTTGTTTCTTAGGGGTCGGTTTGCAGGAGCTGGAAGCGAAGTATGGGCTGGAGCAGGGGGAAATGTTTAGATACATGCAGGTTCGAGATTTTGCCAGAAAGGAGATACAGAGATTCCCGGTGGAGCCGGCCTCCACATTGCTGGAGGAGGTGCTGACGACAGGGGGACTGGAGAACGGGGTAGTGTCGGCGGTTTACAGGGCTATTTTGGAAGAGGAGAAGGCACCACTGGAAGGAATCAAAGCAAAGTGGGAGGAAGAGTTGGGAGAGGGTATGGAGGAGGGGTTCTGGAGTGAGGTGCTCCGGAGAGTGAACGCCTCCACCTCGTGCGCAAGGTTGGGGCTGATACAGTTGAAGGTGGTATACAGAGCACATCTCACGAAGGCGAGGATGAGCCGATTCTTTAAAGGAGTAGAAGATGTGTGTGAACGTTGCGGGGGGAGCCCCGCTAATCACATTCATGTGTTTTGGTCCTGTCCAAAGCTGGAGTATTACTGGAAGGAGGTTTTTAGGGTAATTTCTAAAGTGGTGCACGTGAAACTGGACCTGGGCCCCCGGGAGGCTATATTCGTGGTGTCGGACCAGCCAGGGTTGGAAACGGGCGAGGAGGCGGATGTCGTAGCCTTCGCCTCACTGATTGCCCGAAGGCAGATCCTGTTAGGATGGAGAGCAACCTCTCCACCCTGTGCCCTGGCGTGGCGGGGGGACCTGTTGGAATTCTTGACTCTTGAAAAGGTTACGTTTGAACTGAGGGGAAGGATGGAGGGGTTCTACAATTCATGGGCATTATTCATTATGTACTTTCAAGAACTGGATAACATCGAACATTAGTTGGGGCGTGTGGGTGGGAGGGTTGGGGGGGGCTGGGAGGGTTGGAGGGGGGGCTGGGAGGGTTGGCAGGAGGGGGGCTGTATGTATTAATGGTGACTATGGGTCATTTGTCATTTGTTTATGTTTACATGCGGGCTAATGTCTGGGGTTTGGTGGGAGGTAGGGATTGTTGTTACTGATATGGGGATTGGCATATTTGTTACTGATTATTGTTTATTGTTGGTGGGTGTAAATATGGGAGAAAATATGAAAAAGGAGAATAAAAATATTTTTAAAAAAAGAATTCAGGGTTGAATTACTTAGCCCTCAGATGGAATTATTGTTTACAGGGATCAGGTGAGGCCAAAGGCGACAGCTCTCTGAGGCAGGACTTCTGTCCATCTCCAGCCAACTAATGCTCCGAGGGTACATTCCCTGCGACTCTTCAGGAGGTGGGCTGGCAAACCCCACCATGTTGCCCATGACCCATTGTGGAACTCTGGAAGGTGAACGATGTAACTTGGGAATATATCAACTCCAAGGGATAATATATCCAGTGAGGTGAGACTGACTGCCCTTGATATCAATGCAGCACTTGACCGAGTACGGCATTAAGGAGATCCAGCTAAACTGGAGTCAATGGGAATCAGGGAAAACTCTCCACTGGTTGAAGTCATCCTGGCACAAAGGAGGATGGTTGTGGTTGTTGGAGGTCAATCACCTCAGTTCCAGAACATCACTTCAGGGGTTCCTCAAGGTAGTGTCCTAGGCCCAACATTTTCAGCTGCTGCATCAATTACCTTCCTTCCATCATAAAATCAGAGGTGGAGATGTACGCTGATGTTCATTGGTTACACAATGTTAACACCATGTGCAACTCCTCAGATATTAAAGCAGTCCATGTCCAAATGTGACAAGACCTGGACAATATCCAAGCTTGGGCTGACAAGTGGCACATTACATTCATACCGCACAAGTGACAGGCATTGACCATTTCCAATGAGAGCCTAACCATTGCCACTTGACATTCAATGACATTACCATTGCTGAATCCCTGACATCAAAATTCAGGAGGATACCATTGGTCAGAAACTTTACTGGACTAGCCATATAAATACTAAGACCTGGTCAGAGGCTAGGAATCGCATGGCAAGTAACTCAATTCCTGACTCCCTAAAGCCTGCTTACCATCTAAAAATCAAAATTCAGGAATACGCTCTTCTTCCCTGGATGAGTGCAGTTCCAACAACACTCAAAAAGCTTGACACCTTCAGGATAAATAGCCCACTAAATTGGCACCACAGTCACAAACATTTACTCTCTCCACGACCGATGCACAGTAGCAGATGCGTACCATCTGCAAGATGCACTTCAGGAACTCACCAAGGCTCCTTAGACAACACCTTCTAAACCCACAACCACTGCCACCTAGAAGGACAAGAGCAGCAATTACATGGGAACACCACACTTGGAAGTTTCCTTCCAAGCCATTCACTATCTTGATTTGGAAATATGCCAGCGTTCCTTCACTGTCGCTGGGTCAAAATCCTGGAACTCCCTCCCCTACAGCACTGTGGGTATACTTCATATGGACTCCAGTGGTTCAAGAAGGAAAGTCAGTACCTTCTTCGCAAGGGCAATTAGGGATGGGCAAAAAATGCTGGCACTGCCAGAGACACCCATATCCCATGAATGAAATAAAAAATCAGAACATTTCAGTCTGATTAGTTGAAGAGTTTCACTGTTGCTTGTTATGTTCACAGATTCCTGAGTTTCTCTGCAGAGGTGCTGCACTGGAAAGATAACGGATTAGAGGAAAACTCAATTGACAAGCCCAGGAAAAGTGAGCAATTGCCTGGGAGGTAAACAGCAAATCCTGTTCCTTCACCTATCGCAAACCCCAGGCTATTGTCTGGAAAAGGGCCCTCTAAATTCACACGAGTGAAAAATGGTGCAAAAAAGGTATTCCCCAAAACCTTATGGCTATCTGTCTTTGCTTTTTATTATTTACTTTGTTATTCCCTCATTCACTTCTTGACACAAGGGACATACAAGCTAATTTTGAAGGGGAGTGCACTGCCCTTCAACATTACATTAAATTTACAGCACAGAAAGGGGGATTTATTCCTACTGACACTGTGGCTGTGTGTATGTTTCACACATTTCCTTGTGTGGGCCAGCGCTTTCACTCCTAGCACCACTGTTGTTTGCGGTTTCCAGTCCTAACTGGTGAATTGTGCCCTTCTGGGTGCCCTTCTCCGCACCCCTCATGACTAAAGGAATCTCCAGTGCCTTTTTAAAGTCTAATTCTAATTCTATCACTAGCTTTTTTTGCATAGCTTCATCGTTAACGCCACATACTAATCAATCTCTTAGCATTTCATTTAATGTAGCCCCAAAATCGCAATACTCTGCGCCCTTCTTGAGCCTTACCACAAAGTCTGCAATGATCTTTCCTGGGGTCTGGTCAAATTAAACTTGTAACAGTGTAAAATTACTGGGGGCTTGGGGTGGTAGTGCCCTCTGAGTAACTCTATGATCTCTGCGAACGTTTTGGTATGAGGGCATTTGGGGGCTACTGCCCTAACCCTATCTACATATCTTTCTATCCCTTTCTCTCCAATGTATGTTATCTAAATTCCGATTAAAGGCATCTATGCGATTCACTTTAACTACTCCTTGGGCATAATTTTTTGGATGGCAGGGTCATATCTCCACCGATCTCAGCAGCCCCACGGTCTTTTCAGACCCCAAGGAGTGTTAATTGGCTGGAGCCTGGACTCCTGCCCTTCATGGATGTCTGCCTTTCATGGATGTCTGCCCCTCAGGGATGTCTGCCCCTCAGGGATGTCTGCCCCTCAGGGATGTCTGCCACAGAGAGCTGTAGTCCAACCAGCGGCAACAGTGGTCAGGTTCAACACTACAAGCTGTCCCCGGATTCTAAGATCCAGAATCCAGTACCAGAAATATGTGCATGTTTTGGGCCCTGGATCTCATGGCAGGAAGGATAGGTGATTCCTGTGGGGTAGTTCAGGGTGTTATGGCAAGAGTGGGGTGGCAGTCATGATGAAGATGCCAGGTGGAGGCGTGGGGAATATCCGCTGGGGCAGACCTTTGGAGGGGGTGGGGCACCTGAGGTAGAAAGGGGAGCGGCACCTCATCCCTTTCCTGTCTGACACCCAAGCAGGGTGACCAGCCAGTGTTTTCCCCACGCCTGTATTCCTCCCGCCAGTGGGAAGTGGCCCTTAACTAGCCAACATTGGCCACTTAAATGCCTCAATTGTGTACAGGTGGGCGGGCCACCCCCTGCAAAAATCATGGTCAGGGCAGGCGGGAGGGCAGTGTGAAGGCCAGCCACCCAGGCTGTACAGGCTCTCACGCCTGCAAACCTGCCAGCGGGGACTGTAAAATTCTATGTCCCATATTATAACAAGTGTCTGGGTAAAGAAGTCCATATTAAGTTATTCTTCAATATTTTGAAAATTTCCAAGAGGAGCAAGTGTCAAAAAACAATGTTTGCCCTGAAGGAAGCATTTTACAAACACCATCCAACACTCACTCTGACATTGGTAAGTACCAGCACCGACCCTCATACTTTCGTGGAGTTCAGCTGGCGAATTGGAGAAAGAAGCAATAAATTACTAAGAATGAAGGGAGGAGAAACCGAAACTTGCTGACCAGCTTCAATGTCCCTTCAGCTATTAAGTCCAGGCAATCTAACTTACCACAAATGTAATTTGGATGCTCAGTTTCAATACTCCTTGGGCGAAATTCTTCCCCAACGGCGGGATGTCCGCCGACTGGCGCCAAAGCCGGCGCCAATCAGACGGGCATCACGCCGGCCCAAAGGTGCGGAAGGCTCCGCATCTTTGGCAGCCTAGCCCCAACATTGAGGGGCTAGGCCGACGCCGGAGGGATTTCCGCCCCGCCAGCTGGCGGAAATGGCGTTTGTTGCCCCGCCAGCTGGCGCGGAAATGCGGCGCATGCGCGGGAGCGTCAGCGGCCGCTGTCAGTTTCCCAGCGCATGCGCGGGAGCGTCAGCGGCCGCTGTCAGTTTCCCGCGCATGCGCAGTGGGGAGAGTCTCTTCCGCCTCCGCCATGGTGGAGGCCGTAGCGGAGGCGGAAGGGAAAGAGTGCCCCCACGGCACAGGCCCGCCCGCGGATCGGTGGGCCCCGATCGCGGGCCAGGCCACCGTGGGGGCACCCCCCGGGGTCAGATCGCCCCACGCCCCCCCCCCAGGACCCCGGAGCCCGCCCACGCCGCCTGGTCCCGCCGGTAAATACCAGCTTTGATTTACGTCGGCGGGACAGGCAATTCCTGGGCGGGACGTCGGCCCATCCGGGCCAGAGAATCCAGCGGGGGGTCCCACCAACCGGCGCGGCCCGATTCCCGCCCCGCCCAATCTCCGGGAGCGGAGACTTCGGCGGGGGCGGGGGTGGGATTCACGGCGGCCAACGGCCATTCTCCGACCCGGCGGGGGGTCGGAGAATGACGCCCCTTAAATTTGTTAGACAGAAACTTTAAGCAGCCTGCAAACTTTGGTCCCATCTATGCTGGAGTCCACAGTTCATATCTGTGAGTGAGGACCTCTGGTCGTGTTAACAAGAGAGCATGGCCCCTGCAAAAAACATTTGATAATGTGGTTTGGTTATGGTTCACATTTCTGATTCTGTAGCAATTATTCTGAGTCACTTGTTTCAGAGGGGAATCAGAAAGTTGGGGAAAATTAACAAAATTAAATGAAAACAGATTAAACATATGGATCCATCTTGTAGTGTTCAATACTGCACTTAACTGGATATTTGTCATATTTGTCCTGTTTGGTCTATCCTGTATATGCGTGCAGTTGAAAATTATATTTTTATTATGGTGATCTCTTCCAGTTTAATGCTGTCTTCACCTCTTGTTTTCAAGGATTGCAGCAATTATACATTAGAAAAACATATATGAGGTCAATGCACCTATGACATATCTACCTGTATTCCAGCCTGCCGATCAGAAAAAACTGAATGTTAACCTGTTTATTTTAAATGGGCTGATATGCGTGTTAGAATCGACCACGTAGAAATTTAATATTAATGGCTGCATTATAATAGTGCACAATTCAAATTAAAACCATACATTTTAATATTCTGGAAGCCCATCTGACATTCCAGTCATCTTTCTGCTCATGCCCAAAACCAAGACATTGAGATTTAGCTCCCCGCACCAATGCGGGCAACCCTCCCCCACCAACCAATGCAATAATGCCCCCTCCATCACCGCCAGCCCCCCCCCCCCCCCCACCACCCCCCCCCCCCACCCCTGCCCTCTGCCACCACACCACACAAAGGAAGGCTGCCAAGGGGGTTCCCTGAAGTTTTCTTTATGACATCTACAACAATAGAAAATTATGTCAGAATCTATGCAAAAACAAAGTCCCCTACACTGCCCAAGTAAGATCAGTTCAATACGTCTATCTTTTCACTTACCTGGAAAATCAATACTGACCAAATTCAATTATTCTTTTCGAGTAGGTAGTTGAATGGAGTTGCTGAAAATCAGGTAATGAGGACAAATATATTTTTCCATAGATGCCACAAAAAGGAATATCAATTTCAACAATTTTGAGTTTTGACAAAATTATATGCCAATTTTGAATTGATAAATATCAAACTAAGTTCTCCACATCCACACTGAAGGTACTTTTTCTTGCATCATCAACTTTTCCTCCTCCTGATAGGAAGCAAAGTAATTTTGCTTTTAATGCTGCATAACAATTTCAACAGTTTCAAACAAATTCCAAGTGAAGGGACATAATTAACCATCAGATTCAGAACGCAATATCCGTCATGCTTGAATAAAGATTGTTTGCTTGTTCCAGCTGACCTAAAATGTGATAAGAGTAAACAAATAACGCCAGGCAAACATGCCTATTAATTCAACTTTCACTCAACTCTTGTTAATTCCACCCACTGCAATGTCAAAACATCAGAACGTCTGAGAATGCACACTACGCGCTCATCAGCAAGGTAGAACTCTCGTCAGAAAGAAGCTCATGGCAATTTGACCTTTGCGGAGCTGAATTTGTTTAGAAGAAAACCTCTTAAAACTGTCTGTTCAAGTAATAATCGAGAATTTCATTTCCAGCTGAAGAATGTTCAAGCACAAAGCAAATATGATGGCAAAGAATCATAGGATTTACAGTGCAGAAGGAGGCCATTTGGCCCATCGAGTCTGCACAGCCCTTGGAAAGAGCACCCTACTTAAACCCACGCCTCCACCCGATCCGCGTAACCCCACCTTACCTTTTTGGACACTAAGGATAATTTAGCATGGCCAATCCATCTAACCTGCGCATCTTTGGACTGTGGGAGGAAACTGGAGCACCCGGAAGAAACCCACGCAGACACGGGGAGAACAGGCAGTGACACAAGCCGGGAATCGAACCTGGGACGCTGGAGCTGTGAAGCAACAGTGCTAACCACTGTGCTATCGTTCCGCAATTGAAAGAATTAAATTATATTGCATAGTTCAACAGAAACAGAATTCTGAACTAAGAATTGAGATTGCGATTTTTCCTTTGAGTAGAAAGGCATCATGTGAAGGATATTTGGACATAAGAGCACCTTATTTATCTCACACCATTACTTACTGAAACAGTAAGGGGATCAGTTCACCAGGCACCACCGCGGTTTATAAAAGGAAAGTATATTCAATGTTTTTTTTTTAAACCTACAAACTGTAGCCAAGGTAATACTGTGGATATATCCATTGTATGGTACGGAAATCGGCACTGCAACACACAGCCATGGAGCAGTTGGACAAGGGATCACAATCTCACATGTCCCCAACCAAATTCCAATCTCATGCGTATCCAGCAGGAGGCGTGCCAATATCCCACATGTCCATGAGTCGGGGGCTGAATGGTAGTTTGGAATATATACAATAAGTATTCAATATATGATTCTGCTAAGTAAATCGTGCATTATGCCTGGTGGTCAGGGCAGTGTTGGAAAAGGTCTATTCTCATGTTTGTGTGTGAAATTACACCAGAGGAGAAATCAAGGAGAGGGAGAAATTAAAAGGCAACACAATGAATACTGGGTAGCAATTGCCCTGTCCACTGGCTGGAAAGCAGGAGCAGCCTCCCTCTGTCAGTCACAGAAGCCCTGAATGAATTTTATGCTGACCAGACAGTTAATCGTCATGATTTATGGCTCTCTAAAGTTGGATGTACCCCCCCAAGAGTTTCCGGCCAATTTAACCTTTGTGGAGCTGAATTTGTTAAGAAAACCTCTTGCTGTTTCAATAAGTAAAGGTGTTGAGATAAATAGGTTGCTCTTACGTCCAAACATCCTTAGCATAATGCCTTTCTAGTCAAGTGAAAAATCTCAAGTGGCCGTCCACCAACTACCCAGTGATTGGTAAAATATCAGCAACTCTTTGATTCCAACAGCGCCACTTGCAGTGGTGGTGAGTGCTGGAAATGCTGATCCTGGACCCACCACATTGGAGGAAGCCCTGGCATACAGGTAAGTGGGATCGGTGCTCACCAGGGCCAATCGGCAGGCCCCAGCAAAGGGGTTGGGGATAGGGATCATCGACTGTGAGGGCAGGGTGTCATTCAGCAAGAGCGGTCTATGCTGCCGGGGCCTTCCCATCTGACACAGTGTGGCCAGACAGACAGTCCCTCCTCACACCACCACAGGGAGGCTACAATGATATAGCTGGCAGTCTACCTCAGTGGCAGTGTCCATCAGCCACTGATGAAAATCAAAATAGTGACAGAAAGAAGCCCATTAGTGACTTTTAATTGGCCACGTGTGGGCCTCAATTGGCCAAAGGGCAAGTGGTCATGCACCCCTACCCAGTGATTGGTCAAATTGCAGCGGCAGCAAGAAGGCCATGGTCACGGCACCCTCTGCCATCTCACCTGATTTTACACCCTTCCCCTCCCAAACCTGCTCGACGGCTCCATCAAATCCTGACCAGCATTTCGCAATGAATGAATTAAGGAGTTCTGTGCAAAAAAAAAATCATCATTGCTAAGTTTTGCTTAATTACTTCAAACAATCTAGCACATTAAAATATGATTGTTAAACACATTAAAATAAGATTATTAAACGCATTAAAATATGATTATTAAACACATTAAAATATCATCATTAAGCACATATGTTTTAGGGTTTCCATTTCGGGCCCGATCGACAAACTTTGGGCAGGATTTACCAACCACCCAGCCGCATGTTTTTCTGCAGTATCGACCGGTCCTGCCATTGTCAACGGGATATTTTTCCGTGCGCCAGGGTGGGACTGGAATTTCTCGCCGGTGTGAACAGTCAGTAAACCCCGCCCTTTGAGTACCTTTACTCGGCTTTCCGTTCAAACTCATTTGCATATGAGCAAAAATAAAATGTGCATCAGGCAGCGATTTAAAAAACAATTGCTTCATAAATATGCCCAAATACATTTAAGAATGGTAACTTGGTGCAGTTTGGTTAATTCAGCTGAAAATGAGTTTACCTCAAAAATAAGTATTTTTAATTAGTAGAATCCACCGCGGGAGTAACTGATTGTAAAAGGTGGATTTACAAAACTATAGAACAATTTGCTGCTTATATTTGCATACAATTGTCATTTAACAAAAGAAAGTTCAAAAGTTGTGAAAATGTTCCTGTAACAACTTGGCTCCACCAGTTAGGTGCAAACAGTGAACATTTATTCACAAAACATGTTATGTACAGAGTAGTGCAGCCACAATACTGCCAGTCTGCCTCCTGGATCGAACTGAACAAACACCCGCACTTTGCCTGGCGATTCCCAGATGCTAACTACTGATTGGATGAGTGGGTCACATGACCCTTCAGAAATGTGTCCCTTAAAGGGAGCACCTACTACATCCCTCCCCCTCTAAGTTCCTTAATGCACAGAATGTTAGGTAATTTATATAGCTCCCTCCATAATTTACAACAATGAATATTTTTAATTGGTCCATCAAAAACTCAGTCTTTCTGGTGGCTTTTGCTTCTTCATTGAGCAGCGCAACTCCTCTGACTGGGGTACCTATGTTGGGGTGGGGGGCTTCCTGTAGACACCGGGTAAGGATTTCCCGGTTTGTTCCTGTTTATTCCCTTATTTTCCTTTATTTTCACCGTCACATTTGTATCCATGGATGATTTATGGACACGTGTCTTTAAGGCAGCCTCCCATTACTTCAAGCAGAAGGAAACCGTGGACTGCACCTTTCATTCAAACAGCAGAATCCAGAAGGCAGTGCTGTTTTAGACCAGTGATTGGAGATTGGCTGGCCTCAGTGATGACTCAGTTTGATTGATGTGGCTTGAGGCCAAAAGGCCATGATCTGCCCGGTAACAGGTGGTAATTGAATCTGATCTCAGTGGAATGTTCCAGAGCTTCAAGGGGTGAGTTATTGGTTTCACATTTGATGCTGCAGTCTGGGTGGAGGATTCCAACTAATTCTCTCCCAAAAGATCCAGCTAAACTCTCTTTGTGAGGCCACTGTGAAGGCTGACCCTCTCTCTCCAGCACGTCTGAGGACCATTCTTTCAAGAGTGCCAAGGCTTGAAGTCAAAGCTTGAAGGCAAGGTTTGATGTGAAATAAAGTGTGTCAAGAAATAAATAGGCCTGGGTGCGCACCTCGGGTTGAAGGCCCAGTTTGATAAGAACTAAAGTGACTCTGCAGAGGGCCTGCTGCCTGTAACTACTGTACTGAATGATGACTCTGCAAAGATCATCACCAGGTGCAAACCAGTGACTTTAATCCACAAGAGTATTGTGAAGAAAGCATGCTGCATACCACCATTTGAAGCAAAGACTCTTATCTTTTGACCTTCATCCTTATTATTTTCACCCCTTTCCCCTCATTCGCTGGAAGTGATGGGTGTTCAACTGCACCTTGAGTACCAGTGGAAGACGTGGATGCCAGGATTTGGTTCCCATGTGATTGGGCCGTGTGGGCAGGCCTGCAGAGCCTGCTGGGCGGAGAATGGCATTGCTACGAGGAACAAGTCACACATTGATGGACAGATCATTTCTGCGACAAAGTTCCAGACATGATAACACATTCTCAGGCTTATCCTCCATTTCGGTTGAGGAACCTGCGAGGGGTGACGCCGGGTGTTTGTTTTTTTGTGTGTGAAAATGAGCTGATACAGCTTTGTATTGGTACCAATATGGAATGGTGACGTTTCCTTGTTGATTAATGGTCAGTGTGATATGTGGAATGTTACATCGTTGATTTTCAAATCTTTGTGACTGTTGATTGTTTAATAACCAAAATATTCTCAACTCTCAAGTGCCTCCTCCAGGGCACAGGTGCCATGTCTCAGGATGATTAGTGCACAGCATTTCAATCAAACTTTGAAGCCTGAATACACTGCCTGAACTCTAGGAGCGCCAGCACCATAGAGGCAACTGCCAACAATCAAACACTAAAGAGCTGGGCTTCAGCACTGAGACTCCTCTCCTGACCAACGGGTGAGTGTGTCGGTCATTGCAGTGTTAATGTAAGCCTACTTGTGACACAAATAAAGATTATTATTATCAATTTAGGAGGTAGAAGAGTGATGATAACTCACTGTCAGGAAGGTTCTGGTGCTCTGTAGTTTCTTAAAAGCCTGACTCCTGTCTTTTGCTGACAGCGCACTCACACCCATGCTTGGGGGGGGGGGGGGGGGGGCGCTTGATTTTGCACCACTGTGCCTGGGGGGCAGAGGGAGAGGAGGGCAACAGGGGGCGAGGATGCAGGCAGGCCCACTGTGAAAAGTAACGTAACTGAGGCTTCACATGTACCTGGTGGTACATATTTAAATAGTGAACTTTTGACAATTCCATTGCCCTTAGCTGCAGATAGAGACCTGGCCGCCCCAGTGCCCATTCAATGCTCCTCAATCTTCTTGATCTTTTGTAGTCTAGTGCTGCATCGGGGTGTGTCCCCAGGGTGCACATTAGAGGTGGAGGCAGTCTGCTGCTTTCTGAGCCCTTTGCTACCCTTGGCGGACGTCCTCTGGAAGGCCTGGAGCCGAAGGGTCACGGCCAACTTACCTGTGCCACTGCCGTCGCTGGGGCACCATGTTCTGCTGTCCTTGAGATGTGCCAGTGTCGGGAAGTGGGGATTCAAGAGAACTGGAGACTGCCGTCGTCTCCTTTGTGAAAGGCCAAGTGAGAGGGAAGGATCATTTTGTCTGACACGAACTACTCACCTGAGACAGTTCATCTGGGTGAAGGGGCAATGGATCCTCACCTCTCTGGCACAGACCAACCTCGCAGTCTGTGACTGCTCTCTCTCCTCAGTCAACCTGACGATCTCAAGGCCCCAATCCCCATAAGTGTTGAAGACACAGATCTCTGGGACTGCACCCCCGTCTTGGCCCTTTCCTGCTTAGTGTGGGCAATCTTCTCCTTCGGGGGCAAAGAGGGGGCATTGTGAGCCACACACTTGATGGGTCAGGGAGGTCTATAGCAGGTGGCATGTGTGGGCACCACATCTGGACACGAAGGGGTTGTGCTGGTGGGTGCCAGGGGGTTCTGAGGAACCAGCATGAAGATCAGATGTTGGATGGTGCGGTATCAGCCTGTGATCTCTGGGGCACAGGGGAGGCAGTTTGGGGATCTGAGGAGTGGCAGGTGGAACTGATGCCAGGAGAGAGGTGGTAACTTACCCTTGCAGCTCGGTGGTCGTTGGTCTTTTTCCGACATTGGATGAAGGTCCTCCTGGTCATGATGCCCGCACCAACAGCCGCTGTCGCCCATGTGGCATTTCTGACCCTGCTGCTGGTCCTCCAACCCCCTCGGCGGAACAGGGTGTCCCGTCTCTCATCAACAGCTTCGAGAAGCCTGGCCAGGTCAGCATCCCTAAAGCGAGGAGAAGGTGAGGTGGGAAGGCAGTTGTATTCGTACATGCCAGGATGTCACGGTGGAGCTGGCAAGAAGGCGTGCGCCTTTAATAGAGCGAAGGCAGCCCTTTCCCAGAGTGGAGTGCGGTTTGCGGTGGTCTACCCAGCGAGGCTGAGGGTCACGCATAACTCCAGGAACCATTTCTTTGAGATGGAGGAGGTAGAGGTGTTCGTGAAGACTGAAGGACTGGGATTGAACAGAGATGGGCATTGACACTTTGCTGTAATGGTTGGGGTGAGTTTGATGTGTTCTGCTGTTTGTGCCCCTTGATTTCTTAGTGTTAAAGTTAAATTTTGTTTGGGGTGTTTTTACGTGCTGTGGGTTGCGTTTCTCCTCTCCAGGGTTGTGTTGGGTTGGAGAGGGTATGCAGGTGGGGGGAGGGGAGGAGAGAGGCAGTTTTGGGATGATCCAGTGGGCGGAGGAGATTCAGTACTTGAGGTGGATGGTTTGGGTGTGACGTGTTTGCTTGCAGTTCCTTTGTTATGGTTGGGGGGGGGGGCGGGTCTGGCTAATGAATGGAGCGAGGTGAGGGGGAGGGGCTGAGTCGGCCAAATTGGGCAGTCAGGTTTTGGCTTGCCCAGAAGGTGTGAATGGTGGGGGAATGGGGGGGGGGGTTGAAGAGAAGAGCCATGTCACGAGGTAGTGGTTGGGAGGTTTCTGGGATGGGGGGTGGAGGGGCAGTTGGCGGACGGTGACTGGGGTAGTTTTTTGCCCCATTCGGGAGGTGGGGGCCCTGGTGGGTGGGCTCTGGCTCGAGGAATCAAGTGGAGGGAGAGGATTATCCCTCGCGGTGGACATGGCTGATATATGGGGGGGGGCTGGTGAGAGACCTCTGGTTCAGATAGTAATGTGGAACGTGCGGGGTGGGGGGGTGGTAGCCATACTGATTATCAAGAGAATGCAGTTTCAGGTGAGAAGGTGATGGGTATTGTGGAGGGAAAGTCGGTGGTGTTGGTTACTGTGTATGCCCCTAATTGGGACAATGCTGGTTTCATGAAGAAGCTATTAGTGGCCATTCCTGATATGGGTACACATCAGTTGATTCTGAGGGAGCAGATCGTGAATACAGTTCTAAACCCAATAGTGGATCTCTCTAAGCCAAGGTTTTTGGCCCCTTTGGGGTGGGGGGAGGGGGGGGGGCAGAATTGTTGGCAGCGTTCATGAAAGAAATGGTGGGGGTAGACCCGTGGAGGTTTCTGAATCCAGAGGGCAGCGAATATTCTCTTTTCTCTGGTTATGTAACACGCAATCACGGATCAATTTCTTTATCATGGAGTGGTTCTTGTTGCCGAGGGTGAGGAAGGCAGAATACTCGGCGACCATCATCTCTGACCATGCCCCACACCTGGTGGATATGGTCATGGAGAGGGGGCCGGCGCAATGGCCGGCATGGTGTTTGGATGTGGTGTTTCTAGCGGACTTGGGGTTTTGCGTGAAGGTGGCGAGGGTAATTGATGAATATGTGGAGTTTAATAAAATGGGGAGATAATGGGAGGTTTTGAACGCGGTGGTGAAAGGCGAGATAATCTCGCATAAGGCATATGAGAAGGAGGCAAGGGAAGAGCGCCAGTGGCCCGTAAATGACATTTTGGAGGTTGATAGTAAGTACTTGGAAGATCCCACCTTGGAGCTTTTGGCCAGTAGGAAGGAATTGCAGACATGGTTTGATCTGCTGTCCATAGGTAAAGCGGTGTGTCAGTTGAGGCGGGTAAAGAGAGCAATGTCTGAGTACGGAGAGAAGGCCAGTTGCCTGTTGGCTGGCCAGCTTAGGCAGCAGGTGGTCTCCTGGGAGATTGTTCTGGTGCGGGATACAAGTGGGGGGTTGGTGTCCGCACCAGAGAAGGTTAACAGTGCATTGGAGGTGTTTGACAAAAAGCTGTACAGGTCGGAGCCGCGGGGGCTGAGTTGAATATGGTGGATTTTTTTGAGGGATTGGAGTGTCCTCTGGTGAAGGAGGGGGATAGGACGGGGCTGGAGGAACCATTGGGGATTGATGCGATTCGAGGCTAAGGACTGTGCTCTACACGATTCCCCTCTTTCACCTCAGATAATGAACTCCTCTGGTAATTCGAGGGGGGGGGGTTCCCCTTTACAAGGCGGAACCTCTCGGTATAAAAACCCGGACCTGGTTTCGGGTCAGGAAGTTTGGCTCTTCGGGGAGAGGAATTGTAGCTTTGTGATTTTGTGTAGACTGTGATAAACGTCTGTTCATGCCTATCCTACCGTGCGTTCCTGTGCCCCTTCCATTGGATTCTACACTGGTGACCAGGATGAACTGGAGCTGCCACAATCATCGTGCGTTATACTGCCAACTCACTTCGTCCAGGTACAAGAAGGCCTCCAATCCGAATGGTGAGATGCAGGACATCTGGAAGCGTGAATAGTTTGATGCTGGTACCAATAACTGGATCCAGTAAGTCAAGCAGATACAGTATTTTATTCGGTCTAAAGCAATTGTTGGGAATGAGTGACAAACCGTTATCCTATTGACCGCAGTCGGGAACCCACTTGTGCATTCATCAAAAGCATCTCCCACCCGGACAGGCCGGACTCCACGTCTTTTGCCGAGTTTGTGGCCCTGGTCGAGGCACATCTTAACCCACAACCCCCGATATTAGTCGCCGGTTCCATTTTCACATGGTCTCGTAGGCCCAAGGGGAATCCAATGGCGACTTTTTGATGCACTTGAGAACACTCTGCCTCATGTCAGTTTGGGGCTGCACTATCCGAATCTCTATGGGACCGTTTCATCTGTGGACTCTAAAATGCCGACACCCAGAGGAAACTCCTTACGAAGGCCCACTTCATCCTCCAACGGGCAGTAGGCATCGCCATTTCCAAGGAGAGCGCGGAGGTCCAGGAGGTCCAAGAGTTGAGGGCTTGGCGGTCCTGAGCGACTGCCGACCGGCCACGCCCAAGCCTGGAAGACGGGAGTTTCCGTGAAGCAAGGCCGACCGGGGGACCCAAGGCTGTCGGTACGACGCACTCGGGTGCAACTGTGTTGAATCCCCTGAACTGGAACACCAAAGGTGGAAGCCGCAGGCTGCAGGCTGGGCACCATGGCCAGGGCCGGGATACCTGACAGGCCCGTGAAGGAGTGCTGCCATCCCCCAAGACATTAACGTCCCCCCTACAGGCCAAGGATATTATGTCAAGGACCAAGAAGACGCCTACCAGCAGTTGCATTGCGTTGCCGCCCCCAGGATCGTGCCCATCTAGATTGCATTGAAGGTGAATGGGCATCCCATTGACATGGAGCTCAACACAGGAGTGGCAGTCTTGGCAATCAGCTGCTAGATATTCGCCATGATCTGGCCTGTCTCCAGACCTTGGACCTTCCGGACACGAATGACCGGTTGGCTACGCACACTGGAAAGCCTTTGGCCATTGAGGGCACCACCCATGTGACCATGGAGTATGGGGACCAATCGGCACATTTACCCTTGGTGGCGGTCCATGGTGGAGAACTCAGCTTACTAGGCCGTGATTGGCTGCGCCATTTAAAATTGGATTGGCAACGCGTCTGTCGCATGTACCCCCAAGGCAAGGAAGGAGTGCTAGCAAAATTTCCTGGTGTCTTCGCTAAAGGCCTCAGCACGATTAAAGGCACAGTGGCCAAAATCAGTGTGGACGAAAACGCATAACTCCATTACTTCCGCGTAATAATCTTTTGTTCATTCCTATCCTACCATGCTTTCCTGCGTCTCTCCCATTAGATTCTACAGGACGGCTATAGGGGCAGCATGGTAGCACAGTGGTTAGCATTGCCCCCTCACAGCGCAAGAGACCCCGGTTCAATTCCGGCCTTGGGTGACTGTGTGAAACTTGCACTTTCTCCCCCTGTCTGCGTGGGTTTCCTCCGGGTGATCCGGTTTCCTCTCACAGCTCAAAGAAATACAGGTTAGGTGAATCGGCCATGCTAAATTGTCCTTTAGAGTCCAAAGGTGTGTAGATTAGCCAGGGTAATGGGGATAAGGGAGGGGAGATGGGCTTGGGTGGAGTGCTCCTCAGAGGGTCAATGCAGATTCGATGGGCCAAAAGGCCTCTTTCTGTATTGCAGGAGTTCTATTCTAAAATGCAGACAGGCACGGCACTGTGGCCGCACAGGTTCCTCGTGGAATTTTAGTTTGCGGATCGGTTGGTACTGCTGTTGGTGGAGATGTTTGAGGAAGCAGTTGAAAGGGGGGAGCTCCTGGAGACGATGAGGCAGGCATTCATTTCGCTTCTATTAAAGAAAGTCAGGGACCCGGTGAAGTGCGGATCGTACCGGCAGATATCTCAACTAAAAATGATTCTTGCTAGGGTGCTGGCGCTGAGGTAGAGGAGTGCCTTCCCGGGTTTGGTGGGGAAGACCAAACAGGGTTTGTAAAGGGCAGGCTGTTGTCTCCGAATGTGCGGCGTGGAGGGGGCGGGAGCAGGAGGATATTGTGGCACTTGATATGGAGAAGACCTTTGATAGAGTGAAGTGGAGTTACTTGTTTGCGGTGTTAGAACAGTTTGGGATAGGGCCCAAGATTGTGTCGTAGGTCTAGTTGCTATAGAAGGAGCTCAAGGCGAGTGTCCCTTTGAATGATTTGAATTCGGGATACTTTCAGTTGTACGGGGGAACGAGGTAGGGGTGTCTATGTCTCCCCTCGTATTTGCACTGGCGTTAGAGCCTCTGGCCAACGTTTTGAGGCAGTCAGATAATTGGAGAGGGATTGCCGGGGGGGGGGGGGGGGGGGGGGAGCATAGGGTTTCCATATATGACCTTCTCTTGTATATCTCAGACCCAGTCCCCACGGTGGGGATATAATGGAGCTGCTGACTTGTTTTGGGGTATTCTCAGGATACAAACCGAACTTGCAGAAGAGCAA
The DNA here is from genome assembly GCF_047496885.1 of Scyliorhinus torazame. Taxonomy (NCBI): domain Eukaryota; kingdom Metazoa; phylum Chordata; class Chondrichthyes; order Carcharhiniformes; family Scyliorhinidae; genus Scyliorhinus; species Scyliorhinus torazame. Next base: position 184,652,558 of record NC_092718.1, read on the forward strand.
GTGATTTTTCAGTCTCTCACCGGGGGAAGGATGAGAATTTGGGGGCCTGCCACTTGACTTGGCGAATACCCAGTTTAGGTGTCTGGGGGTGCAGGTAGCAAGGGATTGGGCCCGGCTCCGTAAATTAAACTTCACAAACCTGGTGAGTAGGGTCAAGGCAGATCTACAGATGTGGGACAGGCTCCTTCTATCATTGACAGGCCACGTACAATCGGTGAAGATGAATATTTTACCGCGGTTTCTATTTTTATTCCAATGATTGCCGGTGTTTTTGCTGAAAGCATTCTTTTTGGGAGTGGACAGGTTGATCATGTCATTTATTTGGGTGGGGAAGGTAACCAAAATTCGGAAAAAGGTGCTCCAGAGAGGACGACAGTCGGGGGATTTGCTGCTACCGAATTTGATTTATTACTACAGAGCGGTGAATGCCGAGAAGGTACTGGGTTGGTGTAGGGATCAGAAGGCAATTTGGGTAAGGATGGAGTTGGGTTAATGTAAGGGGTCGAGGTTGCGCGCGCTAGTAATGCCGCCACGTTCGTTCTCCCCAGGGAAACACTGAGACAATCCGGTGGCGGAAGGCAATTTTGGCAGCATTTTAAACTAGGGCCGGTGTAAAGGTTGATGTCAATCTGTGCTAACCACCTGCTTGAACCAGCTAGATTAGATGCTAGGTTCCTGTTCTGGGAGGACAAGGGGGTGTAGGAATGAGGGATTTGTTTTTGGAGCGAAGTTCGCGAGTCTGGAGGAGTTGGCGGAGAAGTTTGGGATTCCACAGTCAGATACTTCCCGGTATTGGCAGGTATAGGAATTTTGCAAGGAAGGTCTTTCCGACATTCCCGGAAATGACACCCTCCTCATTGTTAGAGTGCTGTCAGTGGCAAATATGGAGGAGAGGGGAACTTCGGCGATCTATGGGAGGATTCTGGAGAAAGATATGGGGCGGGATTCTCCAGTCACCGACGGCGAAATCGCGTTCGGCGATCGGCCGGTGAATACCTGATTCCGACCAAATCGGGGGGCGGTGCCGCTTTCGCGATGCTCTTCCCCTCCAAAGCGGTGTACTCTAGGAGTACGCCACACCATGTATCGATGGCCTCAGGACATTGCCTGAGGCCGCCCCCCCCCCGATGCTCCGCCTCCGACCAGCCGAGTTCCTGACGGTGTGCGTCGCGTGTGTTCCCATCCGTCGGGAACTCAGCGTGGCGGCTGCGAACTCAGTCGGGGGAGGGCCAATCTGCGGACAGTGGGGGGGGGGGGACATTATTTGGGGCTGGGGGGCACTGTGAGGGGGGTGGTCCCGGGCGTGCGAGCCGGCCGAAGGGTGGGGGGGGGGCTATTTTGCGGGCCGGGTCCATGGGCTACCTCCGCCATGTAGCACGCCACGGCTGCTGCAGGCCGTCACCATGTGCATGCGCGGCCATGCACCCGACAATTCTCTGGGGCATATCAGCAGCTAGAGCTAGGTGCTCTACGCTGCCGGCATGGTATTCCCCAGCAAAATGGGGAATCGGTGGCCGTTTTGCACCTGTTTTCTTTTACCTCATCGCCAAAAACTTAGCTCCACCAATTAGGTACAAACCATGAACCTTTATTTACACAACATGCTATGTACAGGGTAGTGCAGCCATGATGCTGCCAGTCTGCCTCATGGAATGAACTGAGCAAAAGCTCTGCTCAGTGATTCCCGGGCACCAAATGCCGATTGGACAAGTGGGTCACATGATCCTTCAGAAGCGGATCACATGATCCTTAAAGGGGCCAGGTGCTACAGTGCCCATCAGTGTCTTTGCCTCTAAAACCTATTAATTTTGAGAACCCTGCCCTGCCCACCAAGACTATTACGGGAATTCACAACGGTGATTAAATCAATCTGGGGGCCAGTTTTTGAGGGCTGGGTTGGGCTGGCTCCGAGCCCAATGTTGTTTTTAAACTAGTGACTGAGGAAACACGATTTGCCATTGGTGTAATTTGTGCTTGAAATACTCCGATTTCTTTCCACTAACTTGGCAGATTTGCCATTGGTGTCATTTGTGCTTGAAATACCCCGATTTCTTTCCACTAACTTGGCAGATCAGGCCGACTACCTTGAACAAAAAAAAGTGCACCAAGCGGAAGGTCCATGCCGCTTGCCCACACGCTCCTCCCTTCAAAACGTGTTTCCCATTTCCCTTTTGTGAAATGCCCCAGCATGTTGACATTAAAAGAGTCAATGATGAAAAGAGCCTATTCACTCTCTAAAAGCTATTCCATCTGGCATGTGAGCTTTCTGATTTTAGCACCTTGAACATCCCCAATGTTTTTTCAGTAGCACTAATTCATTCCACGATAAATTCAACAGCCTAACTGTGATAACGGATGTATTTTCTCTGTGCATGCATTTCCAGAGGCAGAAAATAGATAAAATGGGAAAGAAGAGCTTAATGCAAAATGGGCTGCTGACTCACTGCTGTCAGTTTTGCAATTCCACCCAATCCCTTTCGCCCCCCCAGTTTCTCTTTCCGCCAAGCTGGATATCACAATATTTACCTCCCGTGATGCAAATGTCTAATATGAGACATGATCTGATTTTTAAAAATTAGGCATGTCTGTAAATCCTTACTTAAATAAGGCCACTTATCAGAGAGCCACATCTTCCCACCTGAGGACTGATTCTTTCCAACTATTTTCAAGCAGTAAAATCTCGCATTGCCTCAGTACAAACTGGAACTTTTATGTTGATGAATACGTACACATTTCTAATTGACCATTGAAACAATAGATTGCTTGTGCCACAGAGGTGCTTTTGACCTCCCAACTTCAATTACATAGCCACAGTGAACTTTGAGCCAAATGTAAATTTGTGCATTTGCATTCAAATACTCTCATTAGTTTTCAAAACACAGTTTTAAAAAAATGTAATGAAAGCCTCATAAAATCAATCTCAACAAGACTGCTGAATGTATCATTTTAATCAGTTGTTGGGCAGCATTTATTTGCATAAATTGTGCATCAGGAAAAAAACAGCAGTTTCAGTTCGCTGAAGATCAGAAAAAAAGGGTATCTGTATTTTAGGGGGCGTTTTCCACACAGGTAAGCTGTTGACTGGATGTTTCATGTTAATTCATATACCGTGAGAAATACCGGGGACTGGTATCATAGATATTATGTCATTGAACGAGTAATTGAGACGGATATTTAGTTCGAGTCCAACCATGGCAGCTGGGGATTTGGAATTCAATTAATTAAGTAGATCTGAAATAAAAATGATGTGTGAAGTGTTGGGTGCTCTGAGGTACAGACAAACCAACACGGTTGCGATTGGTACAACGCAGTTTTATTCCATTAAACTACTTATACATCAGACTTGGTACTCAGCACATTGTGACTGTGTGAGTGTCTTGCTTTGAGGTCCTCGCCCTGTGCCGTCTCCAGGTGGACTGCCTAGGAAGTGTCGTGTTTCTTGTTTTATACTGTGTCTGCTCTTGTCTGTGATTGGCTGTCGTGTTATGTGTGCTAATTGGTCCGTTGCTCTGTCTATCATTATGTATGTGTTATGATGTATGTTTGAATATCATGACAATGTGGAGATGCCGGCGTTAGACTGGGGTGAGCACAGTAAGAAGTCTTACAACACCAGGTTAAAGTCCAACAGGTTTGTTTCGATGTCACTGGCTTTCGGAGCGCTGCTCCTTCCTCAGGTGAAAGAAGAAGGAGCAGTGCTCCGAAAGCTAGTGACATCGAAACAAACCTGTTGGACTTTAACCTGGTGTTGTAAGACTTCTTACTGAAATAAAAAGTTCGCGTCGGCCATGTGACCCCGAAACTACCTGACTAATGTAAACACCCATCTGGTTCATAAACGCCGTTTGGGGGAGAACATCTGACATTTTTATCTGATCAGGCCAAGCTGTGTACCCCAGACCCACAGCAATGTGGTTGACTCTTAATTGCACTCAGAAATGGGCCAGCAAGCTACTTCGGTGTATCAAACCACTGTAAAAAAAGTTTAATTAAAATAAAACCAGACAGGCATCAACCTACGAATAGAACACAACCAAGACACACCAGGCTAGTCGACCTAAAGGGTCCTCCTCACTAACATCTGGGGGCTTGTGTGAAAATGAGAAGAGCTCGTCCACAAAATAGTCAAGCAACAGCCTTTCACAGTCATACTCACTGAATCATAGACCTGAGTTATCACTTTGCTGCATCCTAAGGGTTGGCGGGGAAGCACAACCCCGCTGACTCGGAGTGCCCTGCAGCCATTTCACATTCGAATGAGTGGCAAGCAGCACTTCCACCCCTCACTTGGGAGCAAGTCCTGCACTAGAGAGCTTTCATCCAATAAGATTGATCGGCAGCTCTCCAGTTCCTGCAACAACCGCGCTGAGGTGCACAGGGCTGGAGTTGCAGGAGGACGTCGGAGTTGAAGTCCGGGCACAAAGGCCCCGATAAGATCAAGGGGCCCTAGGGCGGGGAAGGTAGGGAAGGTCTGAGGTAGTGCGAAGGGGATGATCAGGGTCTCAGGGTAGCGGCCGGTGGGGTGAGCGTGGAGTTGTGGGGGTTGGAGATCTGGAGGCCATTGGACCTTAATGGAGGCACCTGACTTCAGAAGGGGTTTCTGAGGGATACACCGTCCCACCCACCCTTTCCGCTTGAGATGTAAATCTTCCTTTTCAGGCTTCGCGCACGGATGTTCAATCCACCCACCAGCCTAAACATTTAAGCTGGATGGGAAATGGTCCTTAAGTGACCAATAACTGGCCCCTTGTCTCAATTAGGCAAGGGTGGGATTCCCACCCGAGGCCTTTCCCTCTCAGCATAAAACCACTACGTTTGGGACAGGTGGGAACCCGGAGGGAATCCCAACCTTTCAATTTAACCCCCCCCCACCCACCTAAAAAACCACCGGCCGGTGGGGAATGTAACAATCAGGCTATACTTTATAACAAATGTCCTAAACTATTCCATTGCAATTCAACGTGGGCAAGGGAACCACCTGTTGATTACCGCCCTCGCTCAGCTGATGATTCAGTGCTCTTCTATGCTAAATGCCACGTGGAATAAGTACTGAGACTACCAAGTGAAGAGAATGCACTCTGGGTGGAGGACGTCAACATCTATCACTGTGGTTTGATAGTAACACCACTGACCAAACAGGCCAAGTACTAAAGGATATCGCTGCCAGGCTGAATCTGCACCAGGAGGTAAGAGAACCATCACTGGGGAAAACCTAGTTGATCACATTCTACTTGTCGCAAATGCATCTGTCCATGATAGGGGCGACCACCGCACAGATGAAATCGTCCTGGGTACACCCTATGTCGTGCTATGTGGCACTATTACCATGCTAAACGGGATCGATTCAAAACAGATCTAACAGCTCAAAACTAATATCCATGTGGTGATGTACATTATCAGCAGCAGCAAAATTGCTTTCCACCACAATTTGTAACCTCGTGGCCCAGCACATCCCTGACTCTACCATTAACTTTAATCCAAGGAATCAAGAGTTTAGGAACTGTTCCAGCAACAGCACCAGGCATACCGAAAGATGAAGTGGCAACCCAGTGAAGTTACAGCTCAGGACTACATACATGCATGCTAACAGCAGAAGCAGTGTTATTAACGACAGTCCTGTCACATTCAGTTGTGAATGGCGATGGGCAATTAAAGAACTAATGGGAGGAGGCTCCACAAACATCCATATCCTCAATAATGGCACAGCCCAGCACAAGTGCAAATGACAAGGCAATACACTTGCAGCCATCTTCAGCCAGAAGTACCAAGTGGATGAGCCATCTCAGCCTCCTCTGGAGGTCTCCAGCATCGCCCATACCAGTCTCAGCCAATTCAATTTACTTGATATCAAGAAACTGCTGAACACACTGGACATAACAAAGTCTATTCGCCCTGAAAACTTCCCAGCTGAAGGTTTATGCTTCACAATTGACTATAGCTTAACTTGAGCAGCCACATAAATAATGTGGCGATAAGAGCGGGTTAAAGGTTGTGAATTCTGTGGCGAATAACTCACCACATGAGTCCCCAAAGCCTGTAAGCCATGCCATCACCTCCAAGACACAGGTCAGCAGAATAATGGGATACCTTTCAGGTGCCTGGATGATTGCAGCTCCAATAACATCCGGAGGTGGCAGCCTGCTTGATCAGCACACCATTTACCTTAAACATTAACGCCTTACACCATTGGCACTCCATGGCTGCAATCTGTACCATCTAAAAGATGCACTGTAGCAACTTGCCGAGGATTATTCAACAGCATCTTCCAAACCTCCAATCTCTACAGTTTAGAAGAACAGGGCAGCAAATCCATGGGAATACCACTTCCTGCAGGTTTCCCTCCAAGTCACACACCATCCTGACTTGGAAATATATTCCTATCCCTTCATCATCACTGGCTGAAATCCCTTGAACTCCCTACCTTATAGCACTTTGGGTACACACCACACAGAAGACAATGGCTCACACCACCTTCTCAAGGGCAACCAGGGGTGGGAATTAAATGCTGGCCTAGCCAGTGCAACACTCGCATCTCATGAGCAAAGTTTTAAAAAGGCATGATCAATCTTACAGTCCTGACATTTTGGAAATGAGTTGATTAAACATGATAACAGGCAAGGTGTGATTCTTGATAGATGTTCAATAGAAGAACATAGGAAAAAGCTATTCAACTTCCGATTAGTTTGATTCTCTCTTGGGATCCAAGCAGTTCATTTAACCACTTTCCTGATCTGGCATCAATCCAATTTCTCTCTATTTCATTGAATCATGAATCTGCCCATTTCCTTCCTACACCAAGTCAGCACTCCCCCTTGCAAAATGAAAACCTACATTATAAACTAAGAAACTCGCGTATTATACGGATTTGCAGCCCTGGATTGCATAAGCCGACATTATAATCGAAGAAACCTGCGTATTATACCGATTTGCAGCCCGTGATAGCATAATCATAATCAAATTTTCCGTTACCATCTCTTGGTTCCAAACAATGCATTTGTTTTTTTTGTTGAAATTGTTTATTTAAAACAGATTTGTAACATTTACAGAGATAAAAGGCCATATACAAGAGCCTTAACATATTGAAAATGAACAGTGGGAAAGAATAAACATATTAATAAGGCACTTCCCCTATCAGCTCTGTTAGCCCACGCCCCACGTGTTCAACTAAACTAATGTGGCTCTAACCCCCCCCGGGTGCTGCTGCTGTCAGTTTCCTTCGCTGTTCCCTGCAAGCGACTTTCTCCCCCGGGGGATCCCTGATCACCCCCCCCCCCCCCCCCCCCTTGCCCACTAAAGTCTTCTCTGCTCTCCTTCCCGGCTGCCCCCCCCCCCCCCTCCGAGGCTTGACCTGCCAGGTCCGCCCTGCGCTTGGCCCTAGCCCGCCCCTTCTCCTACTCTCCCTGGTGCCCCCTGACCTACGCTAGCTACGCTGACCCCTGCCCTTGGCGCCTGACTGTCTCCCACCCAAGTGCTCGGGCCCTCCCCCCACGCACCAAGGACCCATTAACCTGATTGTATCTCCCCGTGCCCTTTCAAGTCCCTTAACCAGCCCCTAGCCCATCCCCCCATCAGAGGCCCCGATCTCCCGCCAAAAGATACCAAGTGCAGGGCCCCCCTTGCAGGGCCCCTCTCTCCCCCCCCCCCCCCTCGTTGCAATCTCCCAAAATCACCCTAAGCAGTGCGCCCTCCAGTCCCCGCTCTCTGTCCAGGCTGAAAACAATCTTAAATAATACATTACAGTACAGGATAATTTAACAGACCGCCGCCACACAACAGCTCTGTGAGCCCAGAGTCCTTTAGTTCAAGTCCAGCTTCTTCTTTTAATAAAAGTCAAAGTCCATTCCTAGTCAAAGCAAGTTAGGTTAACAGACCACCGCCACTGTAGAGCACTGAAAAAACAAAGTGTCCGTTAGTTCAAGTCCAGCTTCTTCTCTTTAATGAAGGCCCAAACCTGTTCTGGTGTCTCGAAGTAGTGATGGAGTTCCTCAAACGTAACCCAAAGCTTCGCAGGATACAGCATTCCAAACCTCACCTGCTTTTTGTAGAGGGCTGCCTTTACCTTGATGAATCCTGCACGCCTCTTGGCCAGCTCCGTTCCCAAGTCCTGGTAGATGCGCACCTCGCAGTTCTCCCATCTGCTGCTCCTCTCCGCCTTGGCCCATCGCAGCACACGATCCCTGTCGGCAAGCCGGTGAAAGCGGACCACCAGGGCCCTCGGTCAGTCGTCCGTCCTGGGCTTCCTTGCGGGGGCTCTATGCGCCCCATCCAACTCCAGGGGTCGAGGGAAGGCCTCCGGTCCCATCAGCGCCCCAAGCATACCCACCACGTATGCACCCGCATCCGATCCCTCACAGCCCTCGGGGAGGTCAACGATCCTCAGGTTCTGCCTCCTGGCTCTATTGCCCAGCTCTTCAAGCTGCTCCTGCATCCTCCTCTGGCAGGAGTTCAGCTCCTGCACCTCGTGCTCCAGCTCCGTTACCGTGTCCGCCTTGGTGGAGAGCTTCACCTCGACCTCCCTTAGTGCCTTCTCTTGGACCGCCTGCGCCTCGGCCATTCGGTCCATCACCGCCCTCATCGGGTCCAACGTGTCCCTCTTCAGTTCGGTGAAGCAGCCTCCGCTCCCTGGTCCCTGCCGTTCGCTATGCTTCCTTTCGTCTCCTCCACCGATTATGGTCGCGGGCGGGAGCGATCCGACCTGCGACCTGCTTCCTCGAGGGTGCCACCGAAAGTCCCCAAACAATGTATTTCTAATGCCAACCCCCTGGCCAGTAGGAATTGCCGATGGCGAGGTTCACTGGCGGTATTTCAAATCGGGACACAGACGCTGTAGTTGCTGGAACCCCAACATCGCTATGGTGTGCTGACAGTTGTGCCGCATCTGCCAGGGCAGGGGAGCGGGGGCGGGGGAAGTGGGGAATGGCCAGGTGGTGGCCCGTGCCCATCCTCCCCAACCCCACGGTTCACCATTGCTGAAGCCTGCAAGGCAGCCATCCGGCTGCGCATGCCATAACTGCTCACTGTGAACTTAGCGCCATGGGTTGTATGGGTGCCCCTCCTGGCCACCCCCCCAAGTACCCTCTGGCCCCAGACAACCCATCAACGGGGTGGGCGTGCTCCAGCGCAACCAGTGGCATAATCTTGGCTGGGATGAGGGTCGGCATGCATTGGAAATGCGCGAGTTCGACATGGCTCCGTGTGCGAGCGGCCTGAATCGCTCCGGAACAGGCACCGCTTTCGTTCACATAGAACACTCACGATTCAGTCTCCGCTCGGAGAATTTCGCCCGTAATCTTTTCTTCTGAGAGCATGCAAGACACCTCCGCCTGGCATGACCTCATCTACCTTTTTTGAATACCCTGGGCAGACAATGATTTTGCCCTTTGTCAGGAGAAATCCAGAATTCAAAAAAAATGGCAAAGCCTCATTTTTGGCACGAAAACCACAACGAATCGCATTAGCGCAATCCAGAGCAATATTTAGACATTTCAAAAAAAAAATTTCCACACTTGAAAAACGCCACGCCTGAGGTGCAAAGCACCGCAGAGGTCTGAGCACTTCAATCAACTTGCAGTTAAACGGCTCCACTTGATCCCATTCATCCAGGAGTATGGCAGCTGGAAGACCAGCTCCCAGATTTTCGGAGGGGGCCCTCACTCGATTGCTGGGTGCCATGGAGGAGAGGCAAGCCACAATTTACCCATGGGTTGGCAGGAGCCCCTCCAGCAAAGTCCACAATCCCACCTGGGAGACAGCGAGCAGCCTGACCAGGAGGACGTCGGTTAGGTGCAGGTAAAAAACGAATGACGTAATAGGATCTGCAAAGTTAAGTTCCTCCCATCTCCCCTTAGCACTCCATCCTTCCATCAATCCCGAATGTCACCTTGAACCCACATGCTGCTACCTTGCAGGCTCCGAGTATTAATATCCCGGACCAGGCCCCAACGTATGTTGGCATATCGGGCAAGAATCCCAAACACTTTCTAAAATTTGTAAAACTGTGAAGAAAGGATACTTCACTCCAGGAGTGATTCCACTGACCAATAGATATCTTTCAGATTAAAACAAACTTTCTTATTAAAACAATATTAACTACATTAACATCATAGAAAATAGCTTATAAACTACAATTAAACAATTCTTAATAATGAAAGGAAACATTTCAACTTCTAACTGATGCCTTCTCTGGCTCCAATCAAGCAAAACCCAGCATCTGGCAAACGTCACTTATAAATAAACTCCCAACATCGTGTTTCTAATCTGGTCCTACCATTCGGGAACCTCGCATGGTGGCTGCGGAATCAGTCATCAAGTGCTGGCTTCACAAATGGGCACCAGATGGAACGACACTTGTGGAGATCTCCCAGGGGATTGGACGTTCCCAAGTGCATGGCTTCTTGGCAGGGTTGCACCGTGCCAGTGCCAGCCTACCACTGCCAAGGTGCCCAGGTGGCACTGCTAGCTGCCAGGGTACTGCAAAGGTGCCAGGCTGGCACTGCCAAGGTGCTAGGCTGGCATTTTGTGCACGGCGACGATCGGGCTGAGGTGTGCCCTGCCCGGGTGTGTGGGGGGGAGGCCCGGGGACCTCTTTATAATGAGTTGGGGTTTGGGGGTTGCGCCAGGAGCTCAAGAGATGAGGATCCCATTTGATCTCTCGCTGCACTGAGGAATTCCAGCGAGAGGAGCTCCTCAGTGTCGAAAACAGGGCTAAGTGCCGCCTCATTGGGAAGTTCCCCGGTGATGCCCCCGATCTACCTGGATGGGCATTAGATACCAGGTGTTTCTCGGCTTTCCGAGTACCAGGAAACACACGGCTAACCTTGCGGGCTATGGGACTCTGTTCCCATTTAGGTAGATCACATCCATTATCGCTAATTATCTATTCCCCAGAAATCATAACAAAATCCCATTAGGACTCTCTTTGTAAGTATAAGCACGGCTTGAAAGAATGATGATCTCAATTTCACAACATCTTAATTGCACCTTTTGAAGCCACAAAATCTGTCTGCCTTTTAAACCAGGATTTTAAAAATCATTACTGCACCAGATACATATAATACTGTATATATATCAATTCTTACATTCTTCACACCAGCACCTGACCTCCCAGCATCATCCTCAAACCACACCACCCAGCAGTCCTCATCCAGTCCTCATCAGAATCTCTCCCTGCTGAAGCACAGTGCCCACACGTCAGTTGGCCTCGACCACTGGCTCGCCAGGCATCCAATTCACATTATACTCTTTTGTGTCCCTGCAAAGAGAGTGAAGAGGGGCAGTGGAATGCCTGAACTAAGGATCTTGACTCATTTTGAGGAGAGGACCATGGACCTCGCAGGGGAGGACCAGAAGTGGGCCTGCACAGTGCGTGAGGTTGGCCTGTGACAGAAACGTGAGGACCCACTGCACCTTCATCCAGATGGCCAGTTTCAAGTGAGTTTTTTGTTGTCCAAATCCTTGACTAGGCCGCAGGGCCTGTTCCTGTGCTGTAATTTTCTTTGTTCTTTGTTCTCACAGGAACATCAACCAATGAGCTTCGGCCGACAACCAGCAATGCCCCTTTCCCCAGCAAACCCTCGACAGATCCAAGAAGTAGATCAGCCGCACCATCCACCATCACAGAGACAAGCATCTCGGTAGGCGAACATAGCAGACTGGCTTCTGTCTCACCATTTGGTGAGCACTGCACTGCTTCAGGCGCACATCAGGTGAAGATAGGACGGTCCCCAGGGATCAGACAGTCAGAGGTCTACTGGATCCCAGGATTTAGCTGTGCTCCAGCCAGGTGTAGTGCCTCTGGACATGTTCACCTCTCAGCTGCTTGAGATGCAAAGGCACAGCCAGGAGAGGTTGTCAGTAACATTCCTGTGACTGCAATGCCGAATGGAGGAGTCCCAAAGGCTTCAGTTGCAGGAGATGTTTCTGGCGTTGGGGGGCACCCAGGCCAACATTGGAAGGATGCCGTCCGCAATGGAAAGCCTGGCGTAGGAAGTCATAGCCATGGCTGCAGAACTCCGAAGCATGACTCAGTTCCTGAGGGCCATGGCTGAGGGGTTCAAGGGGCTCCCCTGCCCTATGAGCCCCGCACCCATTGACACCCCACACCCCTAGCCAATAACAGCTGAGCAATTCAATGCTCATTTTAATTTCCTGACAACACAACCTGCAGATTGATACAGCGCTCTGAAAACTTTTCAAAACATACAGCGTGTAGGTTTCAGGACAACACACACAAGCGGTCACCCCCTTCCCGAAGGAAGCCCCGACCCCCCACTTCACTCCCAAACCCCCCTAGTCCCACCCCCTCCCCCACCCCCTCCCCCACCCCCTTGAAATCTCCCCTCTGGAGCTGGCCATTGGAACGGTCCCTTTGTACACCCTGGTACAAGGCAGAGAGGGGTGCTCATCTCCTTCCTCCCTCTCGGAGGTCATGGCGTCTAGTTCCCGTTTTTAAAAACCAGTAGTAATTCCCGCCTGCGTGACCTCAAGCTGGTGGGTGAGAGGATTCAATGAGGCCTGAAGATTCAACTTTAAACTCGCTAATTAGATTTAAATGCATTCAAACCAGGTTCTTGCCGTTCCTGGATGCAAACCCGATGGAGTCACTGGAGAGGGCCCAAAGATCGCATTCTGAAATCTCGCCGGCGCAAATCCCCTTTCTGGCTACCCACAATATTTTGCGGCCTTTACGGGATTTGCGCCCCCTGGCAAACGGACCTGCAAAATTGCATCCCCAGTTTCTCCATTCAAATGGTTGCAGCAGCTTAAGGTGCCCAAGCGCCTACATTATTTTGCATCAGAAACAATTTGATCGCACCAAAATGTCTGATATTGGTGGCTCATCAGTTTGCATCTGTGCTGTTCCGGGCTGAAATTCAGCAAAGGAAAATGCACCATTTTGGCAGAGAGGAAAGGAGGCCTCCATAGGGACTGGGTAGATGGAGGTTACCTTTACAATGAGAGACTTTATAATTAGAAACCCAAAAAAAATCTGTAACAGGTGTGTGGCCAGTAGAGCCTGTCATATTTCTTTTGCTCTCACATAAATTTACTGTTAGCAGGAATGAATCCAAAAGAATCACTCAACACTCGTGTCTGCTCCAAATATCAGTTTATTACACTAGCGGGGAGTAAGTCACTAGGTATACCATGCGCCCCTCCGCTAAACATGGGAAAGCATCCATTTTTTATAAAATCCGGACAGTTACACAGCCAACCTCGGCTGGATACAATCCAAGCATAATGATTACTGGTTGCCGGGCAACATGAGGCTTCTTGGTCAATTCACAATGGATAGATGCCCCTCAAGATATTTACCGGACCTTCTTAATAATTGTCCTTGGGTTTTCTTGCTACCTTAAAAACTGAAATATGACAGGCTCTACTGGCCTGAAACATTCTTACCTCACCCTCGTTACAGACTGGCACTACAGACAACACTCCTTAAAGGCAGCTGCTCGGAGCAAGGAATGTCTTGCAGAATAAGCCTGTCATGATATGCAGACATGCAGATAATGATATACAGACAGGCACAGACAGGCAGCGAATGAACACAGAGAACAGGACATGACCAATGAGCAGGCAGGACACTCAGGGGTGGTATCTCACTATAAAAGGCACGAGGCACTCACACTGCGCCTCTTTTCACTGATGAACATCTGCAGAGTGAGTCAGGGTGTATTTACAGTATCACACCTCCAGCACGTGGCTAAGAGCTAGTCTGGTTCAGTCAGACAGAGTAACCACACTTAGGTTAGCAGAGAGTCGAACTCATAGAGAACGGTGCTAACTGTGCTACGGGTTCAATAAATCAAATTGAACTAACTTCAAGGTCTGGAGTAACTTTTGGTTAAAGCTGCATCCAGTTGCAGCCTGTGTTATCCCAGAGTACATAACACAACAAAGCCGTTTCTGAGTATACCCGTGGGAACTAAGGATTCACAAATGTGGCCAAGCCGGTTGGATAAAACCCCAAGATGCCTCACAATCTGCTATATTTTATATATGTGATCAGGATTATACATTGTTAGTAGTTAGTGCATATCTACAAAATAATATGTATTAGTTCTTGCGTATCTGGGAAATAACATGTATTCAAATTAACATGCATTCAACACATATTTATATTGCAGGTGCCTCTGCTCTGGTCCCAAGCCTACAACAAAACTAGACGAGCACCCATTCTGATCATTTTTACTTGAATATAAAGCTTTTGAAATTTGACCTAAAGCTTTTCTTCAAATCATTTTGAATATCAATCAAATTGAGTTTGGAAGAAAATAATTCTCCAAGATGGTGAACTTAAATGCTACTGATCAATCCTGGGAAGTTGTGCACACTGCACAGCATGCTCAGATCTCACCTCAACATTCGGCAAAAATGAACAAGGTCAAGGCCAACCTTTTAGAATAAGTTGAAGCCTTCAACTAAAACCTCTAAAGAGGTTTTAAAAGGTACAGAAGACAATTTAATATCTAAATGTAGTTACACTGTGAAATATGTAGCTTTTCAAATAATTTAAAATATTGTTTTGGACATTAACTGAAATTTACATTGATAAAAGCACATTTCTGGAGAGGATTTTGAAGCATTAGGGAGGTAGGCCTCGAGGGCATGGAGCACTGAAGTAGTCTAGTGTCAGCAAGCATTGAGAATGGAGCCTCGTACCTGTAATTGATTGTGAGTCGCAGTACTGTCGGAGTCTTTTCCTGATGGTAGGTGTGAGCATAGAAAGGCCTCAAGGTTTACAATGTTCTAGATTAGAGATAATTTAATCAAATCGTTGTACAACTGGCAGCATTTATAGACAAGTAATGGCTAGGTGATAACGCAAAATATCAATGGAACCATGTTAGCAGTACACTGTCTTGATCGACTAATAAATTTTATAGGCTGTTTCCTATCCTGTTAACAGTAAATCTCCCAGGCGAAAGGCCAGAAACGCAACAAAAAAAATGACTGTGATGTAAGGTTTTATTTCCTCAAAGGTAGCTCTATCCCTTCATTTTTTTAAATAAATGCAGGTTCTATGTAATAAACTATTCCCACAAATCAACATGATGTACTGAACAGCCCACATTAAAGAGGAAGCCTAATCTTAAAGGTCATTGTATTTCCTGGGAACATTAACAAAGTTGATATCTAATACTTTTTTCGTGGATTTAAAAGTTAAAAGACTACTATAGTACTACTATTCACAATCAATAAAACATTAAAGTTGCCATTTTTTAAAATCAATGATCTTGTTGAGCACAATTCTTGTACATGCATAATTCAGTACTCGTGGTACATTTCATCTGGTCATTTAGACAGCATGCTGGAAAAGATTTGCCATACTACACCAACCAGGACAAACACTGGAGTATCATTTAGCAGCTAAAGTTTACAGCATCAAGCTTCAAGCAATGGCCTGATTGTTTTTAAAACTCTGACATTTGAGGTCTACCAAGAATGGACAAGAAACAGTTAACATACACGCGTGGGTGGGAAGACAAGCAGGAGTGTAAATGGATGCTTCCATGCCAGTGTCTGGAATTGCACCCAAAGAAAATCAAAATAAGTCAGTTGCACATGAATAAGCGGAGTGATTCTGCCCATGGACGAATGAGTAGTAGGCACAGTAACTGCTGCAGTGGGTGATGGAGCAAGTTAATGAAGAGGATGTGTAACTGTATTACTGACTGATTGAGTGTTGAGTTACTTCAAAAGGAAGTGTTACAGACTTAATGCTATGGGCATAAACAATGAGACATGGTCCACATACAGTGTGGATTTTATTGTTTGTATAAATGAAGTTACTTGTTCATTCAGCACATACATTATGCTTTAAAGGCTGCAGGGCAATTGTCAAATGTATGAACCACAAATGTATTCAGAATGTGTTTGAACTTCACATTAGTATTGAAAATTGTGCAAGGCATAAAACACAAATTACATTGCATGCACAGTACAGAAACAGGTCCTTCAGCTCAAATTGGTCTGTGTTGGTTTTTACGCTCCAGCCTAGGCTCCATCTGCCCTTCTTCATTTAACCACATCAGCATAACTTCACCGCTTCCTCTCTCATGTATTTAGCGAGCTTCCCTTTAAATGCTTCTATACTTGTTGCCTCAGTTACTCTGATGATCCACGTTTGAACCACCCTCACTTTTCTGCCCTTGTCCAAAAGCCGCTGACTAACCTTTGGTTTTGCTCTTTGTAGATGAGATTTTAGTCAAAATGGATACCATTTAACCCATCCTAAGACTGAGGTCCACCAGCCTAATCTGGTAATGACTACTTGGTTCACATAAATAAAAACTGGAATGCTAAATTGTGTTTCATTGTCTCCAGAATGCTGGTTTCAGGTGCTATTCTGAAGCAGATATAGACTTTTTAAAAATTAAGAGTACCCAATTCATTTTTTCCAATTAAGGGGCAATTTAGCATGGCCACTCCACCTAGCCTGCACATCTTTGGGTTGTGGGGGCGAAACCCACGCAAACACGGGGAGAATGTGCAAACTCCACACGGACAGTGACCCAGAGCCAGGATCGAACCTGGGACCTCAGCGCCGTGTGACAGCAGTGTTAACCACTGCGCCACCGTGCTGCCCTAACAGCCATAGACTTTATAGTTACCAAATTTAATCCCTTTAAAGCAAAATCTAAGTTTCAAACACTTTTCGACATATGCATGTTATTTTCAATTGAGCCTATTCCGTGTGGCTTAGTAATCCCATTTTATATGGTGGTGACATTACCCATCAGGCCAATCTGGAGATTATTGCTACCAGTCTTTTAAACCACTGGCAGACTTTGAACAAAATTCTGACTTATTCTGATCTGCTCGCCGCAAGCCCATTTTGCAAACTGTACAGAAAATGGCGTACTTGCCAAATGTCGCTTCAGCCTTATTAAGCTTCTTCGGAGTAAAAGCCCAACTTGCATACTCACACCTGCCGTGAAATGGAGCGAGAGAGCAAATTCACAGGACTCTCCATCCCGCTTCACATTTAATCAGCGGAGCACATTAGAGAGAGAATTGAAAAGCAGCAGTGCAGTGTCAACATTGCAGGATGGGTGGGGGGGGGGGGGGGGGGAGGGGGGAACAAAACCCTTTAATGATGAACTCTTTGAATTCCATCAGGACATCTTTACCCTCAGCAGCGAGAATGATGAAGCATATTGGAACAGTTTTACTTGCAGTCAAGCTGCCATCATCCAGTAAGCTTTTCTCAAAAACAAAACCCAGTATGCTGCTGCAATACGAACCTTCCACATACTATATGATCCAAAGTTAACACTGCTCAGCCCAGCATATGTAACACTAGATGTAGCAGCGGGAGTGGGAGCTGTCCGTTGGACACAGGCATATTCTGTTCGGACACACGGGATTCTCCGACCTCCCGCCGGGTCGGAGAATCGTCGGGGGGGCGGCATCAATCCACCCCCGCCGCTCCGATGCCGGCCGCCGAATTCTCCGGCGCCGGTTTTCATCCGGGGGCGGGGATCGCGCCGCGCCAGTCCGGCAATTCTCCGGGCCCCGATGGGCCGAGCGGCTGCCCGTTTTCGGGCCAGTCCCGCCGGCGTGAAATGGACATGGTCCATCCCGGCGGGACCTGGCTTGGAGGGCGGTTAGCGAGGTCCTTGGGGAGGGCGTGGCCCGCGATCGGGGCCCACTGTAAGGCTCCGTGATGGCTGGCGCAGAGAAGAAACCCCCTGCGCATGCGCAGGAAACACGCCGGTGGTTCTGCGCATGCGCCAGAACACGCTGGCAGTCCTGTGCATGCGCCAACTCGCTCCGGCCGGCGGATTCCGCAACTTCCGGGCGGCCCGATGCCGGAGTGGTTCACGCCGCTCTTGGCGCCAGCATGGGCCGCCCTGCCGATTGCGGGAGAATCCCACCCTCACAACATATCATTCTGCAGTCAGTATCACAGAATTTTCAGTACAATAAAGTTCAGGCCAACGTATCTGTAACGGTGTTGGCTTCACTCCAGAGATTTCTATTCTAATCCAATTTCCCTGATCTTTTCTCATATCTGATAATATTTTTCTTCACCTGCTTTTTCCAGTTTTTTCTTTGAAGTGACTAAATCATGACACATCACATTCTAATGCTTTTTGACATAAATGTAAAAGAAAATCTATCTTCCATTTTGTGTTTTTGATATTAATTATGCCCCCTAGTCACTGTCCGATAGAAAAGATCTTTCACAACTAGCTCTCTTATGTCCTTTGAACACATTTCAATTTACCAGAAGTACAGAGGAATGGAGAGGCCTAGGAGTGCATACTCACAGATCCCTGAAGGTAGCGGGGCAGGTAAAGTATGTTGTTAAGGCTTGGTGCATACTTTCCTTAATTGGCTAAGGGAAGGAATGTTAGAGTTATACTAGAGGTTATACTAGAAGTTTGTAACATTTAACAGTTACAGTTTTTCATACAGTTCTTGCCAACATATCAAAGGAGGGCTATAATTGCACCACAGTGGATACAGACGAGAGGGAGCTGGATTAGCTCAGTTGGCTGGCCAGCTGGTTTGTGATACAGAGTGCGACCGATAGCACAGGTTCAATTCCCATACCAGTTAAGGTTATCCATGAAGTCCCCCCTCGCCCGAGGTGTAGTGATCCTCAGGTTAAATCACCACCAGTCAGCTCTCCCCCCTCAAAGGGGAAAGCAGCCTATGGTCATCTGGACTATGGCCACTTTATGTTCCCTTACAAAAGAGACTTACTAAGATGTTACCAGAAATTAAGAAATTTAGGCATGAGAAAACACTGGACAGGCAGAGATTGTTTTCATTAGGACAGAGGGGCTGAGGGGAGAGTTAATTGAGGTGTATACAATTGCAAAAAGCTTGGGCGGAGTGGAAAGGAAGAATCTATTTCCATTAGCAGAGTGGTCAATAACCAGAGGACATAGATTTAGAAGGACACAGACGAGAAGGATTTGAGGAGAAATTGTTTCATCCAGAGGGTGCTGGGGATCTGGAATTCACTGCTGAAGGAGTATACAGACAGAAAATCTCATCAGGTTTAAAAACTAATTTGAATGCACTTGAAATGCCTTAATCTGCAGGACGACGGACCAAGGGCCGGAAAGCGAGATTAGGCTGGGTTGTTCTTTTTTAGTTGGCCCAGACAAGATGGGCTAATTGGTGCTGTAAATGTTCCATTTTTTTAATGTTTCATCTCGCTCTGCTCTAACAGATACAGTCATAGCTTTTTCAAAACTATCATTCCAACATCTTGCCCTAGGGACCAATTCAGAAAACATTTTCATAATTCTACACAATAACTCCCCCTTTACTCCTTGCTGATCCTTCATGAGCAGATTCCCGCTCCCTCACCACTACTTACTGAGATCTTTACTTCCATTGCCAATTGTCACAGTGTCATTTTGAGTATAGAGTGTTCTGATAAGCCTTTCCCCTATGTAACTGTTTTACTGCCGTCTGTAGAAGGTTCTGAGCATGTGTGACCTTTTTCAGTCTGTAAGCAAGACCTGTTTTACTAGAACTCCTGTTTTCATAGTCTGTCACCACCGTTCTGCTGAGTTACTGTTATTGTTAAACTTAGTAATTTATTATTTTTTCAATTCATTTTCACGGGTTGTGGGCCTCGCTGGCTAGGCCAGCATTTGTTACCCATCCCTAATTGTCCTTGAGATGGTGGTGGTGAGCTGCCTTCTTGAACTGCTGCAGTTCATGCAGTAGGTACACCCACTGTGCTGTTAGGGAGGGAGGGAGTTCCAGGAATTTGACCCAGTGACAGTGAAGGAATGATGATATGTTTCCAAGTCAGCACAGTGAGTGACTTGGAGGGAAACTTCAAGGCGGTGATGTTCCCACATATCTGCTGCCATTGTCCTTCTAGATGGTCGTGATCGTAGGTTTGGAAGGTGCCATGGTGAGTTACTGCAGTGCATCTTGTAGATGGTGAAATTGCTGCTACTGTGCGTCAGTGGTGGAGGAATAAATGTTTGTGGAAGGGGTGCCAATTAAGTGGGCTGCTTTGTCCTGGATGGCGTCGCGCTCTTGTGTTGTTGGAGCTGCACTCATCCAGGCAATTGGGGAGTAATCTATCACACTCCTGACTTGTGCCTTCTAGATGGTGGGCAGTCTTTGGGGAGTCATGAGTTGAGTTACTCGTCGCATGGTTCCTAGCCACTGGCCTGCTCTTTCAGCCACAGCATTTATATGGCTAGTCAAGTTCAGTTTCTGATCAATGGTAACCCCCAGGATGTTGATAGTGGGGGATTCAGTGATGGTAATGCCATTGAATGTCAGGGGTCGATGGTTTGATTCTCTCTTGTTGGAGATGGTCATTACCTGGCACTTGTGTGGTGCAAATGTTATTTGCCACTTGTCAACCCAAGCCTGGATACTGTACAGATCTTGCTGCATTTGGATGTGGACTGCTTCAGTGTCTAAGGACTCGTGAATGGTGCTGAACATTGTGCAATTACCACCGAACATCCCCACATCTGACCGAAAGGACGTCATTGATGAAGCAGCTGAAGATGGTTGGGCCTAGGACACTACCCTGAGGAACTCCTGTAGTGATGTCCTGGAGCTGAGATGATTGACCTCCAACCACTACTACCATCCAAGATGGCACCGGAGCCAGCAGACTTCTTGCAAGCTGTGCCCAGCATAACCTCTAATTCTATCTTTTACTCTTGTTCTATGTTTCTAAAACTTCATTCTAACTCTTTTAAACTCTATAACAATGTTTAAGTTGATCTTTTCTCTACACCCTAGCTATGACTGTAACATTACATTCTGCAGTCTCCCCTTCCTACCTTATGTATGGTATGCGTTGTCTGCAAGAAACAATACTTTTCACTCTATACTAATGTGACAATAATAAATCAAATCAAATTTTTGTTTGTTCTAGGTATGACTCCAACCAGTGGAATCCCATTGACTCCAGTTTTGCTAGGGTTCCTTGATGCCATACTCAATCAAATGCTGCCTGGATGTCAAGGTAAGTTACACTCACCTCACTATGGAGTTCAGCACTTTTGTCTATGTTTGAACCAAGGCTATAATGAGATCAGGAGCTGAGTGACCCTGCCAGAACCCAAACTGTGCATCAGTGAGCAGGCTATTACCGAGTAAGTGCCAATTGATAACACTGTTGGTGATTCCTTCCATCACTTTTCTGATGATTGAGAGTTGACTGACAGGGTGGTAATTGGCTGGATTGGATTTGTCCTGCTTTTTGTGTACAGGAGATACCTGGGCAATTTTCCACATTGCTGGGTAGGTGCCAGTGTTGTGGCTGTAATGGAACAGCAGTCTGGAGTATAAGTCTTCAGTAATATTGACGGAATATTATCAGGATCTCAGCCTTTGCAGTATCCAGTGCCTTCGACTGTTTTTTTGATATCGCAGGGTGTGAATCGAATTGGCTGAAGATTGACATCTGTGATGCTGGGGGCCTCTGGAGGAGACCGAGATGGATCATCCATTCGGCACTTCTGGCTGAAGATTATTGCGAATGCTTCAGCATTGTCTTTTGCTGATGTGCTGGGCTCCTCCAACATTGAGGACGAGGATATTTATGGAGCCTCCTCCTCGACTGAGTTATTTAATTGTCCACCACCATTCACGACTGGATGTGGCAGGACTGCAGAGCTTAGATCTGATCCATTGGTTTTGAGATTGCTTAGCGCTGTCTATTACTTACTGCTTATGTTGTCTGGCATGCAGGGAGTCCCGTGTTGTAGCTTCACCAGATTGACACCTCATTTGTCGGTATGCCTGGTGTTGCTCCTGGCATGTCATCCTGTACACTTCATTGAACCAGGGTTGATCCTCTGGCTTGATAGTAATGGTAGAGCGCAGATATGTTGGGCCATGAAGTTGCACATTGTGGTAGAGTACAATTCTGTTGCTGCTGATAGCACTTCATGGACACCGTTTCAAGTTGCTAGATCTGATCTAAATCTATCCCATCTAGCATGATGGTAGTGCCACACAACATCCTCAATGTGAAGACGGGCTTCATCTCCACAAGGACTGTGCAGTGGTCACTCCTACCAATACTGTAATGGAGTTCTTTGAGGAGGTACAAACAAGTTAGACAAAGGAGAATCAGTGGACGTGATTTATTTAGATTTCCAGAAGGCATTTGACCCCACCCAACACGCCGGGACCTGGAAGGTGAATCTGCGGAGGCCGTCCTCGAAGGGGGGGGGGATCCAACCCCGGGGGGGGGGGGCCCTCACGGTGGCCTGGCCTGCGATCGGGGCCTACCCATTGGTGGGTGGGCTGGTTCCATGGGGGCTTATTTTACTCCACGCCGGGCCCCTGTAGGGCTCCACCATATTGCCCGGGGGGCGACACGGAGAAGAGAACCCCCGCGCATGAGCGGAAATCCGCTGGCCGTTCCGCTCATGCGCGAACTTGCGTGGGCCATTCCACACCGGCTGGAGCTGCGGGGACCACTCCAACGCCAATCTAGCCCCCTAGGAAGGGGAGCATTCCCCATTATCGGGGAACGTTGATGCTGGAGTGATTGGCGCCACTTTTCACGCCGGCGTGGGGACATAATTATTGGCGAATCCCGCCCATAAACCGGAAGCCATTTGTATTGTGTTTTTCAATGCCCTTTCCCACCACCTTTTTCTACAAATCCGTCAGACTACTGAGTTCTGCCGCTGCTGGGACTACTCAACTGCTGGCCAATCAGATTGGTCGACAGCTCTCGAGGGCAGGAATTCCTGTCCAGCATGAATTTACAGTAGGATCTTCCGCTGGTGCCCGCCATGGCAGGTCAGAAACCCCACCAGAGGTTGACGTGAACCACATTTGCATCCCATTAAGTGAATGCAGATGAACGTCCGACCCCTTAAACCAGATCCTTCACGGTGTCAGCAAAACAGACGCTGGGGCAAAACGCGTTTGGCGTGCAGACTTCAGGACTCATCTGAACAATGCCTGGGGCTGTCTGCGCACTTCAGGATGGAGGTCACCCACCACCATGGACCACCACAGCAGTGGGTGGGCGGAGCAGCTGCAGGTATACCTTCCAGATTCGGTGTCATGGAGGGAGTGCCTGGAGAAACATTTTTGTTCTCTGGAGGTCCATATTCCGGTGTCTGAGTGCTCCCAGATGTCTACCTTCATTTTCAGGTGGTCCACTTTCTTATTTCAATAGTGGGTCTGTGATGTCGGACACCTTTTCAATGTGGTGCCCGGACATGGTGGCGGATTACGCACTATCTAGGCCTGCCCACCACTGAATACGGTGTGAAATACCCGAGCACATAATTAATGAGGTCGGGCCAAAAGATTTGCCGCATTTTCCCACCGACTGCCGCAGTGAGAAACGCTCCACGTTTCCATCTCTGCCACAGCACTTGATCTCAAAATGGGAGAATTTCACCCCTAAAGTCCCTCGTATAATTGTTTCTCAGCAATTTCCTGGATGAAAATAATGCAACATGCTCATAAAGCAAACCTCTTTGTCTTTCTACCTTTTTGCTGAACTGGATATTCTCTGCAGGGCTGGGACGAGAGATGTCGGTACAGTTTCCAGGTGCTGAATCTACCCCGGGTGGCAAACGGTTACTCATGGGTGAATTTCCCAGGGGGGCCAATTAAAGGCCTTGGGACAGGTTTGCCTTTCAATTAAAGATAGCAGGTAGGCTCTAAGTTGGAGGGCCAGTCAGAGGCGGTCCAGCTTGAAAGAAGCAGCAAGATGCCTCAAGATGGAGGCACACTCTATCCAAATTCTTTAAATCTTTAATTCAAAAACAGTTTCAGTAGCCAGGCCACAACTGTCAGGGGGAATCCCCAATGTGGTATCTCCTGCACCCGGAAAGGAAGGCTCTAAGCTGCCTGAAGAACTAGCACCCTACCTCCAGCCTGCCACAGAGTATCTTCCTCCAGGCACCTAAACTTGCCCACACAGCCTGCATCAACCTGGCGGCAGACTGGAAAATCCCAGTCGGCCTCCTTTAACTAGTCTCAGTGTGTTGTTTAATTTTACTTATTGGCTACCCATCACTTGTGGGGCCAGTAGCTGTGCGAACCCTGATTCTGCCTCCACAAAATGGCCTGGAGGTGCGATGGAACAAGGCATTCCACATGTAGTTCAAGCTCTGTTCCCCTCTAATGGTGGTCACAGCTGAGGCCCAAAATCCAATCCTTATATTGTCTCTATATTAATAATGCAAAATACCTTACTTGACCTCTTTCACCTATCCGCCTGTCTTCACCCCAGCCACGCACGGGTCTCAATAGACCTCCTATCCCACCAAGCTCAAGATCAGAAATTAATCATGAGTAATGTGGTAGTCTGTGTTAGGAGGATTACGGTACCTGGTAATGCCGGAACACCATTGGTGGAGAATGTACTTGTTCCCATTGGTTAAGCTTGTATGTTAGCTCCGCCCTGCAAGGCAGGGTATAAGAGCCCGTGCCGCCCCAACAGCTTTCTTCTGTACCTGCGCTGCTGGGGGAAACATCTAGCATATTAAAGCCTTCAATTATCTCCAATCTCACTTCTGGAGTTATTGATCATGCATCAATTTAATACGCTAGTTTTTTTAAGAATGGAGCTCCGAATCAAGCCAGAGCGTCTGCAACTCAGCCCCCATGCGGCAAACTCAGCGGCAACCTTCAAGCACTGGCTGGCGTGCTTCAACGGATATCTCGGGACGGCGGAAAACACACCCACGGGAGAACAGAAACTACAAGTTCTGCACTCGAGGGTGAGTCCAGAAACCTACACCCTCATCGAAGACGCGGACGATTTCGATGCAGCAATGGAGCTGCTGAAAGGACATTATATTCGCCCTGTAAACTAGATCTACACCCGACATCTACTAGCGACGAGGCGACAAATCCCTGGGGAATCACTGGAAGAATTCTACCGTGCGCTCCTGGTGTTGGGGAGAAACTGCAGCTGCCCGCAGGTTTCAGCGAGCGACCACACAGAACCTTTGATCCGGGACTGCTTTCTGCTTTCGTTGCAGGTATGCTGTCCTCCCAAATCCGCCAGCGATTGCTGGAGAAAGAGACACGAGGCCTCAAGGAGGCACGGGCCCTTGCCGGCTCCCTGTATGTGGTCTCCCGAAACGCCCGCGCTTACGTCCCTGACCGCGCGGCAGCCCCCTGGGCAGCGTGGAACCCTCCCCCTGCGGCCGACCCCGAGGCATCTCCCATCCCTCCACAAGCTTGTGCTGCGAGACGGCCTGGCAATTCTGGGGGGCCCCACTGCTATATTTGCGGGCAAGCAAAGCACCCCCGATAGCGCTGTCCGGCCCGTTCATTCATCTGCAAGGGATGCGGCAAAAAGGGCCACTTGGTGGCGGTATGCCAGGCCCGGGCGTTCGCTGCGGTCTCCGGAGGCGAATACGGACCGCCACCACAACCCTCACCACGGACCCCGTGCTGCCAGCGGGCGCCGCCATCTTCTTCCTCCAGGGCCACGTGTGGCCTCTGGGTGCCACCATCTTGTCCCGTGGACACCACTTGCGATGGATGGATGCCGCCATTTTGTGCACCCCCAGCCATGTGCGACCAATGGGCACCGCCATCCTGGATGGACTCCCAGAACCCCAGTTCGGCTGACCACACACCGTCCGAAGAGAACATCCACTGCTGCCACGAGTAGTCTCGGTGACCCTGGACCAGTCTCGGCCCCGAACACTCTTGACTGCTACGACGACGGTGCTTATCAATGGGCATGAAACGTCCTGCCTAATCGACGCTGGGAGCACGGAGACCTTCATACACCCCGACACGGTAAGCCGCTGTTATCTCCCCGTCCACCCCGTTAATCAAAAAATCTCCCTGGCCTCCGGATCTCACTGAGTAGAGATCAAGGGGTTTTGTGTAGTTAACCTCACGGTCCAGGGAAGGGAGTTCAAAAACTACCGACTCTACGTCCTTCCCCACCTCTGCGTGGCCACACTCCTAGGGTTGGACTTTCAGTGCAACCTCCAAAGTCTAACTTTCAAATTCGGCGGCCCTATACCCCCCCCCTCACTGTCTGCGGCCTCGCGACCCTCAAGGTCGATCCGCCTTCCCTGTTTGCGAACCTCACCCCTGATTGCAAATCAGTCGCCACCCGGAGCAGACGGTAAAGTGCCCAGGACCAGGGGCGCGATTCTCCGACCACCCGCCGGGTCAGAGAATTGCCGGCGGCCGGCGAGAATCTCGCCCCCGCCGTGTCCCGAATTCTCCGCCACCAGAGAATCGGCGGGTGTGGGAATCGCGCCACGCCGGTCGGCGGGCTCCCCCCGCGAGTCTCCGGCCCGCGATGGGCCGAAGTCCCGCCACTGTCAACCCTCGCCACCCAGCGTGGATTGAACCACCTACCTTACCGGCGGGGGCAGACGGTGCGGGTGGGCTCCGGGGTCCTGGGGGGGGGGGCGCGTGGTGATCTGGCCCCGGGGGCTGCCCCCACGGTGGCCTGGCCCGCGATCAGGGCCCACCGATCGGCGGGCGGGCCTGTGCCGTGGGGGCACTCTTTTTCTTCCGCCTTCGCCATGGTCTCCACTATGGCAGAGGCGGAAGAGACCCCCTCCACTGCGAATGCGCAGGGATGCCGTGACCGTCCGCTGACGCTCCCGCGCATGCGTCGCCCGGCGAAGTCCTTTTGGCGCCGGCTGCCGTGGCGCCAAAGGCCTTTCCCGCCAGCCGGCGGGGCAGAAATCACTCCGGCGCGGGCCTAGCCCCTCAAGGTGAGGGCTTGGCCCCTAAAGGTGCGGAGAATTCCGCACCATTGGGGCGGCCCGACGCCGGAGTGGTTCCCGCCACTCCATTATGCCGGATTCCCCCGCCCCGCCAGGTAGGGGAGAATCCCGGCCCAGATCTTTATTAGGTCAGAGGTCCAACGATTTCTGAGGGAAGGTGTCATTGAGGCTAGCAACAGCCCCTGGAGAGCTCAAGTAGTGGTTGTAAAGACCGGGGTGAAGCATAGGATGGTCATCGACTACAGTCAGACCATCAACAGGTTTACGCATGTTGACGCGTACCCACTCCCCCACATATCCGATCTAGTCAACAGGATTGCGCAATGCAAGGTCTTTTCCACGGTGGATCTTAAGTCCGCCTATCACCAGCTCCCCATCTGCACTAGTGACTGCCTAGTACACTAGTACACTGCCGTCAAAGCAGATGGGCGGCTCTACCACGTCTTAAGGGTTCCCTTCGGTGTCACTAATGGGGTCTCAGTCTTCCAACGAGAGATGGACTGAATGGTTGACCGGTAAGGTTTACGGGCCACATTCCCGTACCTCGATAATGTCACCATCTGCGGCCAGGACCAGCAGGACCACGAAACCAACCTCCGAAAATTCCTCCAAACCGCAAAAATCCTTAACCTCACGTATAACAAGGATAAACGCGTGTTCAGCACCGACCGCCGAGCCATCCTCGGCTACGTAGTGCGTAATACAGTTATAGGCCCCAACGTTGAACGCATGCGCCCCATCATGGAGTTCCCCCTCCCGCACTGCTCCAAGGCCTGAAGCGCTGCCTAGTTTTATTTTCCTACTATGCCCAGTGGGTCCCCAACTATGCGGACAAGGCCCGTCCACTGATCCAATCCACAGTTTTTCCCCTGTCGATAGAGGCCTGCCAGGCCTTCAGCCGCATCAAAGCAGACATTTCAAAGGCCACGATGCACGCCATCGATGAGTCCCTCCCCTTCCAGGTCGAGAGCGACGCGTCCAACGTAGCTCTGGCGGCCACCCTCAACCAAGCGGGCAGACCCGTGGCCTTCTTCTCATGCACCCTCCACGCCTCCGAAATCTGCCATTCCTCAGTCGAAAAGGAGGCCCAGGCCATAGTAGAAGCTGTGCGACATTGGAGGCATTACCTGGCCGGCAGGAGATTCACTCTCCTCACTGACCAACGGTCAGTTGCTTTCATGTTCGATAATGCACAGCGGGGCAAGATAAAACTCAAACTCTCCACCGACAACTATGAGATCTTGTATCGTCCCGGGAAGCTAAACGAGCCTTCTGATCCCCTATCCCGCGGCACATGTGCCAATGCACAAGTGGACCGCCTCCGAGCCTTCCACGAGGACCTCTGCCACCCGGGGGTCACTCGATTTTTCCACTTCATCAAGACCCGCAACCTGCCCTACTCCATCGAGGAGGCCAAGAATTGCCAAATCTGCGCAGAGTGCAAGCCGCACTTCTGCAGGCCAGAGAAAGCGCACCTCATAAAGGCTTCCCGTCCTTTTGAACGCCTCAGTATGGATTTCAAAGGCCCCCTCCACTCCACCGACCGCAACACGTACTTCCTAAACGTGATTGACGAGTACTCCCGGTTTCCATTCGCCATCCCCTGCCCCGACATGACCGCAACCACCGTCATAAAAGCCCTTCATAGTATCTTTACGCTGTTCGGTTTCCCCGCCTACATACACAGTTAAAATACATAGTGATAGGGGGTCCTCCTTTATGAGCGATGAACTGCGTCAATTCCTGCTCAGCATGGGCATTGCCTCGAGCAGGACGACCAGTTACAACCCCCGGGGAAACGGACAGGTAGAGAGGGAGAACGGAACGGTCTGGAAGACCGTCCTACTGGCCCTGTGGTCCAGGAATCTCCCAGTCTCCCGCTGGCAGGAAGTCCTCCCAGATGCCCTCCACTCCATCCGGTCACTGCTCTGTACCACGACCAACCAAACACCTCACGAACGTCTCCTTGTGTTCCCCAGGAAGTCCTCCTCTAGGACCTCGCCCCCGACCTGGCTGGCAGCTCCCAGACCCGTCCTGCTTCGAAAACACGCGCGGGCGCACAAATCGGACCCATTGGTCGAGAGGGTCCATCTCCTCCACGCTAACCCTCAGTCAGTATGCCTACGTGGCCCGACGGCCGACAAGATACGGTCTCCCTACGGGACCTGGCGCCTGCTGGATCCCCACACACACCCCCGCCACCAGTCCCACCCTCCCTCCCACCGGCGCATCCCACAGCAGCCCCCTTCCCAGGTGGATCGGTTCTTCCACCGGCCCCGTCTAGACCCTCCCGCCCACTAGCGCACCCCACAGCCGCCCCCTTCCCAGGTCAGTCGGCCCCGTCTAAGGGTGATGAAGCTGCCACAGAAGCCGAAACCACACTCCAGGAGTCACAGACGCCCGAACCTCCACCGGCATCACCACCAAAGCTACGATGATCGCAGAGGACGGCCCGGGCCCCCGATCGACTAATTGCTTCATTTTGAAATGTACATTACTGTTGTAAATAGTTAAAGATGTAATAAGGCAAAACGCTGTATGGAGGTATTACGGTACCTTCATAACTGTAACTTCTACCACTTTTACCACGCTGTAATACGAAGCCACCACCCCTGCCGGACTCTTTTTTAATAGGGGGTGAATGTGGTAGTCTGTGTTAGGAGGATTACGGTACCTGGTAATGCCGGAATACCATTGGTGGAGAATGTACTTGTTCCCATTGGTTAAGCTTGTATGTTAGCTCCGCCCTGCAAGGCGGGATATAAGAGCCCGTGCCACCCCAGCAGCTTTCTTCTGTACCTGCGCTGCTGGGGGAAACATCTAGCGTATTAAAGCTTTCAATTGTCTCCAATCTCGCTTCTGGGGTTATTGATCGTGCATCAAGTAACAAATAATGCAGACCTCAAGAAAAATTAAATCACGATATTCCAATTGACGTTATTATTTATAAGGTACATACCACATAAATATTAAATGTATGGCGTATAGAGAAAATATAATTGATGCTGATGTATGATGCTGCATTATAACTCGTTGCTTTATAGCTGATTGTCGGGCAGGAAGCAATCGACAAAAATACATCCATTTAAGCATGCAATACAAGATAAGCACAGCTTAAAGGAGGAAATCGCACTGTGGGTCAAGCAACATCTTTTTAAAAGGCTAAAGATTTTTGCAATATGGCAAATGATGTTTTTTTTACAAAATGCATTTTTGAAGATTTGGAAAACACCAGCTCCATAATAAGTTGACACCACAGCTCCTTAGTCGTTACTCACATTGGCAGCTTGACAAAAGTAGCTCCAATGTGAATGTACTGGCGAATGTACTATTGCCAAGTTTGCAGACAACACAAAAATAGGTGGGAAGCTAAGTAGCAACGATGATACAAAGAGTCAACAGAGGGATATAGACACGTTAGGTGAGTGGGCAAAAACATGCACATGAAATATAATGTCAGAAAATGTGAAGTTACACACTTTGGTAGGAAGAATATAAAGGAGCTGAATATTATTCAAATGGGAAAGACTGCAGAAAGTGTAGTTCAGAGGGATTTGGGATCCTTTTGCATAAATCACAAAGTGCCAGCATACAAGTTCAGCAAGTAATAGGGGAAGCAAATGGAACTTTTAAAAAGTTCATTTTCAGGATGTGCGCATTGCTGGTTAGGCCAGCATTTATTGCCCACCCCTAGTTGCCCTGCAGAATGTGATGGTGAGTTGCTTTCTTGAACCGCTGCAGTCATTGTGGTGTAGGTACACCCACTATGCTGTTAGGGAGGGAGTTCCAGGATATTGCCCCAGTGACAGTGAAGGAACGGCGATATATTTCCAAGTCAGGGTGGTGAGAAACTTGGAGGGGAACCTCCAGGTGGTGGCGTTCCCAAGTATCTGCTGCTCTTCTCCTTCTAGATGGTAGTGGTCATAGGTTTGGAAGGTGCTGTCTAAGGAACCTTGGTGAGTTACTGCAGTGCGCCTTTTAGTTGGTACACAAGGCTGCCACTGTTTGTCAGTGGTGGAGGGTTTGAATGTTTTTGGAAGGAGGAGCAATGAAGCAGGCTGCTTTGTCCTGGATGGTGTCAAGTTTCTTGAGTGTTGTTGGAGCTGCACTCTTCCAGACAAGCGGAGAGTATTCCATTACACTCCTGACTTGTGCCCTGTAGATGGCGGACAGATTTAATGGGGTCAGGAGGTGAGTTATTCGCTGGAGGATTCCTAGCCTTTGACCTGCCCTGGTAGCCGCAGTATTAATGTAGCTAGTTCAGTTCAGTTTCTTTATTGGCCTGTGTTGGTCTGTATTTAAAAGGGAATGGAGTATAAAAGTAGGGAAATCCTGCAAAAACTATAAAGGCACAAGTTAGACCACACCTGGAATATTGTGAACAGTTTTGGTCCCCTTATCTCAGGACAGATATACTGGCATTGGAGGCTGTCCAAAGAGGGTTCAACTAGGTTGATCCCAGGTATGGAGGGAGTAGGTTGGACCTGTACTCAATGGAGTTTAGAAGAATGAGAGGTTACCTTACTGAGACATAGAGGATGCTTAGGGGGCTTGACAGGGTAGATGCTAAGAGGTTGTTTCGCCTTTGTGGGAAAGTCTAGAACCAGAGGACATACGTTTAAGAAAAAGGGGTCGCCCATTTACGACAGAGATGAGGAGGAATTTCTTCTTAGAGGCGAGTGAATCTGTGGAATACTTTACTGCAGAGGGCTGTAAGATACTGTAAGAATATAGGCTTACGAGAAATATGAAATGAAATTGCAGTCCTTTGGACAGTCTGTCCAGTAGTTAGAAGCTGGTCGCTCTCATGATTTTTATTTAAGCATTAAGTGAGGGTTAATGTATTGGGCTGGATTTTCATCTTCGAGGTGGGTAACAGAAGCCAGGAAATGTCACAGTTCAGCCCACCCATCTTGGAAAAAAGTACCAGGAAAGACGGGATTTTCATTCCAGGGGGTGGGTTTGGGCTGCAGTCGGACAGTTGACCCGGGGAAAAGGTTCAAAAGCAGCGATGGTGGTTGCTGGGCACCTAGGTAGACTGTTTAAATGGCACACTTTGGTGCTGTAGTTCTTGTCCAAGTTATATGAAGAATGTAAGGCTCTCTAGTCCTCAACGCCGCCTCCCCCCATACCCACCATTCACCCCTGCCCCAGTCATGTCACCTCATGCCCCAGCCCACCCCCAATGGCCCTCATGACCACCACCCATGCCAAGGTATACCCTCACCCATGCCGTTTTGCCCCTCATGTCTCCTATGTAAAGGTAGAGCATTTCCATGCCAATTCATGGATTTTTCAACAATCCACACAGGTGTCAGTAAACACTGAGTTAACCAAATTTCCTGCAACTCCGTCTCTCCGACGAGGGATTCCAGTCTTCAAGTTGAAATTCTCTCCGTAAGTCACTTGAACCTGGCTGGCCTTAACAACAGCCCAAATGTTGGGATTTCAATCTGGTCTCTCGAGACTCTGTTCCCCTGGATTCCCAAGCCTGCTCTCCAACACTAACTCATCGGCACAACTTCAGTTCTTCAGCTGTGCCGCGCAGAACACTTTTTCTCCAAAGGAGGGTACCTATAGCCTAACTGCATAGAGCCACCAAACTTCTGCTGCCTTCTTAGATCTTCAAGGCTTCTCCCAAGTCTGCAAACTGCAGCCCTTTTTCTGTTTGGAACCTCTTTATCTGATTCTCTCTCTTTCTCGTGTCCACTGTCCGGAACTCCTCCTTTGGCACTTTGCCCTGTCCCCTCACCTTATCCCTTGCCTGGGACTTTTCTCAGTTATGCTGCTCTGCTCTCAGTCAGATGATCCCATTTTCACACCTTTTTCCTTTTCTTCCCTTCATGCAGGCACACTACTGTCAGGATACCCGAGTCCTTTAACTGCCAGATTGCACATGCGCAGCCCACTTCCAGTCCATACATGCGCAGGAACTCCCAAGGCCTGTTGGGACTTTGAGCTCCCGACCCCTGCTCACTGACAAGATAAGTCCAGGTCACATAACACTATACAGAACCAAATAACTCTATTGTTACAAAAGGATGTGTATAAAATGCTTTTAAAAAGTAATTCATTTATACCTTTCCACTTTCTTAAAAAAACACCTTTTTAAAATTAGGCAATAAAAATGTCAATTATGCTACCTTTAAGGCAGCAACAGCAGAAACTGCAAGCACTTGAAGCCTTTTTATCTTACCTAAATAAATATTGTGCAATAGGCCAAAGAGATTAGAGAGCCAGCGCTGTCAATCAAGTAATGTTTTTCCTGTTATACAGGTGTTTCAACAAAATGTATAATGACAGGGGTAGCACGGTGATGCAGTGGTTAGCACTGCTTCCTTATGGCGCTGAGGACCCGGGTTCGATCCTGGCCCCAGTTCACTGTCCGTGTGGAGATTGCACTTTCTCCCTGTGTCAGTGTGGGTCTCACCCCACAATCCAAAAATGTGCAGGGTAGGTGGAGTGGCCACTAAATTGCGCCGTAACTGGAATTTAAAAAGAAAAATGTCTAATGGGGGAGGATTTAATCCTCCGAACTTCCGAGGGCTGGGTCGGCGCCGGGGGGGTTGGCACAGGACTGCCGGTGTGTTTCCTGTGCATGCGCAGAGGTTTCTTCTCTTCGCCGGCCATGGCGGAGCCTTACAGAGGCCGGCGCGTAGGGAAAGAGTGCCCCCATGGCACAGGCCCGCCTGCAGATCGGTGGGCCCCAATCATGGGCCAGGCCACCGCGGGGGCCTCCCCGGGGCCGGATCCCGCCACGCCCCCCCCAAGGACCCCGCTAACCGCCCTCCAGGTGCCGCCGGGATGGACCATGTCTATTTCACGCCGGCGGGACTGGACGGAAACGGGTGGCCGCTCGGCCCATCGGGACCCGGAGAATTGCCAGGGGGGCCCCCGCCCGAAAACCGGCGCCGGAGAATTCGGCAGCCAGCATCGGAGCGGCGGGGCAGGATTCACACCGCCCCCCCCCCCACCCCCCCACTGGCAATTCTCCGACCCGGCGGGGGGTCAGAGAATCCCGCCCATGACATTTGACGGAGAGTACAGAAATCTCTTCCTGGATTATAGGGGTGGGTGGGTGGTTGGGGGGCATACATTGGCATGGGAGCAAGAGGAGGACATTTTGAACTTGCATTTCAAATGGTTCGCTCATGCACACTGTGGTTCCAGACATCTCTAGGGTGGACCACGACTCTGAAAAGCTGGCCTCGCTCCATGATAATTGCAGCAGGCTGGGACATGCCTCTCTCAACAATGGAGCTGGCCAGATCGGGAATGCAGGGTGCCGGCTCATGATCCAAACCAGTTTGCACCCTGTAAATCAGAAATCCAGGAATAAGGTCTAGAATCCCAGAATTGGGTGTGAGAATATTTTCACCCCTCCATGGAGTCTAGCCAACTCCATAATGATCTAACCTATTGCATCTGAGCAGCAATTTGGAAATTTACCTTGATGTATGGTCATTGGGTGCTGTTCTAATTCTATCCCATATACCCTGTGGACACTCACTGTATCCTTGGCCTGAATCTCAACATAAAAAGGCTTGATTCTCTAGAATTACCCCCAATAACTACATGGCAGATAAATTAATCCATCTTCTGTATCTTCTACATTCCCCATTCTATCCAATAATGGGTCCGACCTATACGTCTCCAGGCCAAGACACTGCCTTGTAACCCCTTAACTTTGTGTTTAGTTTTTCTACAAGATTCCTTTGTTTCTGCAGTTATGTAGAGGCCTTGAAGTGAGTGGCTATTCTAGCTAAAAAAATAAATCGTAAACAGAATTTTCTTTACTAATAAATGGACATAAAACTTCAATCTCGCAAACTTAACATTAAACTACAAAGCATAATACTGAGAAATAGTGAAAGGGGATTATGCTCAACCAATAATAAGCCCTCTGTGCACATTTCTATCATCAGAGTAGATAAGAGCTAATGCTGTATTATTACGACACCCTAGGATTGGGCGTGGTCAATTCCAGACCCCCTTTCCCCAAAGTCGCAACACAATTAAATTAACAAATAATTCTTAGAAAAATACCTTAAGTCTTTGGTCCTTGGCTGCCCAATCGTTACAGTCACTACATTTGTAAATTTGAACACAATTACTTGTTAATTAATAAGAACTACAATGAAATATGCAGCAAATACAACTGGTTAACTATTATCTAATTCCTAATCCCCAACTTTAGCTTTCCCCACCATCTGCACACACACAAGGCAAACAAACACAGAGGATAAGAGAGGGGTGAAAATAATAAGTAAAAGGGTAAAGAGTCTTTGTTTCAGGTGGTTGTCTTTAAGCACTTTCCTTAAAACTAGGCTTTCAGATCAAGGTCTCTGTTTTCAGTCTGTAATGGTTTTCACTGTAGTTCATTCATTCAGGGTCTCTGTCGGTTCAGAAATACAGCAGCTCACAGCATTTCTGGAGAGAGAGAGAAGAGAAAGAGCAGGTCCTTGACTCTCAGCATCCAGGTCTCCAACTCGGTTTTACATGAGTCTCTGGAAATTATCCCGCTCGAGCAACACCAATCACCACCTGTTACTGGGCAGAATATGACCTTTTGGCCAATTTATTGGCCACCAGCCAACCAATTGAACTGAGTACCACCCCATCTCTCGGGTGGAACAAAATCTGAGTTCTGTTGCTCAAAATCTAGCACCATCTACAATGTTGCAACTTTTCAAATTCCTCATTCTCTCTGCTGCTTGACTTAAAGATACATGTCCATTAAGCATCCATGGATCAAAATGATAACGGCGAAGAAAATAAAGAAAAGAGAAATAAGGGAATCATCAGGAAGAACCCGTACAGTATCCACCCTACTCTTGTCAACAGTCGAACAGCATTGTATTTGCCAATTGCAGTTCTAGCCAAAAGCTTTGGATCATTTAACATTTGCAATGCTGAATCCCTCTAAATATCCTCATACGCCTATTTTCTTAAAACATTTTCCAAAACCTAATTTAACTTGTAAAACTAATGTTTGAACTTTACTTTACAAGGAGCAATTGGACAAGATTAATTTTATCAGTCCCCTTCAATGGTTTTAATGGTTCAATTAAATCACCGTGATGTCCTCACCTCTTTAAAGAAAATAATCCTTACGAACATTTTCTCCAAACTTAAATGTCTGAGAGGCTTTTAAAGATTATCTGTAGATGCCTGTAGTTGTCTGAAACCTCTCTAGGATATGAATATTCTTCTTATAATTAGGTGACCACAGTAAGGCACATGGAAATTGGAGCGAGTTTGAGAGATGGTGGTGGGGGGGGGGGGCGGTTGGTGTAGTGAGCGCGGGGGCAGTGGGTGGGTGGGGTGTGTGGAGTGCCCAATGGCTTCCTGATGTCATTAAATTTTATCAGAGACACACAAGGTGGAGGAAGGCCTTTCTGCCTGCCTTCTTGCCCAATGGCCAACCAAGGGCTGCTTGAGGGCCTCTTGTGGACAGCACTGGCATTTTACCAGTGGCGGGTGGGCTCCTGACCACAAGAGAATTCCATTGAATTGTTTAATTGGTTTTTCAGTAAATCGTGGCAGATTCCCACATTTAAATAGTCCAGCCTCCCTCTAGACTGTGGGAGAGGAATCTTCCTGAATAGACCATAAGACCATAAGACATAGGAGCGGAAGTAAGGCCATTCGGCCCATCGAGTCCACTCCACCATTCAATCATGGCTGATTTCAACTCCATTTACCCACTCTCTCTCCATAGCCCTTAATTCCTCGAGAAATCAAGAATTTATCAACTTCTGTCTTAAAGACACTCAACGTCCCGGCCTCCACCGTCCTCTGTGGCAATGAATTCCACAGACCCACCACTCTCTGGCTGAAGAAATTTCTCATCTCTGTTCTAAAGTGACTCCCTTTTATTCTAAAGCTGTGCCCCAGGGTCCTAGT
The DNA here is from genome assembly GCF_047496885.1 of Scyliorhinus torazame. Classification (NCBI taxonomy): domain Eukaryota; kingdom Metazoa; phylum Chordata; class Chondrichthyes; order Carcharhiniformes; family Scyliorhinidae; genus Scyliorhinus; species Scyliorhinus torazame. The sequence continues at coordinate 184,689,160 of NC_092718.1, forward strand.
CTCCCCTGCTAATGGAAACTACTTCCCTACGTCCAGCCTATCTAAGCCATTCAGTATCTTGTAACTTTCTATTAGATCTCCCCTCAACATCCTAAACTCCAATGGATATAATCCCAGGATCCTCAGACGTTCATCGTATGTTAGGCCTACCATTCCTGGGATCATCCGTGTGAATTTCCGCTCAACCGACTCCAGTGCCAGTATGTCCTTCCTGAGGTGTGGGGCCCAAAATTGCTCACAGTATTTTAAATGGGGCCTAACTAGTGCTTTATAAAGCTTCAGAAGTACATCCCTGCTTTTATATTCCAAGCCTCTTGAGATGAATGACAACATTGCATTTGCTTTCTTAATTACGGACTCAACCTGCAAGTTTACCTTTAGAGAATCCTGGACTAGGACTCCCAAGTCCCTTTGCACTTCAGCATTATGAATTTTGTCACCGTTTAGAAAATAGTCCATGCCTCTATTCTTTTTTCCAAAGTGCAAGACCTCGCACTTGCCCGCGTTGAATTTCATCAGCCATTTCTTGGACCACTCTCCTAAACTGTCTAAATCTTTCTGCAGCCTCCCCACCTCCTCCATACTACCTGCCCCTCCACCTATCTTTGTATCATCGGCAAACTTAGCCAGATTGCCCCCAATCCCGTCATCTAGATCGTTAATATATAAAGAGAACAGCTGTGGCCCTAACACTGAACCCTGCGGGACACCACTCGTCACCGGTTGCCATTCCGAAAAAGAACCTTTTATCCCAACTCTCTGCCTTCTGCCTGACAGCCAATCGTCAATCCATGTTAGTACCTTGCCTCGAATACCATGGGTCCTTATTTTACTCAGCAGTCTCCCGTGAGGCACCTTATCAAAGGTCTTTTGGAAGTCAAGATAGATAACATCCATTGGCTCTCCTTGGTCTAACCTATTTGTTATCTCTTCAAAGAACTCTAACAGGTTGGTCAGGCACGATCTCCCCTTACTAAATCCATGCTGACTTGTCCTAATCCGACCCTGCACTTCCAAGAATTTAGAAATCTCATCCTTAACAATGGATTCTAGAATCTTGCCAACAACCGAGGTTAGGCTAATTGGCCTATAATTTTCCATCTTTTTCCTTGTTCCCTTCTTGAACAGGAGGGTTACAACAGCGATTTTCCAATCCTCTGGGACTTTCCCTGACTCCAGTGACTTTTGAAAGATCATAACTAATGCCTCCACTATTTCTTCAGCTATCACCTTTAGAACTCTAGGATGTAGCCCATCTGGGCCCGGAGATTTATCAATTTTTAGACCTCTTAGTTTCTCTAGCACTTTCTCCTTTGTGATGGCTACCATATTCAACTCTGCCCCCTGACTCTCTGGAATTGTTGGGATATTACTCATGTCTTCTACTGTGAAGACTGACGCAAAGTACTTATTCAGTTCCTCAGCTATTTCCTTGTCTCCCATCACAAAATTACCAGCGTCATTTTGGAGCGGCCCAATGTCAACCTTTGCCTCCCGTTTGTTTTTAATGTATTTAAAGAAACTTTTACTATCATTCCTAATGTTACTGGCTAGCCTACCTTCAAATTTGATCCTCTCTTTCCTTATTTCTCTCTTTGTTATCCTGTTTGTTTTTGTAGTCTTCCCAATCTTCTGACTTCCCACTACCCATTGCCACATTATAGGCTTTCTCTTTTGCTTTGATGCATTCCCTAACTTCCTTCGTCAGCCATGGCTGCCTAATCCCCCCTCTGATAACCTTTCTTTTCTTTGGGATGAACCTCTGTACTGTGTCCTCAATTACTCCCAGAAACTCCTGCCATTGCTGTTCTACTGTCTTTCCCACTAGGCTCTGCTCCCAGTCGATTTTCGTCAGTTCCTCCCTCATGCCCCTGTAGTTACCTTTATTTAACTGTCACACCTTTACATCTGATTCTACCTTCTTTCTTTCAAATTGGAGGTTGAATCCAACCATATTATGATCACTGCCTCCTAAGTGCTCCCTTACTTTAAGATCTTAAGATCAGAATAGGATTCTGTATGCAAAGAGGGGCCCCTCAGTGACAATTGTCCGCACCAACAGCCTCCTCCCCCACCAGATCCTGCCTCATTGGCCCCATGATCCCTCAGCCCACTTCGCTTGTATGGAGGTTGGTATTCATTTTTGACATTTGCAATCTCAGCAGTGGCCACTACACCCGGTGGCACTGCTGAGACAGAAGAGTTGCCAGCTGTCTGATTGGCCAGCATTTCTTGGGAGACATTCTCCCATCTTTTAAAATGACAGGGTGCCCACCACCAGGCACTTAATTACCTGAACACTGAGAAATATGGTTGGGAATGCCCGAAACGGCTGAGGTGGGGTTATTCCTGGTTTTCTGGTCCGGGTAGGAAATCCTGTTGCACTGACAAAATTCAGCACACAAAATGGATGTTACCATTATGGCATTATAATAGAAAATCCATATATCAATATTTCATTTCTCAATGGAAACCCATCCTAAATACAGGGAAATATACTCTGTAGTGAAAGGACTATATAAATGTGGGAATTGCCACAATTTACCGAAAAGCCAATTTAAACAATTCAGATGCTTTTTGGAAAAATAATTAATCTACCATTTCTTCAACATCTGAAACTTTGAATGCCCTTACCCACTGATTTACATTATTTGTACTTTAAAGTTGGTTAAAGATTTTCTCTGGCTTTAAAAACTTCAAAAGACTGGACTTATACCGGATATTTTTAACCTCACAATAGAGAAACATTCATGCGTCATGAACACATATGGTTTGCAGAATTGCACAGCATCACGGTGCATCACTGTGAGTTAAAGTATAGAACGGCGTGACTGCTCATCCAGTGAGAATTTAATTGGATTGCTTCTTCTAAAAGAAACGCTAAACCAAAGTGGAGCATTGTACAAACTCTATGGACAGTGCAAGCAGAAGGCTAAAATGGCTGAAGGTCCATATTCATGCTCCTCACCATATTTATCTGCCCAATTTCAGGCACAGGAAGGTTGCCAGCCTCAAAGGATAAGAGGATCGATTTAAGTGTCCTGATTATGTCATCACATTGAGTCCTGATGATGTCATCCTATTGGGTTCTGATGATGTCATCATATTCACTAAGGCCCCTGACCACAGTCTCAGATTTGCCAGAGAAAGCTGATGGAAGTAGGGATCGTGGCCACAAGAAGACCATGTAAATCAAAGGATCCCTGTGGGCCAGGAGGCACCTCCTCGCCTCAAATGCACAGCTAGAACATAGAACATAGAAAATACAGCACAGAACAGGCCCTTCGGCCCACGATGTTGTGCCGAACCTTTGTCCTAGATTAATCATAGATTATCATTGAATTTACGGTGCAGAAGGAGGCCATTTGGCCCCCTGAGTCTGCACCGGCTCTTGGAAAGAGCACTCTACCCAAACTCAGCACCTCCACCCAACACCAAGGGCAATTTTGGACACTAAGGGCAATTTATCATGGCCAATCCACCTACCCTGCACATCTTTGGACTGTAGGAGGAAACCGGAGCACCCGGAGGAAACCCACGCCGACACGGGGAGGACGTGCAGACTCCGCACAGACAGTGACCCAAGCCGGAATCGAACCTGGGACCCTGGAGCTGTGAAGCAATTGTGCTACCCACAATGCTACCGTGCTGCTCTTAAGAACAAATAAATCTACACTATATAATTTTACCGTAATCCATGTACCTATCCAATAGCTGCTTGAAGGTCCCTAATGTTTCCGACTCAACTACTTCCACAGGCAGTGCATTCCATGCCCCCACTACTCTCTGGGTAAAGAACCCACCTCTGATATCCCTCCTATATCTTCCACCTTTCACCTTAAATTTATGTCCCCTTGTAATGGTTTGTTCCACCCGGGGAAAAAGTCTCTGACTGTCTACTCTATATTCCCCTGATCATCTTATAAACCTCTATCAAGTCGCCCCTCATCCTTCTCCGTTCTAATGAGAAAAGGCCGAGCACCCTCAACCTTTCCTCGTAAGACCTACTCTCCATTCCAGGTAACATCCTGGTAAATCTTCTTTGCACCTTTTCCAAAGCTTCCACATCCTTCCTAAAATGAGGTGACCAGAACTGTACACAGTACTCCAAATGTGGCCTTACCAAAGTTTTGTACAGCTGCATCATCACCTCACGGCTCTTAAATTCAATCCCTCTGTTAATGAACGCGAGCACACCATAGGCCTTCTTCACAGCTCTATCCACTTGAGTGGCAACTTTCAAAGATGTATGAACATAGACCCCAAGATCTCTCTGCTCCTCCACAAGAACTCTACCGTTAACCCTGTATTCCGCATTCATATTTGTCCTTCCAAAATGGACAACCTCACACTTTTCAGGGTTAAACTCCATCTGCCACTTCTCAGCCCAGCTCTGCATCCTATCTATGTCTCTTTGCAGCTGACAACAGCCCTCCTTACTATCCACAACTCCACCAATCTTCGTATCGTCTGCAAATTTACTGATCCACCCTTCAACTCCCTCATCCAAGTCATTAATGAAAATCACAAACAGCAGAGGACCCAGAACTGATCCCTGCGGTACGCCACTGGTAACTGGGATCCAGGCTGAATATTTGCCATCCACCACCACTCTCTGACTTCTATCGGTTAGCCAGTTCGTTATCCAACTGGCCAAATTTCCCACTATCCCATGCCTCCTTACTTTCTGCAGAAGCCTACCATGGAGAACCTTATCAAATGCCTTACTAAAATCCATGTACACTACATCCACTGCTTTACCTTCATCCATATGCTTGGTCACCTCCTCAAAGAATTCAATAAGATTTGTAAGGCAAGACCTACCCCTCACAAATCCGTGCTGACTATCCCTAATCAAGCAGTGTCTTTCCAGATGCTCAGAAATCCTAATACAGCTAGGGTGTGTGTCATCCGATCCCAGATTCCCCCCTCCCCCATCCCACTGACCTAGGTGCATTGATAGGCTTGTCACCACCCTCCCTCCCCAGTATGTCACCATTGGCAGCCTTAACCACCCCACACAGTCTTGCACTCACCGGCAGTGATGTTATTCCTATCAGCTTTGGGCAGAAGTAAAGTCATATATCTGGTGAATGGTGATGGTACAAGGATTCTAAAGTGACATTATGTGAAAGGTTCATGAATCATATCCTAATAACTGACAACTTCACCCGTAGCATTCTTAATCTCGTACCCATATGCTTCCTCAGAAGGCTGAGAACATTTTTCCCCTCTCAGCTACCATAATAATGTATTTACATTGTGTACCTTGTGTTGCCCTGTTATGTATTTTCTTTTTCTTTTCTTTTCTTTTCATGCACTTAATGATCTGTTTGAGCTGCTCGCAGAAAACTACTTTTCACTGTACCTCGGTACTTGTGACAATAAACAAATCCAAATGGTGCTTGTGTTACGATCCCTATAGAGATTGATAACTTTTAAAACTAGATACAAATTTTTCATTGACTGACTCAAAGGCTCACATGGCAAGTTTTCACATTAAGTCTTTTCCTGTAATCAACAATTGATTAAAAATTATGTCACAGGCAACTAATACATCTATCCCAGGCTTAAAGACATTCAAGTGACTTGGCCTCGACAACCATCTGTGGCAATAGGTTATACAGATTCACCACCTTCTGGATAAAGAAATTCCTCCTCATTTCAGTTCTAAAGGATCGTCCCTTCAGTCTGAGGCTGTGCCCTCGGGTCCTAGTCCTTCCCACTAGTAGAAACATCTTCTCCACATCCACTATATCGAGGCCTCTCAGTATTCTGTAAGTTTCAATGTGATCCTCCTCATCCTTCTGAACTCCATCGAGTACAGACCCAGAGTCCTCAACCGCTCCTTATATGGGTGGCACAGTGGCACAATGGTTAGCACTGCTGCCTCACAGCGGCAGAGACCTGGGTTGGATTCTGACCTAGGGTGACATTGCACATTCTCCCCGTGACTGCATGGGTTTCCTCTGGTTGCTCCAGTTTCCTCCCACAGACTAAAGATGTGCAGATTAGGTGGATTGGCTACTCTAAATTTCCCATAGGTGGGGTTAGAGGGATGGAGTGGGGTTTGGGCCTAGGTGGGGTGCTATTTTGGAGAGTCGGTGCAGACTTGATAGGCCGAGTGGCCTCCTTCTGCACTGCAGGGATTCTATGACAAGCCCTTCATTCCAGCGATCATTCTTGTGAACCTCCTCTGGACCCCTTCCAAGGCCAGCACATCCTTCCTTAGATAAGGGGCCTAAAATTGCTCACAATATTCCAAATGGAGTCTGACCAGAGCCTTACCGGGGCAGCACGGTAGCACAAGTGGATAGCACTGTGGCTTCACAGCACCAGGGTCCCAAGTTCGATTCCCCACTGGGTCACTGTCTGTGCGGAGTCTGCAAGTTCTCCCAGTGTCTGCGTGGGTTTCCTCCGGGTGCTCCGGTTTCCTCCCGCAGCCCAGAGACGTGCAGGTTAGGTGGATTGGCCATGATAAATTGCCCTTAGTGACCAAAAAGGTTAGGAGGGGTTATTGGGTTCCGGGGATAGGGTGGAAGTGGGGGCTTAAGTGGGTCGGTGCAGACTCGATGGGCCAAATGGCCTCCTTTCTGCACTGTGTGTTCTATGTTCTATGTTCTTATACAGTCTCATCCTTGCTCTTGCATTCTAGCCCTTTCGAAATAAATGCTAACATTGCATTTGCCTTCCTAACTGGCGGCTGATCCTAGACTAGGATTCCCAAGTCCCTTTGTGCTTCAAATTTCCAAAGCCTTTCCCCATTTAGAAAATAGTCTGTACCTCTATTCTTCCGACCAAAGTGCAAACCTCACACTTTTCCATGTTTTTCACTGGCAAGTAATGTGTCAATCATCTGCTTCAAACTTTTTCAGACTGCAGACAGGCTGATGCCACTATGACAGTCATGAATCAACTGGAGGCAAAAATAATTAAAGGTTACAGTACCCTCACTGTTGCAGCCAGTATTGAGCTTGCTCCAGAGATTGACTTGGCTGAATTCTATCATGGTCTCCCTGGGGAAGTGCAGCTGAAATGCACATTGCTCTTTTGGAAACTCCCAGAATGTGCACCCTGCCCTGCTCAGAATGAACATAGAACATAGAACATAGAACAATACAGCGCAGTACAGGCCCTTCGGCCCACGATGTTGCACCGAAACAAAAGCCATCTAACCTACACTATGCCATTATCATCCATATGTTTATCCAATAAACTTTTAAATGCCCTCAATGTTGGCGAGTTCACTACGGTAGCAGGTAGGGCATTCCACGGCCTCACTACTCTTTGCGTAAAGAACCTACCTCTGACCTCTGTCCTATATCTATTACCCCTCAGTTTAAAGTTATGTCCCCTCGTGCCAGCCATATCCATCCGCGGGAGAAGGCTCTCACTGTCCACCCTATCCAACCCCCTGATCATTTTGTATGCCTCTATTAAGTCTCCTCTTAACCTTCTTCTCTCCAACGAAAACAACCTCAAGTCCATCAGCCTTTCCTCATAAGATTTTCACTCCATACCAGGCAACATCCTGGTAAATCTCCTCTGCACCCGCTCCAAAGCCTCCACGTCCTTCCTATAATGCGGTGACCAGAACTGTACGCAATACTCCAAATGCGGCCGTACCAGAGTTCTGTACAGCTGCAACATGACCTCCCGACTCCGGAACTCAATCCCTCTACCAATAAAGGCCAACACTCCATAGGCCTTCTTCACAACCCTATCAACCTGGGTGGCGACTTTCAGGGATCTATGTACATGGACACCTAGATCCCTCTGCTCATCCACACTTCCAAGAACTTTACCATTAGCCAAATATTCCGCATTCCTGTTATTCCTTCCAAAGTGAATCACCTCACACTTCTCTACATTAAACTCCATTTGCCACCTCTCAGCCCAGCTCTGCAGCTTATCTATATCCCTCTGTAACCTGCTACATCCTTCCACACTATCGACAATGCTGGGAGGATAATGGGAGATGGGAGCAGCCCCATTATGTGGTATGGTTTAACCACATCTTTGCAATCTCCTTCCTCCTCTACTTCAGATTAAACCAAAGAGAGCCACTCAAACGCCAATGGGCTACAACAGCTTTCAAAACTGGGGTGAGCCAAAACCCCACCAACTATCCTCTGTGCACAAAGACTGCAGAACAATAAATGCAACTTAATTAAATGAACCAAACTCCATTTCCAATAGCATCAACACCCATTAAGGGCGAGATACAGCGGATTTCAAACTAAGTCCGAGAAGGGCGTGGTCCAGATTGCGCCGGGCAGAACAGGTCGGGTGACTCGCACCGCGGGCAACGCAGTGGCTGAACCTTGCCCTAAATGTTTTTGTCCTCACATGGCAATTCTTGAATTAGAAGGTGCTCAAGGCATTTGGGCAGGACAAGGGACAACTATTGCCTCACGGTGAATATATGAATTAGCAGGGATCAGCCACTCGGCCCCTCGAGCCTGCTCCACCATTTAATGAGATCCTGGCTCATCTAATTTAAACCTCAACTTCACATTCCAGCCTACTCCCTATAACCTTTCACCCCCTTGCTTATTAAGAACCTTTGCCTCACAGATATTCAATGCATCTGCTTCAACCACCTTTTGAGGAAGCGAATTCCCAAATCTCAAGAGAAAAATATTTTCCTCGGGCGGAATTCTCCGCCGGCGGGATGCTCTGTTTTGCCGGCGGCCAGAGGTTTCCCGACGGTGTGGGGTTGCCCCACATTGGGAAACTCTATTGACCGGCCGGCATGACGCCATCGTGGTGAGGCAGAAATGTGGCGCGGTGGGGGGAGCATCCCGCCCCCCCCTTATTTTTAAACAATACCGTGAATAGCGGGAGAATCCCTAAACGGGTTTCACAACGGACGCCAAATGATCGTGATGCTCCCGAGAAACTGTGTATTTACATGCTGGGCGTGACCAGATCAGGATATATGAATGAGTTTTAAAACTCATTTAAATACGCCCAGCCCATTCGAGGCCAGGGTCTCCCCGGGATTCACCGGTGCACTGTGACGCCGGTGAAAACCAGTACTGGGTTCCAAAAATGGATACCACGACGTGATGGCTAAGACGAGGGGGAGGGGGGCTCGGAGGCCATTGGAGCCCCTGGGTGGTTGGGGTCAGGGCAGGGAAGTGCCCTGGCACTGCCAGCTTGGCAATATAAGGGTGCCAGGTTGGCACTACCCAGCACCAGCAGTGCTAGGGTGCCACGGGACACTGCCAAGGGGCAGGGCCTGATGGGAACCATGCCCATGAAAGGGGAGTGAAGTGGGTGTGGGGGACCCTCAACTTAGTTTTGAGAAAAAAATTCAAAGTGTGGGATAATTCAGTGAGAATCTCCACAAGTTCTAAAAAAAAGCTAAGTGTGGGTGAGTTGAGATCTGGATTGTGCCCATACACCCAGCGGAAATCACACCGCGATTTCTGCCCAAAATGACACTTAGTCATTTTGGGTGAAAGTTATGCCCACACTTTCTTACCTATCATTATGTCATCTGCAAATTTAGCTACTGGCCTTCATTCCCATCACCTAAGTCATTGATGTACCTTGTAAAAAAGTGAGATCTCTGCGGGACTCTACTTATCACAACCTGGCAATCAGACAAAGACTAATTTTTGCATATTCTCTGTTTTCTGCCGATCAACCAATCTTCTGTCCATGCTAATATGTTATCCCTACTCCATGAGCTTTTATTTTCCACAATAATTGGGCAGCATGGCCGCACAGTGGTTAGCACAGTTGCTTCACAACTCCAGGCTCCCAAGTTCGATTCCCGGCTTATGTCACTGTCTGTGTGGAGTCTGCACGTTCTCCCCGTGTCTGCGTGGGTTTCCTCCGGGTGCTCCGGTTTCCTCCCACAGTCGAAAGATGTGCAGGTTAGGGGGATTGGCCATGATAAATTGCCCTTAGTGTCCAAAAAGGTTAGGTGGGGTTACTGGGTTACGGGGATAAAGGGGATAGTGTGGAGGCGTGGGGCTAAAGTAGGGTGCATTTTCCAAGGGCCGGTGCAGACTTGATGGGCTGAATGGCCTCCTTCTACACTGTAAATTCTATGATTCTCTGATAACCTTTGATATGACATCTTATTAAATGCCTGCCCCCCCCTTCCCACCACACCCACACCGGCAGCCTCATCGCGCGCACACAAAAAATGCCAACTTGGCACCCTAGCAGTGCTCATGCCAGTGCCAGGCTGGCATCCAGGTAACACTTCCAAACTGACAGGCTGGCACTGCCAGGGTGCCCAGGTGGCATGTAGCTGGAGGCTTCGATCCCCTGGGAGACCCCACAAGTGCTGATCCGTCTGGTTCCCGTTTGTGGGGATCAGTGCTGAACGGCTCGTCTGAGGTCTCTGAGGTGAAAGGGTGGAATCCCAAAGCCTCAGGTATCTCAAGAATCTGTACATTTGGGTGAGGCTCGTTCTAATATGCAGATTTGCAGAAGTGATCCCGCCCGCGAGTTTGTGTTGGATCTCGCGAGACGTGGCGAGCCGGGTAAATCCCGGGAGCGAGGTCTCCCAGTTTTCATTGGTCACGCTGTGCTGCGCCAAGCTGCTCTTTGGGCGCAGCTTGCCAATTGGATCACATCCACAATTGCCTTTTCACAATACCATGCTGCCACTTCCCAATTACCTTGAGTTTCTCTAAGTGCCCAGATATAACCTCGTTAATGAATAAGCTTGAGTGCTGTTGGAGCTGCACTCATCCAATCAAGTCGAGAGAATTCCATTGCACTCCTGACTTGCGCCTTGCTGATGGTGGATTGGTTTTCGGGAGTTCCGAAGTGAGGTACTTGCCACTTCTCAGCCCAAACCCGAATATGTTCCAAGTCTTGCTGCATATGGGCAAGGACTGTTGCAGTATCTGAGGAGTCGCAACTGGTGCTGAATATGTAGCAGTCATCAGTGAACATTCTGACCTTTTGATGGACGGAAGATCATTGATAAAGCAGCTGCAGATGGTTGGGCTGAGAACACTACCCTGAAGAACTCCTGCAGTGATGTCCTGGGACTGAGATGGTTAACCAAAAACAATCTTCCTTTGTGCTAGGTATGACTCCAACCAGTGCAGAACCTTTCCCCTTATTCTCATTACTCCAGTTTTGCTCGGGCACCTTGATGCCAAATTCTGTCAAATGTTGCCTCGTTATAGAGGGCAGTCACTCTCACTTCACCTCTTGAATTTAGTTATTTTCTCCATGTTCGGAGCAAGGTGGTAATGAGGTCAGGAGTTGTGTGACCCTGGTGGACGAGTAGATTAGTGCTGAGTAAGTACCACTTGATAGGACTGTCGTCAACTCTTTCCATCACTTTGCTGATGATTGAAAGTAGATTGCTGGGGGTGATAATTGAATAGGTTGGATGTGACCTGCTTTTTGTGGACAAACAGGACATACCTGTGCAATTTTCCACATTGTTGGCTAGATGCCAGCTGTACTGGAACAGCTTGGCTAGTGGAGCGGCTCATTCGGGAGCACAAGTCACCAGTACTATTGCTGGAATATTGTCTGGGCCCAAAGCCTTTGCAGGATCCAATGGCTTCAGCCATTTCCTGACATTACATGCAGTGAATCGAATTGGCTGAAGATGCCAATGTGATGTTGGGGACCTCAGGACATGGGAGAGATGGACCATCCACTCAGCACTTCTGGCTGAAGGTGGTTGCAAATGCTTCAACTTTCTCTTTTTCACCGACATGTTGGGTTCCCCATCATTGAAGATGGGGATATTTGTGGAGCCGTCTCCTGTGATTAGTTGCGAATTGTCCACCACCATTCATAGATAGAATTTACAGTGCAGAAGGAGGCCATTCGGCCCATCGAGTCTGCACTGGCTCTTGGAAAGGTCAACACCTCCACCCTATCCCCATAACCTAGTAAACCCCACCCAACACTAAGGGCAATTTTGGACACTAAGGGCAATTTATCATGGCCAATCACCTAACCTGCACATCTTTGGACTGTGGGAGGAAACCGGAGCACCCGGAGGAAACCCACGCAGACACAGGGAGGATGTGCAGACTCCGCACAGACAGAGACCCAAGCCGGAAGCGAACCTGGGACCCTGGCGCTGTGAAGCAATTGTGCTATCCACAATGCTACCGTGGATGGATGGATATGTCAGGACTGCAGAGTTTAGATGTGATCCCTTGGTTGTGGGATCTGTCGCTGTTTAGCATCCAAGTAGCCTGTGTTGTACCTTCGCCCCATTGATACTTCATTTTTAGCATGCCTAATACTGTTCATGGCATTCCCTCCTTCACTCTTCATTGAACCAGGGTCGATTCCCGAACTCGATAGTAATGTGTGGTGTTACCAGGGGCTGTGTATTGGAAGGACTATTTCTGGACAAGAGCTTTCCCTAGCAAGAAGGCCACAGGAAGTCACATAGCAGACTGATGAGGAATTGGTGCAACAAGGATCAGCTGTCCAGCCTGATCAGGTGATATAAGCAGAATTCTGAGTCATACTAAAGGGAAGCCCCTTGGCCGAATAAGGGGAGGCTTCCTTGGAGAGCTGAGGGACTGGCTGTGTGCAGAACTTTGTGTAAGGGTTGGCTCAAGGAAGAGTAGGTATTTTTTTTTCTGCTTTGCTGAGTGTCTGAAGATTTGTAAATAAACATTTGCCTTTATATTGGGTGGGATTCTCTGGTCCCCCAGCCACATGTTTCCCGGTGGTGTGCCGTTTTCTGGTGGTGGAAATTTTTTCTCCTGTCGCTTGTCAATGGGACCTCCCATTGTAACCACTCGATGCTGTCGGGAAGCCCAGAGGTGGGCCACGCTACATGTGAGAAAAGAGAATCCCTAACACCCAGAGAATTCCAACCATTGTATCTGGACAACAGAGAGTTACTGAACTGAGAGAACCCCAGTCCCTGATACCATTACAAGACTCACATTCAAAGTATCATCTTGCATCATTGACTTTGTCTATATATGTGTTTCTGGAACCCACCTCTTCATTCACCCAAGGAAGGAGCTACGCTCTGAAAGCTAGTGATTCGAAACAAACCTGCTGGACTTTAACCTGGTATTGTACGACTTCTTACTGTGCCCACCCCGGTCCAACGCCGGCATCCTCACATCATCACCATTACAAATGGTAGACTGGATGATATACTGGGCCCTTGAGGTTACAGATTGTGGTTGTCCACAATTCTATTGATTCAAACCTCTGCTCAGCTCCAATTCTAGGAGGTAACAAAGCCAAAATAGATGCTTAACATGTGACAACAGATATAATCAATTTAGAAGGAATCAACTGTATTGCGTATCATAGGTAATTTTCTCATACCAGATTTAAAATTTTATTAACTACAGTTTTCATATTTATATAAAAATAAAATATTCCATTACTGATAATGGTGGTACCAGTGGTGGTACATTATTGATATCTTAATCACAAGTTCAAAAGACCCGATAAGTTATGAGCATCACAGGGTGACTTAAGGCAGTCTTTTCGGATTTCTTTGTTTGCTAGGAGCTCAGATGCCAATAACAACTCTCAGGTTAATTGAACACTAAAGCTGCAGGCTCAGCCATTTAATCAAAACCACAGGAAGTATGAATAAGTTAGTCTCTCCAGAGATAAGGAAGTTATTAAACTATATTGTATTTGGTAGTTTTGTATTTTTTCAAAATCTGTTCTGAAGCCCATTAGGCAGTGCAAAGTGAGAAACAGAAACCAAAAAGATAAAATCATGGAATAGTTGCATCAAAGAAGGAGGCCATTCAGCCCATCATGCCCATGCAGCTCTCTTCAAGAGTAATTTAGCTCGTGCCACGAACTCACCCTTTCCCCATAGCTACAAATGTTCTCTCTTTGAGGACTCATTTAATTCTCTTTTAAAAGTCACGATTTCAGCTTCCTCCAACATACATTCGGGCCCTGCAGTCCAGGTCCTAACCACTCAGGCCCTGCAGTCCAGGTCCTAACCACTCGGGCCCTGCAGTCTAGGTCCTAACCACTCGGGCCCTGCTATCCAGGTCCTAACCACTCAGGCCCTGCAGTCTAGGTCCTAACCACTCGGGCCCTGCTGTCCAGGTCCTAACCACTCGGGCCCTGCAGTCCAGGTCCTAACCACTCGGGCCCTGCAGTCCAGGTCCTAACCACTCAGGCCCTGCAGTCCAGGTCCTAATCACTCAGGCCCTGCAGTCCAGGTCCTAACCACTCGGGCCCTGCAGTCCAGGTCCTAATCACTCAGGCCCTGTAGTCCAGGTCCTAACCACTCGGGCCCTGCAGTCCAGGTCCTAACCACTCGGGCCCTGCAGTCCAGGTCCTAATCACTCAGGCCCTGTAGTCCAGGTCCTAACCACTCGGGCCCTGCAGTCCAGGTCCTAACCACTCGGGCCCTGCAGTCCAGGTCCTAATCACTCAGGCCCTGCAGTCCAGGTCCTAACCACTCGGGCCCTGCAGTCCAGGTCCTAACCACTCAGGCCCTGCAGTCCAGGTCCTAACCACTCACTGCATAATAAGGGTTTTCCTCATGTGCTGTGGTTTCTTTTGCCATTCACCTTAAATCAGTGGCTTCTAGCTCATGACCCTTTAATTGGAACAGTTTCTCCCTGTCTTCGCTGTCTAGAACCCTCATGATTTTTCTCACCTCTATCAAATCGCCTCCTTACTCTTTGCATCTCTAAGGAGAATGATCGCACCTTCTCCAATCTATCCACATAAATGAAGTTCCACAGCCCTGAAACCAATCTGTAAAATATTTTTGCACACTCTACAATGCCTTCACATCCTCCTTATGTCCATTAGCCAGAATTGGACTTCAGTTGAGACCAAACCAATGTTTTACAATCATTATTTATTTGCTTTTGTACTCTATGTCGCTACATATGAAGCCCAATTTGCCTTCAACAACTCCATGCTGGCTATCCTCAATTAAACTGCACTTTCCTAAGTGTCTGTTTATTTTGTCCCAGTTATTACTTCTAAAAAGCTTTCCCACAACTGACTGACCTAGCTGCTGGTTTTAAACTTACACCCTTATTTAAATAATTCACCAGTCAACTGGCACGAAACCTGTATCTAAGGTTTGGAAAATTATGCCCAGTGCCTCTGCAATTTCCACCCTTACCTCCCTCAGCATCCGTGGATGCACCCCATCCAGTCCTGGTCATTGTACAATGTTTAAGTACAGTCAGCCTTCCCAATATCTCCTCTTTTGTATCAGTTATTAGCTCATCCATTATCTCAATTATCTCCTCGTCAGCATCTCATTCCTTGGGAAAGACAAATGCAAAGAATGAATTTAGTACTTCAGCCATGCCTCGACCTGCAGGTGTTAATCCGTTTCTGGTCTCTAAATGGTCTTACTGCCCTTTTATTATTTTTTGAAAATGATCTTTATTATCCTCAAAAATAGGCTTACATTAGCACTGCAATGAAGTTACTGTGAAAATCCCCCAGTCACCACATTCCGGCGCCTGTTCGGGAACACAGAGGGAGAATTCAGAATGTCCGATTCACCTAACAAGCACGTCTTTCGAGACTTGTGGGGGGAAACTGGAGCACCCGGAGGAAACCAACGCAGACACGGGGAGAAGATGCAGATTCCGCACAGGCAGTGACCCAAGCCGGGAATCGAACCTGGGACCCTGGAGCTGTGAAGCAACAGTGCTAACTACTGTGCTATAAGTTTTCTGAGTTCTATTTATGTTAACTGACAGTTTCTTCTCATATTTTACCTTTACCTCTCTTTTCATTTTCATCTCCCTTTTGAGCTTTCTGTGCACACTTGTAAGATCAATTTGGCATCTGCTATAAACATCCTCTTGCTGTTTCATCTGACTTTCTATATCTTTCACCATTTAAAAAAAAGTTTGATATGTTGTCTTCTTAATCCCATTTGTATGCCCAATCATTTATTTGGCTATAGGTGAAACTTAAAATTAAAAGTGAAGAGATTCAAATACGCTCACTTCTTGATTTGCAGCTTGTGTGAATACTTTAACCTGATTGGCTGCTTAGCCTGCTACATCACTGCTGCAGAATGGCTGGAGAAATCTTTGACTTGATGCCGAAAACTGATGCTGGGAACGAGGAAATCCGGGCCACAATGATTGTTAAAACTTCGTAGCCTTCTTTTATGTCACCGGTGAGCACTGTCCCATTTCAGCAGAGGTTGTCATTTTGTAACTAAAAGATAGTGACAGAGAAATTCCTGATTACATCGATTCACTGGGTAGTTCAGCAAGATGTATATCAATGAAGAACGCCAAGCAGGTAGCAGTCCACAGTGTTGTCTGCCCCCAGGTAAATCTGTGTTTTGCCACTTCATGAACTAATTTCTGCAGTAACATATTGCAGCAGAGAGTACTTGGAAAACATCCAAATCAGCTCAAATCCTTAATGTTCTCTAGTGGTTCATACAAGCTGGAGTCATAAAGATAGTTGCTTGATCTTTGTGTAGTTCTGACCTTCTGGCATTCTGGCATATAAGGAGTCACTTTTCAAATCCTCTGGTACAGTTAGACAGGTTGTAAATTGTACAGAGACAGTCAGTCTTTGAACTGCTGAACACATGGTAAGCTTTTTTAACTCCACTTAAAGGTCATGGGAGGTGTATGACATAAGGGCATGCAGCAGAGGATATAATAACTATACCATTGTAACAAGAAGAAAAGAAGATAGAAGGTTGGCTACTGCTACTGAACTCAAGCAACTGTAATGCAGGATCTTTTCCGTCCTTCACATCACTGTGTTGTGACAATCATTACTTCTAATAAATCTGTAAGACAAAGACTATTCCTCCAGTATTTTCATTCCTGTCACAAGGTAATGGGGTCAATTTGAACCTAGCTAACTTGATGGGAAAGGTGCAGGTGGGACTTAATATGGTGGCAGTTCACACTACATTTGTGAGACATGTAGGGAGGTGGTGGCATAGTGGTGTTGTCACTAGGCTAGTGACAGACCCAGGGCAATGCTCTGAGGAATGGGTTCAAATTCCACCACTGCAGATGGTGAAATTTGTACTCAATAAAAATTGGAATTGTCATAAACCCTCATCTGGTTCAGGAAATCTTCTGTCCTTATTTGGTCTGCCCCCTTTGTGACTTTAGATCTACAGCAATGCCCTCTGAAATGGGCAATAAATGCTAATGACACTCATTTCCCTTGACAACTCTAACTGGCCTGAATTCATGGGAAGACCGTGCATCCCGGAGAAGCAAGAATTTAATTTAATTGGGCCAAATTGTGTCGAAGGTTGTCATCGCTGGCCTGAATTGGGATGACCGACTACAACCTGGCTTTTCGAAAACCTCCAACAGCTGAAAAATACTCATCGAACTCTCAGGATGCCGCACACTTTTTGAAGCCTCAAACTTTTGATCAATAAACTGTTGCAATACAATTGGCATTACTCCAAATAGAAAGACTCTAAAAATTCAAAATTATAATCTAAACATACAATGCAAATTGTAGAGAAGGTCATTCTGACAAAAATCAAGACTCATTAAAGAAAATGCGGCAGAGATCAGGGTGGAAGGCGAGTGAAGCAACAGATGCTAAAAATCCTTCATAGGCACCCCAAGGAAACAGTTTTCTGCAACCATATAAATAAATAATAGAGATTTCATATGGAGCTGTCAGTTAATTGCACTTAACTTTCATGATTAATGCATTAATTTTTCTTGGTGATTCTTTTTTTAAAAAGTGTTATTGACAGAGGTTACAGATGGTAGGCAGTGGGCAGGGATGGGAAACAGAATGAGGAAGAAATCCTGAGGAAGGCTGGCCACAGGGCAAGGACAGAGACAGAAAGGTCTTTCCAATTTGAAAGAATAGTAAGAAAGACTTGAATTTATGTCGCACCCCCTCAATCTTGGGGCTTTGCAGCAAACCAAGTACTTTTTGAAGCGTATCCACTTCAAATACGTCAAACATAACAAAGAATTCACAGATGCCATTCATTCAGTTGTGTTGATTATTCTATTCGGGAAGTCACTCGTTTTACCAAAGACTGGGAATTATTTGAAAAGTAATTTTTTTTAAAAAATTGTTCTTTCATCAGCAGGCAAAAGATTTTCAGTATTTCTGGTTGGCTCTGCATAACCACCTCCTTGTACTAATTTATCCAATTTATAATCTGCCCTTTTCCTGACAGAAAAGTTACCCCTTGCGAACAGTCAAGGCAAGACTGACATTGTTGCTCACAAGTCAAAGCAGACAGCCAACGTGGCCATCAGAAATAATAGTCGCAAAGGTAACACGTACAAATGTACTGGTGGCAACGGCATCAATCAAACACGCAATTAAAACTGAAATTAATTAAGATTAACATTTTTAATTGCAAGATTTATTTTGTTTGATCAGTTGGCAGCTAAATTTCATTAATATTCAAATTGCTGTCCAGTATTTTGTTCTGAAATAGAATGCTGTACAAGCAGACAAAAGCATCTCTGATTTTATTTGGAATGTAAACCATCATCATTTCACAATTCAATATTACATTGCTTCATATGCTTACTGTAAAGCAGCACACATTTCCTACATTTTTATATAATTCCGGTATCATTTAATGAACGTATGGAAAAATTGGGTGCATTTACACAGTGCCTGTTTTGCACTGACATGTGCATCAGCATTACAATTATAAGGGCAAATGTTTCCAAATGCAATCTTCATGCTAGGTCAAGTTGTAATGTTCTTTGGGCTGATGAGAACAAAGCACATTAGACTTTGTTTTATAAACAAAGCTATTTATTACGAACACTACATTAATGAATAACTAAAATGTCTAAGGTGAATACAGTTGGAAATAAATGTCTAACATTAACTTACACTAAGACACTACAGAGCTGCTCTAATCTGTTACTGCTATCAACTCCTTACAAACATCTTCGACAGGAACACATCGTGCATCCGGGTCCTGGGAATCAGTACTCGCCCCACCTGCTGGCTGGATGGTAGAACTACAACAGTAAAACATATAACTTATAATACACATGCAGATCATAGATCATAGAATTTACAGTGTTGATAGTCTACCTGCCAGACGGAAACAATTAGAATTTACGCAGTCACTCCCCATAACGTTTGCGGCATAATTTTTAACAATATAAAAGTTCTGGGGGTGCGGTGGGATGCATCTGTGTTGGGACTTTACCTTTGTAAAATGTATCTAATTAGTACATATGACCTAAATCAAGAGTCAAGGCCCAACCTTGCGCAGAGAAAAGTGGACTAACACTTCTACAAGTGAGTCTCTGATTCTGCATCCTCCTGGAAGTAGATTGATTTTTAATAATGGATTCACTCTATGCAGGTTTACTACTGGCATAAAGCCAAAACAGCTTTGTGCAGACAATTAACTTCAGGAATAAATGTGCCTTAGAGAGTTTTGATATATATCTATTCTTAAGAGTAGAACAAATCTGAACCTACAGAAATGTTAGCTACCAAAGGTGTGACTTAAATATTAATCAGACTGTTTTTGAAAAAAAAAGGTTTCTCCAAAAAACATTTTCACAAATTCAGGCTGTGCAAAGAGTAATTATGTTTGTACTATCCTCCCCTGGGGACTGCTGGTGAATAACTAACTGCAGCTAATTTTGGATAAATTACAATAACTGATTACAGTCATTGCCATAAGCATGTTTACCAGAGCAATCAAAAGTGTTCTTGAAACAGAAGTAAACTTGATATTCTTTTTCTTAACTTCTAAATGTGCACATAAAGATAAGAGTGTGAAATGTTGATATATTTCTGCGCTTCGCAAATTGAATTGCAATTAGATGCATGCACAAAAATATCATTGAATCTTTAGTTTGCATTAAGCTTACTTTATCAATAATTATCTTGGCAATGTCCATTCCATTCTAACGCGAACTATACACTTGTATAGTACTGCAGTGTGGCTGGTGGTCACTTTTAGCAGTGAAGAGGAAAGCATGAATAAATAATAATAATAATCTTTTATTGCCACCAAGTATGAAGTTACTGTGAAAAGCCCCTATTCTCATATTACAATGCTATTGGGCAGCACGGTAGCATTGTGGATAGCACAATTGCTTCACAGCTCCTGGGTCCCAGGTTCGATTCCGGCTTGGGTCACTGTCTGTGCGGAGTCTGCACGTTCTCCCCGTGTGTGCGTGGGTTTTCTCCGGGTGCTCCGGTTTCCTCCCACAGTCCAAAGATGTGCGGGTTAGGTGGATTGGCCATGCTAAACTGCCCTTAGTGAACAAAATTGCCCTTAGTGTTGGGTGAGGTTACTGGGTTATGGGGATAGGGTGGAGGTGTGGACCTTGGGTAGGGTGCTCTTTCCAAGAGCCGGTGCAGACTCGATGGGCCGAATAGCCTCCTTCTGCACTGTAAATTCTATGAAACCGACAAAATGTAGAATTAATTTAAGAAAAATGCTTTTAGCCCTTGCTTCCTTGCCTAAGTTCTGCCTCAATAAAGTTTGAAGTTTAGACTGGAATTCACTTTTCTTTTAGTAAGGTGGCAAATATAAAATAGGTGAGCCAGGCATAACAGTATATGATCTGTCAACTGAAATCAATAAAACATTTGCCATATAATTATGCAGTCTGAATTTGTCACCACTAAATACAGTTAGATCTCGCAGAGGTGAAACACATTCATGTTTAAAGTACAAGCATGACTAGGATAACATTTCTGTACACATACCAAATATGTTGAAAAACAGCCTCTTTCTTGTATGTTGCATTGCATTGTTTTCCTCCCCAGTATTTTATGAATACAAACATATATTCTTTGACACAAATCATGCAGGATTAGAGGAAAGACTTTTACATAGTGGCTGCTGAAATGCGGAAAATTGTTACTAACATTCACTGGGTACAGGTAATTTACTTTAGTGTCTGACGCACCAAGGGCATCATTTTCATGAAGAAAGGCACAGTTTGGAGAGTTGCACAGATACTCCAATGGTCGAGTTTGTTTTTAAATAATAGGTTTCCTTCACTGCTTTTTTAAAATATATTTTTTCAATTGCACCAGCAGGGAGGTACCCTGACTGTGCGGATCACCCCAATCAATTGTAGAACTGGTCTGACTTCTGTTTCTTGAACTAAATGGAGAAAAACTCAACTGGGTTGAGTAACGAGCTGCCAATCCATTCCATCAGGACACTTCCCAAGTTGAAAATGACATCCTAAGAATTTTATTCAACCATATATAAGAAGTTTTCAGGTGCCAGTCAACATTTTTGACAGAAGAAATGAATGCAGTGATACAGTTGAATAAAATGGTAAAGATCCAGCTGTAAATGGGCATTGTTCATAAATACTAACTGTAATGGTCACCAAACATACATTTCAGGAAAGTAATTAAGATTACTGGGATGTCTATTTATTGATCAAATAACTTTTGCAAAGTCAGCACCTGCCCCAGTGCTAAAATAAGAGGGTTATCCAGTAATATGTTTCACATTCTTTATCATTTTGAAATACTCAAAACATAAGAATGGAGTGGGGAATTGGCATTATCACCGTGAGACACATGGCTACTTTTGGGTGGTTTCAAATAAGTATAAAATAAAAGCGTATTGAAAAGGCAGCAATTGGCGGATAGAAGGATAAAGCTCAAAGTAGATTTTTGTGAGCCTATTCTGTAATATCCTTTCAAATTATCTTAAAGTAATTCAGAAGGTTGCGTAGAAACAGCTGACTACCTCAGCAGAGATATGGGTGGATTCACTCCAAGACTGTATTATCTGTGGCATGAGGCTGACTTGAATGAAGAAGTGGACCTGCAGATCAACATTGAGTGGATCTTTTGAATAATGCCAGCAACGCAATCAGGACTTCGACTACAGTTCACTGCTCCCAAATTCAATTGCAATGGAACTGACAGGTTTTTTTTTCTTTCAAACTCTCATACACCCTTATGACTGATTCCTCACTGTACCACTACATTTATTTCCATGACTGATCCAATTTTTGTCAATTCCCTGTTTTTAAGTAGATCTGTCAACTAGCCATAGAATAACACCCCTCAGTTGAAACAAAAATATTACCTAAGTGCAAAATTACTCTACTTGATATTCTTCAGGATTGACAACAGGAAGTTTTCTTTGTAAGGATTCAGCAACACTTGGATGAACTTTGCAATGGAGGGGTGGATGCAAAACTCCTGAATGGATTGAAGAAACAACTAGGTTTGGCAATAGGGCACTCGAGTGTGCTTCAGAACTATCATCCATAATGATCCTTTAAATAATTCAAAAGCCCACGTTTGACAAGACCCAGGACTTTTAATGATGTGAATAATACATGAACATGCCATGCTGACGTTTCTCTTTCATGCTGCGTGAAATTAAAATACAACGGAAATTAAATTGACCAGTTTTCTGCTAAAACAAACTTCATAATCTCCATAACCCAGAATTGGCTATCGGCAGATTGATGAAAAGTACTCTTGTGAAATTGTAAAATGGAAAGAAAATGAAGCAACTGAAAAAGTATCTTCAGCTTTTCTTTCAATTAATCACCCGAGGGATGTGAGCATCACTGACAAGGTCAGCAATTATTGTTCAGCCCCCTAACGGCTCTTGAGAAGGTGGTGGTGAGCCACCTTCTTGAAGCATTGCAGCTTGTGTAACAAAGGTACTCCCAGCGCTTTTAGGTAAGGAGTTCATCGCAGCAACAATGAAGGCGCGGTTACATATTTCCAAAGCTGAGCATGTGACTTGGGTGGCAATTTGCACTTTGTGACATTTTCATGCTCCTGCTGCCCTTGCCCTTTTGAGATGTTTAGAAGTCACAGATTTGGGAGTTGCTGTTGATGACGCTTTGTTGAGTTGTTGCGGTATATCTTTTAAAGGATGCAATTTTTTGTGCTTCAAACGTTGCACTTATCATCCCAGGCTGAATGTTATCCAGGCCTCTATGCATGCAGGAATGGACTTCATTGAGTGAGGAGTTTCAAATGGAACTGGACACTGTGCATACATCATTGAACATCCTCTGATGATGCAGGGAATGCCACTGATGAAGCAAGACGGTTGGACCTAGGGCACTGCCCTGAAGAACTCCCTCAATGACATCCTTACATTGAAATGATTGGCCTCCAGCAACCACAACCACCTTCCCTTGCGCTATGTATTATTCCTGTTAGTGGAGAGTTTTCCTGCTTTTTGTTGGCAGGACATACCTGGACTAACTACCACTTTTGCCAGGTAGATTTCTATGCTATTTTTGTAAAGCAGATTAAAACCACAATAACAAAAACTGAATGACTCAGATGACAGTGGACCTGCACAATGTTCTCAAAGGCCATGCAGGAGAAATGAAAGGCTCGCTCTCAATCAGCCTTAAGCACAACATACATATTGTTTCTCTGAAGACCCATGAGATCTTTCCAAAGCATCAAACAGACAGTGCAGCCACTGTACGTGCCTTAACAACAAAGGGTGCCTCAGTTGGACTAAGTTTGAATTCTTTTCAAATGTGTAATAGTGAATGCAATTGTTTGTGCATGTAAATCAACATAAATGTTACAAGTACCAACCTTTGCATAATATTACTTGAAAGTGCAATCGTCAGTATTTTACATATTAATGTATAAAATTGCATCTCCTTGAACCATCTGAATCTTTCTGAATCAGATTGGAGATCTATGCCTCCAACTACAAGGTACAATATTATTTAAGAGCATGCAAGTGAGAAACAGGTAAGCAGATGGGAAATAAGTTGACGTTTAGCAGAAAACAATCGATTGAAATTTGGTCTTGATCATGCCAGGGAGAAAGTTCAAATCTGTGGGAGACTGATATTTTCCACATTATCATATTGGCTTGATTTGTGGCAGAATGGGATAAAGTAGTGGCTTTGGAGCCAGATTGTTCAAATCTTCGTTGTTCTACTCTCATCTTGAAGGAGTTTGATTAAAGACTGTTCTGGGGGTGAGTCGGACGGAACTGAGCAGAGTTTAAAAAATGCTTCGGAAAGGGCTTATATAAGGCAAACGGTCCTGTTTGCATTATTACAAGATTAAATTGCAAATAGAAAGCAATACAGCTTTTAAATAATTAAAACTTGCATTTATAAACCCTATTAATGTTGTAAAATTGTCAAGGTTTTTCACAGGAGCATTAAACACCAAGCCACACAGGGACATATAAGGATATGGGGTAGGTTCAAAGATGCATCATAAATGAGGAAAGTGAGGTAAGCAAGATGGCGAATGTGAGGGAGGGTGAGGTAAGGCCTTGGTAGCTGAAAGAATCACAGAATTGGTATGGTGCAAAAGGAGGCCATTTGGCCCATCGTGTCTGCACTAGCTCTCCAAAATTAGCATCATGACTTCGTGCCATTCCCCTGCCTTTTTCCCAGATCCTTGGACATTGTCTAATGCCCTCTTAAATGCCTCGATTGAAACTGCCTCCACTACACTTCCAAACAGTACATTCCTGATTTGAACCACACGCTGTGTGAAGGATTTTCCCGCATCAGTTTTCTTCTTTTGCAAATCACTCTAAACTTGTGCCTTCTCATTCTTGATCTCATCCCTGCAAACATTCTTGTAATATGGCGGCTAATGGTGGTGTGTTTAAAATCAGGGCTGGAAAGGCAGGAGCATAGATGTCTCCGAGGGGTGTAAGACTGGAGGAGATTACAGAGACAGTGAGGGATTTGAAAACAAGCATGGAAAACAAGCAGTGACTGGGAGCCGCTGTTAGTGAGCACAGTGGTGATAAATGCGAGAATTTCTTTATTGTGTTTTGATGCAGCAAAGATGGGGGTGAAGATCCATTGAGTCAGGGTGTCACCTCATGAAATCGTCCTGGGATTTCTGAAGGTTTTTTAATTTCAACTAACTGAGCTGGTGTCTGGAATATGTACTAAACACTGAAATAAAAATGAGGTAGGAGGGGTTTTCCCAACTTCCTCTTTCTCAAACTTGTTGGACCTTCAAAATAGAGAAGCACTCTGAAAATCTTTGCCGGAATTCTCCACAGTGTGGAAGGGTTTGCAGGGTCTGAACAGTAATCTAAAGATACAAAGAAATACAACTTCAAATAAACACAGAGCGATGTTACAGGCTTTTTGAATGCCACCCGCACCGCCCCCCCCCCCCCCCCCCCCCCCCCCCCCCAATCTCCATGCCCAAGGAGGAAAGCCTGCACCAGGGGCTGGATTCACCACTGCCGGGATTCTCCCATTGCGCCTGCAGCGCACCCATGCCCGGGGATTTCACAAAGGGGTGGGGCTACCCACAATGGGAAGCCCCATTGGCCGGCTAGCAGGACGGAGAATCCCACTTTGGCGGGGGCACGCCACGGCGGGAAGGAGAATCCCGCCCCAGATGTCTGGCTAGATTATAAGGCCTACTAAATTTCAGGGCATATTATAAAGTTGTTGGTTAACCTTTACAGGTTCTGCATCCCTTATCCGAAATTCCGAAAACTGTAAATTTCTGAAATCTGCATTTCCAGCGCCGACGTGACATCACGAGTGGGAAATCCCACAAGATTCTGGGAAGGTTCTCGGGCATTGCGCAGGTCCCAACATGCTGCACATGCGCAGGTCCTGGGAACAGGCCGTTTCGCCCCCTCACAAACTATATTCCGAAGTCCAGTAAACACTCGCCCCCAAGCATTTCAGATAAGGATGCTTAACCTGCACTAGTTTGTCAGGTTGGATGTGTGTATAAAGTCCATTCCTTCCAAAGATCATGTAGGATCTTGTGCTATGGTTTCAATCAATTAATTCCTGAAGTTAAGTTCTACGAGTTCTGGTTTTCTGACATGCAAAAGTGAGTTGGGACAAGATAGGGTAGGATAGGAAAGGTAAGGTTAGGAAAAGATTTCGGCCTACCTGACTCCCATATGGAATCCCTGGGTCAGCTAATTTCCATAAAATTGAGGGAGGAAGATGGGTGGGTCGGTAATTTAGAAAAGTGCAGGGCAGAAGCACAATAAAGGGCTGTGACGATGTAAATAGGTGAGCTGGCTCAGTAAATCGGGAATATCATGACAGATGTGAAAGAAGGAAAAGGGCAAGGTCGGAACCCCCCCCCCCCCCCCCCCCCCCCCCCCCGAGGACCACCGCCGCTCACTTACCTGCCAGGTCCCACCGTGCATGAGGTGAGTAATTCACGCCGGTGGGACTGGCCAAAATTGGACGGCCACTCGCCCCATCGGGGCCCGGAGAATTGCCGGGGGGGCCGCTGTCAACGGCCCCCGACCGGCATGGCGGGAATCCCGCCGGCCCCCGAAAAACGGCGCTGAAGAATAGGGCAGCCGGCGTCGGAGAGGCGGGTTGGGATTCGCGCCTCCCCCCGGGGATTCTCCGACCCGGCGGGGAGTCGGAGAATCCTGGTCCTAGTGTCACAAATCTGGGAAAGAATTTGGGAGGATATGCTGGAGAACTGCAAAAAGTCATCAAGTATGGTTCATGTGGGAAAGGGTTGGCTGTCGCTGAGAGTGGAACCTC
The DNA here is from genome assembly GCF_047496885.1 of Scyliorhinus torazame. Taxonomy (NCBI): domain Eukaryota; kingdom Metazoa; phylum Chordata; class Chondrichthyes; order Carcharhiniformes; family Scyliorhinidae; genus Scyliorhinus; species Scyliorhinus torazame. Next base: position 184,715,580 of record NC_092718.1, read on the forward strand.
CAAAACCCCAAGAATCCTTTCACAGTGCCAAATGAACTAAAATTCAGCAATGGAAAATAAATACTCATCTGAGTAGCAGGCTATGTTTATGGAAACAGACTGCAAAATGGTTGTTCCCTGCCCAAAAAGGTCAAACATTGCCATGGCATCATGTTGCAGGAACATTGTAACTTTGCAACACTCATGTCTACTTTCATACACCTTCCAATGCATGGATACACCTGCAAGTCTTCTGTCTTATGAATGTCTATCTACCATTATTCCCATTCGTATCACGAATGCTGGCAGACTATGACTGCAGGAGCAGGAGAGCATGGCAGCCATTGACCAACACAGATCTTCTTGCAAGAGAATGCATGCAAAACATTTTCTCAACCTTACTCAGCTCCAAGACATTTAAGTGTAAAACCAGACCAGGTAGCCATGGTAGGTAGCCTACCCCTGGATGCCATCAATGAACAAAATGTATTTTTTCTGACAAGGTGGTTCCCTAGAACAAGCCTGATCATAGAAGTAGAGAACTATGATCACTTTGACTATCGACGCCACAGTCATCTGTGCGCTAGGCCTTGCTTGGTTCAAAATCTACAGCTGGTAATTAAAGAACTCCTTCAATGCTTCTCCGTCGAGGCCAAGTTCTGAGAAAAGGTTTCGTAAACTTTTTTTTAACTTCTTCCAATTAAGGGGCAACTTAACGTGGCCAATCCACCTACCCCGCACATCTTTGGGTTGTGGGGGGTGAGACCCACACAAACACGGGGAGAATGTGAAAACTCCACATGGACAGTGACCCGCGACAGGATCGTACCCAGTCCTCGGCGCTGTGAGGCATCAGAGCTAACCACTGCGCCACCATGCCACCTAGGTATTGTAAACTTAACCTGGGCATATATCCATCACTGGAACCCATTGGTCTATCGCTTTTCTGGTGCTGCCTGACTAATCTAGCTTCGTTTCTAGCCTCTTGCTTTTCCTCTTCCTCCATGCAAAGTGGAATCCCAGTCTGAAGTCCATCTTCCAGCCCTCAGATATTAGCTCCCTACTTCTATATTTTTTTAGTTGATAGTGAAAAACAGTGTAGAAAATAGACAAAATGCTGCCCAAGGAGTAGGAAAGGGAGAAAAACCTTCACATGAAATCTCATTTCAGTAGTTTACCTTTAAACAAATACTTACACTTTGAAAAGCTTCTGGCAGACTGCTGATGTTCAATGCGAGGGCATCCCAAATCCCAGAAGGGGAACTTGGAATGCTGATTCTTAACTGTTTTTGCAATTCAGAAAAAATGTGACGAAAGAGATGAAACCCGGTAAGAAAAGGTGTTAGTCTTGTTGTAAATTACTAAAATAGCAGACGTTGATTTAACTTTAAACACGCAACAGTAAAGAACAACATTTACAATTAACTACAATAATGGTTACCCAGATGGTATACTTAAATTACTCCCCTCCCCCAATATAAATCTATCTACTTTCCTAAACTCCAAGGATATACCTTCACCAAGACAACATCCCATAGGTTTTAACACTGAGTCAAATCAGTGGTTAGCACTATTGCTTCACAGCGCCAGGGTCCCAGGTTCAATTTCGGCTTGGGTCACTGTCTGTGTGGAGTCTGCAAGTTCTCCCTGTGTCTGTGTGGGTTTCCTCCGCGTGCTCCGATTTCCTCCTACAAGTCCCGAAAGACATGCTTGTTAGGTGAATTGGACATTCTGAATTCTCCCTCCATGTACCCGAACAGGCGCTGAAATGTGACGACTAGGGGATTTTCACAGTAACCTCATTGCAGTGTTAATGTATGCCTACTTGTGACACTAATAAAGATTGCTATCCAGAAAATAATTACCACACATGACTAGCTTTTCTTTGGGAAACATTTCTTCCTAGTTTAGTGCAGAACATCTGGGGTCTCACACAGACAGATTTCTTCTGCACAACAGCTTGACTTTTCTTAGAGGGCTGCTTTGCCACTGGGCATAGCTATGATCTAGGACCCTAGACTGCTAGTCTCCACTTTGCTTAACAAAATATCTCCTTCACCCTTAGCCATTCGGCTAATCTGCATCTCAAGTCCTCAGTGCAGAGCTGAATTCTTTTTCGCCAATTCTTTACTTTTCATTTCATTCCAACTTCCTAACGCTGTGCCTTTTCATAGAATCATAGAATTTACAGTGCAGAAGGAGGCTATTCGGCCCATCGAGTCTGCACGGGCTCTTGGAAAGAGCACCCTACCCAAGGTCCACACCTCCACCCTATCCCCATAACCCAGTAACCTCACCCAACACTAAGGGCAATTTAGCATGGCCAATTCACCTAACCTGCACATCTTTGGACTGTGGAAGGAAACCGGAGCACCCGGAGGAAACTCACGCACACACGGGGAGAATGTGCAGACTCCGCATAGACAGTGACCCAAGCCGGGAATCGAACCTGGGACCCTGGAGCTGTGAAGCAATTGTGCTAACCACAATGCTACCGTGCTGCCCTTTTAAATTATAGTGCGCAATTACAATGATGCACGATGATGTGTTGGGTGCTCTGGATCCGTGGAACACATACAGGCCACCAACACTTAAAATAGTACAACACTATTTTATTAAGTTATAAACTGTTGAACATACTTTCACTGTGGGTTAACACAATGTTAGATTAAACTAAAGACCTATGCCTGTCCTAACCAGTCTATGCACTCAGCACATGGTGAAGATCTGTGCTGTAAGCAGTAAGCTCTGTCCTTCTGAAAGGCTGCATCCCGAATGAGTGGGAAAACTGATGCCCTCTGTCTTTATAGTGAGTGTGCTCTAACTGGTGATCGGCTGCGGTGCTGTGTGTGTTGATTGGTCTTGCTGTGTGTCCATCAGTGTGTGTCTGCACCATGATATACTGGTGTATATTATGACATCCCTCCTTTTATTAAAAAAATGTATGTTTGTGGCAATAAATAATGTGTGGTGATAATGTTCCTAACTACGTGTGGGGTACATATTTACAGGACTATGTACATGCGAACAAAGCTATTTACATGGGAAGGTGCCTGGTGCAGAGAAGCAGAATGCAACAAGAGTAACGAGATCAACACTATATACAAACCAGGGAAACGATCAAACAAAGCACCAAAACAATTCAGAGAGTCCATAAATTAGAAAAGTTCATCAATTTAGTCTCTGAGGTGGGTTACGAATTCTGGTTGACCGCCGCAAGGGTGGGTCGAGAGCCGCCGGTTCAGGAGCGGGCTGGACTGCGTCAAAGTCAGGGGGATGCAGAGTGACAGGGAGCTCTGCATAGTCCGTGGCAGGGTCAGCAGGAGGGCGAGGCAACACTGGAGGATCACGTAGCGAGCGTGGAATGAGACGAAGGGCGCGTTGATTGCGGCGCAGAATGGAGCCATCCGGTAGACGAACCAGGAACGAGCGGGGAGCCACCTGCCGAAGAACCACAGCGATTGCAGACCAGCCACCATCCGGAAGATGGACGCGGACATTGTCATCAGGAGCCAGAGCAGGGAGATCAGCTGCACGGGAGTCATGAGCCGCCTTGTGCTGTGCACGAGACAGCTGCATCCGGCGAAGGACCGGAACATGGTCGAGGTCTGGGACATGAATGGACGGCACCGTCGTCCTCAAGGTGCGATTCAAGAGTATTTGGGCTGGCGACAGGCCAGTGGACAGTGGGGCGGAGCGATAGGCCAGCAAGGCAAGGTAGAAATCAGACCCAGAATCGTCAGCCTTGCATAGGAGCTGTTTGGCGATATGTACTCCCTTTGCCGTTGGATTGGGGGTACAGGGTACAGGGGACTGGACGTCACATGGGCAAAATTGTACCACCTGGCAAAGTTAGACCATTCTTGGCTGGCGAAGCAGGGGCCATTGTCTGACATAACCATGAGCGGGATGCCGTGTCGAGCAAAGGTTTCTTTACATGTACGAATGACTGCAGACGAGGTGAGGTTGTGCAACTGTATCACCTCCGCAAAATTCTAAAAGTAGTCGACGATCAGGACATAGTCTCTACTCAGCGCGTGGAACAGGTCGATGCCCACCTTGGTCCATGGAGACGTGACCAACTCATGGGGCTGCCGGGTCTCACGTGGTTGGGCCGGCTGGAAGCGCTGACCAGTGGGGCAGTTGAGCACTGTGTTGCCGATGTCCTCATTAATGCCGGGCCGGTACACTGCCTCTGGGGCCCGTCGCCGGCACTTTTCCACGCCAAGATGGCCCTCGTGTAGCTGTTCCAGGACAAGCTGGCGCATGTTATGCGGGATGACAATGCGGTCCAGTTTTAGAAGAGCCCCGTCTACTACCGCCAGATCATCTCTAACATTATAGAATTGAGGGCATTGGCCCTTGAGCCACCCGTCCGTTAGGTGGCGCATGACACGCTGTAGCAAGGGGTCAGCCGCCGTCTCGCGGCGAATTTGGACGAAGCGTTCATCCGAGGCAGGTAGTTTGGAGGCCGCGAATGCCACATGGGCGTCAACCTGGCAGACAAATCCCACTGGGTCACATGGAGTGTTGACTGCCCTGGAGAGAGCGTCAGCAATGATGAGGTCCTTGCCTGGGGTGTATGCCAGCTAGAAGTCGTATCGCCGGAGCTGGAGAAGAATACGCTGGAGACGAGGCATCATGTCGTTCAAGTCTTTCTATTATATTGACCAGCGGGCGATGGTCAGTCTCGACGGTGAATTGAGGAAGTACGTAGACATAATCGTGAAATTTAACAACACCGGTCAGAAGGCCTAGGCAGTCCTTTTCTATTTGCGCCTAGCGCTGCTCTGTGGGGGTCATCGCACGTGACGCATATGCAGCGGGGCCCCATGATGAGGCCACATCACGTTGAAGGAGCACTGCCCCAATGACGGATTGACTGGCATCGGTCAAAATTTTGGTCTCCTTTGCTGGATCAAAGAAGGCTAAGACCGGGGCCGTGGTCAGTTTTGCCTTGGGTTCCCTCCATTCACGCACATGGGCAGGGAGCCATTGGAAGTCTGTCGTCTTCCTGACCAGGTTCCTGAGAGCCGGGTATGAGAGGCGAGGTTAGGAATGAATTTCCCTAAAAAATTGACCATGTCCAGAAATCGGATTACTGCCTTCTTGTCCCCTGGTGTTTTCATAGCTGTGATAGCAGCTACCTTGTCCGCATCCGGCTGCACACCCAATTGGGAGATGTGGTCCCCGAGAAACTTAATTTCTGTCTGACCAAAAGGCATTTGGCCCTGTTGAGGCGGAGGCCATGCTCATGTATACGTCTGAATACGCGCTGGAGGCGACGAACATGCTCCTGCGGGGTGGTGGCCAGATGATTATGTCATCGACATAGACGCGAACACCTTCAATACCTTCCATGATTTACACTTCTGATGCAGAGATGATCCCAAACGGCACCCTGTTGTAACAATATCTTCCAAAGAGGGTGTTAAACGTGCAGAGTTTCCTGCTGGATTTATCGAGCTGGATTTGCCAGAATCCTTTTGAGGTATTGAGTTTGGTAAAGAGCTTGGCGCGAACCATCTCACATGTGAGCTCTTCGCGCTTGGGAATTGGATAATGCTCGCTCATAATATTGCGATTGAGATCCTTGGGATCAATGCAAATTCTCAATTCGCCGGAAGGCTTTTTTACACATACCATGGAACTCACCCAGTCGGTCGGTTCCGTGACTTTGGAAATCACTCCTTGGTTCTGGAGGTCCTGCTGCTGCTGCTTGAGACGGTCCTTAAAGGGTGCTGGGACCCTGCGAGGTGCGTGCACCACAGGCGTGGCATTCAGTTTTAATAAAATCTTGTAGATCTGGTCACGTATCATGGAGCCAGAGATGGACCCGTAATTACAGGACTGCGCAAGGATGCGGAGGTGGGTGAGAAAGGACTGGAAAGGTTCACCCTTACCCTGAAAACGCTGTTGGAATACATAGCGCTCGAAACTTTCATTTACCTCGATATCGCAGTGAATGTCAAACTTAAGGAGGACCGTCTTGAATTTTAATTTATCTTCACCATCAGCAAAGGTGAGAGAATTGAAAATTTGGATGGCATGGTCCCCAGCCGTGTATAGGAAGAGAGCGATCTTCCTGGTGTCTGAGGCAGCTTCCCGGTCTGTGGCTTCAAGGTAGAGCTGGAAGCGTTGTTTGAATATCTTCCAGTTGGCCCCCAGGTTACCGGTGATGCGGAGCGGCGGCGGCGGGCGGACGCTGTCCATTTTGCAGGATGGCTGTATGCTGGTGGGAGGCAGATCACTTGCAGGTAGGTCTAAGAAGTTCTAACATCCCTCAACTACTGGTATCATGATGTGTTGGTTGCTCTGGATCCGTGGAACACATACAGGCCACCAACACTTAAAATAGTGCAACACTATTTTATTAATCTAGAAACTGTTGAACATACTTTCACTGTGGGTTAACACGATGTTAGATTAAACTAAAGACCGATGCCTGTCCTAACCAGTCTATGCACTCAGCACATGGTGAAGATCTGTGCTGTAAGCTGTAAGCTCTGTCCTTCTGAGAGGCTGCATCCCAAATGAGCGGGAAAACTGATGCCCTCTGTCTATATAGTGAGTGTGCTCTAACTGGTGATTGGCTGTGGTGTTATGTGTGTTGATTGGTCCCGCTGTGTGTCCATCAGTGTGTGTGTCTGGACCATGATATACTGATGTATATTATGACACACGGGAAATCAGATTCACTGAATTTAGGGCAGGTAACAGCATCCAATCGTAATTCCATGATTTACATACGGAAAGAACAAACATTTTCCCAGTGCACCTAAAACTTGCCAGGATTTAGCCAGGTCCGGTCAGGGCAGAAACCGAATGAGCTGAGGGACCAGTGCAATTGCTCCTCCACAAAAGTATGAATATTGGGCAAATCTTCTACCCGACCCAGGAATCTTGGGGCAAGATTTTTAATATTTAACTGGTATTAAGATTATAATTTGTCTGTCTAGAGTAGAATGGAAAGGTAAAAGTTTAAGATTGTAAATAAATTTTGAAGCAGGTCTACTAAAGCTGAAGGAATATTTAAAAGTAGAAGGTGGAAGGATAAAGGGGATTAATTATTTAGCCAAAAGAAAGAATGGAAAATGTATCGCAGCTCGATTTTCTCGCAAAGTACAAGGAATAATAATAAGACAAAATTAGCTAAGGGCAGGAAACATGGATGGCTATGGATGATGACTTGATGCAAGTGTGCCCTTATGTCAAACAGAACTGCCCAGCTCCAAATTTCCACAAAAGGAAAGAGAGGATCACACTTTTTGCTAAGAACAAAAAGCAGCTTTAATATTAGAGACAGTGGCTGGGATTCTCCATTTGTATTCTCCTGCTGGAGCTAAATTGCACCTGATTTATGCAAATTCCAATCCTTAGCCATGCAACTCATTGCATGGCAGGAATTTTGAGGGAAGCTGGCGATCGGGTCTCCATTCTGAGCAGACGGCCTGATGGGAGGTCTGGCAGCTGGGTCCCTCGTCCCCGCAGTACAATTCAGCACCACCAACCCCCCCACCCACCCCCCACCCCCCACCCCCCACAGTATGGGAGTGAACCAATTGCCCCCCCACCCCCGCCAGAAGAGACCTCTGTTTGGAAGCCCCCTCACACACCCCCAGAAAAGAGACCTTTGTCTGGAAGCCCAGACTATCAGAAAGCACTTAACTCTCTTTGATGTGGTCCAGGGGCTGTCAATCATATCTTGATGTTTATAAACATTGGAGTTCATTTCACAGCTGACTACTTTAAAGTCACTCAAGCATGAAGGGAGATGAATAAAACAATGCAGACATTTGGAGGGGTGGGGTGGACCCTGTCAATCAGAGCCTAGTAAAATCAAAATCGAGAGAATTGAATGAAATGTTTGCAGATCAAAGCTCTGAGGGGGTTTAAGCCAGCTGACTGGTTTTCTCTTTCCAGGAATTAACAGGTGCTGCTTCTTGTGCCTGAGCCGGGAGATGTATTGCACAGGTGAGTTTTAAAGCAGTGAATTTTTTTCACTGCTTCTGTCTGGACTGCTCTCTAACTTCCAGACAGGGGTCTCTCTTCTGTGGGGATGTCCAGGCAGGGGTCTCTCTTCTGAGCCAACCTCCAGGTGGGGTCTCTCTCCTGGGGGGCCTCAGGCAGGAGTCTCTCTTCTGGGGGGGCAAGCCATCTGTTGTGGAGGTGCGTGTGGCCTCCAATGGACTTGGTGGCAACTCCCTTAAAGAGTTACCCCGTTGGTTCTCCACAAGGTCCACCGCATCAGGGCCACACTTGTCAAGACCTGCACCAATTCCCGCTCACGTGATTCCCAGCCTAGAGGGCCAGAGCATCACGAGGGCCCAGAGAATATGGTGCCTGGCCTGATAATAGATTGCAAATGGGTCTTAATGACTCGTTTGCATCCTCCCAGTGGCGTGGGGCATGAACCTCTATCACTACGGCAGCGGGGCAAAAGAACCTGCTTTTTCTGCCCGTGCAGGAGTTTCTGCCCCTGGTAGCGATGCGGCTGAAAATCCACCCCAGCACTGCTGCATCTTGCTAAATGTGTGCTCCACATCAAACATAACTTTGTACTGCTGTTTCGTAACAACACTCAGCAAATGCTCAGTTATTGCTACGCATGTGATGATTTAAATTTTGTTGGTTAGTATTAACACACTTATTTCACAGAGATTAACCTCCTAATGATAATACTCATGTCATGACAGTTGTTAATAAAGTCTTATTTGTTAATGAATTTCAATGTTCTACTCTGCCTTTGATAACAGCATAGAGATGGGAGCAGAGGGAAGCCACAAAATCCCTCAAGCCCGCTCTGCTATTTAATTGGCTCATGGTTGATCCTCAACTTCACCTTCCTGCCTGCTCCCCATGTCCACTGATTTCCGTAAAGTCAGAAGATCTAGCCATCCCAGCCTTGTGTAAACTTAATCACGACTCATTTGCTGCTTTCTGGTGAGTTTGGCAAACAGTGTGTAAAGGTTCTCAGGGTTATTGTACAGTATTATCAGGCTACCCTTTAATTGTGCCATCCCAATAAGTTTGGTTGACGTAAAACTGCTCCTACCAGTGTTGTTCTTTATACACTTAGCCAGAAGTCATTTGAGCCCTAAATAATTATGCAAAAATCTCCCCATTTTGAGATCAGTTGGAACTTTATTATTCTGGAAAGATTAGCATTAGTTCTTTTAGACTTGCCTTAACACCAGTAAAACAAATATCCCCATTAGTTCCATTTGGTACAAGATCACTCCAACAGTGGCCAAAATATTATTTAATGATTTATAAATGGTTAGAGTAACTATTTAACATGCGATAAAATAGCCTCAAGATGTATTCCAATATTTAAGTAGCCTCATTAATAATAACATTAATTGGATATGTCAATGAACAGGTATTACCACATTCAAATCATTTTGCACTTTTGCCTTTGTAAATGATCACCACTTCATGACATATCTGTTTCATGTTCAAAATGGCAGAGCTTCATCAGTGTCTTCTCAGTGAACGTTCTTTCTAATAATAATCTTTATTATTGAACTGCCTTAAGATATCGGCCTCCAGAGAGACAGCCTCATGGCATAGTCTTATGGTATAGAGTTTCCTCGTGAACAGAAGACACATTTGTGTGCACGATACTGTGACTGAGTTACAAAAGTTATCCACTGTTCCCGTGCATTAACAACTGTTTTATTAGTCAGTCATTGCACGTGCATTGCATACATAGGGTGGGGTTCTCCGATTGCCGTCGTGTGGCGTACCCGAGGAGTACACCACATACTGTTGGGACGGCCTCAGGACGTCACCTGAGTCCCTCTCCTGATGCTCCGCTCCGATGGGCCGACTTCCCAATGGCTTCGGTCACATGTCCTCTTACTTTTCGGGGATTGCCTTGTATATGTCTGTGTTCGATTTGCTCAATTTCTTGATGATTCCTCTTGTGATTTTCACTGCTGCCTTGGCCTTGCCATTTGACTGAGGATGGTGCACAGATGTGTATTGCTGAATAAATCATTTGTGGGTCAGCTGAATTCTTCACTTGTGAACTGAGAGCCATTGTCGCTCATCACAATGTCTGGAATGCTGTATTGACTGTATTGACTGATGTGTACTTTCAGGTATTCTACTATTTTTCCTGTTGTTGCTGATGTCAGCTGGTCTAACTCCCAGTAGTCATATAGTAGTCTGCAATGAAAAGATCAATTCCTACAATAGTGAAGAATTCTACTCCCAGCCTCATCCGTGGTCTGTCTGGGATGTCATGTGTCATCAACAGCTCTCTAGCTTGTTTGGTACTCATTACAAACACTGCACTGACCATTGTAGTCTTTAATTTCATTGCTCATGTTTGGCCAGTAGAGCACTTCTCTTGCCTTTCTCAAGAGTCGATTCAATTCCTTGATGGCTTATATGGATACATTTCAGCATCTCTCCTCTCATCTCCTTGGGGATGATAACCCTATTTCCTTTGCAAGGTGCCACTTTGGGCTGTCAATTCATCTCAATATGCAACAAACTGCGAAAAGATGAGGTAATTATGGCAGTGGTTGAGCATTTAAAGTTGCCTGAGATAGAGTTTGACTCATTGGAAATGGCAAAAATTCAGTTGCAAATTAAACAAATGGAACATGAGAAAGAATTAAAGCGGCTTGAATACGAGAGTGAGAGAGGAAAAAGAAAGAGAAAGAGAGAGAGAGGAAAAAGAAAGAGAACACGAGAGAGAGAGGAAAAAGAAAAGGAGAGAGAAGAAAGGAGAAAAGAAAGAATAGCCCTAGCAGAACAAAAAGAAAAAGAAAGGGAGATACAGATCAGGGAAAAAGATAAAGAGAGGGAGTTTGAACTTCAGAAAATGGCCATGAAACATGACAATCGTTAAAATTGGCAGAAATAAAGGGAAACGTACAGTTGGATGATCGTGATGAGGATAGTGAGAAAGAGCGCCATAGTCGAAGGCTTGGTGGGAATCTATTTAAATATGTCCAAGCATTGCCAAGGTTTGACGAGAAGGAAGTGAAAGCCTTTTTCATTTTATTTGAGAAGGTAGCTAAACAAATGAAATGGTCACAGGACATGTGGGTGTTACTGATTCAAACAAAGCTGGTAGGTAGAGCTAGTGAAGTGTTTGCATCACTACCAGATGAGGTATCTGAAACGTATGAGGAGGTGAAGAAATCCATCTTAAGTGCATATGAGCTAGTGCCTGAAGCTTATAGACAAAGGTTTAGAAATTTAAGGAAAGAATTTGGTCAAACATGGAGTTTGAAAGGCTCAAGCAGCGTAATTTTGATAGGTGGATAAGGGCTTTGAAAATAGACCAAACTTATGAAGCTCTCAGATAAATTATACTTTTGGAGGAGTTTAAAAATTCAATTCCTGATGTAGTGAGAACACATGTGGAACAACAGAGGGTTAAAACGGTGAGATTAGTAGCGGAAATGGCAGATGATTATGAATTAGTTCATAAATCAAAGATTGGTTTCCGACATCAGTTTCAGCCGGTGAGGGATAGAAACTGGGGACATGAGAAATACTCAAGTGGTAAAGGTAAAGGTGATCTGATGGGAGACAATAAAGAGAGTGTACCTCAGATTAAAAAAGAAATCCAGGAGGGTGGAAAAGAAATGAAAAGTTTCAGATGTTTTCACTGTAATAAACTAAACCATGTAAAATCACAGTGTTGGTGGTTGAAGAAAAGCACTGGGAAGGCTGATGTGGTAAAACAGGATAAGACAGTGGGGTTTGTTAGAGTGGGAAAGGAAAGCCCAAGGGAAGCGAAGGAGGTGCAAATGATTGTACAGCCTGTTCAAGAAGTAATTGTTAAGAAGGTGCCAGATGTCTTTAAAGAATTTACTTGTGTGGGTAAAGTTTACTCATGTGTATCAAGAGGAGCAGGTAAAGAAGTCACAATTTTAAGAGATACAGGGGCGAGTCAATCTTTAATGGTACGATATGAGGAATTATGTAGTTTGGGAAGAATGTTACCAGGAAAGGTGGTGATATGTGGAATTCAGGGTGAGAGGAGTAGCATTCCATTATATAAGGTAAGGTTGGAAAGTCCAGTGAAGGGTGGTGAAGTTGTAGTAGGAGTAATAGAGAAACTATCTTGTCCAGGAATACAGTTTATCTTGGGTAATGATATAGCTGGATCGCAGGTGGGAGTGGTGCCTACTGTGGTTGATAAGCCAGTGGAAAATCAGTCAACTGAAATGTTGAAGGATGAATATCCTGGGATTCTTCCGGATTCTGTAGTAACAAGGTCGCAAAGTCACAGGTTAAAACAAGAGGAGAAATCAAAGAGTAAAGATGACGTTGAAGTGCAATTATCAGAAACGATTTTTGATCAGATGGTTGAAAAAGAACAAGAACAGGTGGAAGATGAGGCGGATATTTTTAGTTCAGGAAAATTGGCGGAGTTACAACAGAAAGATATAGAAATAAAACGGATATATCAGAAAGCATATAGGGAAGAGGAATCTGAGAGTATACCAGAGTGGTATTACCGTAAAAATGATGTCTTGATGAGAAAATGGAGACCTGTACATATGCAGGCGGATGAAAAGTGTGCAGAAGTTCATCAAGTAGTATTGCCGGTAGGGGATAAAAAGGAGGTGTTGCGAGTGAGGTACCAGTGGGAGGTCGTTTGGGAATAACGAAAATTCAAGCTAAAATCCAGAAACATTTTTATTGACCTGGACTACATAAAGATGTAGTTAAATTTTGTCAATCATGTCATACCTGTCAAGTGATAGGGAAACCTCAAGCAGTGATAAAACCAGTGCCCTTAATACCCATTCCAGCATTTGAGGAACCTTTTACAAGGGTCCTAATTGATTGTGTAGGACCGCTTCCTAAAACAAAAAGTGGGAATCAATATCTTTTGACTGTAATGGATGTGTCTACTAGGTTTCCAGAGGCCATTCCAGTACGTAATATTACAGCTAAAAGGATTGTGGAGGAGTTACTTAAATTCTTTACTAGTTATGGACTACCCACAGAAATTCAGTTGGATCAAGGAACAAATTTTACTTCAAAGTTATTCAAAGAAGTTATGGATAGCTTAGGAATAAAACAATTTAAATCAACTGCGTACCATCCAAAATCGCAGGGAGCGTTAGAAAGGTGGCATCAGACATTAAAGACAATGTTGAGGGCGTATTGTCAAGATTATCCAGAGGATTGGGATAAAGGAATCCCATTCGTATTGTTTGCAATTAGGGATGCACCTAATGAGTCCACCAAATTTAGTCTTTTTGAACTAATTTTTGGTCATGAGGTAAGTGGACCACTTAAATTGATTAAGGAAAAATTGGTGGGTGAGAAATCGGAACTTACATTATTGGATTACATGTCAAATTTTAGGGAACGATTAAATAGAGCAGGTGAATTGGCTAGACAACATTTGAAAGTTGCACAAAATGTGATGAAACGGATAGCAGACAAGAAATCCAAAGTTTGTAGTTTTGCTAGTGGGGATAAAGTTTTAGTGTTGTTACCAGTGGTAGGTTAGCCTTTAAAAGCTATGTTTTGTGGACCGTATCAGATTGAAAGGAAATTAAGTGAGGTGAATTATGTGGTAAAACACCAGATAGAAGGAAGACTCACCGAGTGTGTCATGTGAATATGCTTAAAAGGTACTTTGAAAGGGAAGGAGAGAAAAATGAGGTTTTAATGATTCTAACTCAAAATCACGAACCAAATCCAGATGACTGTGAATTTGACATACCTCAAATTAAATTGGAAAATGAGGATGTTCTTAAAAATTGGGAGAAATTGTTAAGTTACCTTACAGAGGAAAAACAAACTGACCTGAAAGAGTTATTGATATCACATGGGCAAGTTTGTAGAGATAAATTGGGAAGTACTAAAATGGCTATACATGATGTAGATGTGGGAAATGCTGTTCCTATCAAACAACATCCATATAGACTTAACCCTTTAAAATTGGCACAGGTTAACAGAGAGATTGAGAGTATGCTGAAGAATGGCATAATTGAAGTGGGTTGCAGCCAATGGAGCTCACTCATAGTGATGGTACCTAAACCAGACGGTACCCAACAGTTGTGTGTGGACTATAGAAAGGTGAATGCAGTTACAAGAACGGACTCTTATCCTGTCCCACCATTGAAGGATTGCATGGAGAAAGTGGGACAATCTGCTTTTATTTCCAACTTCCAGACATGGAAAGAGCATTTAAAACATCGTATGGAACTCTTCGATCGACTTCAGGAGGCGGGTTTGGTGATGAACCTAGCCGAAAGTGAATTTGGAGAAGCCCAAATCACTTTCCTTGCGGAGTTTCCGATACCCTCAAGATGAAGGGGGGAAATGCGATCTCCTAGCATGAATGAATTTGATCGAACAGTTGTGCAAAAGTTTTGTGGCGTGATTACTCCACTGATGGACTTACTAAAGAAACCTAAAAAAATTTCAATGGACAGCGGACTTTCAACAGCCATTTGACTGCCTGAAAGTTGTGGTAACCAATGCTTCTGTATTGGAGAATTGCAAGGGACTCTGTGGCCAGATTGAACTAAAGTATCTGATTCTAAAGAGAAATGCCGAGGAGTAGAGGAATGGATGGATCGTGCAGAGACTTTGTTCAAAGAGACTGTCAATCGAGAAGGATTTTGGTTGGAGGAAGAAGAACAAAGAAAAATGGACTATATTATTATACCTGTTTGCATGTGTTGGTTTTTTTTTTAAATGAAAAGGTATATTTACTGTGTACATTTCTTAGTGGATGGTGCAAGTGAAAAATTAAACCATCTTGAAGTTGATGGTTTTTTTTTTCTTGGGGGGAGGTGTCATGTGAGAGAACCTTTAAGACATGGATGTTTAAGCAATGTACCTTTAAGAAAACAGTGATGTCAGAGAGTAGGTGGGGCTGAGCTCAGGTCAGCCATTTTGCAGTTTGGTTTTGCAGTTTGAAAAGTGCCTGGCTGGTTTTGCTGTGAACAGTTTAAAAGTGCCTAGCTGTTTTGCTGTGAGCTGATTAAAAGGAGAAAGCCAGTTTGAGCCAGCAGCTTGAGAAGTTCTGGTTTGCTGTGAGTTGCTTGAAGGGAGAAAGCCAGTTTGAAAAAGCAGTTTGTGTGCGTCTGTGTGTGTCCAGAGAGCTGCAGGAAGAAAGCAAGGTGCTGGAGCTGAAGTCAACCAAACTAATATATCTCTGCCATTCTACAGAAAATATATGCATCCTTTAACCTGATGTGATACTGTTTAAAGGTGTTAAGTCTCTTGGAAGTTTGAAGGAACAGTTTAAGGAGTTATTTACTGTTGCAATATTTTCTGAGTTATTTTTGAAGTAAGGGGTGTTAAGAGATCCAACGTTTATTTAAGATGTTAAGTTGAGTTCATGGAATAAACATGTTTTGTGTTTAAAAACCCACGTGTCCATAATTGTAATCCCACACCTAGGGAAAAAGCCGTGTGCTAGGAAAAGCAACAAATCCATTAAAGGGAGAGGTTGGTTGAACTCCATGATACATTTTGGGGTTCTGAAAACGCCTCGCCCATAACACATTGGGCAGTTTGCTTGATGGTTCACACTCTATGATGACAAATTAGGCAAAAGAAATTCTAAATAGTTCACAAATCCAACAAATTGTTGCACTGCTTTCACGTCTGTTGGGCGATGCACCACTGGTACAGCTCTTCAGCTTGTCAGGGTCTGGGTGAAGACCTTCTGCTGTCCATACATGATGTATTTGACTTTGGACATCTTCAGCTGCAATTTTTTCTTATTCAGCTTCATGTTAATTTGGCGAGCTCTCTCCAGGCAGTTGTATTAAATTCTGATCATGGTCCACTATGGCTTCTTCTATTATGTCTCCCCATTCGCAGATCATCCACTGTGGCTTCCACTCCAGGAAGATCACTGACTACCTCATGTTGAGTGCTTTAATACTCTTCTAGAGCCATGGAAATGCTAACTGGTATGCACGGCCATCGGAGTCTCCCAAACGGCATCCAGAATGTCATTAGAAAGCTGCTGCGTTCATCCAACTTCACATGCCAGTGATCATCCTTCGCATATAGAGTTGTGAATATCTTTGCCGTGGCAAATTAGAACCATAGAATCCCTACAGTGCTGAAAGAGGCCATTCAGCTCATCGAGCCTGCACTGACCCTGCAAAAGAGCACCCTACCCAGGCTCCACTCGGGCCCATCGCCGTAACTTTTATTTTTATTACTCTCCTCTTTTCCAGCTCTTCTACCTTATCTTTTCAGCTTGACTTGAGGGCAGCTGTAACACTTCTCAGCAGATACTGAATTGGTCTACTTCTTTATTCGCATGGTAGACAGCCCAACTTGTGAGCACATCTTTCTATTCCTCTAGGATCTGTTCTGCCACCAATGGTTTTGTGTGGTGCGACACGTTTTTAAACCTCTGTTGGAATGTCTAAGGGTTACCAGTCCAAGCTTTAGACTTACTTCAGCTGAGATGAGTGGTCATTTTGTCTAATCATTGATCTGGAACTCTAGATCTTCCTTCTTGCCATTGATTTGAGCTCTCAGACTAATTTGTCCTCTTGGTATTATCATGCCATCATATAGCCTCAACCTTACTTCCGAGGGCTTTATTTCTGGATCACCATGTTGAGCCACTTTGCACGGGTTCGTGAATGTCATTGTGTTGCATGAAGCACCAGTGTCGATCTGACACTTCCTGTTTGCTTGTTACTTTCCTCCTGCGGTCAACATTATAACAATCACAAACCATTTATCCTCTATGAACTTGACAACAATAACCTGTTAGCTCGTGTATAGTTCTTCATCTGGCTTATTTACTGACATCTCACCAGTGGCCATCTGTATAGACTTGTTTTGCTGTTTCCTCACCAAGCATTTGTGGCAAAATGATTCAACTTCTTGCAATTAAAACACTGCTTCCCCCATACTGGGCAATCCTTCTTTTCTTTTGTACAATGTCTTGTGTAGTATTTACATGCTGCCCAGTGTCTGCGATTTCTTTGCTCTTTCAGCCTGGAATATATCTCCTGGTCTGCTCTGCCATACATAGTCTCTGGTGTTTTGCAAACTCTTCATTTCTCAATGTCTGTCACTTTCTGAGCTTCAGTTTCTCCACTTGCAGTAGGCTTTCACTGATTGCAGGGTCTCGTGCGCCTACGACCATTCCATTCTTAAACAGGTCATCCTTTAGCTGTCCGAACTTGCATGATTCTGCAAACTGTAACAGCAGTGACGTACCGTTCAATGGTCTGGTTTTCACCTTAGCGTTCATCATTAATGTTCACCCAGGGTTCAAAGCATTCATTCAATGCTTTCAAAATCTCTGTCATCTGTTGTTGTTCATCGATTAGATTTATTGATATACACTTCGTAGCAGTACTTTCCCAGCACTGTTAGAAATGTGGCTATTATAATCAGTTCCAATTTATTATTTAATTCTGTTGATAGCTCATAGTTTTGCCATTGCAAATGGAAAGACTGCCAATCCTGCCACATATCGCCCCCTGCGTGTACTGGAGCTAGGATTTGAAAGTTTACAAAGTTTCCCCATGTTCTCTCACCCAGTATTTACGTGCAGCCTTCGGTTTCTTTGCTTTTCTTAGTTCTTTTTCAGCAGCTTTTTTTTTGTTGCAGATTTAAACATTTGTGTGTGCCTTGCTGAGCCAAGTCTTCTCTGCAACATTTCCATGGTTCAAAAATCTGTCTAATTTCCACTACCTGTCACCAATGTTTTGTGCTTAAAGACGGCTAGGCTTCATCAAGACTTCTCAGTGAACGGTCTTTATTGAACTGCCTTAAGATATCTGCCTCCAGAGAGACAACCTCATGGCATTGTCACGTGACTACAGAAAGGCTGTTAGGGAGGGAGATCCAGGATGTTGCCCCAGCGACAGTGAAGGAATGGCAATATATTTCCAAGTCGAGGCGGTGAGTGACTTGGAGAGGAACCTCCAGGTGGTGGGTGTTGTGTTTGGTCTTCTATGTCTTGCAAAGGAATCCACTAAACACCTTGACTTGTCCAAAACAGGGGGCGCGATTCTCTGCTCCCGCGCCGTTTCAGAGAATCGCCTGGGGCGCCATTTTTACCTGCGACGCCGGTCCGACGCCCACCCGCGATTCACCCCAGCGGCGAGAACGACCCCGTCGAGGTCTGTGCGGCACAGGCCAGAGAATCGCCCGGGACCCCCAAAATGGCGATTCTCCGCTCTCCCGATATTCTCTGGCCTGGATGGGCCGAGCGGCCTGCCCAAAACGACGGCTTCATGCCGGCGCCATCCACACCTGGTCGCTGCCGGCGTGAACACCGCGGGAAAGCTGGGGGGTGGACTGTGTGAGGGCGAGGGGGGTTCCTGCACTGGGGGGGTGCTCAAAAGGAGTCTGGCCCACGATCGGTGCCCACCGATCGGCGCGCCAGCCTCTCTGAAGGAGGACCTCCTTTCCTCCACTGCCCCGCAAGATCGATCCGCCATTATCTTGCAGGGTGGCCGCGGGAGGACGTCAACCGCGCATGCGCGGGTTGGCGCCGGTTATACCACGCATGCGCGGGTTGCCGCCGGTTATCCCGTGCATGCGCGGTTGAAGTCATTTACGTGGCGCCGGCCCTGTCATTTACACGCGCCGCTTTTACGCGGTGCCAAGGCCTGGCGCGCGTAAATGACGCGGCAGCGCTCCTAGCCCCCCGGGGGAGTGTGAATCGGGGTCTGGGAACGGCCTCCCATGCCGGAGTAAAACACTCCGGTTTTCACTCCGGCATCGGCACTTAGTCTCCAGATCGGAGAATCACGCCCAGGATCTTTATTGAATCACACGTGTTAAGATAGCGATCTGTTACAGAGTAAGTTAACATGGAGATTCTTTGTACTCCTCTGGAGCTACACCTAGCATGATTGTTTACCTGTATGTCTTACTACCATCTCCGACAACCATCTGGTGATGGCCGGATGTGTCTCCATATATATGGAAGTCCCTGGTCTTGAGACAACATGGTGTGTCTGTGCCGCCACCTACTGGTTGGAGGTCGCACACCATCCACCTATGATATTGCTTACAGGCATATCACCACAGTGGGGTTCCCAGGTATCTGCTGTTCTTGTCCTTCTAGATAGTAGCGTTTATGTCTTTGGAAGGTGCTGTCTAATGAACCTTTGTGAGTTACTGCAGTGCATCTTGTAGATGTAACATCAGACTGATTCCATTTCAAAGCCCAAACAGTATCAACACCATATTTCCTATTGCAATATTGCCTGTGTGTCACTCTTTCCTCAATCCTTTTGAAAGCTGCCAATTTCACAGATATTTCCCAACAGGTCACATAACTTGCTGCCGTAGGCCATTTTCATAATATTATGCTAAAAGTATTTAAACCACAGGATGAAATGTCAACATGCACAATATAACAACTTGGATCTAGTATTATTTCTGCGGCATTGCTTCTGAGAATATGTTATATTAATTCAGAATGCAGTGATTAATATTTGGAATTTACTAATTAAGGTAATGTTGATTAAAATTATATTATGCGATGCAGTAATAAACCTGTACACCAACGCATAAGCGGGTAGGGATATGACTCTCATTTGCTCCCTGATGTTAGCTAAACTCTACATTACTGTGCATTAGATTTACTTGTTAGGCTGTTCACCAATGTGTTTATGGATCCACAGGGCACATGCAAGGATGAATAAATTTTTCAGAACTAATGAGGTTTGTTTCAGTGCTTAGTTTATTTTTTTTCCAAGCTGCACAGATACCTCTGACAATGTGACAACAGCAACAATGCAGGTGTAAGTACAAATTTTGAATTCCATCATTTGACCCTTAATTGGGCAGGCAGATCTGAAGAATTGGTTTCAATTGTCTCATCCGTTGTCAAATAATGTTGACACTACAGTTGCATCTTGCAAATGTTATCATGCCTTCTAGGTATCCTATATGTGACTAAATTCAAATGTTTCAGTCAGCCATGCAGTAGAACTTCTTTATTTATAATAGAACCTGACTAAATTAATAGATTACACCAACAGGTTTGTAGAGAGGAAGGATTTTGTACACATTGTCATAATGGGATGTTTACACATTGAAGTTTCAATTTGGTTATTAAATATTTTCTAGAGGTAGACAATAGAAAATTGAAATTGCAGCATATGTAGAAAGTACCTCGGTCTGTTCCCTTGTCCCTTTTCTCAGGAAAAAAAATTGTCAAAGTAAAGCAATGATTCAAAGCTTAATGAAAACACGGGACAGATTTTAACTATCAGACAATTGACTCAGGTAGTCATAGAACATAGAGTGCAGAAGGAGGCCATTCAGCCCATCGAGTCTGCTCCGACCCACTTAAGCCCTCACTTCCACCCTATCCCAGTAACCCAATAACCCCTCCTAACCTTTTTGGTCACTAAGGGCAATTTATCATGGCCAATCCACCTAACCTGCACGTCTTTGGCCTGTGGGAGGAAACCGGAGCACCCGGAGGAATCCCACGCAGACACGGGGAGAACGTGCGGACTCCGCACAGACAGTGACCCAGCGGGGAATCAAACCTGGGACCCTGGCGCTGTGAAGCCACAGTGCTAACCACTTGTGCTACCGTGCTGCCCATGGGGCATGGGGTCCTTTGTGGAAGGGGATGAACCTGGCGGAGTAGCTACCCGGATTGTTTCAGTAGAGTCCATAGCAGCATTCCTGCTCTTCCCAGCTTTGAAGTCTGATTTCTCAGCAGGAAATGGCACTCACAAAGATTGCACCAAGAAATCAGACAATTTGCTCAACTGCACTCTGCAAGCAGGTTATGGAATCAGTGCTGAGATAAAGAATTCAATCAGGAAATATGAAACATTAGGAATGGCAAAATTGCTCAGGAAAGATGTGATAAAAATGGCTGGCTGTAGACCGAGATACAGAAAGTATTGAGGTCTTTAAAATGACAAAGGGGTTTGATAGGGTAGATGTGGAAAAGAAGCTTTGACTTGTGGGAGAAACCAAAGCTGATGGCCATAACTATAAGACAGTCACTCGTAAATTCAATCAGGAATTCAGGAGAAACCTGGGGCAGGATTCTCCGACCCCCCCGCCGGGTCGGAGAATCGCCGGGGGCTGGCGTGAATCCCGCCCCCGCCGGTTGCTGAATTCTCCGGCACCGGATATTCGGCGGGGGTGGGAATCGCGCCGTGCCGATTGGCGGGCCCCCCCCCCCCCCCGGCGATTCTCCGGCCCGTGATGGGCCGAAGTTCCGCTGCTGGAATGCCTGTCCCGCCGGCGAGAATCAAACCACCTCTCTTACTGGCAGGACAAGTCGGCGCGGGCGGGCTCCGGGGTCCTGGGGGGGGCGCGGGGCGATCTGGCCCCAGGGGGTACCCCCATGGTGGCCTGGCCCGCGATCGGGGCCCACCGATCCGCGGGCAGGCCTGTGCCGTGGGGGCACTCTTTTCCTTCCGCCTTCGCCATGGTCTCCACTATGGCGGAGGCGGAAGAGACCCCCTCCACTGCGCATGCGCGGGGATGCCGTGAGCGGCCGCTGACGCTCCCGCGCATGCGCCGCACCGCAAAGTCATTTCCGCGCCAGCTGGCGGGGCACCAAAGGCCTTTCCCACCAGCTGGCGGGCGGAAATCAGTCTAGCCCCTCAAGGTGAGAATTCCGCACCTTTGGGGCGGCACGATGCCGGACTGATTCGCGCCGTTTTTGGCACCGGTCGGCGGACATCGTGCCGATTGCGGAGAATCCCGTCCCTGATTACCCAAAGAGTGGTTAGAATGTGGAATACTTACACATTGAGTAGTTGAGGTGAATAACATAGATTACTTTAAGTGGACAAATAATCACCTAGAGAAGGAAATTAAAGGATATGCCTAAAGGGTTAGATTAAGTAGGATGTGAGGAAGCTTATGTGGAACATAAAAACCATCATGGACCTTTTTGCGTGAATGACCTGATTCTGTGCTGTAATTTGACAAAATTATGCTTTCTAATCTTTGGATTTTTTTTGTGGCAGGGCGGGGGAAGGTCAGAAAATGAAGAAAAAATTTGCAACGAGCATAAAAGAGAATCTGCAAGAACATGTTATGTTCAACTTAGTTTGATGATCAAAGACATTTTGAAAGGAAGAACCATAGTACTTTAAAGAAAGCAATAAATACCTACAGCTGCCTTCACAAAGCAAAATGATGAAAGGAGCTGACTTACATTGTTAACTCATCCGCAGTACATCTCCTCCAAGGAATTTTGTTCAGCCATCTGGACATAGCACTAATGCTGCCTATCAATATGGCGAGAATCTGAAGTGCTCCGCGAATCAAACGGGGGAAGTCATGACACAACGACAACAGGAGTTCTTAAAATCAAATGAAGCCTAATTTTAGAATTCACCATTTGCCAAATAATCATCAGTCTGAACCTTGAACCACAACTATTAACTATAATCAACATGTTAGATTGTTGAAATACCAGTTTTAACATTCCCCAAGTTCTCTGTCACAAAATGTGCCTCTTCACGTCTAATCTTTCAGATACACTCTCAGCATTTGTTTATGCTTATTGAAATAGACACAGCCAAAATGTCAGCTGACTTAGGTCAGCCGATTTATTTTCATGCCTGATCGTTCTGTGCCTCAGAACAACTGGTGTCAGTTCCCAAGGGAAATGGTGACATTTCCAAACGTGGGACATGTACATCATGTTTAAATTCACGGTCAGATAACTGTCTTCATAATAAAAGAACGATCTTCATAATGAAAGAAAACAATGATATTTAAAAAGAATAGGTGCCTGCATTACTTGGTATGCTTATCGCAGCTACTGTCACCTCCTGATCATTAGGGCTCAGAGATTTTTGCAATGTAAATGAAGGCAATGGAGTTTGGCATTTCAGTGAAGAAATTTATTTGAACTAAATGTCAGGCAGATTCCTCAGGTAAGCAAGTGTTGAGAGGGGAGGAGCTAAATGGAGCGGTAGCAACCCTTACGACTGTCATGGAGCTGGAAGAAGCATCCTAACTCCGCCCAACTCCACATCAAATGTTTTTTTTTAATGTTTCATTTGGTCAAATCCATACTAAGGCAACATGAATAGAGCCCAAAATCTGTACATCTCATAGCAGTCCAATTTCCCTGGAAGTTTTAAACAGGCTCTAGGTTTTTTGCTGAAGAGGGGCCTATCACCTCTTTTAGGTTGCCAGTCTGGGGGATTGAAAAATTGCCTGGTTCAATAGCGGTTCGTATGTCTTTCAGGAATCCTTGGGGTCAAAATATTGGTCCCCCAAGCTTTTCGCCTCATTGTGCTCATTCTATGCAGTGAAATGGGCGCAGTGATGTCCAACTTCTAAACATTTATTCTTCAAGTGTATTTCAGACTTTTGTATAACTAGAAACAAGTCGATATCTTGCATTTGTCATCCCTGACAACAATAGCAGCAAGTCAATCAACAGCCAGCTCATCCCTGACAACAATAGCAGCAAGTCAATCAACAGCCAGCTCATGACTTCCTAATCAATTTTCAGCCAAGCACAATCTCGGGAATTGGAAATCATCACGGAATAAAAAAACAACAGTTGAAAAATTGCCCATTGAACAATTCTGCACTGGTCTATCTACCTCTCTGTCCTTATGTTGATTTATTAACTCTTGGCACCATTTGGTTAGAAAGAACAATTGGCTAAATTTTGACATTTACCACCGAAAAGACACAGCTCCTCCTTAAGGTTCTCCAGATCTTTATATCTGTGCAGCAACACAGGAAATCCTGTCCGAGAAACCACCAGCTATGAATAATCTGCATTATCAATAAAGGAAGTTCCCTTGGAAGTTTCAGCATAGTCAATCGTACCTTTTTCCTGCCTGGTCAATGCTCAAACCTAAACTTCTCCATGCATTGCCTTACAAAATAATAAATGCCTACTTTTATTTTCAAACAGGATCATAGAATTTACAGTGCAGAAGAAGGCCATTTGGCCCATCGAGTCTGCACCAGCTCTTGGAAAGAGCACCCTACCCAAGCCCACACCTCCACCCTATCCCCATAACCCAGTAACCCCACCCAACACTAAGGGCAATTTTGGACACTAAGGGCAATTTATCATGGCCAATCCACCTAACCTGCGCATCTTTGGACTGTAGGAGGAAACCAGAGCACCCGGAGGAAACCCACGCACACACAGGGAGAATGTGCAGACACCGCACAGTGAACCAAGCTGGGAATCGAACCTGGGACCCTGGAGCTGTGAAACAATTGTGCTAACCACTATGCTACCATGCGGCCCACAAGGATGCTAAAGAGCTTTGTGCAAACAAAATCAAAATGCAATCCTTCCACTGCCAAGGATGTCTACAAATCATGCAGTCCAACAGCATCTTTTATTTATTTCGCAACCTGAAGGTAATAAAACATCCCAAGGTGCTTCAAAGGAACATTATAAGCAAGCTTTACTACATGAGCAGATGTAATAGAAAATGGTCAATAGTTTGGTAAAAGTGTTAAGCTTAGGAAGGGAATTCCAGAGCTTGGGGTAAGGCAGCTGGAGCTGTTAAAATACTCAGAGCCTAGAATTAATGGAGAGTCAATATCTCAGAGGAAGGAGATAACAGAGATAGAGGGAGGTTAGGTCATGGAGGGATTTGAAAACCAGAATGAAAATTTTAATTTTGAGACAGGCATTGTTTGACAGGGGTCAGTGTAGGTTAGCAAGCATGGGGTGAATTTACTTGGTGTGAGTCTCAGCACACGAGTAGAAGGACTTCTGATGATCTCAAGGTTATGGAATGTAGAATATGGGAGACTAGTCAGGAATGCATTAGAATAATCTAAAGGCAACAACCGCATGAAATGAGAGTTTCAGCAGCAGACGAGCAAGGTAGGAGCAAGACAGGGGATATTACAGGGAGAGAAATAGGAAGTCTTAGTGATGACATGGATATGTGGTAGGAAGCTGATCTCGGGGCCAAAGATAACAGCAAGTTTGTGTGGAGGCTGATTCCACCTCATACAGTTGCCAAGGAGAGGGATGAAGTAAGAAGTTAAAGAACAGCTTTTCATGGAGACCAAAGGCTTTAGTTTTGAGCTCTCAATATTTAACTAGAGAAAATGTCTGCTCATCCAGTATTAAATGTTGCATAGGAACTCTGAGAACTTATCAACAGTGGGAGAGTTGAAAGAGGTGGTGGCGAGTGTTGTGTTCGGTGTTTGATGCCGAGCAAGGAATCCACAGAACAGCTTGTGACTAGTCTAAACCATGATCTTTATTAATACACACGTGGTAAGGTATTGATCTGATACAGAGCAAGTTATCATGGAGTTTCTTTATATTCCCCTGGAGCTACCCCGATGCACGACTGTCCTCATGTATGTCTTATAACCATCTCCGGATCACTGGATCTGCCCTCACTTATATGAATGCCTTGTTATATGACCACTGTCTCCAAACCGCATGGTGGATCTGTTACGCCACCTGCTGGTTGGAGGTAGAACCATCAACTATCTACAATATTGTTTATAGGCATATCACCACATCCCCCTTCCCCAGAAAGCATTAATGTTTGTTTACAAATATGATTACTATTTTTAACTTTATACATTTGTGATATGTTTAAACAATGTGAACATGTTTAACTGGGGTGTCCATAAACATGATATGCCTGGTCAGTGTCCGTCCCTTTCGCTAAGGTCATTGTGCCTTTCTCACGGGATCACTCCTGCGATCACTTGGGCAGTTGCCAGCCTATTCTAAGACTGGTTTACGTGCCGGTCTCTTGCTTCGTACCCCCTTTACTCTGTGCCTTTGGAAGGCATACATCCGTGATTGCCACGAGTGCGTCACCAGCTTCTTTCTTTTTTGTTTCTTGCCACGCCGCTGTTTGCTGCTTTGCTGTCTGTTTTCTGTCTCTTCTGTCACTGGTTTGTCAGTCGTGACCTAACCATCTTCTTTGTTACTTTTGTCAGTGGGATGAGCTAGCTCTCCCAGTCTTCTCCTCTTCCTCCTTCTTGCTTTGACAATTGGTTTGCAAATTCCTTTATGTTGAGGCTTGGCAGCCCCTGGTGCGGTGCTGATTCTCAGGTAGACCCTGAGGCACGGACGCGTCATCACTGGGTTGTGTGACCACGCCCACTTCTGCGGCCTCAACTGGATGTTGGTGCGCCTCGCTTTCTGGTGCCTGGGTGGAGGTGTAGCCATCTAAGATGGCCTCCTACAAAGGACCATGGGAATTATGGCCAACCCAGGACTCAGACAGATAAAGAGCCTATGTGTATCTAAAACACAGGTAACCAGACCTGACCGAAACCGCCGCTCGTTTGCATTTCAATAGCCCATTTTCTCAGGACAATAGAACTCCAATCAAGCAACCGGCACAGCCACAGACTGATTGGCGCCACTCCCTTGCTCAGAAAGCACAACTGCCAAGGTCAATGACCGCTAAGTACCCGCCCAGCTACCAAGGCACCCACCCCTTTATTCGCCGAAATCCAAGAGAGTGATCATCAGAGCCCTGTCGAACTATTGGGTCCAAGGTTAAGGACCACCCCAAAGAGTGCGAAATCCCAGGGGGATAAAAGAGAGAACAGCCATGTGCTCTGTCTCTTTTGGATCCGGCCTGTGCCAACCCAATTGCAGTAGGAACAGCCAGCTAAGTTCAAGACCAACGATCGCTACCTGACGGATGAGCCCAGAAGAGACAGAGCCACTTTCTTCAAACTAGCCATGTGAAATCCAGATAAAGGCCTTATCCATTTGCACAGTGCCGGTCGCTCTGAAGTTAAGTATAGGTTATTGTAGCTGATAGTGTAGTTTAACTCGCAGTAGATATTGTGTTTGCATGTTGAGATAACTCTTGTGTATGTAAATAAACCATCTTTTGAGCTAACTAACTGGTGTGTGGCCATTTGATCGATATAAGGGAAGGCTTGTGGTTCACCGAGATAAATAAATAGAGCAATATTATTGGCGAACTCTGCCGGGACTCGATTAAGAGTGACAAACCCACAAACTTTGAATCCAATTGCGAGAAAGAAAAAGAACACAAGTGCAGGTCCCATATCGACCAAATAATCGAATTTCGGAAGTGTGTACTAACCCGCATGCGTACCTAACAGGAAGAGTAAGGTAAACTCGTTAGAATTGTGTACAACTATCGAGGGATTGTGAGCTGGAAAATAGCTTAAGCCAAACCCGCTGTTCAAATCGCCACCTTATTCCCCTGTCCCAAATTAAAAGTAGAGAAAGAGATAAGAGAAGTAATGGCCACTAAAGCAATGGAAAGATTGATGAATCCACAGGAACCTGAGGTCGCAGCGACCAACAGAGCAGAGCAATGCCCCATAGGGGAGGAAGAGTTAAGGAAATACTTAAAGGGGAAAGGATGGCCACTTTGGTCGAATGTTTGCGCTAATGATGAGTCAGTTCCAGCAAAGATAGGACAGACTTGCTGGGAGAACCTAAGCGAGGTCCACAAGAAAAATGTAGGGAAAGTCAGAAAGCCGATGGCAGTAGTGTCCTGTTTGGCACAGTTGTGAGGCACAGAGGAGGTCGCGAAGACGCTCCGTAGGCAGTTAACTGAGAAGGAAGAAAAGAACGAGGGAAACAGTAACGAAAGCGAGAAGATAATTGAGCAACTCCAGGAACAGCTAAGGATAAGGAAATGGCCGATGTAAAATGCGCATATCAATCTTGTCTAGTTCACCTTAGTAGCTTCCAGACCCAGTACGATAAAGCTTACCAAGATACATAGTGAGCAGTCCTGGTAAGAGAGGAAACAGAACAACAGGTCGCCCAGCTAACTAGCAAATGCGCAGATTTAAAAGCAACTTTGAGAGCGCTCCACAACTCCACTAAGGAACAGGAGCAGAGTACCGTTGACCATGCTAAATGCCGACAGAAGATAGAAAAGTTACAGTCGCTACTCTCAGTACAGAATGGCTTCATGTACACTTTCGGGCAGGATTTAGATGAGGAAGATGCTCCCAATTGGCAAGAGTTAAACAAAAGCGCCCAAAGATACATAGAGGACACAGGAAATCAAAATCGAACCCCCCCACGCCCCAAAAAGAAAAGCACCCGCAGTACCGACTGCACAGGCAGCGCACCCCCCCACTCACAATTCGACCCCCATGAATCCGATTACCACACAACGCTGGTCATCGGATCAGGAGGAGCCTGATATTGTTTACACCACCCCACTATCCACAACCCAATTAAGAGAAGCTTGCACGAAAATCAGTCCATTCCAGCCCACCGCAGACCCACACAGCTTCTTTGCGGAAGTGCGCCAACAAAGAGTTATTTACGGCCTAGATGACAGGGAGGAAGTAAAGCTAATAGTTTTGAGCCAAAGCCAGTCCATAAGGTCAGCTTTGCCCGAACCCCAAAATGTAGCAGGAGGAACCCTACAGGAAATGAAAACAGCCATATTAGATGCCATCGGGTATAACAAAGGAGATCCAGAGGGTTTAAATCAGTGCAGGCAAAAGAAGGGAGAACACCCGACCGCGTTTGCTGGTCGTCTATGGATTCATTTCATAGCAATTTACGGACAATTGAACCGCGCACACCTAAATGAGGAGGACACCACTAAATGTTCCGCACCTTAGTCTCGCATACCACAGACGCAGGTCAAAAGGCTTGTGTGAACTACGACCCCGCAGACCACACACACTATGAAGTTTGGGTACTTGAACGACTTTCTAGAGCATGGGAACATACCCTACACCGACAGACAGATCAGGACGATATGGAAGCAAACATGCACCCAGTTAGGACTAGTCAGGGACCCGCATGGATAAACGAGGGTAGAGGCAAAGTCCAATATCCCAGGGAGCCATACCCGTGGGAGCAATACCCCAGAGAGCCTGCTCCACCTTACGTGCCCTGGGGGTCACGTTGCAACTGTGGGCAGTCAGGACACTTGGCCCGTGACTGCAGGAGACCCCCAGCACCAGCTAGACTAGCCCCCAGATATGAAAGGGAACACCACCCACAGCAGCTACAAGGTCCCAGCTGCCCCATGCAAACTGTGTGCGTTTACCCACCACTTCTCATGGCAGGGACACCTCAGCAATGCCACTTCATTTTTGTTTCTCTCCTCCTTCCTCTCTTCTTCGGTCACACTATACTGACTCCATATGCTAATTACACCCCAGGCCAAATGTGATTGCGGCTAATAAATATATAAAACTGGCCGCCCTGAAATTCGGCTGGTTAAGATAAACCTCAACCACCACTGGTTGCAAGGAAAGAACAGACTGGTCAAAGAAATTGTCCGCCCACTCCAAGCAGCGACCACAAGCTGCGAGAGTCTCTGTACTTTACAAATTTGCATTTCTTGTCTCTCCAAAATGGTATTTCACAAAAGAAAATGAGGGAGTAACACATGGTGACAATCATAACGTGTAATTGGAGTACGGAGAGAAAGGCTAATAAAACGAGATATTAACCAAAGATAATAACAGATACTATGCTTGCACCCACAGGATTACCTGGAAAACAGACAATACAGGATGAAGCAAGGATTGCTGACATGCGTTTGGATCATCGCTGGACTTCTGAAACTGCACGCGCAACGGACTTTTGTTACAACCCCCACACCAGCCCCGAACACTACCAACAACAGACCACCACCAGCCCAGACACTACACCACACATAAAGACCGATATCGAAACCCCCACCTGGTGCGAAAACATTGCCAAAAGGAAACCCCTTTCATACATAGTAGTGGCGCTTCTAGTAATTGCAATAATCTGCAGTGTCATTCAGACACTCCGACTCCGTAAATGGCGAGCAAAAGCCTCCCGCTCCCCGATATATACAGTCCGAGCCCCCTTCTTTGGAATTCAGCAAAATTGAACTCATGTAACAATCACTGCTAAAAATAAACCATGTACCTCTTTAACTTTATTAGGATTAAGTAGAAATGTGATGCTGCTGTTTTACATTTTGTACTGAATATAAGTTCTTTGATATTCACCAGCAGCATGAGAGTAGCTTAGATAGCGTTAGCTAGAGATCAACTGTGCGGATAAATTAAATGTTTTATAGTGACCTAAATTATAGTAACCATTAGAGATGAATTAATTTATGAATGTATTAATGGAATATTAGGTAAATGTCCCAAACCATAAGATAGAGTAGAGTAGAACCTTGCCTTGACCACACTAGGGTCAAGGGTGACCGGGCCACCAAGGATGAACAGGGATCAATAGTGTGATCCACCACGCTTCGCGTTCAGGATCAAAAGGACGGAATGTAGCCATCTAAGATGGCCACCTGAAAAGGACCATGGGAATTATGGCCAGCCCAGGACTCAGACAGCTACATAGCCTATGTGTATCTAAAACACAGGTAACCAGACCTGACCGAAACCGCCGCTCGTATACATTTCAATGGCGTATTTTCCCAGGACAATAGAACTCCAATCAAGCAACCGGCACAGCCACAGACTGATCGGCGCCACGCCCTTGCTCAGAAAGCACCTATGCCAAGGTCAATGACCGCTAAGGATCCACCCAGCTACCAAGGCACCCGCCCCTTTATTGGACAATATCGAAGAGAGTGATCAGAGCCCTGTCGAACTACTGGGTCTAAGGTTAAGGACTGCCCCAAAGAGCGCAAAATCCCAGCGGGATAAAAGAGAACGCAGCCATGTGCTCTGTCTCTTT
The DNA here is from genome assembly GCF_047496885.1 of Scyliorhinus torazame. Taxonomy (NCBI): domain Eukaryota; kingdom Metazoa; phylum Chordata; class Chondrichthyes; order Carcharhiniformes; family Scyliorhinidae; genus Scyliorhinus; species Scyliorhinus torazame. The sequence goes on from NC_092718.1 coordinate 184,746,154, forward strand.
TGGATCCGGCTTGTGCCAACCCAATTGCAGCAGGAACAGCCAGCTAAGTTCAGGACCAACAATCGCTACCTGACGGATGAACCCAGCAGAGACAGAGCCACTTTCTTCGAACCAGCCAAGTGAAATCCAGATAAAGGCCTTATCCATTTGCACAGTGCCGGTCACCCTGAAGTTAAGTATAGGTTATTGTAGCTGATAGGTGTAGTTTAACTCGTAGTAGATATTGTGTTTGCATGTTGAGATAACTATTGTGTATGAAAATAAACCATCTTTTGAACTAACTAACTGGTTGTGTGGTCATTTGATCGATATAAGGGAAGGCTTGTGGTTCACCGAGATAAATAAATAGAGCAACAGAGGTTAGATCTACGACAACAGGTGCTGCCCCTTCTTCGCTCACTGGAAAAAGGCGCACTGGCTCCTCATCACTGGAAATAACAATACTGACACTCTCTGGTCGTGACAATCCAGGTTGGGTCATCATGGTCTTGTTTAAGAATATATGATTGGTCCATTGAGCTGCATAACAAGATAGTCATCAGCTACTCTGCTGTTTCACTCTCAGAGTTGTCAATCTCTTCAATCAGAGTTGCTATCATCATATTCATCATCAATATCTTCCCACTAATCCTCAAGGACCAAGGACTCGACTACCGAAATCATTTCAGAGGCCTGAAATTATTCATCAAATACCTCTGGAGCAAGCTTCTCTAAGATTGGCACAATTATCGTCTGTTTCTAGCTTGTTCAGTGGCTGGTCCTTCGAGGTATGAGCACCTGTCATCTCGGTTTTTATTTTGGCATGCGCCATCTCAGAGCTCCCGCCCTCCTCTGCGTCCAGCGCCGACTGGGTATCTTGTGACCACCTCATCATTCCTTCCAAACCACCGGAGTTGTGCTTCTTGGGTCTATACATTAAGCCCGTCCTTGCTCCTGCGAAAGAGATCTATGAGCAGTTCATACTGGTCTTCACACCTGACCACCTTCTACTTTCCGTATCATCTTTGAAGTCATCATATATATCTTCGTCGTACTCATCGTCAGATTCATCATCGTCTGCAATGATTTCTCCTGTAAAATACAACACTGCACACGGAATTATGCATTCACGCAGGAGGCCGCCAAGTTCAAAGTCATCATTGAGTTTGGCTGCCGAACATTTGCTTAACATTCCACGTTGTGGAACATCAGGAGGACTGAAGAAATTAAAGAACGATTCATTTGGTACAGTTTTCGTAACTGTTCTGTGAGTGCTTCGACCTTTGTGCTTCGGTTTAGTTTTAATTGTTTTCAACGTGACATTTCAATCTATTGGGTTGAAGGATGCAGTCAGGTTGAGAAGAACAAGGAGGAATAGTTCACCTTTCTCACAATCACATAGGATATCATGTGACTTTAATAAGAGTGGTTTTATAATGTGCCAGATGTGGCAGCTTCAATGCAACATGGAGTTCCAGTTCCACAAACTACTGGATCCAAGTATTTACAGCACCAGGGGGGGAAGAATTGTTTTGGTCACAATGCAATCTGGGATCTCTGAAGCAATTCCAGGGCCCTTTAAGGGTATCGGGAAAAATCAATCAGGATCCCAGGACACATGGCTGTATTGACTATGTGGAGGAATGTTTTGACTCAGTAGATATTCCAGTACATAAAAAAATCAAACCTGGAAAGATAAGGGGTAGGAAAGTTGCTGTCTATCATTAGTATATTTTCTTTATCCAAGTGAACTTTATTGGATACTCTCTCCAAGTGAATTAGCTTATCAGTGTATTGAGTTCTCATTGTGTCACTCACAGACAGCACTCATTTCACTCCCAGACTACCAAAATTATCAAATTAAAAGTTCCTTTTGTTCAATTTGTTTATGGTAATCTGCTAGTTCTTTTGTATGGTGAAAGCAATAGAGAACTTATTAAACTGAACTAACTTTTGATATGCAAGAGCATTTCAGAACTCCGCTAGCAATTCGAAACATGAAAGGCTTGCATTTATATTACATTTTATCACATCTCTTAGAACATTCCAAAGCAGTTCAAATACAATTACTTTGAACTACAGTTGCTGTTGCTATGATGGAAAATGTAGCAGTCAATTTACCACAGGCCTCAAACAGCCGTGAGCTGAATGGACCTTCAAAAATTAGTGAGGCAGAGTCAGTGAGAGTTTGTCAGCACATTTGACACAAAATTTGATAACCACTGAACTAACTTGAGACTGGCCTCCATTTGGAGCTGCCAAGGAGGATAAGGCAGAATATCTTAGCACACCGTCAACTGTTCCTTGCCTGAATTACTTTTGCAGTGTCGCAAAATCCATCAAAAGACACAACACAAAATTTGAAACTGCTTCCGTATACTTCAATAGTAATTTCTAAAGAAACAGCTGAGTTCTTTTAAAACAAAAAAAGTCTGTGAATGAAATGATTTATGCATTATTTTTGTTTTACATATTCTCCATCAAACCATAAACTGTGTCAACATCCATCTGACTCAGAGATTATGAGTTCAAGGTTTGTGCACAGAATCCAGCTTGGCTCACTGAGAGAATGCTGCACTGCCAGAGATGCCGTCTTTCAGGTGAAACATTCAACCAATGCCCCACCTGCCAAGTGGATGCAACGATCCCCGTGGCACAATTTGAAAGGAAAAATTGGGGGGTTTCCCCAGATGTTCTGGCTGGCCAATATTTAATCCAACATCAAGCAATATCAATAGAACAGATTATCGGCTGATTATCACATTCCTCCTTGTTGGAACATGCTCCACACAAATAGTCTGCCATGTTTTCTCCACTACTTTACTCTTCAGGAGTACTTCATTGGCTGCAAAGTGCTTTGCAACGTCCTGATGTCACGCACGTGCTGTATAAATGCAAGTCTTTCTTTCATCATGGTCATGTAAAATTTCTAAAGTGAATAATAGGCCGCTTGAGGAGTTAACGTAAAATTGTCTAACATTCCTACAAATTGAGAACTGGATTTTAATGAAGCATTTAATTTCAGTGAAGAACTGTGCAAATTACGATTACGTTCAAATCTCATTAATGCAGATCCCTCGGATTCATTTTGATTCTCAGCGATGATCAATATGCTCTGAAAAAGTAGCAAATGCATGACAAGCACTGCTGGTAATGAATATACAATCAGATATGGGAATTTTTATTGGACACTGTGGTGCAGGGAGGGCAGGATGGGGATGAGCACTATTAACAAGCGCAGTGCTGACTATTTAGGGGGGGAAAACTGACAGGAATAGGTAAGTTATTTTCTCTGGGACTGACTAAAAATAACAGTAATTGGTGTAAAACAAATCAGGTGCAAACATCTCATAGCAACACAACTTTCAATTCAATTCGACCAGGACCAGAGTCAATCAACACAGGAGCACAAACCTCAATAAGGTGAACAGATAGGAACTAATCCAGCTTTCCTCTAGTGTGAAAAACCTATTAACTAATCTGTCCCAGATTCAATTGTTTATTTATTTGTAAAAAAATAAATAATTAAGGCTCTGTTTATTTGCGGAACAAAGTTTTCTTTTTGCCGCCAATTTATGATTAGCCCAGCTCAGGACGGCACGGCAGCACAGTGGGTTAGCACTGTTGCTTCACAGCACCAGGGTCCCAGGTTCGATTCCCAGCTTGGGTCACTGGCTGTGCGGAGTCTGCACGTTCTCCCTGTGGCTGCGTGGGTTTCCTCCGTGTGCTCTGCTTTCCTCCCACAAGTCCCGAAAGACGTGCTTGTTCGGTGAATTGGACAATCTGGATTCTCCCTCCGTGTACCCGAACAGGCGCCGGAGTGTGGCGACTAGGGGCTTTTCACAGTAACTTCATTGCAGTGTCAATCTAAGCCTACTTGTGACAATAATAAAGATTATTATTGTCAGGAAAGAAACCCAATGTTTTGGACCTATTCTCGTTTTTTTTTAAGAAATTGCAATTATATTGCACTGTTCGCATTATTAGAATCACCCAAAACTGTGCTGCAAATTAAGAATGTGTGTAATGGATTAAATTACGCACGGCAAGAACTCAAAAACTACAGTAAATGATCAAGTAATCGTGCTTGTTGGCACTGAATGAAAGATAAAAGCTGGCTAGGACACCAACACGACCACCCCACCCCCCAGTCCTCTTCATGGATAAACATCATGTAGTGTTTTATGTTGGCCTGAGAAAAGTGAAACTTTACAAATGTCAGATCATTTATGTTCAATAGAAAATCATCATATGGAATGGAAAAGCACCAATATGCTTTTGTTAAAGCAAGAGTTCAACTTGTCATTCCTGAAGTTAAAGTCAATATGGAGAGATAAATTATTTATTAAGTAATAATAAGTCAGTTCACAAATGAGGGTAGAGTAGGTATTAGAGTAGAAAGTTCCAGTTGAAGAGCTGACGCTGACAGAGGCACTGTGGGTCAAATGATCTCATCTGTCGCAATTTCCACGATGCCATGAAATTTGTAAAATGTTAAGTAATTTATATTTTCCCTGAAAAACAGCCCCAGAGACGTACATCTCTAGCGATCTACCCATAAATGAGATTGGCAGCAATTGAAAATCCATTCTCCCGGAACATCTACCTTCCTATTTCTCTCAGTTGTAGGGGCAAGTTAAGCATTGGGAAAGAGAGGAAAAAACGTTGGCCTAAATGTTCCAGTTCTGCCTACCATGGGAATCGTAGCGGGCAGGACGGATGATCTGACAGACCAGCGAGTCTCACCCATTGCGTCCTCTCGTATTTAATTTTATTTGGCAACTCAAACAGCAAATGCCTGGGGTCACATAGCGCTCTCCACTTTGCAATCATCCCACTATTTGTCAAATCCAAATACTGCCCTGTTGCTCACTAACAAAATTCAGTATATGATTATGACAGACAAACAAGTCAGATTCATAAATGCATCTTAAACGTAACATAAATGAGAATAAAAGCCTTTTGAATTCTGTTTCATATTATGACATTTTTTTTCCTTTATTAACTGAACTTCAAGGTCTCCAGCTCATCTCATACAGTAAGTGCAAACCAATTTGTCACCTTTCAGGTAAATCAATAGAGAATTAAAAACCAAATTGAACCTATTATGGTTTGGTTCTCTCTAAATTATGACGATTTTGACCAACCAATCTTGTGCCCTAGCAATTGAATAAAAGCCAGAATTATTTTATTTATTTTCTACTTAAGTGGCCAATAACAATAACCTGTATTTATATAATGCCTTCAAAATTATAAACTGTTCCAAGGTGCTTCACAGAAATACTATGACCTCCATTTTATGTAGCAGTTGTGCTCATTCCCTGACTTTAAAGTCAGGCGTGATCCCACCTCTGCTTGGGCAAGGTAGCCTTAATCGATTCTATGACCATTAATTGGTTCAGGGAACAAATTATGCCTGCCCAATCCACCCACCCATCTGGGAGGAGGTCCCGTCTCCAGGGAGTTGCCGGCAACTCAGATGACCGATAACTTTCTAGTCCCAGCAATGCCACTGGGTATTCTGACACTCTTGGATCTGCAGACAGTCCACCACATCAAGCAGCTATGGAAGTCAGATTTGTGGAGAGTAGTTGGGTGGTGAGGGAAGAGATCAGCAAACTCAGGGGCGATAGATAGGTGAACAGTACTTGGCTTCAGTAAGGATACGGGAAACAGGGTTTCAGATGACCTCAAGTTTATGGAGGGTAGAATGTGGGAGGCTAGCTAGGAATGTTGAAATAGTCAAGTCTAGAGGTAATCAGAAGGTTTCGGCAGACAACGAGCTGAGGCAGGGCACATTTGGACGATATTACTGAAGTGGGAATATGTGTCTCATCTTCAGGTCAAATAAAACACCAAGATTGTGACACTCTGGTACAGCTTCAATTGGCAGAGAAAGGGAACATAATTTGTAGCAGACACTGAAGGCAATGGCTTAGCTCTTCCTCATGTTTAGTTGATGGAAACGACTGCTCATCCTGTACTGAATGTTATTAAAGGAGGAAGGTGAAAGTAAATGCCCTAGAGTGTGGCATCAAGGAGTCATAACAAAATTGAAGTTAATGGGGATTGTGGAAACTCTGCACCTGTTTGAATAAACCAAGCACAAAGGAAGATAATTGGGCTTGTTAGGGGCGGATTCCCTCAGGGTAATGTCCTCAGCCCATCTTCAACTGCATCATCAATGAACTTCTTTCCATCAAAAATGGGATGCTCACCTGCTTCAGTACCATTCACAACTCCCCCAGATACAGAAGCAGTCTGTGTCAATATGCAGCTAACCCTGGACAGCATTTAGATTTATGCTCATACGTGTGACATTTGCAACACACAAGTGCGAGGGAAATTGAAGTAAAAAGGAAAACAGGAACTGGAATTTGAGCAGGCTGCTGTTCACTTACGCTGGATATAGAACTGCAAAGGACAGACTGGGTAAAATTGGCTGGAGAAAAGCCAGACATCTGAAGGTTGGTGTCCTTATCCCAGTCTTTGGAGCAATAGCATTCAGTTGGAAACCGAGTACCTGCGGGATTGTGTGAAAGTTTGAAAGCCCATGGCTATTCAAGACAAAGGAACACTGAACGGAGAGTTGAAAATTCTGGAGATGGCTCCTTGCTTAAAACAGCCGAGGGAAAGCATTGTTTTTAAGAAGATTCTAAAGCATGTCTTTTGAGAGTTGTGGGTGGAAACCCTTGTATGACCCATGCTAAATTGCCCCTTAATTGGAAAAAATTAATTGGGTACTCTAAATTTAAAAAATATACATTTTGTAACCTGTGTTATACTTAAAATCTGTTTACATTTGTGAAGACAAGTGAGAGTGAAGGAGTTTGGATTATAGTCAAACTTTTCATGTTTAATAAAAATAAATGTGTTGTTAAAAACTAATTGGCAGTCCTGTCACTCTGTTCCTCCACGCTTACTTAAAAATGAAAGTGATTGTGACAGAATTCCATTCTACGACCTTGCCATCCAGCAGTAACACCAATTGGGATGGTGATACTTCTAAGTTTGCTAGTTTTCCCAGTAACACCACAAGTTTGATCTGACGGATTGAATACCTTCCATCACCTTTAATTTTTACTGCTGTGACTAGACACATGTTTCTTGTCATGATTTGTTTTTATAGCAGTTTAAACAACCTTGGGAAGAATAAAGAAAGTTATTGTAACAGTCTGTCAAAATCCTGACAACAAGCTTGAAAGAATTCTGCTACATTTCATAAGGAACTGTCAGCTCGAAAGACGAACAGGCATCGAGAGAAGATTCTGAAAGCATCCAGAACATTGAAAAGAAAGCACATTTCAGAGTTTCATTTAAAATGTCAAGGTTCAAGTTTTGTATGGTTCATTAATAATTGTCAGTTCAGGGCTGAACATAAAGACTTATCAAGGATGTTTTTCGTAAGACCGTAAGACCACAAGACATAGGAGCAGAATTAGGCCACTCGGCCCATCGAGTCTGCTCCGCCATTCAATCATGGCTGATATTTTCTCGTCCCCATTCTCCTGCCTTCTCCCCATAGCCCCATATCCCCTTATTAATCAAGAACCTATCTATCTCTGTCTTAAAGACACTCAGTGAATTGGCCTCCACAGCCTTCTGCGGCAAAGAGTTCCACAGATTCACCACCATCTGGCTGAAGAAATTCCTCCTCATCTACGTTTTAAAGGATTGTCCCTTTAATCTGAGATGGTGTCCTCTGGTTCTAGTGAAAACATCCTCTCCACGTCCACTCCAACGAGTACAGACCCAGAATCCTCAAACATTCCTTATATGACAAGTTCTTCATTCCAAGGATCATTCTTGTGAACCTCCTCTGGACCCTTTCCAAGGCCAGCACATCCTTCCTTTGATACGGGGCCCAAAACTGCTCACAATACTCCAAATGGGGTCTGACCAGAGCCTTATATACCCTCAGATGTACATCCCTGGTCTTGTATTCTAGCCCTCTTGACATGAATGCCAGCATTGCATTTGCCTTCTTAACTGCCGACTGAACCTGCACATTAACCTTAAGAGAACTCCCAAGTCCCTTTGTGCTTCTGCTTTCCAAAGCATTTCCCCATTTAGAAAATAGTCTATGCCTAGATTCCTCCTTCCAAAGTGCATAACTTCACACTTTTCCACATTGTATTTCATTTGCCACTTCATTGCCCACTCTCCTAGCTTGTCCAAGTCCTTCTGCAGCCCCCTTGCTTCCTCAATACTACCTGTCCCTCTCCAGATCTTTGTATCATCTGCAAACTTAGCAACAGTGCCTTCAGTACCTTCTTCCAGATCATTAATGTATATTGTGAAAAGTTGTGGTCCCAGCACAGACCACTGAGGCACACCACTAGTCGCCGGCTGCCATCCTGAAAACGACCCCTTTATCCCCACTCTCTGCCTTCTGCCCGTCAGCCAATCCTCTATCCATGCCAGGATTTTACCCTGAACACCATGCGCTCTTAACTTATTTAACAGTAAGGAATTAATCAGAGATAGTGCAATCAAACTACAGTTTAACTGCAGTTTTTACTCTTTACTATACAATGGGCATGATTCAGAGGCCTTGTTGCGCCCAACTTGGTGGCGGGACAAGGTCTTTGAATCTCAGGAAAGGCCTCTCGCGAGATGTCGGGTGGCGCTGGCAGAGGCACTGTCAGGGTGCCAAGCTGGCAGTGCCCAGGTGCCAGATTGCCTGTGTCAGGGGTCAGGTTGCCTGTGACGGGGTCGGGCCCGGGGGGTGCCTTGCCCATAAGAGGTGGGGTGAGGCGGGGCTCGAGGACCCCGGAAGAGGTAAGCTGGGTGAAGTGGGGGATCCAGGGCCTTGGGGGTGTCGAAAGATCGGGCTGCCTTTGTGGTAGTCTGTGTTAGAAGGATTATGGTACCTGGTAATGCCGGAATACCATTTGTGGAGAATGTACTTGTTCCCATTGCTTAAGCCTGTATGTTAGCTCCGCCCCCCCCCCCCCCCCCCCCCCCCCCCCCCCAGCATCTTTCTTCTGTACCTGCGCTGCTGGGGGAAATATCTAGCGTATTAAAGCCTTCAATTGTCTCCAATCTCGCTTCTGGAGTTATTGATCGTGCATCAATTTAATACGCTAGTTTTTAAAGAATGGAGCTCCGAATCAAGCCAGAGTGTCTGCAACTCAGCCCCCACGCGGCAAACTCAGCGGCAACCTTCAAGCACTGGCTGGCGTGCTTCAACGGATACCTCGGGACGGCCGAAAACACACCCACGGGAGAACAGAAACTACAAATTCTGCACTCGAGGGTGAGCCCAGAAATCTACACCCTCATTGAGGACACGGACGATTTTGATGCAGCAATGGAGCTGCTGAAAGGACATTATATTCGCCCTGTAAACCAGGTCTACGCCCGACATCTACGAGCGACGAGGCGACAAATCCCTGGGGAATCACTGGAAGAATTCTACAGTGCGCTCCTGGTGTTGGGGAGAAATTGCAGCTGCCCACAAGTTTCGGCGAGCGACCACACAGAACTTTTGATCCGGGACGCTTTCGTTGCAGGTATGCCGTCCTCCCAAATCCGCCAGCGATGGCTGGAGAAAGAGACAAAGAGACACTCGGCCTCAAGGAGGCACGGGCCCTTGCTGGCTCCCTGGATGTGGCCTCCCAAAATGCCCACGCTTACATCCCCCACCGCGCGGCAGCCCCCTGGGCAGCGTGGAACTCCCCAGTTGCCGACCCCGAGGCATCTCCCATCCCCCCACAAGCTTGTGCTGCGAGACGGCCTGGCAACTCCGGGGGGCCCCACTACAATTTTTGCGGGCAAGCCAAGCACCCCCGACAGCGCTGTCCGGCCCGTTCATCCACCTGCACGGGATGCGGTAAAAAGGGCCACTTTGTGATGGTATGCCAGGCCCGGGCGGTCGCTGCGGTCGCCAGAGGCGAATACGGACTGCCACCACAACCCTCTCCACGGCCCCCATGCGGCCAGCGCGCGCCGCCATCTTGTCCCGCGGACGCCACGTGCGATGGATGGGAGCCGCCATTTTGTGCACCCCCAGCCATGTGCGACCAATGGGCGCCGCCATCTTGGATTGACACCCAGGATCCCAGTTCGGCTGACCACACACCGCGCGAGGAGAACATCCAACTGCTGCCACGAGTAGTCTCGGTGACCCTGGACCAGCACGGAGAGTTTCATACACCCCGACACGGTAAGACGCTGTTCTCTCCCCGTCCACCCCTTAATCAAAAAAATCTCCGCAGCCTCCGGATCTCACTCAGTAGAGATCAAGGGGTTTTGTGTAGCTAACCTCACGGTCCAGAGAAGGGAGTTCAAAAACTACCGACTCTGCGTCCTTCCCCACCTCTGCACCGCCACATCCTAGGGTTGGATTTTCAGTGCAACCTCCAAAGTCTAACTTTCAAATTCGGCCGCCCTATGCCCCCCCTCACTGTCTGCAGCCTCGCGGCCCTCAAGGCCAATCCACCTTCCCTGTTTGCGAATCTCACCCCGGATTGCAAACCAGTCGCCACCAGGAGCAGACGGTACAGTGCCCAGGACCGGATCTTTATTAGGTCAGAGGTCCAACGGTTACTGAGGGAAAGTGTCATTGAGGCTAGCAACAGCCCCTGGAGAGCTCAAGTAGTGGTTGGAAAGACCGGGGAGAAGCATAGGATGGTCATCGACTACAGTCAGATCATCAACAGGTTTACGCAGCTTGATGCGTACCATCTCCCCCGCATTTCCGACCATGTCAACAGGATCGCGCAATACAAGGTCTTTTCCACGGTGGATCTTATGTCCGCCTACCACCAGCTCCCCATCCGCACTAGTGACCGCAAATACACTGCCTTCGAAGCAGATGGGCGGCTCTACCACTTCTTAAGGGTTCCCTTCGGTGTCACTACTGGGGTCTCAGTCTTCCAACGAGAGATGGACCGAATGGTTGACCGGTACGGTTTACGGGCCACATTCCCGAACCTCGATAATGTCACCATCTGCGGCCACGACCAGCATGACCACGACACCAACCTCCGAAAATTCCTCCAGACCACAAAAATCCTTAACCTCACGTATAACAAGGATAAATGCGTGTTTAGCACCGACCGCCTAGCCATCCTCGGCTACGTAGTGCGTAATGGAGTTATGGACCCCGACCCTGAACGCATGCGCCCCCTTATGGAGTTCCCTCTCCCGCACTGCTCCAAGACCCTGAAGCGCTGCTTAGGTTTTTTTCCTACTACGCCCAGTGGGTCCCTAACTATGCGGACAAGGCCCGTCCACTGATCCAAGCCACAGTTTTTCCCCTGACGATAGAGGCCCGCCAGGCCTCCAGCCACATCAAAGCAGACATTTCAAAGGCCACGATGGATGCCATCGATGAGTCCCTCCCCTTCCAGGTCGAGAGCGACGCGTCCGACGTAGCTCTGGCGGCCACCCTCAACCAAGCAGGCAGACCCGTGGCCTTCTTCTCACGCACCCTCCACGCCTCCGAAATTCGCCATTCCTCAGTCGAAAAGGAGGCCAAGGCCATAGTAGAAGCTGTGCGACATTGGAGGCATTATCTGGCCGGCAGGAGATTCACTCTCCTCACTGACCAATGGTCGGTAGCTTTCATGTTCGATAATGCACAGCGGGGCAAGATAAAAAACGACAAGATCTTACGGTGGAGGATCTAACTCTCCACCTACAACTATGAGATCTTGTATTATCCCAGGAAGCTCAACGAGCCTCCTGATGCCCTATCCCGCGGCATATGTGCCAATGCACAAGTGGTCCGCCTCCGAGCCCTCCATGAGGACCTCTGCCACTAGGGGGGGTCACTCGATTTTTCCACTTCATCAAGACCCACAACCTGCCCTACTCCATCGAGGAGGTCAGGACAGCGGCCAGGAATTGCCAAATCTGCACGGAGTGCAAGCCCCACTTCTACAGGCCAGAGAAAGGCTTCCCGTCCCTTTGAACGCCTCAGTATGGATTTCAAAGAACCCCCTCCCCTCCACCGACCACAATACGTACTTCCTGAACATGATTGACGAGTACTCCCGGTTCCCATTCGCGATGCCCTGCCCCGGCATGACCGCAACCACCGTCATAAAAGCCCTCCATAGTATCTTTACGCTGTTCGGTTTCCCCGAACAGTGATACGCAGTGACAGGGGGTCCTCCTTTATGAGCGACGAACTGCGTCAATTCCTGCTCAGCAAGGGCATTGCCTCGAGCAGGACGACTAGTTACAATCCCTGGGGAAACGAACAGGTAGAGAGGGAGAACGGAACGGTCTGGAAGACCGTCCTACTGGCCCTGCGGTCCAGGAATCTCCCAGTCTCCCGCTGGCAGAAAGTCCTTCCGGATGCCCTCCACTCCATCCAGTCACTGCTCTGTTCCACGACCAACCAAACACCCCATGAACGTCTCCTTGTCTTCCCCAGGAAGTCCTCCTCTGGGACCTCGCTCCCGACCTGGCTGGCAGCTCCCGGACCCGCCCTGCTCCGAAAACACGTGCGTGCGCACAAGTCGGACCTGTTGGTCGAGAGGGTCCACGCCAACCCTCAGTACGCCTACGTGGCATACCCCGACGGCCGTCAAGATACGGTCTCCCTACGGGACCTGGCGCCCGCTGGATCCCCACACACACCCCCGCCACCAGTCCCACCCTCCCTCCCACCGGCGCACTCCACAGCCGCCCCCTTCCCAAGTGGATCGGTTCTTCCACCGGCCCCGTCTAGGCCCTCCTGCCCACCGGCGCACCCCACAGCTGCCCCCTTCCCAGGTCAGTCGGCCCTTCCACCGGCCCCGTCTAGGGGTGATGAAGCTGCCACAGAAGCTGAAACCACGCTCCCGGAGTCACAGACGCCCGAAACTCAACCAGCATCACCACCAAGGCTACGACGATCGCAGAGGACGACCAGGGCCCCCGATCGACTAATTGCTTCATTTTGAAATGTACATTATGTAGCCATGTAAAATGGCTGACTCCCGATTAGAATGGTCAAACCCCGATTTAAAATGGTGAACGGAAGAGGCTGATGGGTAAATCAGCCAACAGGACTCAAACGGACAGCTGCAGGTAAAACAGTGTATTCACCTCTGGGGAAGTCAGTCCAGACCGATACCTGCAGCCATCAACATCACAACAACCCAGCCATCTGCATTTTAATCAGCCATCCCAGGGAACAATTGCTACAAATTAGCAATTGAAAGCCGACCCAGTCCTTTCGGCGCCAGCAGGGGCTGACACAAAGAAAGGTAAACGACCACCCCCCGATCAAGGAATCGCTCCAGTATGGAGCATATCGAACCAAGTGATTGGGACCAAGTCCAATCACTTGGAACCAGGTACAAGGTCCGCCCCAAGAGGCGGGAAGCCCCTGGGGACTATAAGAATAGGGGCCAAGTTTAACTCGACCCTTCTCCTCCTGCCCGCAACCTTCGAGACCCTTCTACAAGAGAATGTAAGTTTTACTCCAGCGATCGCTACCAGATAGGCACTCCTGACTATCGACTTGTACCAGCTTTTGAATCCCGCAGGCTCAGAACCAATTCGAAAGACTTTTCATTTCCCTGACCTGGTGGGCCATTTCCAAAGTTAAGTATTGGCCTGTTAGTTGTAGGTAGTAGTCTAGAAGTAGAATTATTGTATCAGTATTAATTGCTGTAGAACATCCGGTGATGGCGGGTGGGAGGCAGCCGCACATTGGAGGGCTCCCGTTCGGGAACGGCATTTTCGGGGAGTAACGCCCGGTCCTAGGGCCAGCGACGGCAGTAAAAGTCAGGAGATAGCGCAAGGAGAAGAAGGATGTCGAAAAACACCCCAGAAACGGCCGGGAAAAAAGTGGTTGAAAGTCAGTTGGAGAGGGGTAAGGTCACCGCGGGGTCAACAAAAAAAATGGAGGCTGGAGCACCAGGGGAGGCCGCAGTGCTTACAGCTGAAGAACTAACTAAGGTGATGGCTGCGGAATTCCAAAAGCAGTTGGCGCAGATTGAGAAATGTATGGAGATGGCGAGGAAGGCGATGAGGGAGGTTTTGAATGTGCTGGTGGAGGAGGCGGTTTCCCCGGTGAAGACGGCGGTGGCGAGCGCAGTGGCGAAGGTGCGAGAGCAAGGGGAGGCACTGAGTGAAGAGGAGGAGACGGTATTGCAGCACGGTGATCAACTTGCCTCGATGGGGAAGGAGATGCAGAAGGTGATGGACACGAACAAGAATCTGCGAGGAAAAATGGAAGATCTGGAAAACAGATCTAGGCGACAGGATTTGAGGGTCGTGGGGCTGCCCGAAGGAGTTGAAGGACCGAAGCCGACTGAGTATTTTGCAGCGATGCTGGCAAAACTACTGGGGGAGGGGGAGGACCCCATCCGATATGAACTGGATAGGGCTCATCGGTCGTGGAGGCCTGTACCAAAGGCGAGTGAGCCGCCAAGGGCAGTGACTCTGTGCTTCCGTAGGTACAGTGTGAAGGAGAAGGTCTTGAGCTGGGCCAAGCAGAAGCGGGTGGTGCAGTGGGCTGGAGCTGGTATACGTGTATACCAGGACTTTACGGTGGAGCTGGCGAGGAGGCGGGCTGCCTTCGACCGGGTGAAGAGGGCACTGTACATTGGCAAGGTGCAGTGCGGTATTGTATATCCAGCGAAGCTGAGGGTGACTTACAAGCTCAGGGACTTTTATTTTGGAACGGTGGAAGCAGCGGAGGAGTTTGCGAAGGCAAAAGGACTGTGGCAGAACTGACAAATTGAGAAATGGCCATGTACCGATGTAACCTCATGACGGTATTTTCTTCTCTTTTGTATCACTGCGCGCGGGTGTAGAGGCTAAAGGAGCCAATGTTGCATATATTTGGACAGGGGAAGGGACGGGACTTTCACTCGAAAGGGTGTAGGTGGATATGCGGGGTTAGTGTGCCAAAAGGGGATCTTTGGGCTTTCCTAGGGCCGGGCAAGGGGGAAAGGGACCCGGGCGGGGGCCTCCACGCTGGCCGGTTTAAGCCGGCCAGTGAACGGGAGTGAGGTGGGGGGAGGGGCTGCGGCCATCGGAGCCTGACAGAACAGGGTCCGAGTGGTCTAGCCGGGGTGGAAAGTTGGGGGGAGGGAACCGAGGTTGGGGAAGGGAACCGAGGTTGGGAGGAGGAGTTTTACAAGAGGCAGTGGACGGGAGGAGCTGGAATCTTGGGGGGGGGGGTACAACTTTGGGATATCATGTACGGTACTTTCTTAGAGGCTGGATGGCGTTGGTTGGGGGGGTGGGTCGGGGGGTGGGGGGGTGGAGAGCCCTGTAGATTAAGGGTGACTACGGGTAATCCCTGATTCCTTTTTGTCATTTGTTTATGTAAACATGCGGGTTGAGGTTTGGGGGTGAGTGGGCGGATGGGATCATTGTTATTATGGGGATTGACATATCTTGTTGATTATTGTCTATTGTTGATGGGTGTAAATGTGGGCGAAAACGTGAAAAAGGAGAATTTAAAAAAAAAAATTTTTTTTAAGTATTAATTGCTGTATATAATAAATGAGCGTTGATTTAACTCTTACTAAGCGGTGTGTTGCATTATTAATCATTACTTGGACTTGAACCACGTGGCGGTATCAGAAAGATACCTGGCGACTCATGAGCAAAGGTGACAGAATTAGAGCAAATAAACTAAGGCTAAAACGAGCAACAATTTCTGTTGTAAATCGTTAAGACGCAAAAAGGCAAAAAGCTGTACGGAGGTATTACAGCACCTTCATAACGTAACTTCTACCACTTTACCACGTTGTAATACGAAGCCACCATCCCCGCCGGACTCTTTTTTTTAAACAGGGGGTGAATGTGGTAGGTCTGTGTTAGAAGGATTATGGTACCTGGTAATGCCGGAATACCATTGGTGGAGAATGTACTTGTTCCCATTGCTTAAGCTTGTATGTTAGCTCCGCCCTGCAAGGCGGGGTATAAGAGCCCTTGCTGCCCCAGCAGCGTTCTTCTGTAGCTGCGCTGCTGGGGGAAACATCTAGCATATTAAAGTCTTCAATTGTCTCCAATCTCACTTTTGGAGTTATTGATCGTGCATCAGCCTTTAAAAATGGTGCCCTAATCCGCGAGTAGCATTCCTGCAGAGGGAGAAGTGTGGCCCCGACAGGGAGTTCCTCACCGAGGCTAAAAAAAAATGGCACTAGCACGGTCTTTCTCAGCGCTGCAGGTGCCGACAAACACCCCGCTAAATGCGCCCAAAACCAGACATTTTGGTTGAATCGTGCTCAATATATTTTATCATTATCCAAAAAATGTATAATTAACAATTATACATCACAAAAAGGTTTCAGTCAGCAGGTTGAAATAGTTCTTCATTTAGTCTCACTCTACTGGACTCTTCCCTCATGTCCTGTTTTTCTTTTTCAAACGCTTATCCAATTGCCTTTTCAAAGCTATTAATGCTTCTGTTTCCACCATTGTTTCTGCTCAGGGATTCCATGTCCTGCCAAACCTTTAATAAGAACACAGGGAGTCCACACCAAGTAAAATAAGGATGTTTTATTTACACAAACGATATGCACACTACCCGGTAGATCCATACACCCTCCTCGCTGATGCCTTATTGGCCAACCTTACATACATTGGTTAATTGAGATACCCCACCGTTAGCTCGAACTCCGCAAGGAGCAGCAGGGAAGACCAGCATTCCCCCTCCTTCCGCTTGTGTCCCGTGCAGGATATTACAAATCCCTTCTTTAAAATAAATGTAAGCACCCTCCTTTAGTTTTTAATGCTAATGAAACTGCATCTATGCCATCTCATTGAACTGCATTAGACATTTTCACAAGTGACTAGCACTGTGGCTTCACAGCGCCAGGGTCCCAGGTTCAATTCCCCGCTGGGTCACTGTCTGTGCGGAGTCTGCACGTTCTCCCCATGTCTGCGTGGGTTTCCTCCGGATGCTCCGGTTTCTTCCCACAGTCCAAAGACGTGCAGGTTAGGTGGATTGGCCATGATAAATTGTCCTTAGTGGCCAAAAAGGTTTTGGGGGTGGAGACGGTCACACGCAGTACCTCACGGACAGAAACTAAAAGCAGACTGTTAGATTTGGCAAAAACATTGCAGTTAACATTACCATGACAAAATGCAAAAAGATGAGGTAATTATGGCAGTGGCTAAGCATTTAAAGTTGCCTGAGATACGGTTTGACTCATTGGAAATGGCAAAAATTCAGTTACAAATTAAACAAATGGAACATGAAACAGAATTAAAGCAGCTTGAATACGAAAGAGAGGGGAAAAAAGAGAGCGCGTGAAAAAAGAAAGTGAAAGAGAGAGAGAGGACAAAGAAAAGGAGAGAGAAGAAAGGAGAAAAGAAAGAATAGCCCTAGCAGAACAAAAAGAAAGAGAAAGGGAGATACAGATCAGGAAAAAAGATAAAGAGAGAGAGTTTGAACTTCAGCAAATGGCCATGAAACATGACAGTCAGTTAAAATTGGCAGACATAAAGGGAAACATCCAGTTGGATGATAGTGATGAGGATAGTGAGAAAGAGCATCATAGTCAAAGGCTTAGTGGGGATCTAATTAAATATGTCCAAGCATTGCCAAGGTTTGATGAGAAGGAGGTAGAAGCCTTTTTCATTTCATTTGAGAAAGTAGGTAAACAAATGAAATGGCCACAGGATATGTGGGTATTACTGATTCAAACAAAGCTGATAGGTAAGGCTATACGATAGGGACGTATGAGGAGGTGAAAAAATCCATCCTAGGTGCATATGAACTAGTGCCTGAAGCTTACAGACAAAGGTTTAGAAATTTAAGGAAAGAATTTGGTCAAACATACATGGAGTTTGAAAGGTTCAAACAGAGTAATTTTGATAGGTGGATAAGGGCTTTGAAAATAGACCAACGTATGAAGCTCTCAGAGAAATTATACTTTTGTAGGAGTTTAAGAATTCAATTCCTGATGTAGTGAGAACACATGTGGAAGAGCAGAGGGTTAAAATGGTGAGGTTAGCAGCAGAAATGGCAGATGATTATGAATTAGTTCATAAATCAAAGCTTGGATTCCGACATCAGTTTCAGCCTGTGAGGGATAGAAACTGGGGACATGAGAAATACTCAAGTGGTAAAGGTAAAGATAATCTGATGGGAGATAATAAGGAGAGTGTACCTCAGATTAAAAAGGAAATCCAGGAGGGTGGAAAAGAAATGAAAAGTTTCAAATGTTTTCACTGTAATAAACTAGGCCACGTAAAGTCACAGTGTTGGTGGTTGAAGAAAAGCACTGGGAAGGGTGATGTGGTAAAACAGGATAAGACAGTGGGGTTTGTTAAAGTGGTAAAGGAAAGCCCAAGTGAAGTGAAGGAGGTGCAAAAGATTGTACAGCCTGATCAAGAGGTGATTGATAAGAAGGTGCCAGATCTCTTTAAAGAATTTACTTGTGTGGGTAAAGTTTACTCATGTGTATCAGGAGGAGCAGGTAAAGAAGTCACAATTTTAAGATATACGGAAGCTAGTCAATCTTTAATGGTAAGAGATGCGGAGTTATGTAGTTTGGGAAGAATGTTGCCAGAAAAGGTGGTAATATGCGGAATTCAGGGTGAGAGGAGTAGCATTCCATTATATAAGGTAAGGTTGGAAAGTCCAGTGAAGAGTGGTGAAGTGGTAGTAGGGGTAATAGAGAAACTATTTTGTCCAGGAATACAGTTTATCTTGGGTAATGATATAGCTGGATCGCAGGTGGGAGTGATGCCTACTGTGGTTGATAAGCCAATGGAAAATCAGCCAACTGAAGTGTTGAAGGACGAATATCCTGGGATTTTTTCCGGATTGTGTAGTAACAAGGTTGCAAAGTCACAGGTTAAGACAAGAGGAGAAATCAAAGAGTGAAGATGAAGTTGAAGTGCAATTATCAGAAACGATTTTTGCTCAGATGGTTGAAAAAGAACAAGAACAGGTGGAGGATGAGGCGGATATTTTTAGTTCAGGAAAATTGGCGGAGCTCCAACAGAAAGATGTAGAAATAAAACGGATGTATCAGAAAGCATGCACAAGAGAGGAATCTGCATGTATACCAGAGTGTTATTACCGTAAAAGTGATGTCTTGATGAGAAAATGGAGACCTTCACTTATGCAGGCAGATGAAAAGTGGGGAGAAGTTCATCAAGTAGTATTGCCGGTAGGGTATAGAAAGGAGGTGTTGCGAGTTGCACATGAGGTACCAGTGGGAGGTCATTTGGGAATAAGGAAAACTCAAGCTAAAATCCAGAAACATTTTTATTGGCCTGGACTACATAAAGATGTAGTTAAATTTTGTCAATCATGTCACACATGTCAAGTGATAGGGAAACCTCAAGCAGTGATAAAACCAGCACCCTTAATATCCATTCCAGCATTTGAGGAACCTTTTACAAGGGTCCTAATTGATTGCGTAGGACGACTTCCTAAAACAAAAAGTAGGAATCAATATCTTTTGACGATAATGAATGTGTCTACTAGGTTTCCAGAGGCGATTCAAGTACATAATATTAGAGCTAAAAAGATTGTGGAGGAGTTACCTAAATTCTTTACCAGATATGGACTACCCACAAAAATACAATCGGATCAAGGATTAAATTTGACCTCAAGGTTATTCAAAGAAGTTATGGATAGCTTAGGAATAAAATAATTTAAATCAACTGCAAACCATCCAGAATCGCAGGGAGCGTTAGAAAGGTGGCATCAGACATTAAAGATAATGTTGAGGGCTTATTGTCAAGATTATCCAGAGTATTGGGATAAAATTGTCATGTTTGCAATTAGGGATGCACCTACTGAGTCAACCAAATTCTGTCCTTTTGAACTAATTTTTGGTCATGAGGTAAGAGGAGCACTTAAATTGATTAAGGAAAATTTGGTGAGTGAGAAATAGGAACTTACATTATTGGATTACGTGTCAAATTTTAGGGAATGATAAAATAGAGCAGGTGAATTGGCTGGACAGCATTTAAAAGTTGCACAATATGTGATGAAACTGGTAGCAGACAAGAAATCCAAAGTTCGTAATTTTTTTTTTCATGAAAGTTCGTAGTTTTGCCAGTGGAGATAATGTTTTAGTGTTGTTACCAGTGGTAGGTGAACCTTTAAAAGCTAGGTTTTGTGGACCTTATCAGATTGAAAGGAAATTAAGTGAGGTGAATTATGTGGTAAAAACACCAGATAGAAGGAAGACTCACCGAGTGTGTCATGTGAATATGCTTAAAAGGTACTTTGAAAGGAAGGAGAGAAAAATGAGGAGGTTTTAATGATTCTAACTCAAAGTGACGAACCAAATCCAGATGACTGTGAATTTGATATACCTCAAATTAAATTGGAAAATGAGGATGTTCTTAAAAATTGGGATAAATTGCTGAGTTACCTTCCAGAGGAAAAACGGACTGACCTGAATGAGTTGTTAATATCGCGTGGGCACGTTTGTAGAGATAAATTGGGAAGTACTAAAATGGCTATACATGATGTAGATGTGGGAAATGCTGTTCCAATCAAGCAACATCCATACAGACTTAATCCTGTAAAATTGACACAGGTTAACAAAGAGATTGAGAGTATGCTTAAAAATGGCATAATTTAAGTGGGTTGCAGCCAATGGAGCTCACCCATAGTGATGTACCTAAACCAGACGGTACCCAATGGTTGTGTGTGAACTATAGAAAAGTTAATGCAGTTACAAGAATGGACTCTTATCCTATCCCAATCCTCCAATCAGCTTTTATTTCCAAACTGGATTTACTTAAAGGTCACTGGCAGGTACCTTTATCGGAAAGGGCGAATGAGATTTCAGCTTTTGTGACTCCAGATGGTATATACCAATTCAAAGTTGCGCCATTTGGCATGAAAAACACCCCAGCCACATTTCAACGGTTAACTAATACAGTTGAATTCAGGATTACCCAATTGTGCGGTATACATCGACGATCTGGGAATTTTCAGCCAGACATAGAAAGAACATTTAAAACATCTAATGGAGCTATTCGATCGACTTCAGGAGGCGGGTTTGGTGACAAACCTAGCCAAAAGTGAATTTGGAAAAGCCCAAGTCACTTTCCTTGAGGAGTTTCCGATACCCACAAGACAAAGGGAAATAATGTGATTTCTTGGCATGAGTGGATTTGATCGAACATTTGTGCAAAAGTTTTGTAGCGTGATTGCTCCACTGATGGACTTGCTGAAGAAACGTCAAAAGTTTCAATGGACAGCGGAGTTTCAACAGGCATTTCACTGCCTGAAAGCTGTGATAACCAATGCTCTTGTGTTGGAGAATTACAAGGGACTCTGTGATCAGATTGAACTAAAGTATCTGACTTTAAAGAGAAATGCCGAGGCGTAGAGAAATGGATGGATCGTGCAGAGACCTTCTTGTTCAAAGAGACTGTCAATCGAGAGGGATTTCAGTTGGAGGAAGATAAATGGAAAAATAATGGACTATATTATTATGCCTGTTTGCGTGTGTTGTTTTTTGAAACGAAAAAGTATATTTACTGTGTGCATTTCTTAAAGGATAGTGAAAAGGTGAAAAATGAAAACATCTTGAAGTTGATGGTTTATTTTTTTCTTGGGGGGAGGTGTCATGTGAGAGTATCTTAAAGAAATGGGTGTTTAAGAAATGTACCTTTAAGAAATGGGTGTTTATCAGTGATGTCAGAGTATGGGTGGAGCTGGTTGTCTGTCAGCTTTTTACTTTTGGTTTGAGCTGTTTGCTGCAGGGTGTGTTTTAGTTTTGTTTTCAGAGCTGGATAGCTGCAGTCACAACCAGAAGGGTATTAATCTCTCTCTCTGTAATCTAAAGACGGTAAATCGATCCTTTGGTGATTTAAAACTAATAACTGCTCTCAGTAGTGACTTTAACCTGATGTGCTTCTGTTTAAATGTTTTTTAAAAGTCTTATGGATGTTAAAAGGACAGCTTAAGGATTACTTAGTGTTGTATTCTTTGGGGGTTGTATTTGAACTGATGGTTGCTAGGATGTTCACTGTATGTTTTAAAAAGGTTAACTTGAGTTCATAGAATAAACATTGTTTTGCTTTAAAAAATACTTTTCCATTTCTGCTGTACCCATAGAGTGGGTTGTGTGCTCCCCATACCACAATCTGGTAAAAGTTGTTGGTCAGGTGAACTCCATGATACACTTTGGGGTTCTCTAAACCTTGGCCCATAACAGTTTGCATTTACAATGATTAGTGTGAGGGAGAGGTGGAACCTGTGGAACTGGCTATCATTCTTCTGGTGTACAGAGAAGAGAGAAGATGTGAATGGAGGCACCTGACTCTCCAGAGGCAGGAGCAAAACCCTGAGGAGGAAGGGACAGCAGGACCTGCTCCGCAAACACAGGAGGGACCCCAGAGAGTGGTTGCTCAGAGGTGCCTTCCACGATCAGGGTGTACAAGCGGTGACTACCTTCTTGCAGATGAGCAAGAATCAGTGTTGGTGAAGACTTTGCCTGTCAAAGGATCTGATAACTGACATAGACACACTTCTACAGGAGTTGGCGACACTGGGACTTGGCGGGCATCCTTTGCCTGTGGCTTTAAAAGTCACAGATGGCCCTCAGCTTTTACATGACTGGCTCTTTCCAGCACTCCACAGGTGACCTTTGCGGCATCTTGCAAGCCTCTATAAGTGCTTCAAGAAGGTGACAGATGCACTCTTCACAAAGGCACACAACTGGGATCAGGCTAGTCAGAATGCAAGAGCTATGGGATTTTCCCAAGTATCTGGCTTTCCACAGTGCAGGGTGCCATCAACTGCACTCATGTGCCCATTCGATCCCCATGGTATCAAGGAGCGCAGCTCTTCCACTCCCTAAATGCTCAGCTGATCTCAGCGAACCAAAGTGCATCCTCCAGGTGTGTGCTAGGTTCCCGGGCTGTACACGACTCGTAAACCTCTATGACTCTATTTTGTCTTTTAAAAAGCATTTAGACAGTTATATGGGTAAGATAGGTATAGGGGGATATGGGCCAAATGTGAGCAATTGGGACGAGCCCATAAGTGCCTGCACCATGGAGTGCATGTCCTGCACCAGTGCAGAACAGAAGTCTTGCACCAAGTCAGAATACTACGGCCTCCAACCTTGCTGTGTTGACTTAAGTGCCTTGCTCTCGTCGGATATAAGGCAATGGGAGTCTGTGATGGATGCAGAAATAGTTATATATTATATTTTATATTTTGTTGCAGTAATGTTATTAAAAACCCTGGTTTAAAATACATACAGGCAGTATGTCTGCTAAAGAGTTGTAAAAGGTGAGGTAATGATTGATTCCAACCACTTACTTGGTTACAAATAATGGGCTAATGGAATCATGTTTTGATTGCTGCAGATTCCCTGGAGTGTAGATAATGTATGAGGGAGTGGTGTTTATTCTTAGCCAAGCAGGTCATGGAACTTAGTGGGATACGGATGACGTAATTAATGGAAGGAGCCAGGTCAGTCTGTAGTTTTGCAATCTGCTACAATATTTTAAGCTAAACAGCTGCTTGATATAGTAGTTGAGTCTGGCAAGACAGAAGTGTACTGGGTCTGCTCTTGAAAGAATCTCTCTCTAAATGTATCTACATACAAGTAAACCTATTGTGTTAACTTTATTTATAAGTGGCATTTGAACTATGTTGGGTTGCTTAATTGGAATTTGAGGCAGGTATAAAAGTTCACGTTTTTCATTTTATTTAAGAACTGTTTAACTGATAATTGCAAAGCTAATTCTTTGATGTTAATGTAGGTTATTCTGTGTTTAAATTAAAGTTTATTTTCACATTAAAGATGCCTATTGGTCATAGTCATCACGCCTGGGGTGAAGTGTCCTTTTCTCACTGTTTTACAAATTTTAAAAATTGTTTGGGGTTCCTATCCGGTATCCTAACAAATATTGGGGTCTGTTCTCCATTCAATCCAAAGAGTGTAGCTAACATCCCATCCTGATGTTTCTGGCTTTGTCTTTGCAGTTCTAGCAACCGAGGCATGACTGGATCTAGAGGCATGTTGTTTGATCGGGACTCAGCAGATTCCTGGCTTCCAGCAATCCTCCAAATGCTGGCATCCTGAAATGTCCCCACCTCCCCTGCGGTGGATCTGAGAGTGTGGGGTGCTCACCAGATTGTGATACCAAGGCCTCTCTAGAACTGGGTCCCACGAGCTGTGTGTCTGCACTGGTGGAGGATGTGGGCTAAAGTTGTAACGGTTCTTCAATCTCTATGTCAGAGAAATCGTCATCGCTGGTCTCAGAACGTTCCTGGACCTGGCTGGTGCACTTCCTGGGCTTCTCCCCTGGTGTGCCTGCAAGTGAAGGGAGATGTCATTAAGGCATGAGTGGGGCCTTCAGATACAGGAGACCAGACTCATGTCAGTTTTGTGTGATGGATGATGGTGTCCTGGATCCTCACCTGGTTTGTTGCCACCCATCTCTCGCTCAGTGAAGGAGCGGTTGAGTTCCTCCCCAGTCAACTGGAAGGCTCTCTCCTCAAAGTTGGAGAGTATTTCCAACTCGGACCTCCCCCACCCATCTGAGATCTCTCCCTCTTATTATTGGCCATCTTGTCCTGCTTGAAAACGTATCAAGAGTGTAAGGTCATGTGACAGGGCAGATGCGATGGATGCCTGGCATATGTGGATGCGGAGTAGGAACAGTGAGGTGATGATGAGTTGAGCCAAAGTGGAGATGATGATGTGTGTGGTAGAGCAGTTGTGGTGTCCCTTGAGCTGGCAGTGAGTGAGCTCCCTGTGGATGGTAATGGGTGTGTGAATTGAGAGTGACAAAGACGAGCCTCCTACCCTGGCTGAACGGAGGGGGTCATTCATCCTTTTCCGGCACTAGATGTCCATCCTCCTCTGAAGGGCATTGGTGCTTATCTGCGCTGCCGCCACCTCAGTGGTCTCCTCCCTGTGCGTGGGAGCCTTCTGATAATATGGTGACAACCTGCCTTGCAGCCACCCTCTGCCATGGACCGAGAAGAACTGGCTGGGGGGGGGGGGGGGGGGGGGGGGGTGCGGAGGGGGAGGGGGGGGGGGCGGGAGCTGGGGTGATTTTTAAATGGAGTGCCTCAATGATAAACGCACTGAGGTGATGGCAGGGGTGGGTGAATCAGACGCTGCCTGCCGCGGAGGTGGCGTGCAACCAGTGCAGAATTTATTTTTTCCAAGTGCCTAAAAATACAGCACAAAAACCCCACCATTGCCGCCAGCGGGCTAAATGCCACTTTCCCTGCCCGCCATCGCATTCTGCCAAACACAGGGAAAATTACATAGACCGCTTTCCAAAAAGGCCACACATGGGAGTACGGTGAACATCTCTATTTGGCAAACAGGATACAGAGGGAACTGGAGAAAATGCAAAAGGAAATTTACTGGAAGGACAGCAGAACTGAGAAGTTGCAACTGTCAGGAAAAATTAAACAGCCTGGAGCACTTTTTCTGGAAAGTAAAGAAGCTGAGGGGTGACCTGATACAAGTCTTCAAGGTTTTGACAGGGCTTGAAAAAGTATGGACATTGAGTAAATCCTTCCACTTGCAGGCGAAGACCGAACTCGAAGCCAGCAATATAACAGTCGCCAATAATTCCAATAGGGAATTCAGGAAAAATACTGGTTTGAGTTTGGAACTCACTACCACAGGGAGTAATTGAACTGAATAGCCTAGATGCTTTCAAGGGAAAGCTAGATAATCATATGTAAAATAGAGGAACAGAAAGGATATATTGATGGTGTTAGATAAAGAAGTGTGGGAGGAGGCTTGTGTCGAGTGTAAACACTGGCATGGCCCAGTTCAGCTAAATAGCCTGCTTTGGCACCATAAAATAACTTTGAAACTTTGAAGTGATGCCAGGGATGTCAGCAGTGAAGGAACAACACTCAATCATTCTCTTTGGTGACAGCTGCCCACAGAGTTTTAATGGCCTACTGAGCATAGATTCTCTCTAATTCCAAGGGCGGCACGGTGGCGCAGTGGTTAGCACTGCTGCCTCACGGTGCCGAGGACCCAGGTTCGATCCCGTCCCCGGGTCACTGTCAGTGTGGAGTCTCCCTGTGTCTGCGTGGGTCTCATCCCCACAACCCAAAAAGATGTGCAGGCTAGGTGAATTGGCCACGCTAAATTGCCCCTTAATTGGAATAAAAGAACTGGGTGCTCTGAATTTATTTTAAAAAATGATTCCCTCTAATTCCACATCTTTTCCAATGTGGTGTTCTTTATAAGGGATCAGTGGGTTCAGTGAGCAGGACAAGCAAAATCAAGGCTCTTCGATAGAAGCATCCTCACAGTCATGTAGGCCTCGTTTTTACCTCTGAGGGCAGGATAAAGAAGTTGGAGCTGTTTCTCACCGAACTTACTGCCGGGGAAACGGCTACTCTTTGGGATTTTATTGGAGACACCCCATTAGTTGGCACGGAGACAGTTCCCTTGCCCAATTAAGGGCAGTGGGCGGGCAGAATCTCAAAGCTGGAGAGTAAACGTGAGGCCTTCCAGCTTTGGAGGAGCAGCAGTCTCCAGTGGAGGGTGAGCAACTGAGTGGGCACTTCAACATGGAGGCACCCCCTCACCATCTGTTTTTAAAAAAAATTTTAAATGGGTCCTGCAGCCAGGCCCCCATTGCAGTGGAGGATGGAAGGGTGATGGCAGCCCATCTGAAGGGGTCTCTCGGCCTCCCTAGAGCACGGGGTTCCAGCCTCCCACTGTGTTCCTGCATCCAGGCCATTAAACTGTCCTCCAACAATTCGGGAGATGAGAGACCAAATGGAAAATTCCAGTCAGCCTAATTTTGTTTCTTCTAACAAGGGCCCTAACAAAGCTAATGTCTTGTTGGGGCGGGTAGCCCTGTTTTGTGAGGGCCACGAAGAATCCAGCACGAGTTGAAGGGTAGGAAGAAATAACATTTATTTACAATAACATATAGATACAACAGCAGCAGCAACTTCCTTGCTGCCCACTCTCCTCTAGCCGGTTCCAAACTGGCCAGCTTTATTTATGCAGGGAATCTGCTAATGATTTCTCCGCCCCCCCTCATTGGGGAAGCTCATACTCCCAAAGGATTGTGGGATTGCCATTAGTCCCTGATGCACTATCAATTACGACGAGACGAGAGTAGAGAGTAATCGAGGCTTTATTACACAGAGATTGTAATCCGTCATTGAGAGCGCCGCAGTGCTGGTGGCGAGTCAGGCGTCGGCGACTCCGGGAGCATGTCGACATCCTCTTCATCCCCGGGTGGGACCAAGGGGAGGATGGATTGTCCTGGAGCGGGGGCTGTGGTGGGGTGCGCTGGGGGAAGGGAGGGTGGCACCGGGGCAGAGGGAGGGGGGGGGGGGGACCCAGCTGGTGCCAGGTCCCTGAGGGAGACTGTGTCTTGGCGGCCGTTGGGGTACGCTACGTAGGCGTACTGCGGGTTTGCATAGAGTAGCTGTACCCTCTCAACCAACGGGGTCCGCCTTGTGGAGCCGCACGTGCTTGCGGAGGAGAACGGGTCCTGGCGCTGCGAGCCACGTTGGGAGTGAAACCCCAGAGGTGGACTTCCTGGGGAAGGAGACGTTCATGGAGGGTTTCGTTAGTCGCCGTGCACAGGAGCGACCGAATGGAGTGAAGTGTGTCGGGGAGGACCTCCTGCCAGTGGGAGGCCGGGAGATTTCTGGACCGTAGGGCCAGCTGGACGGCCTTCCAGACTGTCCCATTCTCCCGCTCCACCTGCCCGTTTCCCCTGGGGTTGTAGCTGGTCGTCCTGCTCGAGGCAATGCCCCTGTTGAGTAGGTACTGGCGCAGTTCATCGCTCAATAATGAGGATCCCCAGTCGCTGTGGACGGTAGGCGGAGAAACCAAACAGAAGGAAGATGGTGTTGAGGGCTTTGATGTCGGTGGCAGGCGTCATATCGGTCATGGGATGGCGAAGGAGAATCTGGAATATTCGTCGACCACATTAAGGAAATACGTGTTGCAGTCGGTGGAGGGGAGCGGCCCTTTGAAGTCCACGCTGAGGCGCTCAAAGTGCGGGAGGCCTTCACCAGGCGCGCACGGTCTGGCCGGTAGGTGCGGTTTACACTCCGCGCAGACCTGGCAGTCTCTGGTGATAGCTCTGACTTCCTCGATGGAGTAGGGCAGATTGCGGGCCTTAATGAAGTGATAAAAGCGGGTGACCCCTGGGTGACAGAGATCGTCGTGCAGGGTCCGGAGGTGGTCCATTTGTGCGCTGGCACATGTACCTCAGGACAGGTCATCGGGGGGGGGGGCTCGTTGAGCTTACCGGGGCGATACAAAATCTCGTAATTAAAGGTGGAGAGCTCGATCCTCCACCGCAAGATCTTATCATTTTTGATCTTACCCCGCTGTGTGTTGTTAAAAATGAAGGCAAACAACCGTTGGTCTGTGAGGAGAGTGAATCTCCTGCCGGCCAGGTAATGCCTCCAGTGTCGCACATCTTCAACGACAGCTTGGGCCTCCTTTTCGACGGAGTGCCAAATTTTGGAGGCATGGAGGGTACGGGAGAAGAATGCCACGGGTCTGCCTGCCTGGTTGAGGGTGGCGGCCCAGAGCGACGTCTGGTGCATTGCTCTCGACTTGGAAGGGGAGCGTCTCGTCGACTGCATGCATCGCGGCCTTGGCGATGTCGGCCTTGATACGGTTGAAGGCCTGGTGAGCCTCGACCATAAGTGGGAAACCGGTGGAGTGGATGAGTGGGTGGGCCTTGTCCGCATAGTTAGGGACCCACTGGGCTTCGTACGAAAAGAATCCCAGGCATCGTTTGAGGGCCTTGGGGAAGGGGGAAGTCCATGCGGGGGCGCATGCGATCGGGATCGGGCCCTAGAACTCCGTTCTGAACCACATAGCCGAGGATGGCTAATTGGTTCGTGCTGAACACGCACTTCTCCTTGTTATAAGTTAGGTTGAGGAGTTTGGCGGTGTGGAGAAATTTGTAAAGGTTAGCGTCGTGATCCTGCTGGTCATGGTCGCAGGTGGTGACGTTATCCAGGTACGGGAAAGTGGCCCGCAGTCTGTACCAGTAAACCATTCGGCCCATCTCCCGTTGGAAGACCGAGACCCCGCTAGTGACGCCGAAGGGAACCCTAAGGAAATGGTAAAGGCGGCCGTCCGCTTCAAACACGGTGTACGGGCGGTCCGCCTTGCGAATGGGGAGCTGGTGGAAGGCAGATTTCAGGTCAACTGTCGAGAAGGCCCAGTACTGTGCAATCTGATTGACCATATCAGATATGCGTGGGAGGGGTACGCATCTAGCTGCATGTACCAATTGATGGTCTGACTGTAGTCAACGATCATCCTGTTTTTCTCCTCCGTTTTCACCACTACCACTTGGGCTCTCCAGGGGCTGTTGCTGGCCTCGATGATACCTTCCCGCAGCAGGCTCTGGACCTCAGACCTGATGAAGGCCCTGTCCTGGGCGCTGTACCGTCTGCTCCTGCTGGCGACGGGTTTGCAATCTGGGGTGAGGTTTGCAAACAGAGAAGGCGGGTCGACCTTAAGGGTCGCGAGGCCGCAGACAGTAAGGGGGGTATAGGGCCGCCAAATTTAAAGGTCAGGCTTTGCAAGTTACAGTGGAAGTCCAACCCCAGGAGTGTAGCCGCGCAGAGGTGCAGCAGGACATAAAGGCGGAAATTGTTGAATCTCCTGCCTTGGACAGTGAGGTGCGCGAGGCAGAACCCCTTTATCTCCACCGAGTGTGACCCGGAGGCCAGGCAGATCCTTTGGTTTACAGGGTGAGTAACAAGTGAACAGCGCCTTACCGTGTCGGGGTGAACAAAGCTTTCCGTGCTCCCAGAGTCAATCAGGCAAGACGTCTCGTGGCTGTTGATGAAGACCGTCGTTGTAGCTGTTGCGAGTGTCCGAGGTCGACTTTGGTCCAGTGTCACCGAGGCCAGATGAAGCAATTGCTAGTTCTGATCGGGCAGCGTGTAGTCGGCCGTGCTGTGGGCCTGGGGCCCCATCCAAGATGGCGTCTCCCATGGGTCGCACATGGTGGCCGGGGATGGACAAGATGGCGGCGGGGATGGACAAAATGGCGGCGCCCACCCGTCCAGCGTGGTGTCCGGGGGGCAAGATGGCTGCGCCCGTGGGTCGCACGTGGCCCTAGGATAGGGGGATGGCGGTGAGCGCTGGCCGGTCGGGGCCTGAAGGGGGGGTTGACGCGGCGGTCCGGAGTCATTGGAAACCGCGGCCACGGCGCGGGCCTGGCACACCCCCACAAAGTGGCCCTTCTTGCCGCACCCTTTGCAGGTGGCGGCGCGGGCGGGGCAGTGCGGGCGGGGATGATTCGCCTGCCCGCAGAAGAAACAGCGGGGCCCGGCAGCGTTAGCGTGCCGTCTCGCAGCGCAGGCCTGCGGGGTCAGTGGGGAGGTCTGTGGGGTTGCCGCTGCGGGGTGCCACGCAGCCCAGGGGGCCGCCGCACGGTCGGGCGCATAGGACTGCGCGTTTTGGGTGGCTACGTCCATGGACCCTGCCAGGGCCCGTGCCTCTCTAAGTCCCAGGGTGTCCTTTTCTAGGAGTCTTCGGCGGGTCTCTGAGGAGCTCATACCTGCTATGAAGGCATCCCTGATTAAAAGTTCCGTGTGCTCGCTCCCTGAAACTTGCGGGCAGCCACAGTTTCGGCCGAGCACCAGTAGCGCCCGGTAGAAATCCTTCAACGATTCCCCGGGGCTTTGCCGTCCAGTTGCAAGCAGGTGACATGCGTAGACCTGATTTGCAGGGCGTATATAATGTCCTTTTAACAGTTCGATCGCAGCATCATAGTCCTCCGCCTCCTCGATAAGAGTATAGATCCCAGGGCTGACCCTTGAGCGCAAGAGATGCATTTTCTGTTCTTCTGAGGGGGTGCCTCCGGCTGTCTTGAGGTAGCCTTTAAACCACGCCAGCCAGTGTTTAAATAATGCAGCTGAGTTCTCCGCGTGGGGGCTGAGTTGTAGGCATTCCGGTTTGATTCGGAGATCCATCCTTCCAGCTTAAGTCTAGTCGATTAAATTGATGCACGATCAATTACACTCAAGACAATGTGATTTCATAACTGAAGGCTTTAATCGACTAGAACTTGTTCCCCAGCAGCTTCGGCACAGAAAGTGAGAAAGTGAAGGCTGCTGGGATGGCACCGGTTCTTATACTCCGTCTGTCAGGGCGGAGCTACGTATCAACAGCCAATGGTAAACTCCTGGGTTTAACCAATGGTCATCAGCCTCTTAGGTACAGCAATACCTGATAATACCACACTTACCTCTGTTGCTGAAGCACCCATTAGTGAATTGTGTCACTCTCAAAGGATCATTACGTCTCCTGACTGACCTACCCTATAAGAGACTGTTTTGAGAGACACGTATGTATTTTTGCAAATAATTCCTTTGTTAACTGAATAATGTAATCAGAAATTTATTAATAATAATAATAATAATAAGCTGGAGGGATGTAGTAGCATGCCCCTTTAAGGGGGCGGATTTCCTGAGTGTCATGTGGCTCGATCAACCAATGGTCCGGAGCACATGAACACAGGGGATGGAGCGCGGTTTTCCCCCATGAGACCTTTGGAGTCTTGGAAATGGTAGCCTTTGATCTCACCTGTATATAGTTATTGCCTTCATTAAGCAACTTCATTGTCTCCTATCTAACAGGATATTACACTGGTGAACAGCAATCCTTTAAGATCTACTTCCCTACTGTGCAATCATACCACTCTGCATCTCTGCAAGATACCACAACAGAGTGGTATGATTGCACAGTAGGGAAGTAGAGATACCACAACAGGTATTCCCAGGCAGGGATCATTTCCGATGCATATGTCAGTGATACCTCACTCTACCTCTCCACCATCTACCTTGACCTATGTGCTATAAGCCCACGTATCCAACATTCAGTGTGGGTGCAGCACAATTTGCTCCATTTCAGTATCAGCAAGATTGAAGCCATCATCTTCAGACCCCTTAACACATTCTCTTACCTGAGCACTGCTGCTAATTCCCTCAGACAATTGTCTCGGGTTCAACCAAACAATTCAGAATCTGGATATCCTGTTCAACTCAAAGCTAGGTTTCAGATCCAATACCTTTTGCATCACAAATAAGCGCTTGCTTCCATTTCTGGAACTTCCACTTCTGCTTCCACCCCAGCCTCAGCTTCTTCACTGCTGAAACACTTGTACTTGCTTTCATCACCTCCAAAATCAACTATTTCCATGCCCTCCTCCCATCCCTCACTCTCTTCAAACTTCAAATCGTCTAAAGCTCTGTTGTGTGTATCATGTTCCATCGCCTTTTGTGCTTACTGATTGGTATATGTTGGCTCTCCATTCACCAATACCACAAATTTAAAAGCCTCACCCCAACCTATATATGCAGTTGCTTCCACCCATATATTCCACATCCCTCCCCTGAACACTTTATTCCTCTAGCTCTGATCCTCTGTACATACCACACACCCCAACCTCCTCTTCACAACAGGAGTAGAGATAGGTTTCACCTGGCTGGGTCCTACTTTTGGAATTTCTGGCTGGGTCCTTGGAACTTCCACCTGAAACATCACCACCCTCCTGTCCTTTACAAACTAGAACGATGATAATCAATGCAACTAAGCCTTCACTCTAACTTAAATTCTGTCTCCAGTGAGTTGCTTATGGAGCAGGGTGATGATGAGATGTCAAATTGGAAAGATTAGAGGTAATTGGAATGAAGCTCAAATAATTTTGTCTCTGTGGCTTCTTTACTTTCCAGAACTAATAAGATCAGTATTCTTCAAAAATAGGTTAGCAATTCCCTACAACACTCTTTGATTTAGTTCTATGTATCTTGGTGTTTCTTTTATTTTACTATTATAATTAAAAGCACAAGAAAGTTTTATCTGAAGAACATGCATTCTGATTATATTTTATGACCTTGTCAGTAACAGTTTTTGAATTCTGTGCAAAATTCAATATGCTGCCGGTACTTAAAAAAATGACCTGCACATTGAAAGACAACTTCAAAAGATCTCAAGGAATATGATAACTAAAAAAGTGGAATGCTTCAAAAAAGGTAATTAAAATTATTATTAGAATTCCCTTTAAACATTGCAGTAATTGTACCTCATAACAATGGACTTTTTATTATTCACTGAAAAACATCAGCTAACTCTTTCACAGGAAGCCTGCCATGGGACTTTTCGATACTATCTACTCTCATTTGCAAGCTCTCTGTCGCCGTAGAACCATAGATTCCCTACATGCAATTCGGCCCATCGGGTCTGCACCTATGCTCTGAAAGAACACCCGAACTAGGCCCGCATTCCCCACCCTAACCCCGTAGCCTCACCTAATCTGCACATTCCTGATCACTCCGGGGCAATTTATCATGGCCGTTCCACCTAACCTGCACATCTTTGGACTGTGGGAGGAAACCGGAGCACCCGGGGAAAACCCATGCAGACGTGGGGGAACGTACAATCTCCACACAGACAGTCACCCAAGACCGGAATTGAACCTGGGTCCCTGGCGCCGTGAGGCAGCAGTGCTAACCATTGTGCCACAGTGTCTCAAGATATATTTAATCTATAAATGATATTTAGTGACATATTGAAGAAATTTAGTAAATCCAGCAAACTTCCTGATATTTTTGAATAAAAAGTGAACACAGCACAGAAAATATATCAAGGCCAAGCTTTAATTTATCAGAATAATTAAAATTTTCCGCACTGTTGTGTATAAAGCTAATGCTGCTGGATACTAGCTTCTATGTTATGCTTGAAAATCAGAGTGATTACATCGGAGAAACTATTACAATTAGTCTGCTCTGATTGGGTGTATGATCACTACACTTTTGCCTAGAAGCAGAATTCTGAGTTAGCTATGTTAAAAAAAACTCTCTCCCTCCCTCTCAAATAGAGAGTCTTTTAAAATCTCTGGGGTAAAAATGAGCGAACCAGCAGCCCATTTTGCATCTCTACCGATTTTAACTTCCAATTCAATTACATGAGAGCAAGGGGAAAAAACATTCTTAAACACCTACCCACATTATTTCAAGGGCAGCATTGTCAACGCCTAAAGAACAGGTTACTCATTCAGCGTCTGAACAACAAATGAATGCAGCAGGACAAGGTGACCAACATTTTAAAAATAAAAATCAATTTCACACACATCACCCTGTTGGAGTCCATGAGTTTTTCTTAATGTATAATGCCTCTCCATTAAGAATCTGCTTGTACAGTCTACGTGATCAGTCATACACTATGGTTAGTGGTTAGCGCTGTTGCCTCACAGCGGCAGGCTCCCAGGTTCGATTCCTGGTTTGGGTTACTGTCTGTGCGGAGTCTGCATGTTCTCCCCGTATCTGCGTGGGTTTCCTCCGGGTGCTCCAGTTTCCTCCCACAAGTCGACTAGTGTGGCGACTAGGAGAGTTTCACAGTAGCTTCATTGCGGTAAGCCTACTTGTGACAATAATAAAGGTTATTATTACTAAAGATAATTAATGCGCATGCTGAGTGCACCTTAGTCTTCTTTACATCCATGTCTCCTTTCAGACCCAGAAAATAAGTAGATGTAATCTAAAGAAGATACGATTATAATTATTAAAAATAAAATCTTCCTGAGAAAAAGGCTGCAGAAGATCTTTTAGTCTCCATCATAACTCATTGAAATTGGCTTTGGCGTGAAGTAAATTCTTTCTGCAGAAGTCAATTTTGTGAGAACATGTAAAGGGAACTTCAATATTCAGCAAATTATTAGTTGATTTACTGTTAAGATATGCACAGTATTCTGTAGGAGTACAATTAAGCTCTGATGATAGAAACTGTGTATAATGATATTAAATAACAATTGGATAAATATTTAAAAGGTTCCAAATCAAGGTATTTGATGAAACAAGTGAAGATGTTGAGCTGGAAGATGATGTTTGTAAACATGTATATGGGAATGCAGTCCGATTGCAAGAAAGAATTAGTGATACCACTTGCTTCATTTATGCCAGCTTAAAATATTTTATATGACTTATCAAGGACAGCAACAAATATCTTTCTCCCATTGCAGCCCACAATTGCTTGTAAACTTGGGAAGAAACCCCTTCAATCTCGTGATAGGTTTTGCAATTTACATGTAATGGGACCAAAATTCCAATAGATATGGCCCTAGTTAAGGAGATAGGATGAGGCTGTCAACCGAGCCTGAATCCAAGTTCCATTATTTGCGACCCAAGATTCATTGATCTAATTTATGCCATTATGATTCAGGAACAACCAAGGAAAGTCAATGCTGGTATATTGAAGGTGAAGTGCTGCGTTTTATTGTACTGTTAGAAACAATGTAGTATGATTATCTGTTTAGTAAAGCAGGGGGAGTCCACAGTGAGTAAAAGTAAAAGACATGGATAGGTTACACGTCAACAGCTCCAGGTTTACCCTCGTCGCCAGTTTAGTAAGGCATAGGGAGTAAAAGTAAAAGACATTTATTTAAACAACAAGTATACACATGAGCCTCAGTTAAACCTCACCGGGTACTCTCTCTCTTGAGATTGGTTCCACACTGGCCGACCTTTTATACAAGTAAGGGTAAGCTATCCCGCCCCTAGCAGGGGAACTCGTACTCATCAGGGGCCTTTTGCAACTCATTACATTCGTTTTTTTAAACAATGAGCTCAGAGCTTGTGTTTAGTTTTGTTTTAATTGTAGGTTTTAGGATAGGTTGTTTACCATTGTTCCATTTGCTTTTGGGTGTGGTTGTACTCAACTGTGATAGTATTTTTCAGGTAGATGGGGTGGGGTGTGTTTTAGTGTTAGTCTGCTGACAGTGTCTGTTGGTTTCCCTTTGTCGAGTCATCTGACTTGGCTCAATGGCCACCTTGGGTGGATCTTTTTGTTTTATCTTTTCAGCATCCCTTGTTTCATGCCTCTCTTTAGGAATGACTAACTCCAATCCATCTGGTTACCTAGAATGTTAGGGGTTTGAATAACCCAGTAAAACAGTTGAGGGCATTCGCTCATCTTAAGAGTCGAAACTCTATATTGTTATTTTGCATGAAACCCATTTGCTTCACAAGGATCAGACCAGGCTACACAAAGGTTGGTTTGGGCAAGCTTTTCATTCCAGTTTCAATAGCAGAGCCAGGGGTACGCCAATTTAAATAACAAAAGAGTTTGGTGCTCCTCAGATTATAGCTGACCCCAATCGTCAATATATTATTGTTTGTTGCTCCCTGTCAAACAGCCTAGTAGTTATGGTCAACGTTTATGCCCCTAACTGGGATGATATGAATTGTATTAACTCTCTGTTGACTTCTCTCCCCAAGGTGGACTCACACCAGCTTGTTTTAGGAGGTGACCTGAATTGTGTTTTGGATCCTAAATTGGATTGTTCCAAGCCTAAAATCGCTTGGCCATCTAGGATGGCCAGGGCTTTGTCTTCTTTCATGATTCAGATGGGAGGGAGGGTACACTCCAAAGACAGGGATTTTTTCCCTTTTTTCACATGTTCATCACGTGTATTCCCACATTGATTTTTCTTTTCATTATGTATACGGCTCTCCTCCCTTTGGTAGTGGCGGCTGAGTACTCAGCAATTGTTATCTCTGACCACACCCCACATTTTGTTGCTCTGTTGCTGAAGTCCGGCCCCACCCAACACCCATCCTGGTGATTAGATACTACCTTGCTGGCCGATAAACAAACTTGCGAGCATTTGTCCTCCTCCATAAATTACTACGTTAAATTAAACAGATCCAACTCAATCTCCCCCTCTACGTTTTGAGAGGCTCTTAAGGCTGTCCTTAGGGGAGGAAATTATTTCTTATCGAGCATACATGCTGAGGACAATGAAGTTGAAGCAGCAGAGGCTGTTGGATTACCAGTACTCACTTAATTCTACTCCAGAGCTATTGGCAAGCAGAAAAGAATTACAGACCCAGTTCGAGCTACTATCCGCTAACAAGGCTGTATGCCAGTTACAGCGTTTGGGGCACTTTGTGTATGGGGAGAAGGCCAATCATCTTCTAGATCACCAACTCAAACTGCAAGTGGCCTCCCGCGATATCACTCAGATAGGCAATTCAGACAGCAACCTTGTTTCTAGCCCTCCCCAGGTCAATGCGGCTTTTAAATCCTATTAATCCCCTGCAGATAAATTGATCATGTCTGACTTTCTGGACAATCTGCCCATCCCATCTGTCGAGGTGGACAAGATCTGTGAGTTGGACTCCCTGTTACGCTCCAACGAGATTTTGAAATGTATTAGGCTGATGGAGGCTGGCAGGGCCCCTGGTCCAGACGGCTTTATGATCAAATTTTACAAGAGGTTCTCTGAACAGCTCGTATCTTTGTTATTGGATATGTTTAATGACTCCCTAGCCCGGGGTTCATTGCCTCCGAACCTCACTCAAGCCTCCATTTCCTTGCTCTTAAGAAGGACAAGGACCCAACCGAGTGGTGTTCATACCGATCCATTTTTGCTTTTAGAGGCGGATGTTAAGCTGCTCGCTAAGGTCCTGGGGTTCCAGTTGGAGCCTTACCTCCCAAGTATAATTTCAGAGGATCAAATAGGCTTTGTAAAGGGCTGACAATTGTCAGCCAACATATGTCGCCTTTTCTATATTATTCTTTCCCTCTCCCCTACACCCAAACCTGAGGTGAAAGTATCTCTTGACGCTGAAAAAGCCTTTGACAGGGTGGAATGGGAATATTTATCTGAGATTCTCAAGAGATTTGGATTCGGCCATAAATATGGCTCTTGGTTCTGCTTGTTATATAATGCCCCAACAACCAGCATTCGCAGAAACTATCTACACTCAAACTACCTCCCATTGAATAGGGGCACTTGACAGGGCTGTCCACTTTCTCCACTTTTGTTTGTCCTGGCAATAGAGCCGCACTCCATAGCGCTGAGGGCCTCTAGATCAGTGGAGGAGTATTAGTCATGATGGGGTGGAGCATCGGGGATCCCTTTCTGCAGATGACCTATATATTACAGACCCAACTCCCTCCATTGATGGCATAATGAAGACACTTAATACCTTCAGCTCTTTCTCTGGCAAAATATAAAATTTAAGCAAGAGCAAATGTTTTCCTGTTAACTCCCCTGGAAGGCGAGACCA
The DNA here is from genome assembly GCF_047496885.1 of Scyliorhinus torazame. Lineage (NCBI taxonomy): Eukaryota > Metazoa > Chordata > Chondrichthyes > Carcharhiniformes > Scyliorhinidae > Scyliorhinus > Scyliorhinus torazame. The sequence continues at coordinate 184,784,093 of NC_092718.1, forward strand.
TTAAGGCACTTTACCTTTCCGCCTCTCTGATACAAGTTTTCACTACTTGGCAGTCAGGGTGGCCCACAATTGGGCCTCACTTCATAAGTTGAATTACTTAAGCCTGATCAATAATGTTAAAACGGACCTCCTGTTGCTAACTTTTGGTTGGTTCACTTGGCTCTGTTTTATAACCTTTGCTCTCGAGTCACCAGGTATCTTTATGATACCGCCACGAGGTTCAAGTTCGAGTAATGACCAATAACTCAATACACCGATTAGTAAGATTTAAACCAAAGCACATTTATTATACACAGTAATCGCTACTCATGCACAGATTCTACATCTAAGCTACTTCTACAACTAACAGGCCTGTACTTAACTTCGGGCTGGCCCACCAGGTCAGGGGAACAAATGGCCTTTCGTTCGGGTTCTGAGTCTGCGGGATTCAAAGTTGGTACGGATTGATAGCTAGGAGCGCCTATCTCGTAGCGAGCGTTGACTTAAGACTTACGATCTCTCGGTGGCCGTTGAGCCGATCACGGTCAATGTTGGTTCGCGTTGCTGGGTGACCCGGTCAAGAAGAACGATTTGAACTTGGGGGCTTAACTTTATAGTCCCCAGGGGCTTCCCGCCTTTTGGGGCGGACCCTGTACCTGGTTCTAGGTGATTGGACTTCGTTCCAATCGCTTTGTTCGATTTCTCCAATACTGGAGCGGTTCCCTGATCGATGGGCGGTCCTGAGGTGTCCGTTAACCTCTTTTGTGTTGGCTCCTGCTGGCGCCGGGGAGTCTGGCTTAGTTTTGTTTGTCCCAAATGTTGCTATTGTTCCCGGGGATTGCTTATTAGTATGTAGATGGTTGCTACATTATTATGCAGATGGCTGCTAGTATCGATGCTGTCTGGGCCTTTGCAGAGTTAAATACACAGCAAACTTGCACCTGCTGGTTTCTGCCTGTGTTGGCTGAATTTCCCTTCAGCCTTTGCCGTTCGCCATTTTAAATCGGGACTTGGCCAACTCAGGTGGCTACACTCCAGAGGTGGAACAACCTTCTATCTTCAAACAATTAAAATGAACGTACTTCCTCGGTTTTTATTTCTCTTTCAATGCCTCCCAATCTTTCGGCCCAAATCCTTGTTTATTAAGCTTAACAAATTGATATCTGCTTGTATTTGGGCGGATAAGATTCCCAGAATCCTATTCCAAGGAACAACCTTCTTCTATCTTCAAACAATTAAAATGAACATACTGCCTCGGTTTTTATTTCTCTTTCAATGTCTCCTTATTTTTCGGCCCAAATCCTTTTTTATTAAGGTTAACAAATTGATATCTGCTTTTATTTGGGAGGGTAAGATTCACAGAATCCTATTCCAAGGAGACAGATAGACGAGGGCTTGGCCCTCCCAAATTTATTGTCTTACTACTGGGCTGCTAATATCCTAAAGATTTTGTTGTGAACCAGGAGTGACCACAATTCAATTTGGGGCCAAATGGAGTCTCGCTCTTGTACTACGCTCTTTACCGGGCATCACAGCAGCACAGTGGTTAGCACAATTGTTTCATAGCTCCAGGGTCCCAGGTTCGATTCCCGGCTGGGTCACTGTCTGTGCGGAGTCTGCACGTTCTCCCGGTGTTTGCGTGGGTTTCCTACAGGTGCTCCGGTTTCCTCCCACAGTCCAAAGATGTGCGGGTTAGGTGGATTGGCCATGCTAAATTGCCCTTAGTGTCCTAAAAAGGTTAAATGGGGGTTGCTCGGTTACGGGGATAGGGTAGATACGTGTGCTTGAGTATGGTGATCTTTGTAAGGGCCTGGGCAGACTCAATGGGCTGAATGGCCTCCTTCTGCACTGTTGATTCTATGATTCTACCTCCACTCTTCTTACCATAGTTACTGCACCTTTGCCCTTTATTCCCATTAGATTATCCTCACAGCTAGTGGTGGTTCCCTCTCTTAGGATTTAGAAACAGTTTAGACTTTGTGCTCCTCTCCCTGTCTTCACTGGCCCCTATTTGTAACAATCACCTTTTCTTACCTCCTGGTTTGGACCCAATATTTAAATCTTGGAAAGCGAAGGAACATGAGAATTTTGGTGACCTGTTGATTGAGGGGAGGTTTTCCATGCTTTCAGATTTCTGCATGTTACTTCTGCTTTCAGAACAGTGCAGCTTTAATCATGCTCCCTGAACCCCCAAGTCCTTCTTTTCCCATTTCTCCCCTCCTACCCCTGCCACAAAGTATTTCTTGCGCCCTCTGATAAATAGTTAATTGCTGATGAGATACACATCTCTGCTTGACCGTACGAATATTAAATAAGCCGATCCCAGGGGTTTCTGACAGGACCAAGGGCGAAACCATTGAGTGATGGAAGTCCTGTGGATTTTAAAATTTCAGGACCAATGATTTTATTTTGCTACGTCCTTCTGTCTCACTTTGAAACAACACCTGTTCGACATTTTCACTGTCAATAAACAAAATCACATAGTTTTATATGCTGGTTTAAGAATTCCCAAGGGTATAAAATCAGAAACCATTGCAAATGATCATTTTCTAAATGATTCACATAAATGAAATTTTTAAAATAATTACACAGGAAATTACTTCGGAAACAGAAGAAGGTCAATACACTTAAGTCCATTAAGAAAATAAGAAACTTGGCTTTAGGTGTACTAGACATCTTATACTGTAGGTACTTCCATCAAACAATACCTAATGTTATTTAAATTCCACATGCAGTTAATTTTCCATTACATCAGAGCAAGCGTTGTACATCAAAATTCTATCTCTGCTCCAAGGGCAACATGCCAATAGGATGAATGATTGCTGATTACCAAACTGGGGGATTAGATTATTTGTTTGATATTTTGTACCATTTAATTTTGAGATGCATGTTTTCAAACAATTAGACAGACCAATACTTTTAAGGGAATTACTGATTAAGGCAAATGGGTTTCAGAAAAAACCCTTTCAAAGGAATTTTCTTTTTGCTTAGTTAAATCATTGACCATTTAAGGAAATTGACTAAATTGTAAAATTTGCCGTTGGTAAAAAGCAGAGTAAGAGAAACTGGGTAGAGGTCAGCGCTAAACACATACTTGAATCCTAACAACAGTAGAAATCTTTAGTTGCCCTTGTGTTAGAAGGTTTTTGATGGATGTTGATGATATCCATTCCTGGAAATTCACAGATTAGCAACCTGTGTCCTTTAAGTCTTAAGTATAAATTCATCAGCAAAATTGTCATTGCTATCAATCCCTTGGAGTTAATCCCAGCTACAAAACGGCAATCTCCTTGAAAAGGAATGAAAGGCTCTATATCTGGATTTGGTGTATTTTAGCTCAATTTTTAAAAAAAAAGCAAGGTATACTTATAAACCATTCTTACTATTGCATATGTCAGCATAGTACAGCGGCATCAATGTAAAATTGCACTGTTGTATCTGAAAGCCCCTGCAGATAATGTTAAAAGAATAAAACTGAGGTGCGATGAAATTCATCAAAGAGGAACAGACATGGGGCTGGATTTTTATCGGCAGAGTGGCGAGTGGGAATCAGGGAACTTTCCAGCTCAGCAAGACTGCCTCGGGAGTAAGTGCCAACAAGGACTTTTGAAGGATTCACAGAAATGAAAATTTTTAACGAATTACTCAGGAAAAAACATCAGAAAAAGTCAATGAATAAAATAACAAAGTAGGCTATAGGTGTACGCAACAACAGCAGGTACCCCCATGAAACAATATTTAATGGTATTCAGATTCTTTTGTGAGGGCCACGAAGAACCTAGTACGAGTTTGTAGAATCGAAAAGAAATAACTTTATTTACAATTACATACATACATACAACAGCAGCAGCAGTACTCCACCTCTGCTTTCTCCTCTAGCTGGTTCCACACTGGCCAGCTCTATTTATGCAGGTGACTCTGCTAATGATTTATCTGCACTCCTCATTGGGGGAGCTCATACTCACTAAAGATTGTGGGATTGCCAATAGTCCCCAGCCAATAATAGTCTGGCAGGTTATAACAGATTCCATATGCAGTTAACTTTCCATTGCATCAGAGCCAGAGAGTTGGTAATGGTGAGTTGATTAAAGGAGTCAGGTTCCCCCATCCTTGGAAAGAGTTCAGAGGCAGCTAGTTTCTGCTGATGCTGAGCCTTCGTACTGCCAAGCATGTCCTCATTCATAACTTTCCACCTTCTTTTTAAAAAAACAATCATGTCACTACAGCCCAATAGAAATGTTAATCATCCAACCCTTTAAAGTATCAATAGCTGAAATGGCAAGCACTTGAAATCTCTTCATCAAGTGTAACTGCACGTAGTGCAATTCATGGAATAGATCAGAGAGCAAAGGCTGTCAATCAAGCAATGTTTTCCCTGGGTCGCAGATGTTTCAACAGACAAATGAATATTTGGGCCCTCAGCCATGAATACATTTTAAAAAAAATAAATGTTTTTTATTGGGTTTTTGAACAAAGTATATTTACCGTTATGTACACAGGATAAGAGACATATATATATACACATATATAGAAGAGAAGGGCACACCCAAACATACCAAAGAAAATAAAATAGTAAATAATTTTTAAAAAAGAAATAAAATCGAATAACTGGTAGGGTATTGTGCACCAGCTCAACAGCAGCAACTCTGTACACCTGACAAAATTACTTACAACACATAAGTGGGCGACTGTTGGTGGGGGGGGGAGGGAGGGGGGGTGGAATCTGGGGAGGTAAATATACATTTGGATGCCGGAGAAACAATTACAGTGGGCAATACTCGAATGGGTTTGGTATTGGTGTTGTCGCTTGCTTCTCCTGGACGGATCTCGCTGCTGTCTCGCGCTCACCTCCGCTTCTGCCGTTCCTCCTGTCTTTCGTCTTTATTCTCCTCGTTCCCTGCTCCTGGAGATGCCATGTTCGTTATTGTATCCCGTGCCTTCCTTCCGGCTCTCATTTCACTGCCTCCCCCCCCACCACCCTGGTTCTCCCCTCTTGTTCCCTGTCTCTTCCCTCCCCCCCCCCCCTCCCCACCTCCTGTGATTCGTCTTTCTTTCCTCTTAGGTGTCGCTGTGCCTGCCCCCCCCCCCCCCGGTCTATCTCTCCCTCTCATGCTTTGGCTACTTTCCCCTGGTTCTTGGCTACCTGGCTATTCTTCCGCTTGTTTGTTGGCCACAAACAGGTCTCGGAACAATTGGGTGAATGGCTCCCACGTTCTGTGGAAGCCGTCGCCTGACCCTCGGATGGCGAATTTGATTTCCTCCATTTGGAGAGATTCCGAGAGGTCGGACAGCCAGTCTGCAGCTTTGGGTGGTGCTGCTGACCGCCAGCCGAGCAGGATTCTGCGGCGGGTGATCAGGGAGGCAAAGGCAAGGGCGTCCGCCCTCCTCCCCAGGAATAGATCTGGCTGGTCTGATACCCCGAAGACCGCCACTTTCGGGCATGGCTCCACCCTCATCCCCACCACTTTGGACATTGCCTCGAAGAAGGCTGTCCAGTACCCCGCAAGTCTGGGGCAAGACCAGAACATGTGGGCGTGGTTGGCCCGGCCTCCTTGGCACCGTTCACATCTATCCTCCACCTCCGGGAAGAACCTACTAATACGGGTTCTTGTTAAGTGGGCTCTATGTACCACTTTTAGCTGCGTCAGGCTGAGCCTTGCGCACGTGGAGGTGGAGTTGACCCTGTGCAGTGCTTCACTCCAGAGTCCCCACCCTATCTCAATCCCCAGGTCTCCTCCCATTTCTTTCTTGTTGCATCCAGTACGGTGTCAGCCCTTTCTATCAATCGGTCATACATGTCGCTACAGTTCCCTTTATCTAGTATGCTTGCATCCAGTAACTCTTCCAGTAATGTCTGTCGTGGAGGTTGTGGGTACGTCCTTGTCTCCTTTCGTAGGATGTTTTTGAGCTGTAGATACCTTAGCTCGTTCCCCCTGGCTAGCTGGAATTTCTCTGTCAGTTTGTCCAGTGTTGCGATCCTGCCGTCGGTGTATAGGTCCCTGACTGTCAGTGTCCCTCCGTCCTGCCCCCACATTTTGAAGGTGGCGTCAGTCAGCGCTGGTGTGAATCTATGGTTGTTACAGATGGGAGCTTTATCCGACATTTTGGTCAGGCCAAATTGCTGCCATAGTTGGTTCCAGGACTGGAGAGTGGCTATTACCACCGGGCTGCTGGAGTGTTTTTTGGGTGGGGATGGGAGTATTGCCGTGGCGAGGGCCCGGAGGGAGGTCCCCCTGCAGGAGGCCTCTTCCGCGCGCACCTACTCTGCTTCTGGCTCCTTGATCCACCCCCTTATTCACTCGGCCGCCACCGCCCAGTGGTAGAATTGTAGGTTTGTGGGGGCTAGCCAGCCCCCCCCCCCCCCCCCCCCTGGATTTTGTTTTTTGTAGGACCTTCTTTGGGATCCTAGCATTTCCCCCCCCCCCCCCCCCCCCATACAAACGCCATGATTAGTTTGTCCAGCGCTTTGAAAAAGACCTTGGGGATGTAGATTGGAATGGATCTAAGTAGGAAGAGGTACCTGGGCAGTACGTTCATTTTGATCGTCTGGACTCTCCCCACGAGGGAGAGTGGGAGTGTGTTCCATCTTTGCAGGTCCTTTATTACTTCCTCTGTCAGACTGGTGAGGTTCCATTTGTGGATCCCTTTCCAGTCATGGGCTATTTGGATCCCCAGGTAGTGGAATTTGTGTCGGGCTTGTTGAAGCGGCAGTCCCGTTAGTGCTGCCGCCCCTACTTGTGGGTGTACCGGGAAGATCTCGCTTTTGCTCATGCTGAGTTTGTAGCCGAGAAGGTGCCAAACTCTTTCAGGAGCGCGATGATTCTGTCCATGCTGCTTTGTGGGTCCGAGATGTAGAGGAGCAGGTCATCTGCATAGAGTGAGACGCTGTGCTCTCTGCCTCCCCTTCGGATCCCTCTCCAGCTTTTTGCTGCTCTGAGCGCGATTGCTAGTGGTTCGATCGCTAGAGCGAACAGCAGCGGGGACAGTGGGCATCCTTGTCTGGTGCCCCTGTGCAGCTGGAAGTATCGGGAGTTGGTGTTGTTGGTCCGTACGCTCGCCATGGGAGCGTTGTATAGGAGCTTTACCCAGGAGGTGAACCCTGTTACAAGCCCGAACCGCTCCAGTACCTCTATGAGGTATTTCCATTTTCACCCTGTCGAAGGCCTTTTCTGCATCTAGGGAGACGATCACCTCTGGTGTTCTCTCCCCGGAGGGGGTCATTATCATGTTCAGCAGGCGCCTGATGTTCAAGGTAAGCTGTCTATCTTTGACAAAGCCTGTCTGGTCCTCTGCGACCACCTCAGGTACACTGTCTTCTAGCCTTTTGGCTAGGATTTTGGCGTCTGCATTTAGTAGTGAGATGGGTCTGTATGACCCACATTCCGTTGGGTCTTTGTCTTTCTTAGGTATCAGCGAGATTGAGGCCTGTACTAGTGTAAGTGGCAGTGTGCCCCTAGCTAGCGAGTCTGTGAACATCTTCCGCAGGTGCGGGGCCAGTGCTGTCGCAATTGTTTTGTAGAAGTCCGCCGGGAACCAGTCTGGCTTGAGATTTTCCCTGTTTTGGGGTTTGATCTGTCTGTCTTTGGATCCTGTACACAGTTGAAGTCCCCGCCCCCCCCCCCATGATTAGTCAATGCGTCGCTATGTCAGGGATTTCTTCCATGGTCTTCTTGATGAAGCTCGTGTCATCCCAGTTGGGTGCGTACACGTTAACTAGTACTACCGGTGCCCCATCCAGGGCCCCGCTGACCATGACGTACCGTCCCCCCCCCCGGGTCCGTAACCATCTTTGTCGCCCTAAACATCGTCCTCTTGCCGATCAGTATCGCCACCCCCCTGGCCCTTGTTCCATAGCAGGAATGGTAGGTTTGTCCCACCTAGCCCTTTCTTACCCGCAGTCGGTCCTGCTCTCTCAGTTGTGTCTCTTGGAGGAAGACTATGTCGGCCCTCATATTTCTTAGGTGGATGAGGACTCTGGATCTCTTCACTGGGCCATTGAGTCCCCTTACGTTCCAGGTGACTATCCTGGTGGGGGGCTTCTGCCCCCTCGCTCCTGTGGGATTAACCATACTTACCTGGTGGACGTGCCCCTGCCCTCCGGGGTTTCCCTTTGTTAGGGGGCCGTCCAGGATGGCCGCTGTCACTGCTCTCTCCATGCGGTCGGGTCCCTGCGCTCCGGGGTTTCCCTTCGTCCCGGGGGCACCCGACATGGTGGCCCACTGTGCGTCCGCCACGCGGTTGTCCCCTGCACTCTGGGGTCTCCCTTCGCCCAGAGACCGTACTGGGTTGGGTCACTGTCTGTGCGGAGTCTGCACGTTCTCCCCGTGTGTGCGTGGGTTTCCTCCGGGTGCTCCGGTTTCCTCCTACAGTCCAAAGATGTGCAGGTTAGGTGGATTGGCCATGCAAAATTGCCCTTAGTGTCCAAAATTGCCCTTAGTGTTGGGTGGGGTTACTGGGTTATGGAGATATGTTGGAGGTGTGAGCTTGGGTAGGGTGCTCTTTCAAAGAGCCGGTGCAGTCTCGATGGGCCGAATGGCCTCCTTCTGCACTGTAAATTCTATGATTCTATGGGAGGAACCTTGCAGCGATTCCTTGTTTCGAGCCTTTGGTTGTGGCACCTTTTAGCCCTATTCCTTTTCTAGCCTCGTTTGTCCCTCCTTCCCTGTGTCCCCCCTCCCCTGTCTCTCCCTCCCTGCCGTCCCCCACCCCTCTCCCCCCGGTCTCTCCCTCCCTGCCCACCCCCCTCCCCCCGGTCTCTCCCATACCCCACCTCTCCTTTGTCCTCTTTCCCCTGTTCCTATCCCCGTTTGCTCTCCAGCCTCTGTTGAGTGGTTCCCCCCTACCCCCTGCCTGGTTCCTTCCCCCCTGTTGGAGGCGCGCTGCCGCCCTGCTTTGTTGCATGTCCCCGGCGTTAGCTTTCCTGCTCGTGCGGTGACCCCCTTCTCGGGAGTTACTGTCTCGCTTCTCCCCTGCCCGGCCTCTACGGTTTTCTGCCCGCTCTGCCCCCATCCTACCCTGCACTCCTCTTGCTTGCTCTCCCTTCTCCGCTACTTTCGTTCCCTCGTGCTGGGGCCTGGTCTCCCACCTGAAGCGATCCCTCGGGCAGTGGTTTGCTTTTTGTTCAGGTTGCGCTCGCCGTGGCGGGGGCGGGGTGGCCTGGCGTTGCCTCACCCCTCCCCTCCCCCCCCATCGGCGTGTTGTTGCCCCCTGCCAGGGGCCCCTCGTTTCTACCCTCGCTGCTGGTTTTCCAGCCCGTGTTCCTCGACAAACTGGTTTGCTTCGGCGGGGGCTGTAAAGAAGTATTCTCTTTCTTGGTATGTGACCCAGAGTTTCGCTGGGTACAGCATATCAAAACGCACATCGCTCTTGTGAAGAGCTGCTTTCGCTCTGTTAAACTCAGCCCGTCTCCTGGCTAGGTCTGCCCCAGTGTCCTCGTAAATTCTAATGGCATCTCCTTCCCATTTGCAGGTTCTGTTTTTCCTGGCCCAGCGCAGGATTGTTTCCCTATCTTGGTACCGGTGCAGTTTAGCTAGAACTGCTCTCGGGTGGTCCCCTGCTTTGGGCTTTGGGCGCAGCGACCGGTGTGCTCTGTCCATTTCTGGTGGGTTGGGAAAGGTTTCCCTCCCACTAAGTTGCGCAGCATCTCGGCCACGTATGCCGTGGGCTTTCTACCCTCCACCCCCTCTGGTAGGTACACTATCCTGACATTTTGCCTTCTTGAGCAGTTTTCCTGGTCGTCCACTCTGCCCTTCAGGCTCCCCTGTGTTGTGCCCAGTCTCTCCACCTCCCTCTCCAGGGTCGTGACCTGGTCACTCATGTCAGTCGCTGCTTTCTCCAGCTCCTTAATGGTCGCCTCTTGGGCTTCCAGCTTCTCTCTCCTCTGCCCAGGGTGTGCTGCAACTCCGTCAGGGCCTTGGCCATTGCTGCCTGCACTGTGGCCTCTGTGTCTGCCCTAGCCTCTGCCTTATTTACCTGCTGATGTTCCCTCAGTGCCTCGGCAAAGGCTGCCTTCCAGTTCCAGCGCTCCTCCCTCTCGGGGGGCGGGGGGGGGTTCACCGGGAAGATTTCGCTCATTCCCAGGTTCAGTTTGTAACCTGAGAAGACACTGAACTCCCTGAGGAGTCCCGTTATCTTTCCCATGCTGGCTAGGGGGTTCGGTACATAGAGGAGCAGGTCATCTGAACAGAATGAGACTCTATGCTCTCTGCCCCCTCTCCGAATGCCTGTCCACCACTCTGCTTATCGAAGGGTGATGGCCAGCGGTTTGTTTGCCAGTACAAACAGGAGTGGGGATAACAGGCATCTCTGCCTCATTCCCCTGTGCAGCCGAAAGTATTCGGAGTTGATGGCATCCGTACGGTTGCTCGCCATTGGAGCCCTGTACAGGAGCTTCACCCAGGCAGTGACACCTCCATTCAAGCACCTCCATGAGGTACCTCCATTCTACTTGGTCGAAGGCTTTCTCAGCAGCCAGAGAGACGATCACCTCTGCTGTCCTCTCCCTAGATGGGGGTCATTATCACATTCAGCATGTGCCTGATATTCGCTGTTAGATGTCTTGACCAACCTGGTTTTATCTTCCAAGATCACTTCTGTCAGGCAGCTCTCCAGGTGCCTCGCCAGTGCTTTCGCTAGGACTTTTGCATCAGTGCTTAAGAGAGAGATGGGTCTGTATGATCCACACTGTCGGGTCTTTGTCCTTTTTGGTGATCAATAAGGCCGAGGCCTGGGCCAGCGTGGGTGGCAGGGCCCGCTTTGACAATGAGTTTTGAACATCTCCTGCAGGTTCAGGCCCAGCGCTGTTGCAAATTATTTGCAGAAGTGTACCGTGAACCCATATGGTCCCAGCGCTTCCCCTGACTGCATGGAATTAATGCAAACTACAATTTCCTCCAGTTTTAGCAGTGCTTCCAACCCTTGTTTCCTGTCCTCCCCACCTCCAGTATATCCAGTCTGTCGAGGAACTGTTCTATCGCCGAGTCCCCATCTGGGGGTTCAGAGGTGTATAGCCCTCGGTAAAAGTTTGCGAAGGCCGCGTTAACCTCGTCTGGGTCTGCTACCATCCTAGCATTTCTGTCCCTAACTTGCGCTCTCTCTTTTGCGATGTTATAACCTGCCTGCTTACCATTGGCTGGGGACTAATGACAATCCCACAATCCTGTGGGAGTATGAGCTTACCCAACGAGGGGGGCGGAGAAACCATTAGTAAACTCCTAGTATAAATAAAGCTGGCCAGTTTAGGAACCAGCAGGAAAGTGTGCAGCAAGGGAAGTTGCTGCTGCTGTTATATATATATATATATATATAATATATATATATATGTTATTGTAAATAAATGTTATTACTTTGTATCCTTAAAACTCGTGCTGGATTCTTCGTGGCCCTCACAAAATGCGGCTGCGTACTTTCTTAGCTGGTGTGCCAGCGTGTGGCTGGCCTTGTCTCCATATTCATTCAAGACCCCCCCCCCCCCCCCCCCCCCCTCCCACGGCGGTGCTGGTGGACTGACCAACTCATGGAGAGCAGATCAAATTCCATCTGCAGCTTTTTCCTCTCCGCCAGCAGTTCCACGTTTGGGGCCTGGGGTACTGCCGATCCACCTCCAGCATGGAGTCACTCAGTCGCTGCTTGGCTGACCTTTCTTTCCTCTCCCTAAGGGCCCTATAAGCAATGATTCCGCTCCTGATGACCGCCTTCAGTGCCTCCCAGAACGTGGAGGTTGAGACCTCCCCGATCTGATTGCAGGTTACATCACCATCGATGGCTTGGGATATCTTTGTACAGAATTCCTTATCAGTGAGGAGAGCTGCACAGCCTCCATGGGGACGTCCCTTCTCCCACTTCATGTTGGAGATTACAATCATGGACTATTCTGCCTTTGTTACCCCTTAGAAGCATGCCTTTCCCTACGACAAAAAAGTCTATACCTTGTGCATGTGGGAGAAGAAAGAGAATTATTTTTCTCTTGGGTGATTGAACGTGCAGGGGTCTATCCCCCCCCCCCCCCCCCCATCTGCTCCATAATGACATTCTCGTGCCATACCTGACACGGTTCCTGTACTGGGGTTGGATCTGTCCAGTGTCGGGTCCTGTATGCAGTTAACGTCCTCCCCCGCCCCCCCCCATAAGTCTGTGGTGTCTCAGTTCGAGATTTCGGCCATCGTTTATTTGGCGTATTCTGCGTCGTCCCAGTTTGGGATGTATATATTTACCAAGACTACTGGGGGACCCTTCCAGTGTCTCGCTGACCATAATGTATTGCTCCCCTGGGTCCGTCGCTGTGCTCGTCACGATGAATGAAATTACCTGCTTAATAGCATGGTCACACTCTCACCTTGTCCTAATGTCGAAACATGAATGATACATTTGTCCCACCCTGCCATTCCTTACCCACAGTTGGTCCCGCTCTCTTAGGTGTTCTCCTTTAGGAAGGCTGCGTCCACCCTCAGACTCTGGAGATGGCGAGGACTCTGGATCTCTTCATCCGCCTGGTGAGGCCCCTCACCTTCCATGTTACTATCGCAATTGGGGTGGGGCCTACCCCCCTCTCCTGTGGGATCTACCATACTTACCCTGTGGGTCTAGCCCTGTTCGTCTGGGCCTGCCCTTCCTCACGGGCCATTCAAGGTGGCCACCTTATTTTCTCCATCTCCACGCGTTGTCTGTTGCAACCAGTGCCCTACCCTCCCCCTAACCCCCCTCTGTTTCTCCCCCTTGTGTTCCCCTCTCCTAGTCCCCCCTCCTTCCTTGGCTTTATCCCCTTTTCTACCTCACCCAACGCCCCTCCTTGTCACCCTTTGTTTCCCCTGAAGTTGTTTTTCCCTTCCCCTCTGTCAGGCGCTCTCTCCTACCCGGGAGGCGCGCTGTGGCCTCCTCCTTCACTGTACTCCCTACACCAGCCTATACGCTAGTGTTGCAGCTCCCCTAACAGTCAGATACCCCTATCGAACCCCCTCCCCCGTCCACTCCCTCTGCCCCTCTCAAATTCTTGCAGCCCGCCTACTAACCTTTGTCCTTTTTTGTTGGTTGCCCAGTCTATTTTTCTGGACAAACCTGTTGGCCTCCCCAGGGGTGTTAAAGCGGTCTTCTTAACCCTTAGTTACCCATAGCTTGGCAGGGTAGAGCATGCCAAACTGCACCCCACGTTTGTACAGCGTGGATTTTGCAATGTTGAATTCTGCATGGCCAGGTCAGCACCAATGTTCTGGTACAAGCGGATGGAATGTCCCTCCCACTTGCACCCTTTCGCGCTCTTCGCCAACCTCAGGATCCGCTCTTTTTCCTGGTCCTTGTGCAGCCTCACGATTATTTGTCCGCGGTGGTTCCCCAGCCCTGGGCTGCTGTCGAAGCGACCTGTGGACATGGTCTACCTTCGGGGGCTTGGTGAAGCCTTCCTTGTTGACCTGCTTCCCCAGCATCACTGCTACATATTATGTGATGTTTCTCCCCTCCGTTCCCTCCGGCTGCCCCATCATTCTCAGGTTTTGCCGACGCGATTGGTTCTCTTGGGTCATCTAGCCTCTACTCGATATTGTCCATTGCCTACCTCATGGGGGCAGTCGTGGCCTCCACTGCCACCTCGACGGCTACCAGGAGGTCTTTTCTCATCTCCTCCCTATGTCCCTGGAGCTTGGAGGTGATGAAGCACATCAATTTGTCCATCAGTGCCTGGGTCTGCACTGGAAGCTCTGCTGGGTCAAACCTCATCGGTTCTGTGTCTCCCACATGCCGTTCCTTGCTCTGAGGCTAAGATTCCACTCCTCTCATCTTTTTGGCTGGGTGGCTGATTCTTTCCCATCCTGTTTGGCAGTGCAGTCGATGGGGGGTTAGTCTGGCAGATTACGAGTACTTTTGGTGCTGGTTTGTTGGGGTTAAAAGGTCTTAGTCTAAGTTCTTAGATGAGAGCCACCTTTTGTGCAACCGCTCAGCTCATGGCCGCCACCGCAAGACACCGAGTGCATAGTTGTTAAAAAGTACCATAGCTTGGCATGGGGGCTATAAGGGGGGATGGGGATTGAGGGGCATAACTTGGCATGGGCAAGACTTTTTGAACTTACTTTTCAAAGGTTCCCTCTCGAGACTATGGTTTATGGCACCTCGGAGGTACCAGTAACCACGGGACCTTTAAAAGCTGGCCCAACTCCATGAAAAGTATGGAGGGCTCGGAGATGCCTATCCCCACAATGGAGGTGGCGAGATCGGGCATGCAGGCCTTAGCCTGCACCTGCCTGCACATATAGTCAGCACTGGTGAAACTTGGGGACACTGGGAATGGGGTTGGGTCAGGTCCCGGCTGCCATATTTATACATCCATGGAGTCTCCCTGACTCCATGAAAATCCAGTCCTAGGTTTTAAAATTAAAGCTGAAACTAAACTGGATTATCAAAAAATCCTAAAACAGGATTTCCGTAAACCTCCAACCCTTGCCAATAACTATACTGAAACTATCCTTAGCACTTGACTCGAACCACCTTAAATGCCCTGAAATAACTGAACAAATGCTTTTACACTTGTTCCTCAATTATATCAACTCTCCAATCATCAACCTCAAAAGTCAATTTACAATGGGGTTTTTCGAATGAATTTGGCACCTCAATCTTAAAAGGTAATTACTTACCAATTCCAGCTTATTTTCATTTACTACCAATTATTTAATTAAGTTCACTTGGATTGTCAAGATGTAAATGGCTGCTTATGGTCGAGTTGCTTTAAACCAACAAATAACATTTGAACATCCAATTTTTAATTGTAATTTTCTTTTAAATGCTCTTGTCAAGTTCACTTAAAGAGCATCCTTAAGTTAATGGTAAGCCAGTGCCTTTACTATTTGGAAATAATTTGAGATCCTAGACAATTAACAACTCTATTTGTATCCCACTGTCAAAGCTATTGGTGTCAGCAATCACGTGTCACATGTGTCACACTCGAGTCACATGGGTCACACTCGAGTCACATGGGTAGAAAGCTTAACAACAAACTTTGTAAAATTATGGACAGTAATCTGTATTATTTTATCTTTTCCCTCCTCTCCGGATTGTACATGATCCAAACCTGGGAGGTTAATTTTTATGAGGCCTTAAATACCATTTCCTCTTAACATGGATGGGTTGAATTTTCACCTTTCACCAGGTGGAAAACAAACGATTGTAGAAGGGGCAGGGTGTAAAATAGACAGCTTATCAACCATGGCCCATGTTCCACTCAGCAATAAAAGTGAAAACTCACCCCAGATCTGCTTGTTGTTCTTCTACCTGCTCCCCACAATTCCCCCCCAGTTTCCTCTTCACCCCTGTCTGTGCGGAGTCTGCACGTTCTCCCCGTGTGCGCGTGGGTTTCCTCCGGGTGCTCCGGTTTCCTCCCACAGTCCAAAGATGTGCAGGTTAGGTGAATTGGCCATGCTAAATTGCCCTTAGTGTCCAAAATTGCCCATAGTGCCGGGTGGGGTTACTGGGAAAGGGTGGAGGTGTGGGCTTGGGTAGGGTGCTCTTTCCAAATAGCCGTTTCAGACTCGATGGGCCGAATGGCCTCCTTCTGCACTGTAAATTCTATGATCTATGACTGCTTTTATCTCAATGATGTCACGATATTGGAGTAAAAGAAAGTAAAAGATGGAAGAATTGAATAAAATAAAGATTAAAAATAAAATGTGGGCGGCAAGGTGGCATAGTGGTGAGCACTGCTGCCTCATGGCACCGAGGACCCGGATATGCAAAAAAAAAAAAAAGTGGATAAAATAAAGTGAAGAATGGGATTGATAAGAGCGCATCAGTTTGCGACAATTATTTGGTATGTGAATTAGCTTAGCAGCAGGAAAACAAGTGTTTACCCAAGTGACTAGGGGATTAAACAACGGTGTTTTAAAACGGGCGGGATTCTCCGACCCCCCGCCGGGTTGGAGAATCGCCGGGGGGGGCGGCATGAATCCTGCCCCCGCCGACCGCCGAATTCTCTGGCACCGAAAATTTGACGGGGCGGGAATCGTGCTGCGCCGGTCGGCGGGCCCCCCCCGGCAATTCAACGGCCCGAAGTCCCGCTGCTGTCATGCCAGTCCCGCTGACGTGAATCAAACCACCTACCTTACCGGTGGGACTGGCGGCGCGGGTGGGCTCCGGGGTCCTGGGGCGGCATGGGCCGATCTGGCCCCGGGGGGTGCCTCCACGGTGGCCTGGCCCGCGAATGGGGCTTACCGATCCGCGGGCGGGTCTGTGCCGTGGGGGCACTCTTTTCGTTCCGCCTCGGCCACAGCCTCCACAATGGCCGATGCGTAAGTGATCCCCCCTCCTGCACGGGGATGACATCAGCAGCCGCTGGCGCTTCCGCGCATACGTGGACTTCCGCCGACCAGCGGTGTCCCTTCGGCCCCGACTGGCGTGGCGCCAAAGGCCTTTCCCGCCATCCGGCGGCGCGCCAACCACTCCGGCGCGGACCTAGCTCCTCAAGGTGAGGGCTTGGCTCCTAAAGGTGCGGAGAAATCCACACCTTTGGGGCGGCCCGACGCCGGAGTGGTTCACGCCACTCCATCCCGCCGGGACCCCCTACCCCACCGGGTAGGGGAGAATCCCGGCCCAGGTGTTAGAACTCTGGAAGAGGGTGTTCAAAGTGTAGAGATAAGAATATAATTTGCTCCTATATGTTAAAAGGCTGGTCCGAGGTGTTATTCAGACAGTAGAACATCAAAGGGAAGAAACGGTATAACTAATAGGCTAGCTGAGCACAGGGGAGAGGAACAACTACTACAATAGCCGCACCCAGCTAGAGAACGCAGGCTCTCCTAAAAAGGAAAGTATGAGGTGGTGAAAAAAGTTGATCTTTAGAACCTCTAACAGAAAAGAACCTCCACCATAAGATGTAAGATATAGGAGCAGAATTAGGCGATTCAGCCCATAGAGGCTAAACTGAAGGAGGTTTTTCAAAACTGGAAAACAAGCTGCGGAAAGTATGCTGGATTTAGCTCATAGAGCTAATATACTATAATGTTGGTTGTTGTTTGAGAAAGGAGCATTTTACAGAGGTCATAAACATAGATAGCTAGAAACGGTTAACTTCATGAGGGTCTGTGTATGTGTAGCCATTATTGTAGTTTACTGTTTTTCGTTATTCGTTCATGGGACGTGGGTGTCGCAGGCTCTACCAGCATTTATTGCCCATCCCTAATTGCCCTTGAGGGGGCAGGTCAGCCATATTGCTGTGGGTCTGGAGTCATACGTAGGCCAGATCAGGTAAGGACAGCAGACTTCCTTCCCTAAAGGGCATTAGAGAACCAGATGGGTTTTTATGACAATCGACAATGGCTTCATGGTCATTATTATACTTTTAATTCCAGATTTTTATTTAATTCAAATTTCCCCATGTGCAGTGGCGGGATTAGAACCTCGGTCCCCAAAGCATTACTCTGAGTCTCTGGGTTACAAGTCCAGTGACAATACCACTACGCCACCACCTCCCAAATTGTTAGAGTGTATTGTAGTCTTTCTTGTGTGTTTCTTTTAATTTAATACATTTTCTTTATTAAGTGATTACTATAAGGCCGGACTGTTTCTCATTGGTTTGCCTATCTTCCTTCGCATTACACCAAGTTAAAAATATACACCACCAAGAGCCCGATGTTTCCAAGTTGTCCTTCTGGATTTTGGGATACCCTCACATTTAACATCAGCAGGGTTCTTAACAATGGCCTCATCCCTTCTCTCTGTGCTCGTGCTCCTTGTGTACTTAGAAAGCCTTTGTCAAATCCCCCTCCCCCGGTCCCCGGTCTTTTCTTGTACCCTCACTTAGCCCACCTAAACTAATCCTGTTCCAGGATTTTACCCTCGCTTGGCCCACCTAAACTAATCCTATTCCAGGATTTTACCCTCGCTTGGCCCACCTAAACTAATCCTGTTCCAGGATTTTACCCTCTCTTATCCCACCTAAACTAATCCTGTTCCAGGATTTTACCCTCGCTTAGCCCACCTAAACTAATCCTGTTCCAGGATTTTATCCTCGCTTGGCCCACCTAAACTAATCCTGTTCCAGGATTTTACCCTCTCTTATCCCACCTAAACTAATCCTGTTCCAGGATTTTACCCTCACTTAGCCCACCTAAACTAATCCTGTTCCAGGATTTTACCCTCTCTTATCCCACCTAAACTAATCCTGTTCCAGGATTTTACCCTCGCTTAGCCCACCTAAACTAATCCTGTTCCAGGATTTTACCCTCGCTTGGCCCACCTAAACTAATCCTGTTCCAGGATTTTACCCTCACTTAGCCCACCTAAACTACTCCTGTTCCAGGATTTTACCCTCGCTTGGCCCACCTAAACTAATCCTGTTCCAGGATTTTACCCTCGCTTAGCCCACCTAAACTAATCCTGTTCCAGGATTTTACCCTCGCTTAGCCCACCTAAACTAATCCTGTTCCAGGATTTTACCCTCATTTAGCCCACCTAAACTAATCCTGTTTCAGGATTTTACCCTCACTTAGCCCACCTAAACTAATCCTGTTCCAGGATTTTACCCTCATTTAGCCCACCTAAACTAATCCTGTTCCAGGATTTTACCCTCTCTTATCCCACCTAAACTAATCCTGTTCCAGGATTTTACCCTCGCTTAGCCCACCTAAACTAATCCTGTTCCAGGATTTTACCCTCGCTTGGCCCACCTAAACTAATCCTGTTCCAGGATTTTACCCTCACTTAGCCCACCTAAACTACTCCTGTTCCAGGATTTTACCCTCGCTTGGCCCACCTAAACTAATCCTGTTCCAGGATTTTAGCCTCGCTTAGCCCACCTAAACTAATCCTGTTCCAGGATTTTACCCTCGCTTAGCCCACCTAAACTAATCCTGTTCCAGGATTTTACCCTCATTTAGCCCACCTAAACTAATCCTGTTTCAGGATTTTACCCTCACTTAGCCCACCTAAACTAATCCTGTTCCAGGATTTTACCCTCATTTAGCCCACCTAAACTAATCCTGTTCCAGGATTTTACGCTCATTTAGCCCACCTAAACTAATCCTGTTCCAGGATTTTACCCTCTCTTATCCCACCTAAACTAATCCTGTTCCAGGATTTTACCATTATTGTATTGCATACTTCATACCTCACTTTTGATTCAATCTCATTCACGTAGAACTATGGACTTTTATAGCATCAATTTATTCTCTATTTGTATGTTTTCATTCAGTACCCTATCATCTTATATTCAAAATATTTTCCACTGCTGGCTAATTCTCTTTCAGTCTGTTTCAGTCAAAAATAAGACATCATGCCTTTCTAATTAAGGCTTCTATTTCACCAATTTTATTCCCAGTACTTCAAACATTTATATGGAAGTATTTCAAACATACTCCATGTATCCCTTTATTTCTTCCCTTTAACTCTTGCTCTTCTAAGTTCCTCTGTCCCACAGCTCCTTTGTTTCTGGGCTCTATTGAAAATTAGTCAGGAAACCTAAATTCTATCAGGTCCACAGAGGTAATTGAGCAAAATTTCATCCACCCTCACACAGAATCATAAAATTGTATGGCACAGATGGAAACTATTTGGCCGATTGCTTCCTCTGCTAGAGTTCTCACTCCCTTGCTCCTATCCCATAATCCTACAGGTATAGCACAGTGGGCTAAACAGCTGGCTTATAATGCAGAACAATGCTAGCAGCGCAGGTTCAATTCCCGTGCCAGCCTCCCTGAACAAGCGCCGGAATGTGGCGACTAGGGGCTTTTCACAGTAACTTCATTGAAGCCTACTAGTGACACTGAGCGATTATTATATTATTACAAATAGTTTCCCTTCAGTTACTTCTCCAATTCCCTTTTGAAAGTTACCAATGAATTTGCCTCCGCCACACTTCCTGGCAGTGTATTCCAGGTCACAATTTGCTGCGAAAAAGGAAATTCCTCATGTCACCTCTGGTCCTTTCGCCAATCACCTTCAATCGGAGTCCTTCAGTGACTGAACGTTCTGCCACTGGAAACTGTTTCTTTTTTTTAATGCTATCAAAACACTTCATATGTCCTGAACACCTCTAGCAAATCTCTTAATCTTCTCTGCTTCATGGAAAACAACACCAGCTTTTCCAGTCTCTCCACAGAGAACTTAAGCCAGGGGCCATTTGAGTAAATCACTTTTGTTTCCTCTCAAAGGCCATGACATCCTTCATGAAGTGTGGTGCCCAGAATTGAACAGAATGCTTTCACTGAGGCCTCACCACTGTTTTAGAAAAGGTTAGCTTAACTGCCTTTCTTTTGCACTTAGTGGGCGCAGTCTACCGGCCGAGTTGTGCCCAACCAGGGACGCAGCGCAACCGGGAGATGCCGACAGATCCCTCTTCCAGGACCTACCCAGTTTACCATGTCTCTTGATCTGAATCCTGCCCATTGTGGGTGGGATTAGTATGTGGCAAATCTGCATATTAGTGGGGGACAGCGAGTCTCACTCTAAAATGCAGCTCACCTGATCTACCAAAGCCCTGGGATCTTACCGCCTCTGAGACCTCAGGTAAGTGCCGTTCAGTGCTAGTCTCCACAAACGGGGGCCAGACGGAAAGGCACTTGGTAGGGTCTCCCAGGGGATGGGAGGCTCCCAGGTGGTTTCCCTCTGGCCAGTGTGGCACTCTAGCACTGCTGGTGCCACCTGGGCACCCTGACACAGCCAGCCTAGCACATTGGCAGTGCCAGGCTGACACCCAGGTGGCATTGACAGCTGGCAGGGAGCCCCGAGGACCCCCTTATAGGTGATTTGGGGCTTTGGCTGGTCCCGGGATCATGTTGGGGGGAGGGGGGGTCAAAAGATCGGGATTTAAAAATGGCGTCCTGATCTCCTCCTGCAGTGAGGAGTTCCTGAGAGTGGAGCTTCTCAGTGCAAGTAGACTAAGTGTGGTCACGACGGGGGTTCCCCGCTGAGGACCCGGATTGGAACAAAGCTCCGTTAGATAGCGTTGTGTTTCTCGGTGTTGCAAGCACCAGGAAATATCTGACTAAACACACTCGACATGGGACTCCGTTGCAATTTCAAAAACTATCCTCTTCATTGTCTGCTACATTTCTGAGTTTCATTTCTATAGCGAGCTTTGAAATTGTGCCCTAATTACTGATGTCCAGGCCATTAAGGGGCTGGTTTAGCATAGTGGGCTAAATAGCTGGCTTGTATTGCAGAACAAGGCAGCAGCGCGGGTTCAATTCCCATACCGGCCTCCCCGAACAGGCGCCGGAATGTAGCGATTAGGGGCTTTTCACAGTAACTTCATTGAAGCCTACTTGTGACAATAAGCGATTATTAATATGTATCAAAAAGATACGTGGTCCTGATATCACCCCTGTGGAATAGCATTGTATAGTTCTCTACAGTTTTAGACTAACGGGTGACCACCACTCTCTGTTTTCTGTGCCATAGCCATACTGTATCCATACTGCCATTGTCCCTTAAATCACATGGGCTATAATATTGCTAGCAGGTCCGTAATGCAATATTTTGTCAAATATCTTACAGAAAGCTACATGCATAATATGAACTGCATAATCCTCTCCGTGTTACTTCATCAAAGAATATTAACAAGTTCGTCAACCAAGTTGCATCCTCATTTTCCATTTATTGGCTCATACCTTTCCAAATGCAAGTTAATTTTGTCCAGGATCATTGGCTCAGAGTTCCCCACCACTGATGTTAAGCTGACTAGTTTGTAGTTGCCAAGTTTATTCTTCCCCCATTTAAAAATTTTTTTTTTACAGTACTCCAATTAAGGGACAATTTAGCGCGGCCAATTCACGTGCACTACATATTTTTGGGCTGCGGGGGTTAAACCCACGCAGACACGGAGAGAATGGGTGGCACGGTTGGACAGTGGTTAGCACTGTTGCTTCACAGCTCCAGGGTCCCAGGTTTGATTCCTGGCTCGGGCCACTGTCTGTGCCGAGTCTGCACGTTCTCCCTGTGTCTGTGTAGGTTTTCTCTGTGTGCTCCGGTTTCCTCCCACAAGTCCCGAAAAACGTGCTGTTAGGTAAATTGGACATTCTGAATTCTCCCTCTGTGTACCCGAACAGGCGCCGGAATGTGGTGACTCGGGGCTTTACACAGTAACTTCATTGCTGTGTTAATGTATGCCTATTTGTGACAATAAAGATTATTAGCATTATTATAAACACCACACGGGCAGTGACCCAGGGCTGGGTCCTCAGCGCCGTGAGGCACCAGTGCTAACCATTGCACCACCATGCCACCTCTCTTCCCCCGTTTTTAAACAGGGGTGTAACATTTGCAATCGTCCCAAGTCCTCTGGTACCATCCTCATAACTAAGCAGGATTGGAAGATGGTGGCTCGAGCTTCTGTAATTTTGACTCTTATCATAGAATTTATCATAGAATTTACAGTGCAGAAGGAGGCCATTCGGCCCACTGAGTCTGCACCGGCCCTTGGAAAGAGCACCCTACCCAAGGTCAACACCTCCACCATATCCCCATAACCCAGCAACCCCACCCAACACTAAGGGCAATTTTGGACACTAAGGGCAATTTATCATGGCCAATCCACCTAACCTGCACATCTTTGGACTGTGGGAAGAAACCGGAGCACCTGGAGGAAACCCACGCACACATGGGGAGGATGTGCAGACTCCGCACAGACAGTGACCCAAGCCGGAATCGAACCTGGGACCCTGGAGCTGTGAAGCAATTGTGCTATCCACAATGCTACCGTGCTGCCCTATTGTTACTTTAACAATAACTTCAGATGTAACCGTGGCCTTTCTACGTTTGAAAATTTGCCAATCTTTTCAGTGCCTCCTCTTTGTCTATTTTTATCCTATCCAATTTCAGGACCCCAAACCCCGCCACCTTTACAGAAAACTGATGCAAAATACTCAGTTAATACTGCCAGGTGCATCACAAGGTCTCCGTTTGGACTCCAATTGATCCTACCCTCCCTTTGACAATTCTTCTCCTATTTATGTAACCCCCTGACTTAGGCATCTTCCTACCCTTGAAACATAGAAACCACCGTGCCCTGAGGGGTACCTGATCATCACATTGCATGTATAACTCTTTATCCTCAAAACCCAATCGTGGACATACATTTAACGAATCACTTTTTCCAAGTTGATTGTTTCGGCCTCAATACCGGGAATCATTCCACCCATCAAGAACTTGGGTGGGGGTTGGAAATTATTCTGATCTTTACCCTCGTTTAAGATTAATTAATTTTGAAACCGTGGCCTTCAGCCCAGTAATTGGAAGCCAAATTAAATGATGTTTACACCCACATCAACATTCCTCAGCATTATGTCATATTCTCACCATTTTATTTTCTGCACATTCAGTTCATGAGTTTTTTTCTCATAAATTTGAGCCTGCTGGTCCAGAATATTTACTTTTCTGAACTTATGGCAATACATCAATATCCTTTTGAATTAGGCACATTATTCAAAATGTCACTTCCCCAGTGATCTATAAAGTCAGAATTCATTGTTTTTAAAATAATCCAATACTCTCGAGATGAGTTCCAGCGTTTGAGTAAGTTTGCTGATAGCAGCATTAAGAAATCTGAGAACTAGTGAATGATCAATCAACACTTGAAAATCCATTTATTTTTCCCAACCATTGCAAATCAGCAACTTTTCAATGGTTGCTGATTGCCGTTCCAACTTACCTAGAAGCCGACTGGCTGGTTCAAGGTAGGTTGAAAATAGAAGTGAGGAAGGGCATGGAAATTAAATCGAATATACAATGCATGCCACTTGGGCCAACCAATCCGAGGGCCATTTATGTTCCATTGGACCCGCCTTATCTGTCAACATAACACTCTATTCCTTATGCATTCATATATTTATGATGTGGAGATGCTGGAGTTGGACTGGGGTGGGCACAGTAAGAAGTCTTACAACACCAGGTTAAAGTCCAACAGGTTTGTTTCAAATCACTAGCTTTCAGAGCACAGCTCCTTCCTCAGGTGAATGTGGGTTCCACAACCACATATACAGACAAATTCAATGATGCAAGACAATACTTTGAATGCAAGTCTTTGCAGATAATTAAGTCTTTACAGGTTCAGACGGGACTTGCCTATCACCAGTCACTACATCTGGGCCTGTAAAGGCTTAATTACCTGCAAAGACTCTCATTCAAAGTATCGTCTTGCATCATTGACTTTGTCTATATATGTGGTTGTGGAACTCACCTCTTCATTCACCTGCGGAAGGAGCTGTGCTCCGAAAGCTAGTGATTCGAAACAAACCTGTTAGACTTTAACCTGGTGTTGTAAGACTTCTTCATATATTTAGTGAGCCTCCCCCTTTGTCCTACCAATTTAATTACTTTCCTTGACAGCAAGTTAGATCTCAGTTTATCTCAGTTGGCCGGACAGCTGGTTCGTGATGCAGAGTGAGGCCAACAGCGTTTCCTCAATTCCAACTCAGGTTATTCATGAAGGCCCTGAACAGTTGTCAAGTGCTGACCGTTTGTTTTTCAGATCAAATGGAATATACCGCTGTGTTCCCCCAGTGGGGGAATTGAGACCGCTGCTATTTTGATATATATTAGTAACTAGTTGGTTTAGCTCAGTTGGCTAGATAGCTGGTTCGTGATGCAGAGTGAGGCCAAAAACGCGGGTTCAAGCCCCTTACTGGCCGAGGCTATTCATGAAGGCTTGCCCTCCCAACCTTGCCTCTTGCCTGAGGTGCGGTGATCCTCAGGTTAAATCACCACCAGTCAGCTCTCCCCTTCAAAGGGGAAAGCAGCCTATGGTCATCTGGGACCATAACAACTTTGCATCTTTTCCTCACTCTTTGGGTAAAGACATTTCTTCTGAGTTTCCTTTTTAATGTTTTGGTGACTATCTTATATTGATGGCCTCTAGATTTGCTCTTCCCCACATATCTGAAGGGACATTTGTTAAGTTTTTACCCTGGAAATTGTTGTACTAAATAA
The DNA here is from genome assembly GCF_047496885.1 of Scyliorhinus torazame. Lineage (NCBI taxonomy): Eukaryota > Metazoa > Chordata > Chondrichthyes > Carcharhiniformes > Scyliorhinidae > Scyliorhinus > Scyliorhinus torazame. The sequence continues at coordinate 184,808,969 of NC_092718.1, forward strand.
AATAGCTGAGTATTTAAAAATATTTTTATAAGAGAACTTGGCTAAAGGGAATAGACTCAACTGCATATAAAATATGGGACTGGGGTATTTCCAAAAAACAAGGATAATATCAAAGGATAACATAGAGATGATTGGTTGCTGAATATTCTGGCTTTCTAAAAAAACAGAGCAGTGGTTTAAACTAGGACTGGGAAACTGTAAAGTGCTATATCAAATGTATTGCTAAATCGGAGAAATTAATTAATAACATTTCAATGGGGGTAAGTATAACAATAAGGTAATTAGTATTAAGAATATTAACACAGAGTAGATCCACAGGCATTAACTAAAATTAATGGTTTATGCAAATATTAGTGAGATTCTAAAAGAGGGAATAGAGATTTTTTTCTTATATCATGGTTGGCAGCTGAGACCTTTCAACTCTTGCACCATGTGGGCATTTCATGCATCTTGGGGGACTACATGTGTCGGAAATGTCTCCAGTTGCTTAAGCTCCAGTTCAGGATTCAAAGCTTGAGGGGCAACTGGAGTCACCGTATTACTAAAAGAATGAAGCCACAAATTCCACAATTTAAAACAAAATAAATTGACTACACAAAAATCAAAGAGCACAAATATTACTAATCACTTACATTCGATATATTAGCAGTACAATGAACAGTTGCTTAAACGCTAAACCAAACTTCTCAAACTCAAATTTGCTTCTATATTGATTTGACTTACAGCCCCAAAATCCCTGTCAAAAATTGCTAAATTAACCACTTGGTCAGAGTACTGCTTCAATGCTTTCTACAAGGATTGAGAGGGAGGGTTGGTGCGCAGTTTGAGGCATGGTGCAGGAGTGAATGCTTCAGATTCTTGGGACGTTGCACCAGTTCTGAGGCAGGGGGTGCCGATTCAAAAGAAACGGGTTGCACCTCAACAGGACTGGGAGCAATGTACTCGTGGAAAGGTTTGTAAGTGTATTTGGAAAGAGTTTAAATTAAATTGATAGGTGGACGGGCATCATCATATAGAAGTAGCAAACAGGATTAAAATGCGTACGAGTGAAGAACGTTGGTTAGAGAAGGATGTAGAAGTACTATATCAGACAGGAGCAGACTGCGAAGGATCACGGGGGAATACAAAGACAGTTGTACAAAGCATGTATGTAAATACACAAAGTGTGGTGAGCTGGAAACGCAAGAGTAATATAGTGGCAATAATGGAAATGTGGCTTAAAAATGATGAGACTGAATGCTTAAGGTTCAAGGATTCAATATGTACAAGAAAGACAGGGAAGGAAGAAAAGAAAGATGGGGAGGGAATTTTGCACCCGTGTTCGTCAAGAGTGCGAATGGTAACGTGGGAACAAAATGCCTTGAGAGCTGGAAAACAAGAATCTTGTCAGCAAGATCTCATTTTTCGATTTTCCCTGCCTCTCGCCAGTGACAAAAGAGGTTCCCGCTCAGGAAGTTCGGGAACCGCGTTTCAATATATTTAAACATAACTAATGAGGCAGTGCCAGGGTGATAGGGGCAGGGCTAGGGACAATGCTGGGGAACTCCATTTCCCTGAGTGGGATGGGGTTCCCATGTGTGTAGGGGGGAGGTATTCTCATGCTTATTGGGGAGGGTTCCTGTGTCTCTGGGGACTCTCCGTGTGTGTGGAAGGGGGCTTTGTCTTTTTTGGGAATCAAAGATCAGGGCGCCCTTTATAAATGCCATCCTGAACTCAACATTCCCGACATTGCCAGATTATTCCGGTCGCGCCAACCAGCGTTCTGGAGATTTTTTTTGCACTGAGTGTTGGATTACCTGGCGAGAAATGTCGACTGTGCAGCTGGTGAGCTGCATGCTCATTTTTTTACCTGAGCCAGAACTTGGTGCACAAATGTATTTAGCTAACGTTGCGAACCAAAATATGTATGACAATGCTGCTGAGGGTAATCGATAGGCTGCAAATAGTGGAGGAGAGATAAAGGGGCAAATCTGCAGGGGGATCAGAACGATCTACAAGAAATGTAAAGGGTGATACCTGAGGACTTTAATTACTCAAATATCGATTGAGATGATGACCATAAGACATAGGAGCAGAATTAGGCCACTCGGCCCATCGAGTCTGCTCCGCTATTCAATCATGGCTGATATTTTCTCATCCCCATTCTCCTGCCTTCTCCCCATAACCCCTGATCTCCTTATTAATCAAGAATCTATCTATCTCTGTCTTAAAGACACTTAGTGATTTGTCCTCCACAGCCTTCTGCGGCAAAGAGTTCCACAGATTCACCACCCACTGGCTGAAAAATTCCTCCTCATCTCTGTTTTAAAGGATCGTCCCTTTAGTCTGAGATGGTGTCCTCTGGTTCTAGTTTTTCCTACAAGTGGAAACATCCTCTCCACGTCCACTATCCAGGCCTCGCAGTATCCTGTAAGTTTCAATCAGATCCCCCCTCATCCTTCTAAACTCCGAGTACAGACCCAGAGTCCTCAACTGTTCCTCATATGACAAGTTCTTCATTCTTGTGAACCTCCTCTGGACCCTTTCCAAGGCCAGCACATCCTTCCTTAGATACGGGGTCCAAATTTGCTCACAATACTCCAAATGGGGTCTCACCAGAGCCTTATACATCCCCAGGAGTACATCCCTAGTCTTGTATTCTAGCCCTCTTGACATGAATGCTAACATTGCATTTGCCTTCTTAACTGCCGACTGAACCTGCACATTAACCTTAATCATGAACAAGGACTCCCAAGTCCCTTTGTGCTTCTGATTGCATAAGCATTTCCCCATTTAGAAAATAGTCTATGCCTAAATTCCTTCTTCCAAAGCGCATAACCTCACACTTTTCCACATTGTATTTCATTTGCCACTTCATTGCCCACTAGCTTGTCCAAATCCTTCTGCAGCCCCCTTGCTTCCTCAATACTACCTGTTCCTCTACAGAGCGTTGTATCATCTACAAACTTAGCAACAGTGCCTTCAGTTCCTTCTTCCTGATTATTAATGTATATTGTGAAAAGTTGTGGTTGCAGCACAGACCCCTGAGGCACACCACCAGTCACCGGCTGCCATCCTGAAAAAGACCCCTTTATCCCCACTCTCTGCCTTCTGCCAGTCAGCCAATCCTCTATCCATGAAAGATCTTACCTTTAACACCATGGGCTCTTAACTTATTTAACAGTCTCCTGTGCGGCACCTTGTCAAAGGCCTTCTGGAAATCTAAATAAATCACGTCCACTGGTTCTCCTTTGTCTAACTTCATTGTTACCTCCTCAAAAAACTCTTAGCAGATTCGTCAGACATGACCTCCCATTGACAAAGCCGTGCTGACTCAGTCCTATTTTACCATGCACTTCCAAGTACTTTGCGATCTCATTTAATAACGGACTCTAAAATCTTACCAATGACCGAAGTCAGACTAACTGGCCTATAATTTCCCCTCTTCTGCCTCCCTCCCTTAAACAGTGGTGTTACATTAGCCACTTCCAGTCCTCTGGGACCCTCCCTGCCTTCAGTGATTCCTGAAAGATCATCATCAATGCCTCCACAATTTCCTCAGCTATCTCTTTTAGGACCCTGGGGTGTAGTCCATCCGGTCCAGGTGACTTATCCACCTTTCAGTTTCCCCAGAACCTTCTCCTTAGTAATGGTCACTGCACTCACCTCTACCCCCTGGTTCTCCTGTAGCTCTGGCATCCCACTGGTGTCCTCCACCGTGAAGACTGGTGCAAAGTAATTATTCAGTTCATTTGCCATTTCTTTGTTTCCTATTATTACTTCTCCAGCCGGGGCAGCACGGTGACACAGTGGGTTAGCCCTGCTGCCTCACACGCCGAGGTCCCAGGATCGATCCCGGCTCTGGGTCACTGTCCGTGTAAAATTTGCACATTCTCCCCATGTTTACGTGGGTTTCGCCCCCACAACCCAAAGCTGTGCAGTCTAGGTGGATTGGCCACACTAAATTGCCCCTTAATTGGAAAAAATTAATTGGTACTCTAAATTTTTTTTTTTTTTAATTACTTCTCCAGCCACATTTTCCAGTGGTCCAATGTCTATTTTTGCTTCTCTCTGACCTTTTAAGAATTGAAAAATTTCTTCCTATCTTCCTTTATATTACTAGCTAGCTTGCACTCATACTTCATTTTCTCCCCCTTATTGTTTTTTTAGTTGTCCTCTGCTCGCTTCCTAATCCTCTGGCTTCCCACTATTCCTCGCCACTTTGTATGCTTTTTCATTAGCTTTTATGCTGTCCTTGACATCCCTCGTCAGCCATGGATGCCTTGTCCTCCCCTTAGTATGTTTCCTCCTCCTTGGGATGAATTTCTGTTGTGCCTCCCTAATAACCCCCAAAAACCCCTGCCATTGCTGTTCCACTGTCTTCCCTGCTAGGCTCCTTTTCCAATCAACTCTGGCCAGCTCCGCCCTCATGTCTTTGTAGTTACCCTTATTTAATTGTAATACCGTTATATCTGATTGCAGTTTCTCCCATATAATTGTGGGGTAAATTCTATCATATTGTGGTCACTGCTCCCTAAGGGTTCCTTCACCTTGTGTTCCCTAATCAAGTCTGCCTCATTACACAAGGACGGAGGAATTTCATAGAATCCCTACAATGCAGAAGGAGGCCATTTGAGGCTGCACCGTCCCTCTGAAAGAGCACCCAGGGTTAGGCCCCCACCTTATCCCCGGGACCCCACCTAGCCTTTTGGACATTAAGGGACAATTCAGCATGACCAATCCACCAACCTGCACATCTTTGGACTGTGGGAGGAAACCGGACCACCCGGAGGAAACCCACAAGGACACAGGGAGAAAGTACAAATTACGCACAGTCACCCGAGGCTGGAATTGAACCCGGGTCCCTGTTGCTGTGAGGTAGCAGTGCTAACCACTTTGCCACCCAATTTGTGAAATGTGTTTTGCAGAACCTCCTTCAGAAGTTTTTTGGTCCAACTAAGAAGGAGATCTGGTGCTGGGGAATGAGATAGGCGATGTTGATCAAGTGTCTGTGGGGGAACACTTAGGTAAAAGTGATCCAACCTATCATAAGGTTTAGATTAGTAATGGAGCAGAGCAAGGAATAATCTAAAGTTCCAATTTTCTTCCTGCACCTAGTGGTGCACTAAGGCAGACTTTTGTTTGTTTGCATATCTAGTAATTCCTGGAACCAGTCGGTAATTTGCCGCCAGGGGCTTATAGCCTGAGGGGTTCCACTCCACAACAAGCATGACTGACCAGGAGTCTTCCCACTTTTACCGCCAGCCTTTGGAGAATTTGGAAGGATTTACAGGTTTTTTTGTTTTTTTAAATATTTTATTGAAAATGTTTGGCCAACCATCACAGTACATTGTGTATCCTTTACACAGTAATATCACAATATAAATAACAATGGCCAGTTTTATAAACAAGAAATAAATAATATATAAACAAAAACAAAACTAAATGGCAACTGCCTTGTCCCAAATAAATATTCTCCAAAAATATGTTTTAACCGTCCAATATACAATTATCTATAACAACAACCTATACATATTATACTTATATATTAACATCCCTGAGAATCCCTCTGGTTCCTCCCCCCCCCCCCTTCACCCCTCCCCCCCCCCCCCCTCCGGGTTGCTGCTGCTGTCTTCTTCTTTTCCATTCCCTCTATCTTTCTGTGAGGTATTCGACGAACGGTTGCCACCGCCTGGTGAACCCTTGAGCCGATCCCCTTAGGACGAACTTAATCCGTTCCAGCTTTATAAACCCTGCCATGTCATTTATCCAGGTCTCCACACCCGGGGGCTTGGCTTCCTTCCACATCAACAGTATCCTGCGCCGGGCTACTAGGGACGCAAAGGCCAAAACATCAGCCTCTTTCGCCTCCTGCACTCCCGGCTCTTCTGCAACCCCGAATATAGCCAACCCCCAGCTTGGTTCGACCTGGACCCCCACCACCTTCGAAAGCACCTTTGTCACCCCCACCCAAAACCCCTGTAGTGCTGGACATGACCAGAACATGTGGGTGTGATTCGCTGGGCTTCTCGAGCATCTCGCACACCTATCCTCTACTCCAAAAAATTTACTGAGCCGTGCTCCAGTCATATGCGCCCTGTGTAACACCTTAAATTGTATCAGGCTTAGCCTGGCACACGAGGACGATGAGTTTACCCAACTTAGGGCATCAGCCCACAGCCCCTCCTCAATCTCCTCCCCCAGCTCTTCTTCCCATTTCCCTTTCAGCTCGTCTACCATAATCTCCCCCTCGTCCCTCATTTCCCTATATATGTCTGATACCTTACCGTCCCCCACCCATGTCTTTGAGATCACTCTGTCCTGCACTTCCTGCGTCGGGAGCTGCGGGAATTCCCTCACCTGTTGCCTCGCAAAAGCCCTCAGTTGCATATACCGGAATGCATTCCCTTGGGGCAACCCATATTTTTCGGCCAGCGCTCCCAGACTTGCAAACGTCCCATCTACAAACAGATCTCTCAATTGTGTTACTCCTGCTCTTTGCCATGTTCCAAATCCCCCATCCATACTCCCCGGAGCAAACCTATGATTGTTTCTTATCGGGGACCACACCGAGGCTCCCGTCTTTCCCCTATGCTGTCTCCATTGCCCCCAAATTTTCAGAGTAGCCACCACCACCGGGCTTGTGGTGTATTTCTTCGGCGAGAACGGCAACGGCGCCGTCACCATGGCTTGTAGGCAAGTCCCCCTACAGGACGCCTTCTCCAATCTCTTCCACGCCGCTCCCTCCTCTTCTCCCATCCACTTACATACCATTGAGATGTTGGTGGCCCAGTAGTAATCACTCAGGTTCGGTAGCGCCAGCCCCCCCTATCCCTACTACGCTGCAAAAATCCCTTCCTCACTCTCGGGGTCTTCCCGGCCCACACAAAACTCATGATACTCTTCTCAATCCTTTTGAAAAAAGCCTTCGTGATCACCACCGGGAGGCACTGAAACACAAAGAGGAATCTCGGGAGGACCACCATTTTAACCGCTTGTACCCTCCCTGCCAGTGACAGGGATACCATGTCCCATCTCTTGAAGTCCTCCTCCATCTGTTCCACCAACCGCGTTAAGTTTAACCTATGCAATGTACCCCAATTCTTGGCTATCTGGATCCCCAAGTAGCGAAAGTCCCTTGTTACCTTCCTCAGCGGTAAGTCCTCTATTTCTCTGCTCTGCTCCCCTGGATGCACCACAAACAGCTCACTTTTCCCCATGTTCAGCTTATATCCTGAAAATTCTCCAAACTCCCCAAGTATCTGCATTATCTCTGGCATCCCCTCCGCCGGGTCCGCCACATACACCAATAAATCGTCCGCGTAAAGAGATACCCGGTGTTCCTCTCCTCCCCTGAGTACTCCCCTCCACTTCCTGGAACCCCTCAATGCTATTGCCAGGGGCTCAATCGCCAGTGCAAACAATAATGGGGACAGAGGACATCCCTGCCTCGTCCCTCTATGGAGCCGAAAATACGCAGACCCCCGTCCATTCGTGACCACGCTCGCCATCGGGGCCCTATACAGCAGCTGTACCCATCTAATATACTCATCTCCAAAGCCAAATCTCCTCAACACCTCCCACAAATAATCCCACTCCACTCTATCAAATGCTTTCTCGGCATCCATCGCCACCACTATCTCCGCTTCCCCCTCTGGTGGGGGCATCATCATTACCCCTAGCAGCCTCCGTATATTCGTATTCAGCTGTCTCCCCTTCACAAACCCAGTTTGGTCCTCATGGACTACCCCCGGGACACAATCCTCTATCCTCATTGCCATTACCTTGGCCAGAATCTTAGCGTCTACATTTAGGAGGGAAATAGGTCTATAGGACCCGCATTGCAGCGGGTCTTTTTCCTTCTTTAGGAGAAGCGATATCGTTGCCTCCGACATAGTCGGGGGCAGCTGTCCCCTTTCCTTCGCCTCATTAAAGGTTCTCATCAGTATCGGGGCAAGCAAGTCCACATATTTCCTATAAAATTCGACTGGAAATCCATCCGGTCCCAGAGCCTTCCCCGCCTGCATACTCCTAATTCATTTCACTACTTCCTCTATCTCGATCTGTGCTCCCAGTCCCACCCTCTCCTGTTCCTCCACCTTAGGAAATTCCAGCCGGTCCAGGAAGCACATCATTCTTTCCTTCCCATCCGGGGGCCGAGCTTCGTATAATCTTTTATAGAATGCCTTGAACACTCCATTCACTCTCTCCGCTCCCCGCTCTATCTCTCCTTCCTCATCCCTCACTCCCCCTATTTCCCTCGCTGCTCCCCTTTTCCTCAATTGATGGGCCAGCAACCTGCTCGCCTTCTCCCCATACTCATACTGTACACCCTGTGCCTTCCTCCACTGTGCTTCTGCAGTGCCCGTTGTCAGCAAGTCAAATTCTACGTGTAACCTTTGCCTTTCCCTGTACAGTCCCTCCTCCGGTGCCTCCGCATATTGCCTGCCCACCCTCAGAAGTTCTTGCAGCAACCGCTCCCGTTCCCTACTCTCCTGCTTTCCTTTATGTGCCCTTATTGATATCAGCTCCCCTCTAACCACTGCCTTCAGCGCCTCCCAGACCACTCCCACCTGGACCTCCCCGTTATCATTGAGTTCCAAGTATTTTTCAATGCACCCCCTCACCCTTAGACACACCCCTTCATCTGCCATTAGTCCCATGTCCATTCTCCAGGGTGGACGCCCTTCTGTTTCCTCCCCTATCTCCAAGTCTACCCAATGTGGAGCGTGATCCGAAATGGCTATAGCCGTATACTCCGTCCCCCTCACCTTCGGGATCAACGCCCTTCCCAAGACAAAAAAGTCTATTCGCGAATAAACTTTGTGGACATAGGAGAAAAACGAAAACTCCTTACTCCTAGGTCTGCTAAATCTCCATGGGTCAACTCCTCCCATCTGCTCCATAAAATCTTTAAGCACCTTGGCTGCAGCCGGCCTCCTTCCAGTCCTGGATCTCGACCTGTCCAGCCCTGGCTCCAGCACCGTATTAAAACCTCCCCCCATTACCAACTTTCCCACCTCTAGGTCCGGGATGCGTCCTAGCATGCGCCTCATAAAATTGGCATCATCCCAGTTCGGGGCATATACGTTTACCAAGACCACCGCCTCCCCCTGTAATTTGCCACTCACCATCACGTATCTGCCCCTGCTATCCGCCACTATGGTCTTTGCCTCAAACATAACCCGCTTCCCCACTAGTATAGCCACCCCCCTGTTTTTCGCATCTAGCCCCGAATGAAACACCTGCCCCACCCATCCTTTACGTAGTCTAACCTGGTCTATAAGTTTCAAGTGCGTCTCTTGTAACATAACCACGTCTGCCTTAAGTTTCTTAAGGTGTGCGAGTACTCGTGCCCTCTTTATCGGCCCGTTCAGCCCTCTCACATTCCACGTGATCAACCGGGTTGGGGGGCTTTTTACCCCCCCCTTGTCGATTAGCCATCCCCTTTTTCCAGCTCCTCACCCGGTTCCCACGCAGCTGTGTCCCCCCAGGCGGCGCCCCCCCGCCCACCCCACCCCATTCCAGCTCCCCCCTCTCCCCAGCAGCAGCAACCCAGTAACTCCCCCCTCCCACCCCCCCCCGCTAGATCTCCCACTAGCGTAGTTACACCCCCCATGTTGCTCCCAGAAGTCAGCAAACTCTGGCCGGCCTCGGCTTCCCCCCGTGACCTCGGCTCGCACCGCGCGACGCCCCCTCCTTCCTGCTTCCCTATTCCCGCCATGATTATCATAGCGCGGGAACAAAGCCCGCGCTTCCCTTTTGGCCCCGCCTCCCATGGCCAACGCCCCATCTCCTCCACCTCCCTTCCTCCCTCCACCACCACCTGCGGAAGAGAAAAAAGTTACCGCATCGCAGGATTAATAACATAAAACTCATCTTTCTCCCCCTTTTCCCCCCTCTTCGCCCCCCATACTCGCCCCACCACTTTGTTTCAAACGTTCTTTTTTAGTAACCCGCTTATTCCAGTTTTTCTTCCACAATAAAAGTCCACGCCTCATCCGCCGTCTCAAAGTAGTGGTGCCTCCCTTGATATGTGACCCACAGTCTTACCGGTTGTAGCATTCCAAATTTTATCTTCTTTTTGTGAAGCACCGCCTTGGCCCGATTAAAGCTCGCCCTCCTTCTCGCCACCTCCGCACTCCAGTCTTGATATACGCGGATCACCGCGTTCTCCCACCTACTGCTCCGAGTTTTCTTTGCCCATCTAAGGGCCATCTCTCTGTCCTTAAAACGGAGGAATCTCACCACTATGGCTCTAGGAATTTCTCCTGCTCTTGGTGCTCGCGCCATCACTCGGTATGCTCCCTCCACCTCCAGCGGACCCGCCGGGGCCACCGCTCCCATTAACGAGTGCAGCATCGTGCTCACATATGCCCCGACGTCCGCTCCCTCCGCACCTTCAGGAAGACCAAGAATCCTTAAATTATTCCTCCTCGCGTTATTCTCCAGCACCTCCAGCCTTTCCACACATCGTTTATGGTGTGCCTCGTGCATCTCCGTCTTCACCACCAGGCCCTGTATATCGTCCTCGTTCTCGGCAGCCTTTGCCTTCACGACCCGAAGCTCCCGCTCCTGGGTCTTTTGCTCCTCCTTTAGCCCTTCGATCGCCTGTAATATCGGGGCCAACAGCTCCTTCTTCATCTCCTTTTTAAGCTCTTCCACGCAGCGTTTCAAAAACTCGTGTTGTTCAGGGCCCCATATTAAACTGCCACCTTCCGACGCCATCTTGGTTTTTGCTTGCCTTCCTTGCCGCTGCTCTAAAGGATCCACCGCAATCCGGCCACTTTCCTCCCCTTTTTCCATCCGTATCCAGGGGGGATTCCCTTCTGGTTTACCGCACAGTGTTTTTAGCCGTTAAAATTGCCGTTGGGGCTCTTATTAAGAGCCCAAAAGTCCGTTCCACCGGGAGCTGCCGAAACGTGCGACTTAGCTGGTCATCGCCGCACCCGGAAGTCAGGATTTACAGGTTGACACTCAACCTGTTTGACCGCGTCATGAACGCACCTTCCTTGACATCAAATTCTGGGGTTGGACACAATCTCGGAGTTTCAGGCTTAGAGACAGGGACGCTAGCCACTGAGTCAGAAGACCTCCCTACTAATCCAAAGAATAACTTCTAAATTGCAAGAGGGCTAACGTCCATAGGATGAGAAGGGATCCAGCCAGAGTAAAAGGGAGCCAAAGACTGAGAGGGAAAACTGTAACAGAACAATGGATGGTCTTTAAGGAGGAGGTATATCAAATACAAGTTAGGCATATTACAACACGAGGTAAAGGCAGGGGAACAAAAGCCACTTCTCCTTGGAGACAATAAAGAATATGATCAAACAATAAAAGAGTATCTATGATGCATGTCAGGTGAATTATAATAAGTTGAAGGAGAAGTGTAGAAGTGTGGTACTGGGAACAGGCTGACAATGGGGAAAAACACAGAGCCAGTTTTAGAAACTCCCAAATGAGGCCCCGGTTGGAATCAATACAGGTTTTCTGCAAGAGCACTCAAGTCAACACAGAAACTCGTTATCACTATGTGGACTTTGGGATTACCCACTCATAGTAGGTATCACATTTATACAAAAGGACAAAGACCATGCTATGAATATGTAACTGATTTCCAGACAGGAGGTGATTACTTTTGCAGCACGATGAATGAGAAAGAGGTTATCAGACTCCATAATGGGCTAATAGCTGGTCAGACAAAATGTTTCAGAGGACAATGGATCTTGGATGAATCACCCTAGCTGAACAGGAGTATCCTGTTTACTCCCATTAACGAGTTTGAGTCTGGATGGGACAATAGAACTCAGGCCAGGTGTGGGTGTATACCTATGACATGGTGTTGCAGAACCGTATAAAAGAAGGGACATTGGAACAGATCTTCAGCGATAACCTGGGAGTCCCCCAGGCACAACTATCACAAGAAGAGGGGACCATGAGCTCTGAGCCCAGAGTCCACTCGTAGCCTATCTCCTTCGCGGGTAATGTCTAGAGTTCAGCTGTGAGTGGGCGTCGTATTTTGGGTGAGTGAGAGAATTGTGACGAAAATTGGGTTAAACCGGAACCTGTTTTGTCCTTTGTTGGTTTCATAAGTAAAAGGCATCTGGGTAAAATGTTTTACTACTAAACTGGTCGAAGTTTCTGATGATTTAATAAAAGTAATTTACAGACAACAGAAGGAAAGAGTGGCAAAGTGAGGATATGAGAATAGAATGGCAGTTAACATAAAAGGGAGCCCAAAAATCTGCCACTAGCATGTAAATAGTAAACAGATAGTAAGAGGGGAGATAGGCATATTAGGGACAAAGAAGGTGATAAATGCTCAGAGGTTCAGAGCAAGGCGAGAATATTTAATAAGTACTTTGTTTAATAAGGAAGAAGATAACAACAAATATAATAATAAAGTGGAGATGGGAGAGGTAATAGATGGGATGAAAATTGTGAGAAAGGATATGCAGGAAAAGATGGTTATGCTTAGAGTGGATAAGTCACCTGCTAAAGTTAGCTTGCATCCCAAGTTGCTAAAGGGAGTCAAAGCAAAAATAGAAGAAGGGTTTGTCATAATCTTCCAACCTTCCTACATATGGAGGGAGGTGCCAAAGAATTAGAGAGTGGCAAATATGACGCCCTTGTTCAGGAAAGGGTGCAAAGGCATTCCCAGTATCTACTGGTCAGCCAGCTGAAGATCAGCGGTAGGTAAGGTTTTAGAAAGAATAATCAGGGAAAAAGATCAATAGGGACTTACAGGCATTTGAGTTAATTAAGGAGAGCAAGCAGGGATTTGTAAAAAGTAGATGATGTTTTACTGGTCTAATTTATTTTTTAATGAATTAACAGAGAAGGTTAATAAAGAGAAAGCAATAAAAGTTGTCCATGCGGATTTTCAGAAATCATTTGGACAAAGTAGAACACAGTAGGCTAGTTAACAAAACTGAGACTCATGAATATGAAGGTAGGTGAGAGTGATGCCAATTGACTGCAACAGGACATAGATTGGTAGGCAGAATGGGCAGAGAAGTGGTAGATGGAATTTAATAGAGAAAATGGTGAGATCTGGCATTTTGGCAGCTGGAACAGGGAGAGCAATTCAAATTTAATGGTACAGTTTTAAAGAGTGCGCAGGAACAGAAGGCCCTTGGGGGGTCCATGAGCTTAGATTTTTGAATGTGGCAGGCATATGGAAAGAGTGGTTAGCAGAGCATATGGAATCTTGGGCTTCTTGGACTACAAAAGCGGGGAAATTTTTCCGAACCGTTACAAAGTTCTCGCAAGGCCACAATTAGGATATTATGTCCAACGAAAGTAAAGTATGGTCACCATACCTTAGGGCACATGCGAGGGCCACTGAGGGGATGCAAAAGGGATTTACCCAAATGGTCCTAGAGCTGAGGGAGTCCCTCTGCAGGGGAAGGAATGAATTAATGACAAAAAGAGCACAGCCCATTCAGTAGAAAGACATATAAAAGAGACTGGCTGTAGAAATGCACCAACAAAAGACCACATCTCTCTATCCAGCTGTTCTGCCCACTATATTTGTGTCTAGGACCTGAAGCATGTTAAGTTGTTGTATAAATGGGGAATATTCCTGGCAATAAAATGTCATAACGGTAGCACAGTGGTTAGCACTGTTGCTTCACAGCACGAGGGACCTAGATTCGATTCCCGACTCGCGTCACTGGGTGCGGAGTCTGCACATTCTCCCCGTGTCTGTGTGGGTTTTCTCCGGGTGCTCCGGTTTCCTCCCACAAGTCCCGAAAGACATGCTTGTTAGGTGAATTGGACATTCTGAATTCTCCCTCTGTGTACCCGAACAGGTATTGGATTGTGGCGCCTGGGGGCTTTTCACAGTAACTCCATTGCAGTGTTAATGGAAGCCTATTTGTAACACTAATAATTGTTATTATTGAGGACTACACCAGGCTATTTGGAAGTGAATCACAAAACACATTTTGACACCAAGAGAACCCCCCCCCCATCGTGAATGTTGGATCAATGGCAATTTGCAATATTGACATTGATAGATTTGTTTCATGTAAAGGTATCAAGAACTTTGGAGCAAAGGCAGGTTAATGGATTTGAAGTACAGATCAGCTAGAATGACAGAGCAGGCTCAAGGGCATAAATTGCTTACTCCGGTTCTTATGTTCCTCTAGGGCTTGCAACTATATTGGGATGCATATGACTTATTTTGTTGTAGACTAGATTAAATAGTTAAAGTGAAAATTACAACTTTTTCTTATTGTGGGTATTTACAAATCATTTCCAAGAATATGGAATAGTATTTTTTTTTGTGATGCCAAAGTTATCAGTAAAAGCCAGGCAAAGGTCCAGGTGGTTGGGATGGCATATATTTCCCCAGCTTGAGGTTTATGACTGCAGATGTGGATGTCCAGATGGAGTGAGTGCAAGGTGTTTCAATCAGCCACACTGTTATCTCTGATTTACAAAGAACAGATGAGGCCTGTGTTGCGCACTGTGTTGAGGCATGTTTCAGACGAGGTGCTGTATTTGGAACCTGGTGTGCTTGATCAGATCTGCTACCCTGGCAACATGCAAAGATTAGAGCAAACCAATTAGTCAGGGCTAGATTAGAATAAAAATAATGGTACCGGAGATTCAACACAAGTTTACTGGCAGAATTTAGTGTCAAGGGTTTTAAGATGAGAAAAGAGCACAAATGTCTAATCTGTCAAGCTCCAATCAATTGGGGAATACTTTGCAACGATTTGTTGGAGGTCTGTTGACCTGGGGCACAAATTCCCGGTCTCGGGGTGGGGGTAACTCGAAGGTCCCGCCCCTTGTTATTTGATGAAGATAAATGGTTGCAACCTCTTGCAGACAGATTACAAGTGGCCTCAAAAGTTATTGGGCTGGATTCTCCGTCGGCGTGATCCTCTGTTTCACCGGCAGCGCATACACGCCCGCGGATTTCCCGACAGTGTGGGGGTGCCCACAATAGGAATCTCTGTTGGCCGGCTGGCGGGTCGGAGGATCCCATGCCACACCCCCGAAAAATGGGTGCAGCTGGGCAGAGAATCCCGTCCATTGTTTTTTCATTTCTAGCTAAAATTCTCACACTTCTCAAGAGTTCACTAATTCAACTGTTAATATTTTAAAAAGCTAAAAAACACAGAAAAGACAAGGATTAATCCTATATGCACAATCTACATCAATGCTGTGCAAACTTTCAATGCGCGAAGTCCAGAATAACTTGTACCATCCTGGTAGAATTCTGAAGTCCAGGTACAGGGAAAATTGCTACTCGCAATGGTGTGTGATTAAGAACAAAGCCTTTTTTTTTAGAGCTTTGTTCATTTTGCACTGTTTTTCCAAAATAATCAATTAGTCAGAATCAATGTTATAATATGATAGATTTTTTGAGTTTGAAGTGCCTCATGCCCTGTTCTGATTACTGCTTCGGCTAGATTTCATGTGGTGTAGACAATTGATTAAAATAAGCAATTTAAAAATCAGTTTTGCGAAGTAGCTGATCTAAAGCTTTGTTATGAGACTGCACGTTAACCAAAGTTTAATGGCTTCAAATGTGCACCAAACGTAGACTATCCCTAATGCATAAAATCAAATACAAAAACCCAGTACTGACTCGGAATTAGGCTAGAATTCTTCCCTCCTAACAAATATAATCTCTGTACTAAATACAAATATCAGATCCAATTATTAATCAGAACTAATGTTTTAATTTCTACATGTTTAAAGCAAAATGCCAGGGATCTGACCCCTGGGACCCTTGATTCAGATGAAAATATAACTCTGGTTAAGCAGAAATCTGCACAGATGTGACCATGTTGCTAACTCTTCAACCATTAATTCAAAATTGGCTATTCTTAAGACACCCTGGGCTAGTACGCAGTCAATTCCAGCCCCACCCGACCTGCAACAGAATTGAAATTAACTCTTAATTCCTAGAAAATACCCAAAGAATAAAGGTTTGAATTTAGGGATTATCTCATATTCATCAGCCATGGTGTCTAACATCCTTTGGTCTTCAATATGGGTTCTTATCACAAAAGATAGTGAATTCTTAAATTCTTCCAAGAGCATGACGTCTCTCAAGAGCCTCATAGGTAGTTTCAACTCCCAATGCTCATGTCCACCGATTAAAATTGTTCTGCTTAACCCTTTCAAATTCAGCATAACTGTGTCCCAGCTAAATTCCAAAACTTTTGCCTATGTGCCTCAGGAACTAATTCATATGCACCCAGACTCGCTTTTTTTAACCCAGTCATAATCCTCAGAAACCTCCCCCGCTGACAGGGAAGCATAATCTTCCTGTTGATGCCCTGTCGATTTGCATGGGTAATATCCACTTTTCTTTCGCCCACCCCATTTGAGTTGCTATTTTCTCAAATGCTGTAAAAAGATGACTCTACTTCCTTCTCTTCAAATTTTGGGAGAGCCTGTATAAATGTAAGCACATCACCCCTGGATTCCGTCCTAGGGTTAAGTGCCCCTCTAGCTCCTGGAAGCTCCCTTTTAATTTCTAGTGCCTTTGCTTCCTCCTCTCTCTCCACCTTCTCATTTCAATTTCCATTTCATAAGCTCTATCTCTTTCTTTTCACTGCATCTCCAATTCACTGTCTTCATGTCGCACCTACATTTCTGATTATTTTTGCTGCATCTCTATTTGTTTCATTTGTTTTTTTAAAATAATATTTTATTACAGTTTTCATATTTAACAAACACGATCTGAACTACAACACAACTATGAAAATTGTTCAAACATGATACAATTGTCGTGTGAACACAAGGTTGTGTTAACACAAGAAAGCAGAGATACAGAAAACACAAAACAAAGGCTACAGCCAAAACCACCCACCCCCACGTATCCTCCTAACCCCACCAATAAACCATGCCTCCCCCTAACAGCTGATGGCAATTAACTCTTTAAAGTGAGGGATAAATGGCTGCCACCTCAGGTAGAATCCCACTACCGATCCCGATGGTGTACTTGACCTTTTTCCGGTATAGAAAGTCCACAAGTTCACCCAACCAGGCCGAGGCACTAGGTGAAGCAGAGGCTCCCCATCCCCACAGAACTCACCTTCAGGCTATCGGTGAGGCAAAGGCAATGCATCCGCCTTCACCCCCATCCCCAGCCTGGCGAGTCCAACACCCTGAAAATAGCCACCAACAGACAAGGCTCAATCAGGGTCAAGAACCGCTGACATGGTCCCAAAGAAGGAGAACCAAAAGCTCACCATCCTTGGACAAGACCAGAACATGTGGGTATGGTTGGCGGGCCCACGAGAACCACCTGTCCTCCAATCCATCAAGGAACCCGCTCATCCTACGTTTGGTTAGATGAGGTCTATGAACCAGCTTGAGTTGGATGAGGTTGAGCTGCATGCAGGATGAGGTGGGATTTACCCTAGAGGGCCTCATGTCACACATCCTCATCGACAATGGGTCCCAACTCCTCCTCCCATTTTGCCTTCACCCGACCAAGCGACATAGATTCCAATTAGATGATCCGCTCACAGATATTCGAGATCTTCCCCCCTCCAGTTCGTGACAACTGTAAGATTTCCTCCAACAAGGAAGGCTGTGGTGCCAAGGGGAACACCGGGCAAATCCCCCGAGTTAAGTCGCTCAGTTAATAATATCAGAACAGGTGTGTCCCTCCTAGTTGGAATTTCGGCAGGAACTCCTCCCAACTGACCAGTTGTCCATCTATAAACACGTCCCACAACTCAAGAGATTCTGCCTCCGTGACCGATTACCCAGGTCGTCAACCTTCGCCATCAACCTTTCTTCACCGGCCACCACCGCATTCATGGCCTTGATCTGATGCAAGCTAGTCCTCGTGTTTCATTAGCGTCTCGGCAGTTTTCAGTGGTTTGCCATTTTTTTTAATCATTCCAACGGCCTCGTTGAGCTCCACCCGGGCCTGTCCCTCCACCTCCTCTACTGATTTACATATTCTGTCCAATATCAGCACCCACTGCTTCTAGTGTAGGTTGAAGTGTTTATTGAATTCTTTGGCCAAGGCATCTGAGAGCATGCCTAGTGTGACTGGGGCTGCTGACTGCAGCTCTGTGGTCGCCATCTTAATAATAATAATAATAATCCCTTATTGTCACAAATAGGCTTCAATGAAGTTACCATGAAAAGCCCATAGTCGCCACATTCCGGCACCTGTTCGGGGAGGCCAGGTCAAGAATTGAACCCGCACTGCTGGCCTTGTTCTGCATTACAAGTCAGCTGTTTAACCCACTGTGATAAACCAGCCACTGTGCCGAGGCATTCCACGAGGTTCCCGAGTCTGTTGAGAGCAGGCCAGTTTAAGGCTTCCTGGTTTCTTTTCCTTTTCGTTTGGGCATGGGATCGGCACAGGGTAACCTACCCTGTCGGTCTCTTGCGTTTCCTGGTATCACCTGAAAAAATGGGTAAAGTCTAAGAAAAAACAGGTCCCGATCGGAGCTAACAGAAGGGTGACCCGCCTCCTATATATCGCACACAAAGTCCTAATTGTTTCATTTGTAACTGGACCTTAAGTAATTCCACTGATTTTTGCATTGACCCAGGCTGTGTTTCTAGCATCTCTTTCAAATTTAAATGCTGAGCGATCGCTTCAATTATCTCTACCTTCCCAGCTTAATCAGCACCTCTATTTTTAATTCACTTGCCAATTCAATTAGCTTGTCGTTTCAAAGCCCCTGTAAATAAACCAAAGTCAGGTCCTTCTCCTGAAGAAATTCAGCTTCCCGCTCGATCCTGGTAACTAATTATAAACCTTGGTGCTTCTTTTCAATTTATACTGTACCCCAAATGTCGCTGCCTACCATTCCATAGATCACCGAACTGTGCCCTCAAATTATGTTACGACATTCTGGCTAGTGCACGGTCAATTGCAACCCCACTTGACCGGAATACAACATAATAGAAATGAACTCTTAGGGCGGGATTCTGTGATCCTGAGGCTAAGTGTTGACGCCGTCGGAAACGCCATCGTGTTTCTCAACTGCGTCAACACGGCCTCAGGATCAGCAATTCTGGCCCCGACAGGGGGCCAGCATGGCACTGGAGTGGTTCACGCCACTCCAGCTGCTGATCCCGCCATCAACAGGGCGCTGCGGGATCCGCACATGCGCAGTGGCACCAGCGCCAACGTGTGCATGAGCAGTGGCTCCCTTCAACGCACAAGCCCTGGCGCAACATGGCGCAGGGCTACAGGTGCTGGCACTGAAGAAAGGAGGCCCCCAGCCAGAGAGGCCGGCCTGCCTATCGTGGGCTCGGCCACATAGGAGGCCCCCCCAGGGTCGGGTCGGAGCCCCCCCCCCCCACCCCCACATAGGAGGCCCCCCCCGGGGTCGGAGCCCTCCCCCCATTCACAGGTCGACCCGTCCACGCCGAGTTCTAGCTGGCTGAGAGCGGGTATGGACGGCGCCGGCGTGACTCGGGTTTTTTACGATGGCCGCTTGGTCCATCCCAGGCCGAGAATCGGCGGTGCGCCAACCATGCCGGCGCCGATTCGCCACTCTGCGGAGATTCGCGTGCCAGCGTTGGGGCGGTGTGGCGTGATTCACGCTGGTCGCGGGGATTCTCCGGCCCGGCCCCGGGTTGAGAGAATCCCGCCCTTATTTACCCCAAAGTCTTTCGGGCTGGATTCTCCCAAAATGGGACTATGTCCCCATACCGGCATTAAAACGTTGCCATTTCACTCCGGTGTTTTCTCAAAAAACGATAAGCCAATTCACTCACCTCCAGGGGGCTAGCAGGGACCCAGAGTGATACGGGCCCCCACACTTCCGATTTTGAGTCCGCGCATGCGCACAGCGGCAGCCTCCAGCGGCCGTGCTGAGCACCATGGCGGACCCAGACTGCGGAGGCAGCTTCAAAATGTAGGCCCCCCCAATCGGCCGCATGCCCGAAGATCCGACCGGCCGTTCTGTCCCCCGCCCGCCCATAAGGCCCCTCCCCCGGTGTCCGATCCCCCCCGTCCCCCACCAGGGTGGCCGCGGACAGAGTCCGCAGTCACCACGCAAAGTTTCCGAAAGGTGATAGGAGGTTAGAACCATGCTGACGGGGACTCAGCCGGTTGGGAGCGGAGGATCGCTGGGCAGGCCTCAGGCAATTGTCCCCCAACCGCGCGGAGTAGTCTGCGAACACGCTGATTCTCGGGTCCCGGAGAATTACCAGACGAGCGCCAGGCCCGATTTCGGCATGAAAGTTGATTCTTCGCCCCCGCGCCAAATGCAATTTCGGTGCAAGGTTGCAGAGAATCCAGCCCTTGGTCTTTGGCTGTCCAATAACTACAATCACCAGGTTTGTAAATTTAAACACAATTAATGCTTATTAATAACAATAACTATATTTAAATAGGCAACAAATACAACTGGTTAACTATTATCTGATTCATAACCCCCCCTTCTTTAACTCACCCCACCCTCTACACACACACACACACACACACACACAAGACAGACAAACACAGAGGGGAAAGAGGGGTGTAAACGAAAATGATACACAACGTCTGTTTCACATGGATGTCTTCCAGGATATCTGCGGCTCGGCCTTCAGTTAGAGGTTCTTGCGTTCCGTCTGTAATGGTTATCACTGTAGATTCATCAGGATCTCAAAACTTCGCTGCAGATTCAGACCAGCAAGCCGGAAACCTTTATGGAGAAAGAGAGAGAGAGCAACTCACAGCTTCTTCTCTCAGCATCCAGGAGAGTTCTGTCTCCTTCCTGGGTCTACAGTATTTGGCCAATCCATTGGTCACCAGCCAACCAATTGAACCAAATCCCTCTGATCTCTCAGGTGCCAGAAAGTCTGAGTTTATCTGTTAAAAATCGAAATTTTCATAGCACAATGGACTACTATGCAACTTTTGAGTTCCTCACTTCCTCTGCTCGACTTAAAGGTCTATGTCCATTAAATATCCATAGATCAAAAATGATAACAAAGTAAACAAAATGGAAAATAAGGGAATCAACAGGAATGGTCCTTACACTGTAAGAACCAATGGCGGTTAAATGTAAATTATCAAAACCTTGTCTGGCTATTAGTAAATAATTCATTAATGTAATATCATACATATTTACGTACATTTCCTCTGCAACAAAAAATAATCAAAATTCCTAATCACTTTCAGAGAATGAATCTTTTAAGGCAAATGGCACTATTCCTCAGACAGACCCATGCGTCACAATATAATAATTACCAGTCACCCACACAGGAGATCTAAACTGCATCCAAATGTTTTTTGATCTCATTGATTTCTGATTTCACATACTTTTTTTTTCTGCACTTAGATCTATTTTGGTCCAATTTTCCAGTTAGTCTCTCAAAGTAATTAAGAGGAACTTCAAATGTTGTGCTTCTAACTGTGGAATAAACGCAACTTGATTTTGCTCTGATGAGGTTGATATCGATATTTCTATTTCACGCAATGAAAGGACTGTGATGATTTCATCTCACTAAGCATCATTCATATGTACCAAACACTGCAAAACTAGCAACGATAGATAAGTCCATAAAGTAACATTTTCAACGGGTTTGGAAATGAAACCTTTATTTAAAAAGGAAATATACAGGTTACCTATAGTGAATCTCAATTTCCAGGCGGATAGGAACACAGTGCTAAACGGTTAGATAAAAGGAGCAGCATTGACGTAACCAAAGTGGTTTATTAGCCCCCAGGGCTCTGACCTTCTAAACTCAGGTCCGTAACATCCATCCTGCAAAAATAAGCTCACTGTCAAAGGAATTCAGCTAAAATGTGGGAAGATGAGTGCTCAGTATGGTTGGTACCATAACAAGCTTTAACCTCAAGGCTAAATGAACCTGAGAGGACATATTTTCTCCCTCTTTGTATGAAATTACCATACCATCTTTGGAAAGATTAGCAACCACAATGCATGCCGCTAATTATCAGCAGTCATCGGCATTCCAGAAAGCATTATGTCGACATGTAATTATTTCATTATGCAAGTGTTCTGCAGGGAAATCAGGAATAACAAGAGAAAAATAAAGAGCTTTGAGTGATTTGATTATTTCTAACATTGAAGACACCCGTTCCTCACATTGTGCTCTCCTCTAACTGTACTGCTTGATTTACAAAAGGAAATTAACCAGCTATCCAAGTTATGCTAATGCTTACCATTAGTCCTGCTACTTCTGTTGCCACGGTTGAAAGATTTATTTCATTTTACCCAATTCACAGCTAGGGTTTGTTTCCATAAACTTTGCATCACCCATGGTGATCAGTCAGTGAAACGGTTTTCAGGTGACCTTTCCATTGAAGGGAACTGCAACTGGACTGTGATTCAAAAGATTCACATTACACCAGCTCACTTTTTCTTTACAAACTATGCTGCATTTCTCAAGGCAATTTATGGTAGGGTGGAAGAGCTGCTTCACATTCGTGTTATCATTCAGAAAAATCACATTGAGACATCTCTCTCCGTTGTGTAACTTGCAGACACACTCTAGTCCTGAAAGTTTCATGGTGAACATGTAAGTTTGTCTTCAAGGTAAAGAAGAAATCTGCACACCATTTTAAAAGGCTAATAGAGAAGCCAAAATTGACTTAAGAAGGGTGTGCCATGCCCAACAAACCAAATTTATTTGTTTGATGAAGGAGCGAACAGAGAAATGTCCCTGGATGTAGTTAATGTGGACGCCCAGGAGGCATTCAATAAGGATCCACAAAAGAAACTACTAGCTAAAATTAAAGCTCATGGAACAGGATGCAAATTATTGACTTGGTTAGGTAATTAGTTAGGTGCAGGAGGCAGAGAGAATAGAAAATATGCATGTACTTGAATTGGAAGGATTGGATACTGGTATTCCACAAGGATCTATGCTGGGGCCTTAACCATCCATTAGACTTATTAATAATTTAGATAACATAATAGTGTTTGGCGATCCAAGTTTGCTGATGACACAGAGATTGGTGGGAAAATGATAGCGTGTAAATGGGAGCGCAAAATTACAAAGAAACATTAATATATTAAGTGAATAGACAAAACTATGCGAAGTCATTTTCCGACCAATGAGGAACAGGCTAGGGGGTTGAATGGCAATTTCATTCTTGATCCTATGTTCTTATGTCACCAGGTTATTTATGAGGGTATAATCTAATTTCTTAAGGTATTATCTAATTTCTTAAGGTATTACTAGCTCTGGTTAACACAAAATTCAGACTATCGATTGAACTGGATGAGCTCTTGGATGAGCTGTCAACATTCTCAGAAAGCAGTCAGTTTAAAAGCGAAGGCTCAATGAATTTGACCCCAAATAAAGTACTTTCAGTTTTGAAGAAAGGTAAAAACTTAAATGATTGGCTAACTCAAATAGAAATTTTAAAAAGGAGGGCGAGGGAGAGAATGGGATTAAGCAAAAATCGGCAGATTCATGAGTGATTCCAATACTTATTGAACATTTTTCTTAACTATTTTAGCACTTTCACATATTGGATTGTAGTTTATCTCAGCATCACAGTGTGCAATTGGAACACAGTAAATGATTGCCAATGGCCTTCTGCAATCTCACAGTTAACCAACTGCAGGTAATGGACAACCCAGCCACAAAATTTGATTTTGGCTTCTTCAAAATTCCTTCTTGGGAGTGAAATGCAAAATCTTAATGGAAGCTAATTTTCAACGTGGATCCAAACAAAACATATCTGCTCAAGTTAAAGCCTACCTAACAACCAGCTACTTGTTCTGAAACCACACTACCACTTCAAAAACCTATTTTGGGCTTTCACTATTGATCGCATGCAGCAACCAAAGCTTCACAACGCAAACCAGGATTGAATGGTTTAAACACTGAAACTCAAAAAAGAATTTGCCTCTTGAAAATCTCATGAATAAAACAGATTAAAAAACTGGAACATACCAGATTCAGCTATGAATTGGTACAGGAAAGATTTTTCTCTAGCCCCAAGCGACAATGTTAGCCAGCAGGAAGTTCAGCAAATGAACCACCCTGGAGTTAAAGTTGTGTGAGCAAAAAAAATGACTCAAGGACTTGTATCAGGTTTATACAATTATTTTATTCATAAGACATCAGAATCAACATCTCCAACCCGGACATCTTGGGAAGGAGAACGGGAACAATTCCTGGATGACAGAGATTGGGAGGATGCCTGGACCCTGGCCCATTCAATGACAACCTGTAGCAGACATAAAGAAATTCAATTTAAAACACTTGCAGAGCATATATTACGCCCGATAAATTAGACTGCATGTCAACTCTGTGCTGGAAGGACTAAAAGTAGCAAAAAACTCTTTTCTCAATTACAGGGGATCATAAAAGAGACAAAGAACGGTTATCACTTGGGGTTACAAAGACAGAAGCAATACTTTTGGTGAAAATATTCATGAAACCAGTTCATTTTTTGTCAATATTTTTAAAATGGGACTCTTCCCAGAATACGTCCCACTTGTGTTTGTAAAATAATTTATTCACTATTGTGCAATCTCCATTGCACAAAATAAAAATAACAATTACCCTCAACAACTTAATGGTGCCCAATTCTTTGACCTACTATATTCAGAATCTATTATGCTTGCATCTGGCATGAAAATTTTGGAAATATTAACAATATGAATTGCTATATGTTTCTTAGTCTAAAGACGTTTTCATTATCGGGCCTTTGGCATACCATTATTTCAATTTAATGTGTCACTTATATTCTCAAAATTAAAATAAATACAACAGCACTGTATGTGGACCAAATGGTCACATTTTTGCTCCCTAAATCTGTTCTCATGGAGAAATGCTGGAGTATAGATCATAGAATTTACAGTGCAGAAGGAAGCCATTCGGCCCATTGAGTCTGCACCGGCTCTTGGAAAGAGCACCCCACCCAAGGTCCACACCTCCACCCTATCCCCATAACCCAGTAACCCCACCCACCACTAAGGGCAATTTTGGACACTATGGGCAATTTAGCATGGCCAATCCACCTAACCCGCACATCTTTGGACTGTGGGAGGAAACCGGAGCACCCAGAGGAAACCCACGCACACACGGGGAAAATGTGCAGACTCCGCACAGACAGTGACCCAAGCCGGGAAACAAACCTGGGATCCTGGAGCTGTGAAGCAATTGTGCTATCCACAATGCTACCATGCTGCCCTAAATGTATGCAATATCACTGCATGAATACAACAATTGTTATATAAGCATACATTTCCCTCTGTTACTCTGAGGACAGATTGAATGCACCTTTCTGAATGTTGTACATAGATTGAAATTAAAAAGAACAATATTACTTTTAGGGCATTGCTTTCTTGCTCAGAAGTGTTGTGCATAACCATCATTCTATGGCATTGCAATGAAACATGTTGATTTTGACATTGCAATACATTGAAAGTCAGAGTTTATAATTAACATTTCAATAGCAACACTAATAATGGTTGTCATGTTGTTTTGGCACTGAATGTAAATAGCAGTATTATTGCCATGGTGAGGGAAACCCTCAAATAAGTATGCACTATAAAACAAAGTGGTATTTTGATTACTGCCACTAATTATGTTTTTAAAATATAACCTGATGGAGATGATTTCCAAAGGGACAGCAATCAAAGAGACAATAAGCACTATTTCATATTTTTGTTTCGACGACTGCACAAAGAATTACTGTCAGAACTGAGCATCTGCCTGAACCGGAACACTGACAAATGTTACACATCTTTTTACCGCACAAATTAAGTACCTTTGTAAAACACAAGCGAATAATAGGATTGTTGCAGAGATCTATAGATGTTTACAGCATGGCAACAAGCCCTTCGGCCCAGCTTGTCCATGGCGCCCAGTTTCTATCACTAAGCTAGTCCCATTTGCCCGCATTTGGCACATATCCCTCTATACCCACCTTGCCCATGTAACTGTCTTAACTGTTTTTTTAAAGGAGAAAATTGTAACTGCCTCTACCACTGCCTTTGGCAGCTCATTCCAGATGCTCACCACCCTCTGTGTGAAGAAATTTCAGCTATAGTCTCTTTTGTATCTTCCCCCTCTCACCTTAAACCTCTGCCTTCCAGTTCTAGACTTCTCTACCTTTGGGAAAAGATGTTGACTATCTACCTTATCTGTGCTCCTCATTATTTTATAGACCTCTATAAGATCACCCCTAAGCCTCCTACGCTCTAGGGAAAAAAGTCGCAGCCTATCCAGCCTCTCCTTATAACTCAGACCATCAAGTCCTGGTAGCATCCTCGTAAATCTCTTCTGCACTCTTTCTAGTTTAACAATATCCTTCCTATAATAGGGTGACCAGAACTGAACACAGTATTCCATGTGTGATCTTACCAATGTCTTGTACACCTTCAACAAGACGTCCCAACTCCTGTATTCAATATTCTGACCAATAAAACCTAGCATGCTAAATGCCTTCTTCACCACCCTGTCCACCTGCAATTCCACCTTCAAGGAGCTATGAACCTGTACTCCTAGATCTCTTTGTTCTGTAATTCTCCCCAACACCCTACCATTAACTGAGTAGGTCCTGCCCTGATTTGATCTACCAAATGAGTAGGTCCTCATTTATGATGTTTACAGCCCGATTTGTTGCGAAGAGAACTTGGTTCGAAAATACAACAATTGTTTTCAGATTTGTTTAGACATGTTTTATAATACTGTGGCAGACTCTTTGCTATCCAACCTTTCTGAAATAAATTACATTTTTTTAATATGCAGGATATGCACTTCCATTTCTCCATTGTAAGAACCTGACTCTTTAGACACGGGTTGCATGGTGAAAGTATACGTTTCAATAAAATATCTTTGGGATTTTGCTTTGTGTTGCCCTGAAGCAAAAACAGTGCAAGTTCTCTATCAAAACATACAGGGGATATAAAATGGAGCGAACCAAGCTTTGCAATAATGGGCACATACACATTCCATAAAAAGCAGGTGTATTGCATCGGATTTCCTACCCCATCAAAGGCCTTCTAAGGTCAAACATTTAAAAAAACTAACCATGCTTTTATCCAGCTTTTCGTATGCATACTCCAAACACGAGTTTGCATATTTCATATATGACATTTGTGTTACTTAAATTTAAACTTGAGTATTTTACATGCATAAAATGTGACAAGATTTGCATGGTATCAGATAATTACTTTTATTAATAAAATTTAGAACACGTCTTAACCTAAACAATTCTGGGAGCACATTATGCACTAACCTTTAGAAACTTCTTTGCAACATGAAGAAAGATTTCCATAAAGACAGCTATTTTAATTGCAAAACTACATTAAAAAAAACGAAAGGATAATTTTAAACATTGATTTTTCATATCAATACAGCCCTCATACAAGAGCTGAGTGGTAAACAGCATCTTCCTCTCCTGACTTTTACAATGCAAAAAATAAACTCCTTTCCATGTAACATGTGCAATTGAGTTCTGCAGACATAAACAGCAATTAAAAGATTCACATTTATGATTCATGTATATCAATAATGAAACATGTCTGAGGCAACGTTATGATTTCATCTCGAAGTACTGGAAATACTCAGTAGGTCTGGCAGCATCTATGGAGATAGAAAGAGTCGACATTTCAAATGGATGACTTAATTCAGAACTGGAAAAATAGAGATGTAACAGATTTTCAGCAAATACAGAGGCAGTGAAAGTGGTAGGTGGGGAATAAACAAGAGGGGAGATCTGTCATGGGGTGGACAGCAGGAGAGATCAAGCACGAGTAAAATGATATGGTAATTGGAAAAGTGAAGAAACAAAAGATTCTTCTGAAGTTGGTGTAATTGGGAATACCAGAATCATTGCCAACAAAGGAAATGGGCAGGCAAGTTATGATCTGAAATTGTTGCACTCAATTTTGAGTCCAGAAGGCTGTAAAGTGACTATTACAACCAAAATAGATGTTATTTGCTGAGCAAGCCAGATCACGAAGGGAAACCTGATCATAAAGCTTTTTTCCCCCTATTTTGAAAATGAGGAGGAAAAGCTACTGGCCTCAAATGCATCAAACTTCAGTAACACCATGAGGATTTCAAAAATTTAAAGATCTATTAACAAGACAACAAACCTTCGCACATAAGATTAAAGTTACATGGTTAAAACAGTCTCACAGCGCAACCCCCAAAAAATCTACTTGGTCAGAACACACAAGTAAACTACCTACTTGGCAACACATCCCTTCTGGATTTTTACCTATACACATCCAGTTATACTTTCCAAGGTAAAGAACTGCTGTCACTTTAATAAAGGTATATCACACGACTCCTCAAACACTTCCATTCTGATATGGAAATCCAAAAGAAAGGTTCAAAAACAGGCTGTTTTCTGATTACAAACTTTTCTGCCTTGATTGGATGGCTGCTTCAGGTTCGCAATGTTTTCCCAGCACAGATCTGGTCTCAGGACATACCCCCACGCAGCCACCTCAACTCGGCTAGATACCTTTACTTAAAAATACTTTTCCCCCTTCGTCTCGTTATCCACAAACACCTAATTGAACTAACTTTTCCAATTATCAGGATTTTCATGTTTTCCTATTTTGTCTCTACTCCCAGGGGTCAATAAAATTTTATATACCTTCTCTTTGTAAGTTGTAAAAGTTCCTGTCACTTCGGAACTTCCCTTTGAAAATTAACAGCTGAAAGGTCAAGTCCCTACTTAGCTCACAATGCAAATTTTAAACCCAATCTATTTACTTGTAAATAGATACCCACCATAACCCTTCATTACAAATGCATGAACCGAGCACCTTTACTCTTTTATCTCTCCGCTCTCACAGGCAAGCTGTCTCTATTAACCTTCCTCCAGTTTAATTAATCATGCACATGCACACACAGCCTTCTTTACCGAATGCCACCATATTCCCAAAAGTATTTTAAAAATAATATCCATCGGCCGCAGTGCAAAATCAAAAGATGAGGGGCGGGATTCTCTGCAAACGGCGCGATGTCCGTTACCCGGCGCCAAAAACGGCGCGGATCAGTCGGGCCGCCCCAAAGGTGAGGAATTCTCCGCACCTTTAGGGGACAAACCCTCACCTTGAGGGGCTAGGCCCGCGCCAGAGCGGTTTCCGCTCCGCCGGCTGGCAGGAAAGGACTTCGCCGGGCAACGCATGCGCGAGATCATCAGCGGCCGCTCACGGCAACCCCGCACATGCGCAGGGGATGGGGTCTCTTCCGCCTCCGCCATAGTGAAGACCATGGCGAAGTCGGAAGAAAAAGAGTGCCCCCATGGCACAGGCCCGCCCGCGGATCGGTGGGCCCCGATCGCAGGCCAAGCCACTGTGGGGGCACCCCCGGGGCCAGATCGCCCCGCGCGCCTCCAGGACCCCGGAGCCTGCCCGCCTTGTCCCGCCATTCAAAAGGAGGTCTAATCCACGCCGGCTGGCGAGGGTTGACAGCGGCGGGATTTCAGCCCATCGCGGGCCGGAGAATCGGCGGATGGGTGGGCCCGCCGACCGGCGCGATTCCCGCTGACCGGCGCGGCGCAATTCCCGCCCCCGCTGAATCTCTGGTGGCGGAGAATTTGGGACACGGCGGGGGCGGGATTCATGCCAGCCGCCGGCGATTCTCTGACCCAGTGGGGGGTCGGAGAATCGCGCCTGAGATATTCCTATTCGAGCTTGTGTTGAGCTTCATTGGAGAGCAGAGCAGGAGACCAACGAAAGGGAAGTCAAAATGAGAACGCAGTACAGAAATAAATGATCGGTGACCAAAAGATCAGGGTCATGCCTTGGACTGAATGGAGGTGTTTTGCAAAGCAGTCACACAATCTGTATTTGGCTGTCCCAATTTGGAGGAGACCACATTGTGAGCAGCAAATACAGTATATTGAAGGAATATAGTATTTGGAGCTTTCAACAAGTGGAAGGTAAAAGGGCAGGTGTTGAATTGCATCTGCTTTCACAGGAACGTTCCAGGGAAAGATGCAGGGGTGTCAGGTGTGACCGAGGAGTGTACCAAGGTCCCATAGAGGAAACATTCTCTTTGAAATATTGGAAAGAGGTCAAGGTAGATGTGTCCGGTGGTGATAGCAGACCGGCAGTAATGCCGGACAATGATCTATCGAATAAGGTGGCAGGTGGAGCAGAAGGTGAGGCCAAGCAGAACCAAATCAAGGTCCCAGGAGGGAGGGGAAGAGGTGAGAGCAGAATTGCAGGAACGGGAATGGATATGTTGATGACCCCATCAGCCACAGTGGGGAAAATTGAGGCAGTTGAGGAAAGATGAAGACATACTGAATTACTGGCATGGATGATGGCATAGTTGTCATCCAGTATGAAGCTTCCATCAAACCCATCTTTCCCCTGCTCTCCCATTTCAGTATTCCCAAGGGCTCCTTCTCTCCGTAACACACTAATCAAGAAAGACAATAAAGAATGTGAATGGAATGTTTTCATTTATAACTAAATGAATAGAGTATAAAGGTAAGGAAGTGTTGTTGCAACTATACAAGGCATTGGTGAGACCACACCCACAGTATTGTGCACAGTTTTGATTCCCCTATTTGAGGAAAGATGTAATGAGGCAGTTTGGAGGAGGTTCACTAGGTTGATTCCAGAGATGAGGGGTTTGCTGTATGAAGAAAGATTGAACAGTTTTGGCCTATACTCTAGACTTTAGAAGAATGAGACGAGATCAAATTGAGTTATACATGTTGAAAAAATGTATGGATAAAGTAGACGTCGAGCGGATGCTTCCTCTAGAACGGGAGGTCATAGCCTTAGGTTAAGAGGTAGCAAATTTAAAACGGGGTTGAGGATTTCTCCCAAAAGGTTGTGAATCTGTGGACCTCACTACTCAGAGTGTGGTGGATGCTGGGACAGTGAGTAAATTTAAAGAGGAGTTAGACAGATTTTTAATTGGTAATGGGTTGAAGGGTTATGGAGTATGGGCAGGCCCGTGGAGTTAAGGCCAGGTTGAGATCAGCCGTAATCAAATGGCGGAGCAGACCAAATGGGCCAAATGCCCTCATTCTGCTCCTACATCTTATGAACTTTGACCCTCACCCAGTCACCATTTCTACTTCCCAGAACACCTTTCAATGGCCTGGATTTCTCCTTCAGCAGCCTACAAAGATCATGCAAACTTTGTTCCATGGACTTGCCCTCTCCCGACAGGAGATTAAATCTGGTGCCTCTAGGTATCAAGCAGCACTGATAACAGCTATGAGAGTAAGCAGCCAGTCACACTGAAGCATTCTCACAGGCCAGAAGTAAATGTAATTATCCATCACTTTTAATATAATCTACAGGCAAAATATATTAGTGGAACATACACGCGTTTGAGGTAGAAGATGAATTCTCATAAACTTTAAATATATTATTTTAAAAATATGGAACTTTGCCATCAATGTTGAAATTGACATTACACAAATATAAAATATATTTCAGGCTGGAAAGATTTTTCATTGATGAACATGAATTAGTACATCATTTAAACTCCAGAACCTCCCACCGCCCTCGCTATTCAGTAAGGGATAACTGTCAAGGGTTATTTATAGTGAAATAAAAGCAAAATATTGTGGATGCTGGAGATCTGAAGTAACAACAGAAAGTGCCGGAAAAACTCAGCAGGTCTGGCTGCATCTGTGGAAAGAGAAATAAAGTTAACGTTTTGAATCAATAACACCCTTCTTCGAAACAAGGTTGCTGAGTTCAACAATTTCAAATCATAAACTCTGCCCATTTTTGGGGGGGCAGCAACTATTGGTGATGATTCTATTTTACCTATTACCTCTCCCCTCGACCCATCCATTTTTCTCCATTTATCCCATTGATTTGCACCATCATCTCTTTTCTCATTCAATCTCTTCCACCCAATCACAGGCCTTCCATTTTGTTCTTTCCCGTTCCTCATTTCCCTACAACTGTAGTCGCTTAAAGCCTGTTTTATCTCCAACTTTTGCCAGTTCTGACAAAAAGTCATCAGGCAGAATATTATTCTTCAGGTGATGGTGAGCCTGAAGGTGTGAAGGGCATGTAATCAGGCAGCATGGTACCTGATCGCAGGACTGAACATTGGAAGGCAGGTGGGGTGACTGAAAGTCATCCCTTGCCCTTGCTGCCACCCTTAGGTACCCATTCATCCCATGCCCCACACACCTTGATGCCCCACCCCCATTACTTACCTGTGGCCTGGTCACTCTGCGATCCTGGCCCTCTGGTCCTTTCAGCAGCAGTCCCAGCCTACCCAGTGGTGCCGCTGAGTGGCTGCCAGCTCTCAGCAGGCGACACCCACCTCGAGGTCTTGATAATAGGCGAAGACCCACCGCTGGCCTTGCCACTGCCTGATTGGCTTGTGGTTCAGTGGGCCTTCCTGACAAGAGGCAGACTGGGTTTCTTGCTGACTCTCCAGCCAGCAGGCGTGACCCCCGATGCCACAACAAGATTCCGCCCATCGACTCTGTTTCTCCCTCCACAGACGCAGTCTCACCTGCTGAGTACTTTCAGCATTTTCTGTTTTTATTTCAGATATCCAGCATCTGCAGTGGTGTGCCTTTGTAATGTGGTTTTATCAAACTGCTGGACTTGCTTGATTTCACGTGCTACAAAAGAGACAATTATGATAATGGTTCAGTGTTATTTGAACTGGCATACAATCCAGATGCATTTTCAGTACATTTCAGATACAGTCTGAATATTTTAAATGCTGGGAATGGGATTCTCTGGTCCCCCAGCCACGTGATTCTCGATGTTCGCTGGCAGTGGGATTCCATCTTCCCGCCACTTGTCAATGGGATTTCCCATTGAAACCACCCCAAGCGGCGGGGAAACGTGCGACCAGGGGTGTGCTGCTAGCGGGAAAAGTGATTTGCAATGAATGGCAGCAAATATGAGAATCATTCAAGAGGCTGTTTATTAATGTGTAAATATTGCAAATTTGGATGGACCAAATGACCTCCGTCAGCTGTACTACTTTTGTGGCGTCCAATCAAATCGTTGCCTATTTGTTAAACAGATACTACATTGCTGTTCACTTAAATACTTTTCAAATGCATTATCTGAATGATGACTTTCAGCAGCATTGATGACAACACAAGTTATTTTGTTCAGAGTTTACAACCCCATTTCTCAACTTTACTAACTTGTTCATGTTTCAAATCAAAACAAAAATGTTTTGAGATTGTTCTTTTTTATCCGCACCAGTATTTCCCATTTATTCAAGTTGCAGTATTCCTTTGCTAATCCTCAAATTGCCAATTTCTTTTTAGTTAACTGAACCAACAGTAACCCCAATGGTTATTAGAGAACAACATGAAAGGTACCTCATACATTCTTTCATACAAAATAATAAATGCAATTTCAACATGAGTAACATGCATCATTTATTAGTTTCAAATATAGATATATAAAATGCTTATGAAAAGGAATCCTGCCAATTTTATTGCATTGTACTGTGAAATTACTTTTACAGAAATAACACCATGAAAATAGCGCATTTGTGGCCTTTGCAAATAATGCATTTTCTTCAAACTATACTTTCAGAATAAACTAACAATTGTTGATGTTGCCATACTTAAGTTGATCACTGCAGAAATGTTAAAACTCACCTTAGACAGTTTATATTTAATCCCTGCAGAATTACAGAGCCACTCAGAGTGGTACAAGTTATGTGGTACTAACCTAGTGAGTTCTTGTCGAAGTCATTGTTGTCATCATCACCAAGGACATCCCCACTGTAGCTCTCTGTGGCGCTTGAACCCCCTCCGCGCTCACTACCAAGGCTGGTTCGACTCCCGGATGAAGTATTTGTCAACTGATAGTTACCTGGAGTTCTACTGGTTGGCTGAGAGCTAGAAACTGCAAGACAATAAATCAGCAGCATGCAGTTTTTGGAGGGTATCAATGTTATTAGAAGTTTTAAAGAAATTAATAGCCAAGTATCAAAAGGTAATCAGTTCTAATGGGTTCCCTGTTATGTTCAGCCAGTTTTTTTTCTTCTTTCAATTTAACGGATTCTCAAAAGGATTTTCTATTCTTTTCCTCTATGAAATTCTACCTCTGAACTTTGAATTCCCTTTTTAATGAAGGTCAGGAGTTTTAAGCCGATGAGTAAATCTCAAAATATCACTGATATCATAGGTGACCAGCCAAGAGGTTAATTTTATTAAAGCAACCAGGTAACATGGATAGTTTTCATTCTCCTTGGAAAGACTGGTAACTTTGTTATCTTTCTCAGTTAGACTTTCTAAACCTAGCTTTCCACTTGACGATAATTTTATATTAATGTAGCTACTCTAAATCCTTAGACTTAAAATATGTGCAAATTATATGGGAGTGGATAGCTGGAGTGTGGGATTAAATTGGGAGGTCTTTCAAAAATCTGACACAGACACGATGGACTGAATGACCTCCTTCTATGCTGCAAGATTCTATAATTCTAAAAGTAATTAATAATGATTCCTATTACATTGTACATTTGGCCAGGTAATTAACATGCCATTCTTCTAGCTGTTATACTCTCAGGAGATTTTCATTGTACCTTGTACGGACGTTATTGAACATGTTCAATGTTCATAGAATCATAGAATTTACAGTGCAGAAGGAGGCCATTCAGCCCATCGAGTCTGCACCAGCCCTTGGAAAGAGCACGCTACCCAAGCCCATACCCTATCCTCGTAACCCCACCCAACTTTATTGGACACTAAGGGCAATTTAGCATGGCCAATCCACCTAACCCACACATCTTTGAACTGTGGGAGGAAACCGGAGCACCCGGAGGAAACCCACGTAAACACGGGGAGAAAGTGCAGACTCCGCACAGACAGTGACCCAAGCTGGGAATCGAACCTGGGTCCCTGGAGCTGTGAATCAACTGTGCTAACCACTATGCTACCATGCTGCCCAGTTCTCATGCTTACATGTTCAATTGTAAAATCTACACGTGCAAAGTGCAAATATTATTTTGCTTCATTTGGTGTCACTAGCTGGAAGAAATTACCAAAGACAAATTAAGGGCAGCACAGTGGCGCAGTGGTTAGCATTGCTGCCTCACGGCGCCGAGGTCCCAGGTTCGATCCCGGCTCTGGGTCGCTGTCTTTTGATTTGATTTGATTTGATTTATTATTGTCACATGTATCAGTATACACTGAAAAGTATTGTTTCTTGCATGCTGTACAAACAATGTATACCGTACATAGGGAAGGAGGGAGAGACTGCAGAATATAATGTTACAGTTATAGCAAGGTGTAGAGAAAAGATCAACTTAATACAAGGTAAGTCCATTCAAATGTCTGATGGCAGCAGGGAAGAAGCTGTTCTTGAGTCGGTTGACCTCAAATTTTGGTATCTTTGTCCTGACGGAAGAAGGTGGAAGAGAGTATGTCCGGGGTGCGTGGGGTCCTTAATTATGCTGGCTGCCTTTCCGAAGCAGTGGGAATTATAGATAGAGTTAATGGATGGGAGGCTGGTTGTGTGATAGATTGAGCTACATTCACGTCCATGTGGAGTTTGCACATTCTCCCCATGTTTGCGTGGGTTTCGCCCCCACAACCCAAAAGATGTGCCGGGTAGGTGGATTGATCACACTAAATTGCCCTTTAATTGGAAAAAATTAATTGGGTACTCTAAATTTATTTTAAAAAACAACCAAAGACAAATTAAGCACACATATAATTGTGATGATTGTGACACATATTCATTTACATGTAAGCACTATGGCTTCACAGCGCCAGGGTCCCAGGTTCGATTCCCGGTTTGGGCCGCTGTCTGTGCGGAATCTGCACGTTCTCCCAGCGTTTGCATGGGTTTCCTCCGGGTTCTCCGGTTTCCTCCCACAAGTCCCGAAAGGCGTGCTATTAGGTAATTTGGACATTTTTAATTCACCCTCTGTGTATCCGAACAGGCGCCGGAATGTGGCAAGTAGTGGCTTTTCACAGTAACTTCATTGCAGAGTTAATGTAAGCCTACTTGTGACAATAAAGATTATTATTATGATGATGAATCCCAGGCAAGTAGATATCCCTTTAAGAATATAATTATCCCTGAGGTATAAATACCCAAAGCCAAATGCAATCGATAGACTACCCACTTTACAGAGGGGAAAGGATGAGGAATAGGTTTTAGAATCAAAGACCTCAATGATATACCACTGGCGGGATACTCCGTCATCTGATGCCGGAATCGGGAAACGTGATTGGGTGGATAATGGCTTTTGACGCCGAAATCATGGCGCCGTTTTTATACCAAATCGCAATTCTCCGGTGCCTCGACAGTGGCGACAATGCATTCCACTCCTCACATACAGTAAACACCTTTGGCATATCATTAATGGGCCTGACCCGGTATTTCCCGGGGCCTCCACGATTCTCGCCTCCACTGGGGCGCATTTCCAATGGCAATGTTCACTTGTGCTTTTAAAAATCATGAAACAGGTGCCGCGGCTGCTAAGGGAGAGAGAGAGAGTGAGAGGCGGGGCTACAGAAAGTGTCCAACATCACAATAGTGTGCTGAAAGTCCTGCCGCTGGCCTGGGGGCTTCTGCCAGGTCCGGGGGAGGAATGGGGGGGGGGTGGCCAGGAGGTGGGCGATGGGATTGGGTGGACTGACACGAAACACGATTGCCGCGGCCTGAAAAGCAGCCATGCAGCTGCGCATGCCACTGACTGCCCATTGGCCGTATGGGTGAGTGCCCCTGGCAACGCCCCTAGGTTCCCTCTGGCCCCAGCCGACCCATCAGCGGGATGGCACTCCAGCACAACCAGGGCCATCTTCTTGGCTGGGATGAGTGTGTAGGGAGTGGTGTGTATATGCGGCAGCAGCTTGTCAGCCTCCCAACAGTCAATCACAGATACGGCAAATCCCGCAGCGTTACTTATTGGAATCAATGGTGTTCTACATGGCGCTGGTGCTAGCTCCCCCAAGATCCAGGTGCAGCGCAAGCTTTGCTGTCATGAAAGTCCACAAATTTTGCCCCGGCGTCTCAGGAACGGAGAATTCTGCCGCACATGCTTATTCAAAATACATCAAAATATTCAACAAAATCCCACCTTGTGGCTATATATGCAAATCAATTTTTATCTCAGTGCTTTCGTGTTTTATCTCAAAAACTGTTTCAGTCTTGACGATAATGGATGATAAGCCTAGCTAGCACTGGCTCTCTGCATTTGGTTCTTAGTCCAGCTGCAGATGTAGAGATCCACATTTCAGTGGGACTGTGATGCAGTCAGATTTTCTGTCTACATTGTGCAGTTGACGCCAGGGCAACCAAGTGTTGGAATGTTTTACACGAAGCGCTTTTTAATTGTGAATGAAGCAAATTCAGTTGAGCAGACTGCTGTACCTTTCATTTTTCTACCAGACTCCTCGCTTCCTTTTCTTGTCTTGTGATCCTTTGAGCTGCTGGCTGAAACTTTGTCATCTTCGCTGGAGGAACTGCACTCGGATTCACTTTCACTGTCACTGGAAACAACTAAAATAGGAACAGACGATAGACTGTTAGGGGGATTGGCCACACTAAATTGCCCCTTAATTGGAAAAAAAAAAAAAAAATTTTAAGTAATGCAATAACCATTTAGTGAAAGAGACTAGGGTCACAATAAAGGCAGGCCAATATTCCCATAAAAACATAATTCCCACGCACAACCTTTTTTTTGATGCGTAGTCTCTTTAAATTTATTTGTGCAGCCGTGCCCACACCTTGTTTATCACAGAGTATGGCCTTTGCAATACCTTACAGGATACTGCACAGAACCACATCGTTACAGTTTAGCAGGGACATTGGAAAAGACCCAGTATTATTGGGTAAGAGAGCTTGTGTAAAGATTGTGCTCCATTACAATATGATGGTCATCACAGAACTATATAAATTTGCTTTGAGAGTAACATGATTCACGTGTATGCCGAGAAGTTTCAAAGCAAAAAGTTCTATCCAATTGACTGTCACAAATTGGATGCATGAAATAAATAAAATCTACTCATTATAGAGCACTGTAACATATTTTAAAAGCTATCAAGAGCTAAATTCCCAAAGGCGATAGTGATCAGAGACCAAGTACCAAGTTATTTTCAGTGATATTGATTTCTAATAAATGACTACGTATGGAATAAAAATAATAATATAAATCATATAAAACTTACACTGTGATTTATGCATGAGTGATATTTTCTAGCTTAAATTTTTATTAGCAACCCCTCATAGAAGTTTTTGATTTATAAACACTACAATTTTTCATCCATCAAAAATGTTTAAATATATTCTGAATTGCTTAGCTGTGATAGCCCAACAGTTAGAACTCTATAAATCTTACACTGTAGGAGGGAATTATTTAAGGCTTTTATTCCCACTTGTGATTTAATCCGTAGCCTTGTATGACATTGCTGCTGAGCATAATCAAGCCTGATCCACTCATGGAACTAAATTAATGCCCTATTATCTCTTCTGACATATTGTCTACTTTACTTCTTACATTTTAGTTATCAAATAAACAGAAGAAATATTTTTCAGTGCAAGGTTAAAAGAATGCTTAATATACAAATATGGATGTTATACTACCGTCAGTAAACACTTCATTATTTTGAAATCAAAGGATTGTACATTTGAGATAATAAATGATGTGTATTTATAATCAAAGTCGACAGACTCTCCTCTTATCCCTTCACCTATTTATTCTTTGTGATTCAACCTGCACAGAATTTTCACTGAGTTTACATTCATGCTGGTCGTCTTCCTGGCAAATGCAATCTGTCCTCTATCACGTCAGAGGAGTAATGAGCCGATAATAACTTATGTGGTAACTATTTGTATCACACATTTCTGGCATTATGCTCCTGCACTCTGGGGGGTGGGGGCACAATTTACTGGCAAACCACACCCAAAAATAAATCCCTCATTCTCTCTCCAGCCCCTTCCCCCCACTTCCCTTCCCCCCCCCCCCCCCCCCACAAAATGTGGCATCCAACTTCACAGCTTCCGACAAGTGGTTCATACAAATAGTCACCTTGATGCTGACTCCAGCTTGAAATGCTGCCGAGTTGCCTCCATAGAGATAACTACCGGGTTTGAAGAGTACACTGCCGGAGCAAAAGGCAAAGACCTATCACCAGTGCCCCAAACTCGACCTCTGCATTGCCTGGGCGCCATCTGCACCCTGGTAGACCCGGGTCTCCCAACACCTTCTCTACATTGGCACAGTGGTTAGGACCCGAGTTCTATCCTGGCCCCGGGTCACTATCTGTGTGGAGTTTGCGCATTCTCCCCGTGTTGGCGTGGATCTCATCCCCACAACTCAAAGATGTGCAGAGTAGGTGGTTTGGCCACGCCCTTAATGTCTAAAAAGGTTAGGAGGGGCTATTGGGTTACAGGGATAGGGTGGAAGGGAGGGCTTAATTGGAAAGCTGTCCCACCTTTACAGGAACGTCTTGAACCTCCGTAATTCAATTTTACGGAGCCGCCCCCAATCCCAAGACACCTGGACTCCCAAATACCGAAAGCTAGTCACGGCCAGGTGGAAAGGTAAACCCCACAATACACTCCCCTCGTTGAAGTGTTGATAACAAAATATTCACTCTTCCCTAAATTTAATTTGTATCCCAAGAAGGAGCTAGAGCTCTTCAATATACTCATTATCTCCCCACAACTGGCCCCGGCTCCCTCCCGTATAGCAGAAGGTCATATGCTTACAAGGGCACCTCTAACAGTTCCTCTCCATTTATTCGAGGTCCTCAGTG
This sequence comes from Scyliorhinus torazame, assembly GCF_047496885.1. Taxonomy (NCBI): domain Eukaryota; kingdom Metazoa; phylum Chordata; class Chondrichthyes; order Carcharhiniformes; family Scyliorhinidae; genus Scyliorhinus; species Scyliorhinus torazame. Next base: position 184,848,573 of record NC_092718.1, read on the forward strand.
CGATCGGCAATCGGCAATGGCTGAATCGCCAACGCGAACAAGAGGTGAGACTAGGGCACCCCTGTCTTGTCCCCCATGTAACCTCAACGACCCTAAACTCATGGGGCTGGATTCTCCGGTCGGCGAGGGTGAAATCACGTTCGGCGATCAACCGGAGAATCAAAGTTCCCGACCAAATTGGGGTTGGCGCCGCTTTCACGAAGCCACTCCATCCAAAGCGGCATACTCGGAGATGTATTGATGGCCTCTGGGCATATCCTGAGGGCCGCCCTCCGATGCTCCGTCCCCGACCGTCTGAGTTCCCGTGGGCGTCGGTTGCGTATGGTCGGGAGCTCGGCGCGGCGTCTGCGGACTCATTCCAGCGCCACTAGTCGAGGGAGGGCCGATCCACGGGCGGGGGGGGGGTTTTATCAGGGGCTAGGGGCACGAGCCGGCCAAAGGAGGGGCACTATTTCACAGGCGGGTCCGCGAGCAGCCTCCGCCATGTAACGTGCAGGCCACTGGCGTGCACATGCGCAGCCACGGACCTGGCAATTCGGGGCATATCAGCTAGAGCCGGTGGAGAGTTCAATGGGAACGGGATGGTCTCGCCCTCTACTCTGTGGGATGGGATGTTTAAAGGGGAGGGCCGGGTGCCCTATGCTGCCTGCATGCTAGCCTCCAGCCAAACGGAGGATCGGTTGCTGTTTTACGCCATTTGTTCTGGTGTGAAACTCCACCATTCCTACGTTGGCGTGGGGGCATTGCCTGAGAATCGAATCCAGCCCATGATGTTGATACGCACGCTGGCTGAAGGAGCTGTGTACAACAACTGCACCCATGGCACATACCCAGTGCCCAACACAAACTTTTCCAAGACTGTAAAAAGATACCTCCACTCAACCCTGTTGAATGCTTTTTCTGCAGACAGCAACACGATTATCTCTGGCTCGGGCCCAGCCACTGGGGTGAGAATCATTGTGTAGTCATCTCACATTGGATGAAAACCCTCGGCCTTTAACAAATCCCGTCTGATCCTCCCCAACTACTCCGGGACAAAGGATGGTTCTAACCGCACTATCAGGATGTTGACCAAAAGCTTCACTTCCACGTTGAGCTTTCAAATCGGGTGATAAGACCCACACTCCTTGGTACCCTTATACTTTTACAGTAGAAGAGATGGATGCCTGTCCCAACGTCTCGGGAAGAGAACACTGCTCCAGGGAATCATTACACATCCCCAGCAGTAACAGAACCAACTGACCAGCAAACTTCTTATGAAATTCTACTGGGAACCAACGATGCCTCCTACCACCCGGTGCCTTCCCTGTCTGCATCTTTCCTAGGGCTGTCGGACCTCCTCCAGTCCCAGAGGTGCCTCCAGTTCCGCCCTACTTTTGAACACACCAGACCTCTAAAAACTCTGCGATTCCCCGCTCGTCCCTTGGCTCCGACCTAGAGAGCCTCTCATAAGAGGCTAGAAAAATCCCATTCTCCTGGTCTTGGGCAGACATACATTGTACAATATGACCTCCCCTTTAAACATCACATCCCACAGAGCAGAGGGCGACATCCCGTTCCCATTGAACTCTCCATATTTGGGGGGGGGGGGGGGGGGGATATCGGGGAGTGGCTCCTTATCTGGGGAGAGGGGTTTATTTGAGGGTCTACTTTTTTTTTTAAAAGAGGTGCTCCATAATTTGGGGGGCATCTTATTTGGGGGGCTCTTTTTCTGGGGGCTGGTCATCACAGGGATCATCCGGGGGGCTGATCTGGGAACTCCTAATCGAGGGGGGCTCCTTATCTGGGGGGGGGGCTCCTTATCTGGGGGGCTCCTTATCTGGGGGCTCCTTATCTGGGAGATCTCTGGAGGGCCTTATCTGGGGTGGCCTCCTTAGCTGGGGTGATACATAGATTACTGTAGCCTGATGAGCCCCGGAAAACCATGGATTTTAATTGCATATATGGATTATATGGCTCTAGCTGATATGCCCCAAATTGCCAGGTCCGTGGCTGCACATGTGCACGCCGGCGGAGGCTGCTCGCGGACCCGGCCTGTGAAATAGTGCCCCTCCTTTGGCCGGCTCGTGCCCCTAGCCCCTAAACCCCCCCCCCCCCGCCTGGCGGATTCCATATATGGGTTAATCCGACCGTGGAAATCCCATGGAATACATGTCTTCCATAAATAGGATTTAATATCGACCCCGCAAAACCATATATGGAATTAAATGCCATATTTTCTTTCTTTATTTTTTATTTTTTTATTTTTTTTTGCACTGAGTGCTGAATTTGGTGCTTTTTGAGTGCGATAGTGAGAGTTTGGTGACCGAGGGAGTGCTGAATGTGGTGCTTTTTGAGTGCGATAGTGAGAGTTTGGTGACCGAGGGAGTTAGGTGAGGAGGGAGTAAGGTGCTCCTTTCATTTTGTTTCCGACATTTCCGCAAAGAGTGCGAAGAGAGCCAGGAGTTTACAGGAAGTGTAGCTGACTGGGAGCAGAGTCGGAGGGCGGAGATCTAGTTAGTCCACACAGCAGCTATATTCTTTAAGGTAAGAGGGGATGGAGGCTAGGCCAGTTACATGCTCCTCCTGTAGGATGTGGGTGGTGAGGGATACCACCTGTGTCCCCACTGACTATACCTGCGGGAAGTGCACCCAACTTCAGCTCCTCAAAGACCGTGTTAGGGAACTGGAGCTGAAGCTGGATGAACTTCGGATCATCCGGGAGGCAGAGGGGGTGATTGAGAAGAGTTACAGGGAGGTAACCACACCCAAGGTACAGGACAAGAATAGCTGGGTTACAGTCAGGGGGAAAAAAACAAACAGGCAGACAGTGCAGGGATCCCTCGTGACCGTTCCCCTTCAAAACAAGTATACCGTTTTGGATGCTGTTGGGGGGGATGACCTACCGGGGGAAGGCAGGTCTCTGGCATGGAGTCTGGCTCTGGGGCTCAGAAGGGAAGGGGGGAGAATAGAAAAGCAATAGTTGTAGGAGATTCAATGGTTAGGGGACTAGATAGGAGATTCTGTGGTCGCGAGCGAGACTCCCGGAAGGTATGTTGCCTCCCGGGTGCCAGGGCCAGGGATGTCTCGGATCGTGTCTTCAGGATCCTTAAGAGGGAGGGTGAGCAGCCAGAAGTCGTGGTGCACATTGGTACCAACGACATAGGTAGGAAAAGGGGTGTGGAGGTAATAAACAAGTTTAGGGAGTTAGGCTGGAAGTTGAAAGCCAGGACAGACAGAGTTGTCATCTCTGGTTTGTTGCCGGTGCCACGTGATAGCGAGGCTAGGAATAGGGAGAGAGTGCAGTTGAACACGTGGCTGCAGGAATGGTGTAGGAGGGAGGGCTTCAGGTATTTGGATAATTGGAGCGCATTCTGGGGAAGGTGGGACCTGTACAAGCAGGACGGGTTGCATCTGAACCAGAGGGGCACCAATATCCTGGGAGGGAGGTTTGCTAGTACTCTTCGGGAGGGTTTAAACTAATTTGGCAGGGGAATGGGAACCGGATTTGTAGTCCAGCAACTAAGGTAGCCGATATTCAGGACGCCAAAGCATGTAATGAGGCAGTGGGGAAGGGAACACTGACAAAGGAGAGTATTTGCAGGCACGGAGATGGGTTGAAGTGTGTATACTTCAACGCAAGAAGCATCAGGAATAAGGTGGGTGAACTTAAGGCATGGATCGGTACTTGGGACTACGATGTGGTGGCCATCACGGAAACTTGGATAGAAGAGGGGCAGAAATGGTTGTTGGAGGTCCCTGGTTATAGATGTTTCAATAAGATTAGGGAGGGTGGTAAAAGAGGTGGGGGGGTGGCATTATTAATTAGAGATAGTATAACAGCTGCAGAAAGGCAGTTCGAGGAGTAGCACCCTATTGAGGTAGTATGGGTTGAAGTCAGAAATAGGAAAGGAGCAGTCACCTTGTTAGGAGTTTTCTATAGGCCCCCCAATAGTAACAGAGATGTGGAGGAACAGATTGGGAAACAGATTTTGGAAAGGTGCAGAAGTCATAGGGTAGTAGTCATGGGCGACTTTAACTTCCCAAATATTGAGTGGAAACTCTTTAGATCAAATAGTTTGGATGGGGTGGTGTTTGTGCAGTGTGTCCAGGAAGCTTTTCTAACACAGAATGTAGATTGTCCGACCAGAGGAGGGGCAATATTGGATTTAGTACTGGGTAATGAATCAGGGCAAGTGATAGATTTGTTAGTGGGGAGCATTTTGGAGATAGTGACCACAATTCTGTGACTTTCACTTTAGTAATGGAGAGGGATAGGTACGTGCAACAGGGCAAGGTTTACAATTGGGGGAAGGGTAAATACGATGTTGTCAGACAAGAATTGAAGTGCATAAGTTGGGAACATAGGCTGGCAGGGAAGGACACAAGTGAAATGTGGAACTTGTTCAAGGAACAGGTGCTACGTGTCCTTGATATGTATGTCCCTGTCAGGCAGGGAAGAGATGGTCGAGTGAGGGAACCATGGTTGACAAGAGAGGTTGAATGTCTTGTTAAGAGGAAAAAGGTGACTTATGTAAGGCTGAGGAAACAAGGTTCAGACAGGGCATTGGAGGGATACAAGATAGCCAGGAGGGAACTGAAGAAAGGGATTAGGAGAGCTAAGAGAGGGCATGAACAATCTTTGGCGGGTAGGATCAAGGAAAACCCCAAGGCCTTTTACACATATGTGAGAAATATGAGAATGACTAGAGCGAGGGTAGGTCCGATCAAGGACAGTAGCGGGAGATTGTGTATTGAGTCTGATGAGATAGGAGAGGTCTTGAATGAGTATTTTTCTTCTGTATTTACAAATGAGAGGGGCGATATTGTTGGAGAGGACAGTGTGAAACAGATTGGTAAGCTCGAGGAAATACTTGTCAGGAAGGAAGATGTGTTGGGCATTTTGAAAAACTTGAGGATAGACAAGTCCCCCGGGCCTGACGGGATATATCCAAGGATTCTATGGGAAGCAAGAGATGAAATTGCAGAGCCGTTGGCAATGATCTTTTCGTCCTCACTGTCAACAGGGGTGGTACCAGGGGATTGGAGAGTGGCGAATGTCGTGCCCCTGTTCAATAAAGGAACTAGGGATAACCCTGGGAATTACAGGCCAGTTAGTCTTACTTCGGTGGTAGGCAAAGTAATGGAAAGGGTACTGAAGGATAGGATTTCTGAGCATCTGGAAAGACACTGCTTGATTAGGGATAGTCAGCACGGATTTGTGAGGGGTAGGTCTTGCCTTACAAATCTTATTGAATTCTTTGAGGAGGTGACCAAGCATGTGGATGAAGGTAAAGCAGTGGATGTAGTGTACATGGATTTTAGTAAGGCATTTGATAAAGTTCCCCATGGTAGGCTTATGCAGAAAGTAAGGAGGCATGGGATAGTGGGAAATTTGGCCAGTTGGATAACGAACTGGCTAACCGATAGAAGTCAGAGAGTGGTGGTGGATGGCAAATATTCAGCCTGGATCCCAGTTACCAGTGGCGTACCGCAGGGATCAGTTCTGGGTCCTCTGCTGTTTGTGATTTTCATTAATGACTTGGATGAGGGAGTTGAAGGGTGGGTCAGTAAATTTGCAGACGATACGAAGATTGGTGGAGTTGTGGATAGTAAGGAGGGCTGTTGTCGGCTGCAAAGAGACATAGATAGGATGCAGAGCTGGGCTGAGAAGTGGCAGATGGAGTTTAACCCTGAAAAGTGTGAGGTTGTCCATTTTGGAAGGACAAATATGAATGCGGAATATAGGGTTAACGGTAGAGTTCTTGGCAATGTGGAGGAGCAGAGAGATCTTGGGGTCTATGTTCATACATCTTTGAAAGTTGCCACTCAAGTGGATAGAGCTGTGAAGAAGGCCTATGGTGTGCTCGCGTTCATTAACAGAGGGATGGAATTTAAGAGCCGTGAGGTGATGATGCAGCTGTACAAAACTTTGGTAAGGCCACATTTGGAGTACTGTGTACAGTTCTGGTCGCCTCATTTTAGGAAGGATGTGGAAGCTCTGGAAAAGGTGCAAGGAAGATTTACCAGGATGTTGCCTGGAATGGAGAGTAGGTCTTACGAGGAAAGGTTGAGGGTGCTAGGCCTTTTCTCATTAGAGCGGAGAAGGATGAGGGGCGACTTGATAGAGGTTTATAAGATGATCAGGGGACTAGATAGAGTAGACAGTCAGAGACTTTTTCCCCGGGTGGAACACACCATTACAAGGGGACATAAATTTAAGGTGAAAGGTGGAAGATATAGGAGGGATATCAGAGGTAGGTTCTTTACCCAGAGAGTCGTGGGGGCATGGAATGCACTGTCTGTGGAAGTAGTTGAGTCGGAAACATTAGGGACCTTCAAGCAGCTATTGGATAGGTACATGGATGACGGTAAAATGATATAATGTAGATTTATTTGTTCTTAAGGGCAGCACGGTAGCATTGTGGATAGCACAATTGCTTCACAGCTCCATGGTCCCAGGTTCGATTCCGGCTTGGGTCATTGTCTGTGCGGAATCTGCACGTCCTCCCCGTGTCTGCGTGGGTTTCCTCCGGGTGCTCCGGTTTCCTCCCACAGTCCAAAGATGTGCGGGTTAGGTGAATTGGCCAATGATAAATTGCCCTTAATGTCCAAATTGCCCTTGGTGTTGGGTGGAGGTGTTGAGTTTGGGTATGGTGCTCTTTCCAAGAGCCGGTGCAGACCCAAAGGGCCGAATGGCCTCCTTCTGCACTGTAAATTCAATGATAATCTATGATTAATCTAGGACAAAGGTTCGGCACAACATCGTGGGCCGAAGGGCCTGTTCTGTGCTGTATTTTCTATGTTCTATGTATTTGGATGTTGACCAATTTCCATTGGAATTCCATATATGGAAGTCCATAGGGAATTTCAGAATTTTCCACGGGTGGAAATTCCATATATGGAAGCATGGAAGGGGGCCGGCCGCATCGGGGCGGCAGCCGGGGGGACACCCCGGAAAATTCGACCATATATGGAAATCTTCCATATATGGATATGGTTCGGTTCCGACCCCAGCCAGCCGACCCAGCCACAGCCCCCTAATAAGGAGCCACCCAAATAAGCCCCACCTCAATAGCCCAAATATGGAGCCCAGCCAAACAAGGATACCTCCAAATAAGGAGATCCCCCCCCCAATATGGACCCTCAAATCCCCCAATGAGACCCCCAAATAAGGATCGCACCAAATAAGGAGACCCCCAAATAAGCCCCGGCCCTGCCCCAAAGGCCCCGGATAATTAGCCCCCATGCCCAGGTGAGCCCCAGCCAACCTAATAAGAAGGGGGGACACCCCCGATAAGGCCCCCAGCCCAGATAAGGAGCCCCTACCATGCAGATAAGGAAGCCCCAGCCCCCGATTCCCCAGCCGGATGCCCGCCTTATGGAGCACCCAGCCCCAGATGCCGATAGCCCAGCCCCTTATAAGGATATCCCAGATAAGGACCCAGTCCCAGATAAGGCCATCCAGATATGAGCCCCAGCCCAGAGCCCCAGACCCAGATGAGCAACCAGCCCCAGAAAAGACCAGCCCCAGATTAGGAGTCCCCATCCCATATAAGGAGCCCCCAGACCCAGATAAGGCCCCACTCCAGATAAGGCCCCAGCCCAGTTAAAGCACCCCCAGCCCTTTAGGGCCCCAGCCCCAGATAAGGTCCCCAGCCCCGGATGGCTCCAGCGCCAGATAAGGAGCCCCAGCCCCAGATGAGACCGCCCCCATAAGCAGGCCCCAGCCCCACATAACGCCGTATACCTCAGTGACCGCGCCCCAGATGTTGCCCCCGGCCAATCCCCCCCCCCCCCCCCCGATGAGCCCTGCGGATAAGGACCCCCAATAATCCCACAATAATACCCCCATAAGGAGCCCGCACCGATGAGCCTCCCACTAAGGAGCCGATCAGGCTCCTCAGATGAGGGCCACCCCAGATAAGGAAAGGCCCCCCATATAAGGATGGCCCCTGTTAAGGAGGGAGGCCCCCATGATAAGGGATCCCCTGATAAGGCCCCCTGATAAACACGATAAGGATGGCCCGATAAGGAAAGAGGCCCCAGCTGGAGGCTCCCCAGATAAGGCCCCGCCCCCAGAGGCCGGCGGTGATCCCCCCCCTCCCCCCGCCTGCCCGAGGCCCTCCAGATAAGCAGCCGCATCGTGTCCCCAGATAAGGCCCCAGATAATTAGACCCCCCGAGCCACCTCCAACCCCCTTATAAGGAGCCACCCAAATAAGCCCCCAATCTCCATGCCCTCCAAATGAGCCCCCCAAATATGGAGCCCCCCAAACATGGACCCTCAAATCCCATCCCAATAATGTGCCCCCCAAATAAAGATCCCTCCAAATAAAGAGACCCCAGGCCCCCCCAATGGCCCCCCAGGTAAGGCCCTGCTGGGTAAGGCCCCGAGCCGGTATTCCCCACCCACCTAATAAGGGCCCCCCGAAGCCCTCCTGGGTGCCCCCGATAAGGCCCTCCCATTTACGGAGCCCCCAGCAGGTAAGAGGCCACAGCCCAGATAAGGAGGCCCCAGCCCCAGGTCCCCAGCCGCAAAGCCCATAGCCCCAGCCCCAGATAAGGAAATCCCAGATAAGGCCCCAGTCCCAGATAAGGCCCAGCCCAGATATGGGCCCCAGCCCAAAGGAGCCCCAGCCCCAATTAAGGCCCCAGCTCAGATGGCGCCCCCAGCCCCAGATAAGGCCCCCAGCCGGATAAGGCCCCCGATAAGGAGCCCCCAGCCCCCGATGGCTCCAGCGCCGGATAAGGAGACCAAGCCCCCAGATAAGCAGGCCCCAGCCCCACATAACGAGGCACCAGCCCCAGATACATTAGTGGGAAACTAGAGGACTGGGAAATCTTTAGGGGGCAACAGAAAGCTACTAAAAAAGAAGAGTAAGATGGATTATGAGTAAACTTGCTCAGAATATAAAAACAGATAATAAAAGTTTCTACAATTATATAAAACAAAAAAGAGTGGCTAAGGTAAATATTGGTCCTTTCGAGGATGAGAAGGGAGATTTAATAATAGGAGATGAGGAAATGGCTGAGGAACTGAACAGGTTTTTTGGGTCGGTCTTCACAGTGGAAGACACAAATAGCATGCCAGTGACTGACAGAAATGAGGCTATGACAGGTGAGGAACTTGAGATGATTGTTATCACTAAGGAGGTAGTGATGGGCAAGCTAATGGGGGCTAAAGGCAGACAATTCTCCTGGCCCTGATGGAATGCATCCCAGAGTGCCTAACTAATTTAGTGGAATTTTATGAGGACATTACCAGTGCAGCAGATAACGGGGAGCCAATGGATGTGGTATATCTGGATTTCCAGAAAGCCTTTGACAAGGTGCCACACAAAAGGTTGCTGCATAAGATAAAGATGCATGGCATTAAGGGTAAAGTAGTAGCATGGATAGAGGATTGGTTAATTAATAGAAAGCAAAGAGTGGGGATTAATGGGTGTTTCTCTGGTTGGCAATCAGTAGCGAGTGGTGTCCCTCAGGGATCAGTGTTGGGCACATAATTGTTCACAATTTACATAGGTGATTTGGAGTTGGGGACCAAGGACAATGTGTCCAAGTTTGCAGACGACACTAAGATGAGTGGTAAAGCAAACAGTGCAGAGGATACTGGAAGTCTGCAGAGGGATTTGGATAGGTTAAGTGAATGGGCTAGAGTCAGGCAGATGAAATCTAGTTGACAAATGTGAGGTTATCCATTTTGGTAGGAATAACAGCAAAAGGGATTATTATTTAAATGATAAAATATTAAAACATACTGCTGTGCAGAGAGACCTGGATGTGCTAGTGCATGAGTCGCAAAAAGTTGGTTTACAGGTGCAATAGGTGATTAAGAAGGCAAATGGAATTTTGTCCTTCATTGCTAGAGGGATGGAGTTTAAGTAGGGAGGTTATGGTGTAATTGTATAAGGTGTTAGTGAGGCCACACCTGGACTATTGTGTTCAGTTTTGGTCTCCTTACCTGAGAAAGGACATACTGGCGCTGGAGGGTGTGCACTGGAGATTCATTATGTCAATCCCAGAGCTGAAGGGGTTGAATTACGAGGAGAGGTTGAGTAGACTGGGACTGTACTCGTTGGAATTTAGAAGGATGAGGGGGATCTTATGGAAACATATAAAATTATGAAGGGAATAGATAGGATAGATGCGGGCAGGTTAATTCCTCTCCGGCTGTAATTGTGGGCCTGCGTGAATATCGTGCCAACATATATTTCCATGCCAGGACGGTGAGTAGCTTGGAGAGGAGCATCCAAGTGGTGGCTGCCCTTGCTCCTGGATTTCGGTGCTGCCTAGAAATGTCCATATTTGAGGGTCTCCTTATTTAGGGGTCTCCTTATTTGGAGGGTCCTAAGGGGATTATTGCACCGATGAACGATGGGGCCTTGTCAACTTCATGCCTGCGTGGTGTGGGAGGTGACGTAGACATTTAATAATAATAATCTTTATTGCCACAAGTAGGCTACAATGAAGTTGTAGTCGTCATATTCTGGTGCCTGTTCAGGTACATGGAGGGAGAATTCAGAATGTCCAAATTACCTAAGACTTGCGGAAAGAATCCGGACCACCCGGAGGAATCCCGGGGAGAACGTGCAGACTCCGCACAGACAGTGACCCAAGCCGGGAATCTTGGGCCCCTGGCACTGAAGCCACTGTGCTACCGTGCTGCCTATTAACTTTGGGAGTGAAGGTTGCCCCTCCAGGGTTTGGAGGGTGCTGCCTGAGGAGCCTTGGTGAGTTCCTACAGTGCATTTTGTGGATGGTACACACTGCTGCTACTGTGCATTGGTGGTGGATAGAGTAAATGTTTGTGGAAGGGTGGGCTGCTTTGTCCTGGATGGTGTTGCTTATTGAGTTTTGTTGGAGCTGCACTCATCCAGGCAAGTATTCCATCGCACTCCTGACTTGAGTCTTGTAGATGGTGGACAGGCTTTGGTGAGTCAGGAAATGAGTTACTCGCTGCAGGATTCCTAGCCTCGTACCTGCTCTTGTAGCCACATTATTTATGTCTCACCCAGTTCAGTTTCTGGTCTTGGTAACCAGGATGTTGACAGATGTTATTTGCCACGTCAGCCCAAGCCTGGATATTGTTCTGTTTGAACATCGACTGCTTCAGTATCTGAGGAGTCCCGAGAGGCACTGAACATTGTGCAATCTTCAGCGAACATCCCTGCTTCTGACCTTATGCTGGAAGGAAGGTCAACGATGAAGCAGCTGAAAATGGTTGGGCTTCCGACCTGAGAAACTCCTGTAGTGGGGTCCTGGAGCTGAGTTGATTAACCTCCAACAACCACAACCATCTACCTTTGTGCTATGTTTGAGTCCAACCAGTGGAGGGTTTCCCCCGAATCCCATTGATTCCAATTTTATGAGGCCACTCGATGTCACACTTGGCCAAATGCTACCCTGATGCCAAGCTCAGTCACTCTCACCTCAACATCTTTCCTCCATGTTTGAACCAAGGCTGTAATGAGCTCAGGAGCTGGGTGACCCTAGCAGAACTCAAACTGAGCATTGGTGAGCAGGTTATTACTAAGCAAGAATAGCTTGATTGCACTGTTGATGACCTCTTCTATCACTTTACTGATGACTGAGAGTAGACTGATGGGGCAGTAATTGACTGGGGTTGAATTTGTCCTGCTCTCTGTGTCCAGGATAGGATATAACTGGGCAAGTTTCCACATTGTGGGGTAGAAGCCAGTGTTGTAGCTGTACTGCAACAGCTTTCAATGACTTTAATTAATTACCCTGTTCCAACCCAACTGTCAACAACCTGAAAGGTTAACTTTCTGGCTCCATGTTGCTGAGTATTTCCGACATTTATCATTTTATTTCAAGTAATTGCCCATTCGGTATACTGTATATCTCAAAAGTATTGTCTCGTATACCAAATTCATTCTATTGCAGCTTATCTGCATGGCCTCGCCGTCGGTGCTGTGTGTTTCCGACGGGACTGGGGCCTTCATTTGGGGCTGGGCCCTTATCTAGGGCTGGGGATGGAGGCTCCTTATCTGGGGGCTCCTTATCTGGTGTTAGTGGATTGTAAACAGAATAGGAATCCTTGCTGGTGTTTTCTCCCCCTCTTTCCTAACTTGAGGACACAGAGATCATTGCAACAACCCAAACTGTGCCCCAAATGAGATCATATTAACTTAGCAATGAATAGGGGCAGCAATGTAGCACAAGTGGCTTCACAGCGCCAGGTTCCCAGGTTCGATTCCCCGATGGTGCAGGCTCGATGGGCCGAATGGCCTCCTTCTGCACTGTATGTTCTATGAACACTGGCGGCATGGTGGTTAACACTGATGCCTTACAGCGCCAGGGACCCTGATTCAATTCCGACCTTGGGGATCTGTATGTGTGGAGTCTTCACATTCTCCCAGTGTCTGCAGGGTTTCCTCCGGATGCTCTGGTTCCCTCCTACAGACCAAAGATGTGCAGGTTAAGTGGATTGGCCACGTTAAATTGCCCCTTCTTGTTCAAATTTGTGTAGGTTAGGTTACGGGGATGGGGCGGAGGAGTGGGCCTAGGTAAAGTGCTCTTTCGGAGGTCGGTACAGACTCGAAGGACCGAATGGCTTCCTTTGCCCTGTATGGTTTCTATGATGAACCCTTCCTTATCGTTGCAACTCAGCACCATTTGCAATGTTTTGCCTAAAAATGTTAGTTTATCAAAATCATCGAGCAAAACTCCAAAATATTCATCCATTCAAATATCTTCACCATTCCACTGTAGTTTAGACTCTCCAGCTAACACACCCACTCCCCCAAAAGCACGATTATATCAAGGGTTTCTTTCAAAAAACAATGCCAGGTCTGGTCCATTAAAAAAATAAACTATACCCAAGTATTATTTTGTTGAGAGTTTACAGCTGATAAATTCCCTTTCGGCTGCTCATTGAACTCCAGCTGGTTAAAATTATTGATGGATTTTACAGGATCACAGTCGTCCACCCACTGGTAAGTCGGGGTCAACTTCACACCAGCCAGTTCTGGCAACCCTGGCATGATTTTACACGCATAAGGTAATTAACTGCATGGCATCGGAGCTCCTGTTTTTTCAAGGGACACATTCCGGCCTATTTGAGGGAGGGCAGGCCTTCAGACCCTGAAGTGCAACCAGGAGCAGTGACAATGATGCATGCTCCAGAATGGAGGAATAGTGTGGAGCATTCCACGCCCCCCGCCCCCCCCCCCCATTCTCAAAGGAGGCTGCCAGGGTTCACCAGGTGCTCACTTAATTGGCCACTTAAGGGTGTTAATGGATATCTGGAAGGGAAGGCCGTCCACAACTTTGTTGTCGTTGATGAAATGGAAGCGAGCGACAGTGGGCAGGTAGGCGACAGGCCAAGCACCTGTCAATCCACCCCTTCTGCAGCACGCAGCTTGAGGCCTTGTGCAATCCCAGATATTATTTCTATTGTCCAGCAGAGGATTTTACCTTTGCCTCACAATACAAAAGAGGGGAAACAAGAATTTTAACTTCCTACATTTATCACACTGGAAAAGTACTTGTGTATGAACATTTTCAAAATAAATCACAATCAGGTACACAAAAATGTCATGGTAGCCCCAGCAGTGACAAACCACAGGACTCATTCTTCATAAAGTGAAAAATTAAACGTTTATCAGGCACATGCATAAAAGCCTTCAATAATTAATAAGATGATAATTGAAGGCTTCAGTGGATGAGGCGTCAAATCACCTCCTGTATTTTTTCTCTTTGCAGTTTTTCGAACAGCCTTCTTTGTAATTTCAAGCTGAATGCAGAGTACAAATAAATTCCCGGGGTGAGGGTTTGAGGAAAAATGTGAAATAGTCATTTTTTAAATCATTATTTTCTATTTTCTTATGTACTGTAGCCATCTGGGATGGCCACGTCCCGATTATAAAATGGACACTTGCAAAGACTGCAGGGAAAATTGGACAATGCTAAGAAACAAGCAGGTGCAAGCCTTGTCTGTTGATTAGAACCTTAAACGCTCAGACAGGACAGAAACTACCAAACGATTTACATACTAATGAGCCATTTCTGGGGACGAAAGGGAAACATTTAGATACACAATGTTAGGACAGACTCCCCGGCGCCAGAAGAAACTAAGACAAAGCTGACTGACAGTCACCAGGGCACGCCCAGCGATCAGGGAACCACCCCTCTATTGGAGGAAAATCGATACCGATGATTGGGAAAGACCCAATTAGTTGAGGCCAAGTTTAAGGCCCGCCCAAAAGAGCGCAAAGCCCTTTTGGGTATAAAAGGTATCCCCGAAGGGAGAACGCCCTCCTTTGGCTTTGGCTCACAGCGAAGAGAGAGACCTGCCTTCCAGCTACAGCAGACCAAGTAAGTTCCAAGTCAATGCACGCTACGAGAAAGACGCTCCTACTTGTACCCTGTAAACAGCTCAACCCAGCAGCCTCAGAACTGAGCAACGGCCATTGTTCCTCTGACTGAGTGGGTGCTCGAAGCTAAGTATAGGCCTTAGTAATAGTGGTAGTTTAGTTTTGTAGAGTTTATGCATGAGTAGATTTGACTGTGTGTAAATAAATGAGCATTGCTTTTGAACTAACTAACTGGTGTATCGAGTCTTTGATCAGTATTCGGTTCTGAACTTTGTGACGGTGTCGAAAGATACCTGGCGACTCTTGAGCAAACATGATTAAATAGAGCCAAATTAAGAGCCAACCAAAAGTTAGCAACATTTACTGGCGACATCTGAGGGGACTCGACTGAGAAGTGGCCTAACCACTCCGAGAGACCCCAAAATTTGAATTGAGAATCCAATTGGGAACAGAAAGAAAAAACACAAGCGTCAAAACAGTACTGATCAAGCCTCTGAGATTCGGAAGTGTGTTAATGCATGCGTACTAACAGGGATATAAGGTAAACCTGAGAGATTTTGTTGCGAAAAACTGTCGGGAGTTTTGTAGGCCGGAAATTAGCGTAAGCCGTACCCGTGTTTACACCACCGCGTTATCACCCCCTGTTCCAAATTCGGTAGAGATCCTAGTAGAGAGAATGGCAAAGAAGGTAATGGAATGCCTTATGAACCCCCAGGAATTTGAGGTCGCAGCAACCAGCAGTAGAGTAGGACAGTGTCCCGTTTGGGAAGAAGAGATCAGAAAATATCTCAAAGGGAAAGGATGGTCCCTTTGGAGTGAATTCTGTGATAATGAGGAAACAGGACCCGGGAGTATAGGACATACTTGGTGGGAGAACCTGTCAGAGATCGACAAGAAGAACATAGGGAAAGCTCGCAAGCTGATGGCAATCGTGTCCTGTTTGGCACAATTGCGAGGCACAGAGGAGGTCGTTAGGACGCTCCAGAGAGAGATAGAGGAGAGAGACAGGACCTGTGAGGTAGACGTGAGTGAGGTAGAGAAAGAGAATCGAGATCTGAAAGAGCAGTTAGCAACAAGGGGCAGAGAGGTGAATGATGCCAAGCGGGCAAATCAGTCTTGTCTCGCGCATTTGAACAGCTTTCAGACTCAATACGATAAGGTCTACCAGGACACGCAACGTGCGGTCTGGGTAAGACAAGAAATGGGACAGCAAGTTGAGAAATTGCAGAAACAGTGCAATGATTTAAAAGCAGCCCTACGAGCACTCCATACTTCCACGACGGAACAAAGGCAGAGCTCCATAGACCATGCAAAATGCCAGAAGTAAATTGCAGAATTGCAATCTCTGCTGTCCATGCAAAATGGATTTCAGAGTACATTCGGACCCCAATTAGATCAAGAAAACGGCCCCAATTGGCATGAATTGAACGAGACTGCCCATAGATACGTACATGGGACATGTACGCAGGAAAAACCCCAGAAAAGGAAAGCGCCCCAACCCCCAACTGAACAGGCAGAACACACCCCCATGAATCCTGTGACCACACACCGCAGGAGAAGGAGAAGCAGACTTCCTTTACACAACCCCGTTAACCGTGACCCAATTACGGGACTCGTGTTGAAAAATTACACCGTTCCTTCCCACTTCAGACCCCCACCAATTTTTCGCGAAAGTCAGACAACAGGCAACCATGTATGGCCTGGACGAAAAGGAGCAAGTGAAGCTCACAGTTTTAAGCCTCGACCCTTCAGTCGTAGCAGCCCTTCCCGACCCACAGAATGTAGGAGGAGGCACACTCCAAGAGATGCACACAGCGATCCTAGATGCGATCGGCTTTAACAGAGGAGACCCCGTAGAAGGTCTGAACAAGTATAGGCAAAAGAAAACAGAGCACCCCACAGCGTTTGCTGGACGTTTGTGGATTCACGTTACTGCAGTTTTTGGAGAGTTAGCCCGCGCCCATTTGTCCCCAGATAATATGGCCAAATGGACCCAAATTCTAGTCTCCCATGCCACAGAAGCAGGACGAAAAGCTTGCGCAAATTATGACCCCTCAGATGAGGCCGACAATGAAAAATGGGTTTTGAAGAGATTGTTCCACGCTTGGGAACAATCAATTGCAGCCCAAACCGCATTTATAACCCCCGATGAAGAGCAGGTAGAAATGAATCCAGTTAAAGCACACCAGATCCCCGCATGGGTAAATGAGGGCAGGAACAGCTAACTCCAGCCAAAACCTCAAGAATGTTATAATTGTGGACAGCTAGGACACTTTGCACGAGATGCAACGCGCCCCAGAAGCAGCAGAGAAACTAACAGACAGGCACCCTAAACAGGAATAGGGCAAAGCCGATCCGTAGCGCTAGCGCCCGTTCAGAGAGTACAGACATGACCGGCACCGACTGACGGTGTTCGAGCTCCCCAACTTGGGTCTGTGACACCCTTTGGGACAAGTCCGGTAGACCGGTAGTAGCAGGCAAAGTTCGGGGACAACCCGTGGAATTTCTTTGGGACACAGGAGGGTCCCGCACCACACTCAATTCCTCCACGATGTTCCAGCGAGACACGTGACCCACAACAGACACCATTACACTCAGCGGTTTTACAGGCCATTAACAACAGGAACACATCACAGCCCCTATAGCAATACAGATAGGGAACATCGCAACCAAGCACCCCGTAGTTTTAGTTGATCTGCCCCAGACAGCAGAACATATCCTTGGGATCGATTTCATGAGCTCCCATAACCTTTCTTTCGACCCAGTGAGCAAGTGTGTATGGAAAATGGCAAAGGCAGCACGAGCCCCCGCCACGCTCACAGTAGGAGAATACTTAAATAGGAGTAGCTCAGTAGGAGACTTCTGGTTCGACCCTCGAGCCATTAGTGCAGAGAAACAGGTTAGGGCAGTCCTGCAGGAACATAAAGCAGCATTTGCACAGCACAAGCACGACTGTTACAGTTTGGCTGGCTTTGTGAACATTACAGGTCCCGACCCTAAACCCCAGAAGCAATACGGATTTCCCCAGGAAGCAGTGGGAGAAATCTCCAAAGTAATAGAGGGTTTGTTGGATCATGGCGTACTCAGATCAGTAGTCTCCACAAACAACGCACCGATTTGGCCCGTCAAGAAACCGGATGGATCATGCCGACTGACCATTGATTACCGGGAACTGAACAAAGTAACCCCAGCAGCAGCCCCCACCGTAGCCACGAGTCCCGAGACCATGCTCAAACAGGGACTCCAGTCAAACATTTTTTTGGTTTTGGACATTAGTAATGGCTTCTGGTCCATTCCATTGGCTAAAGCGTGCCAGTACAAATTCGCCTTTACATTCCAAGGGCAACAATACACGTGGATGTGCCTTCCACAAGTCTTCCACAACTCCTCCTCCATTTTCCACTGACAGCTGGCAAATTAGCAAAATTTTCCCGCCCCGATTGTCTGGTCCAGTATGTAGACGACTTGTTACGACAGACAGACACAAAGGGAGAG
This sequence comes from Scyliorhinus torazame, assembly GCF_047496885.1. Taxonomy (NCBI): domain Eukaryota; kingdom Metazoa; phylum Chordata; class Chondrichthyes; order Carcharhiniformes; family Scyliorhinidae; genus Scyliorhinus; species Scyliorhinus torazame. Next base: position 184,866,388 of record NC_092718.1, read on the forward strand.
CACATTTTGCTTCTCGCCGAACTCCTAGCACTCCTAAAAGAAATTGGTTGTAAGGTCAACCCCAAGAAGGCCCAGATTCTGAAAGAAAAAGTGATTTACTTGGGAACAGTGATCACTCATGGTAAACGTGAGATCGAGCACAAGAGAATTGACTCGATCGTCAAATTGCCCCTTCCCCACAATGTCTCAGCCCTCCGGTCATTTTTAGGACTAGTTGGTTACTGCCGAAACCATATTGACGTTTTCGCCACTAAAGCAGCGCCCCTTTCCAAACTTCTCATGAAGCAGGCACCTTGGGAATGGCTTCCACAGCATACGGCTGCCGTGGATGCTTTAAAAAGACCACTCAGCACAGCCCCCGCATTACAGGTCTCAGATCCACATTCCCCGTACGCTATAGAGGTAACAAGCGCAGACCAAACCCATTCGGCCGTGCTCCTCCAAGAACGCCACAACCAGTTACGCCCCGTAGCATACACCTCACGCATGTTAGACCCCGTAGAGCAAGGGTATTCTGCCTGTGAAAGGCACCTGCTCGCAGTTTTTTGGACAGTGCAATACTTTGCATACATTACAGGACTCAACCCCATCAACATCCTCACAGAACACACACCGACACAGCTATTGTTAGACGGTCGACTTAAAGATGGCACAGTCAGCCAAATCAGTGCAGCCCGTTGGACCCTTCTTTGACAGGGACGGGACATCACAGTAAAGAGAACCAAAACCCACACCTCCCTTGCTGATAATTTGCAGTATGCAGGCATCCCTCATGACTGTGGGATCATCACCACTAAACACAACACAGGCCAATTTATTCTCAAAACACCCCCAGGAAAACAGGTAGTACACCCCAGAGACCCCAGCCCACAGACACGTGCGCACCCCTAAGGATTTATGTGGATGGCTCATCCACAGTGTTAAACGGAGAGAGAATTACCGGTTGCGGTATATATGTAGAGGACATGCAGGGATGTGCCTTAGATGAAATTTCGTTGAAGTTGCCAGGACACTTAGGCTCGCAGGCAGCAGAGCTGGCAGCGATTGCAGTATATTGTAGACCACCCAGACTCGTTCCCGACCCCAGCAGACATCTACTCAGACAGCTTGTATGGCTGCAATAGTTTGACAGAGTTCCTACCACTCTGGGAAACAATAGGATTTGTTTCCGCGGACGGTAAACCCCTACCCTCAGCCCCATTACTACGCCATATCTTAGAGACAGCGAAGGATAGAAAATACGGAATAATTAAGGTTCGCAGTCATCACAGTTCTTCCCCCCCCTGGAAACGTTAAAGCAGACGCCCTAGCGAAGGCAAACTCCAGGCATGGTTATTTCTGGAACCCCCCGAAAGCACCCCAGTACACGCAGTTCAGGTCTCACAGACCAACATTCAGGACTTATCGAAGGCCAAGAAAGAGGACGAGAAACTCAGGGAGGTTTTAAAGGGAACCTTCCCAGCCCCGTACGACAAGTTTAGAAACACAATCACCATACACGATGGTGTGATTTTAAAGGATGGCATTTATATAGTCCCCAGCCATGACAGGAACCAGATCATTTGTCAGTTCCATGACAATCATGGACACCAAGGAATTGAACCCACACTAGCCCACCTCAGACCGCTTTGCTGATGGCCTGATTTAAAAACCGATGTCGCACACTACGTAGAGAATTGTTTAATCTGTGCCCAGAACAATCTGGACAGATACGTTAAAAAGGTTCAACTTAGCCACACCCGCCCCGATAATCGACCATGGACAAATCTCCAGATAGATTATATAGGACCCCTACCCCCATGCAGAAATGGTTACAAGTATGTGTTGGTGGTCATAGACACCTTCACAAAATGGGTGGAAACATTTCCGTCACGAACTAATACGGCCAAGGCGACGGCTAAAATATTAACACAGCACATCTTTACAAGATGGGGCCTCTCACGCAGTATAGGGTCCGTCCAAGGCTCCCATTTCACCGGACGTGTAATGAAAAACGTCCTCACGATTTTCGGAATTACACAAAAGTTCCATATCGCATACCACCCCCAGTCAAGTGGTATTGTAGAACGAATGAATAGGACATTGAAAGCCACCCTCAGGAAAATGGTTCAGCAAAATAATAGAACCTGGGACTCAGTACTCCCATTTGCTTTGATGTTTCTAAGAAACACAGTATCTACATCCACAGGTTACACCTCCAACACTCTCATGACCGGACGCCACATGAATGGCACGGAGTATTTACTAGGACTGGATTTGGCCAGCCCCACAGTTACAGCCCTCACACATGAAAACGCAGTCACACAACTAACACAGAACATAAAGGCAGCCCAACTCGCCGCAGCAGTGAGACTTGGAACCAGGAAGAAACAGAGCAAGGCCTGTTTCGACAAAACAGTACACGCCACTGAGTTTACAGTAGGGCAACAAGTTATGCTTTCCCTTTACAACCCCAGTTCATTCCTTTCCCCAACGCTTTCCGGACCGTACTCCATTTCAGACAAAGTCAGCCCCTCAGGATACAAAATAACCTATCCCAAAGGCAAGTCTGCGTGGTTTCATATAAACCAGTTCAAGGCTTATGGCTCACAGAATAACAACACACACCACATCCTGCTTGCACCAGCAGACGATCATGCCCCGCCCACAGATGACGTATTCCTACCCCCCCCAACCACTCCAGCCCGCCCTCAGACACGACTTCAACTCCGCCCCCAGAGGCACGACTCCACCTCTCCCTTCCCTCAACCAGCAGCGACAGCGATAGCGATCAAGATGACGGCAGCCACAGCACACCACGTTACGACTACACCCCTGCACCAGGCCCCACTCCCAGCGAATCTGAGCATGATTCTACCGACCCAGTTGAAATCACTTATATCAAAGCCCCTGACCCAGACCCACCGCCCGACGATTACGGATTGAAGAATAGCAGCTCCAACATCGACACGCGATTCTGGCACCGAGACAATTCGTTCAGGCTCATCCGGAATGATGAGATGGACCCCAACTCGCCCCAAGCAGCTTTAGCACGGTTACTGCAGACAAGAGTTTGGCAGCAGGGAGACGATGATGACTTAGAGTCTGACTCCCACCACACAAATCCCTTTGCGACCCTGTTCGCTATTGAGCAGTGAGGTGTCCAGATGATGGAGAAAAAAGGAACCGATGGAGAGATACGGTGTCCTTTCTGATGCACCATGTTTGTTCGTTAGTGTTATCGTTAAGTGTTGTGTGTAAACTCGGAAAGTCTTTCCACGTCACCACCCCCTTTGACGCCCAATGGCTGTTAGAGGAACTAGTTTGTCCCCAGAAACTTGTTAATGGAACAAGTTTGTCCCAGACAATAGTTTAGAGGAACTAGTTTGTCGACAGAATCTTGTTAAAGGTACAAGTTTGTCCCAGACAATAGTTCAGAGGAACTAGTCTGTCGACAGAACACGACTCATAGTTGCTCTCCTAATTCAAGAGGCAGCCCCCATGACAACCACATTCTTACCCGTTCTTGCCGGTTGCTCAGGCAGTGGAGAAACGGCATTGGTCCCCTCCCTGCCTGAGGACCCCCCTCTGGTCAGCACGCTCGGGTAGAGCACAGATCGCTGTCCTACCCGGGGATTCCATCCATTTCTTACCCGGCGCGGCCCTCACGCACCCCATTTTGGCTCAATACGGTCGAAATTCTTTTGTTTGGTTTTGGCAATTCTTAGGTTGCTTCCCTATGCTATTTACATCCTCAAACACTGGGATGGTAAATCACACAGGCTGCAAGACGGCTCGCAGTACGGCAGTATTTTCTTAGATGTCTTGTCCAAATATTCGGTTTTAAAAAATGAGGGAGTCACAGATGGTGACCAATTATAAAGGGAAATTGGCAGTAAAGGACAGACAGACAGACATACGAGATCTTAAGCAAGATAATAACAGAAATTATGCTTGTGTTCACAGAACTCCGGAAACCCAGGAACCCCAGAGGAAGACAAAGAAGAAGTCCGACAAAGATGAAGACAGCCTTCGTGTTCACATGGATCTTAGCGGGATCCCTTCAGTTGCGCACGGACGCTACCTCCCTGGCCCCTACCACACAAACCATAAATGACTCTCACCCCTGTAATACACGGAATCCTGGGATAACTAGCCCAGCGACAGCTAGCAATACCCCGACCTGGTGTGATAAGTTTATCACCTGGTACTCACTCTCATATGTAGTCGAAGCACTCTTAGTGCTGGCGATACTTTGCAATGTCGTGCAAACGTTTAGAGTCAGGAAATGGCGGAACAGAGCATATCGCTCTCGCACCCCGGTATACAGATTTAGGACCCCCATTTTCGGATTTCACCAGACCCCCGAATCCATTGGGACGGATTAAAGAGCATCCATTTTGTTTAATGTATTCTATGGAATAAAGAGATGTAAACCTCTGTGTCAGACTGCCAGGCCAGAGAAATTTGTGTACTGCTAATTTGTACAGTTTAAGATGTATAGATTATTTTTGGATTGTTTGTATTTTTGGATTCTTTAAATGAGGATAGTTTATTGAGAATAGTTAGAGGCTCCGGTTTTTTATTTTGCTATAATGCATGTATTAATGTCAGAGCGCCCCGTAGAATGTTTTGATAATGAATGTATTTTAAATGGTTTAGGTAAAATTGTGTTGCACAGGATAGGACAGTGTAGAGCCTAAGCATGGGTGCCCCGGGGATCAGAGGATGAAGATGCCATAGTAATGTGATCCTTCACGCTTCGCGTTGAGGATCACAAGGAGCGAGTGTAGCCATCTGGGATGGCCACGTCCCGATTACAAAATGGACACTTGCAAAGACTGCAGGGAAAATTGGACAATGCTAAGAAACAAGCAGGTGCAAGCCCTGTCTGTTGATTAGAACCTTGAACGCTCAGACAGGACAGAAACTACCAAACAATTTACATACTAATGAGCCATCTCCAGGAACAAAAGGGAAATATTTAGATACACAATGTTAGGACAGACTCCCCGGCGCCAGAAGAAGCTTAGACAAAGCTGACTGACAGTCACCAGGACACGCCCAGCGATCAGGGAACCACCCCTCTATTGGAGGAAAATCGATACCGATGATTGGGAAAGACCCAATTAGTTGAGGCCAAGTTCAAGGCCCGCCCAAAAGAGCGTGAAGCCCTTTTTGGGTATAAAAGGTATCCCCCAAGGGAGGACACCCTCCTTTGGCTCTCAGTGAAGAGAGAGACCTGCCTAGCAGCTACAGCAGACCAAGTAAGTTCCAAGTCAACGCACGCTATGAGATAGACGCTCCTAGTTGCTACCCTGTAAACTCAGCAGCCTCAGAACCGAGCAATGGCCATTGCTCCTCTGACTGTGGGCACCCGAAGCTAAGTATAGGCTTTAGTAATAGTGTAGTTTAGTTTGTAGAGTTTATGCATGAGTAGATTTGACTGTGTGTAAATAAATGAGCATTGCTTTTGAACTTATAACTGGTGTATCGAGTCATTGATCAGTATTCGGTTCTGAACCTTGTGGCGGTGTCGAAAGGTACCTGGCGACTCTTGAGCAAACGTGATTAAATAGAGCCAAATTAAGAACCAACCAAAAGTTAGCAACAGTACATGAACCACTCAAAAGTATATTTGTAACTGTGGGGAATATCTATGATGTTCCATTGCTACAAAGATGCAAATTGTAGTCCAGTTACGAAAGAAGTACACAAAGATTTTAAAACATTCAAGACCATTTATAATTCGCTATCAAAATCACTTATACCAAAATTGTACCACTGATAAAAAAAATGAAATTACATATTTTTCAAAAATCACAAAAGAACAATACACCATTCCATCAATATATCCCACCATATCAGCCACCTTTTCCACTATTTGCCACTATTAACACAAAATGCCAGCCCAATTACTGAAGCTACAGGGTTACTATCATGTTTATTGCACAACACACAATGAAGGCAGGATTTTTCAAAATTCATTAAGTTGTGTCGACACCACCCTGTGTCTCTACATATATATGCAGCATCCAGCTGAAATGTAGCTTAGTGAAGTCCTAAATTAAAACTGCCAATATACAAGCGTCTGCAATTCTCGCATCTGTTTTGCCCATGTTGAGCCTCAAAGATATGCTCACTTTAAATTACACTGAAATGCATTGCAATGTACCTCTACATGTCCTGAAACATCATTCATGCACTGAAGCAATACCGTGCAATGTACCATCACCAACCCACCAGCAGAATCATATCCTTACTAAATTTAGATATTTTCTGTGCCAGATAGGTTGTTTCGACAGATAAGGAAATGCACGGAGAGAAAACAGCCTATTTTTCTGCTACTCTCTAGCATCCATTCAGGATGGCTGCATGAAAAAGAAGAGGGTTGGATAGCACCAAAGTTTTGGACTTTCACAGCCAAGCCTTTCTTGAGTCAAACGCTTTACCCGTGAAGTCCAGCTGTGACAGCAATGGTGCCTATCATCTAATTGCCTGACTGATTGCGTTGGTGAGAAAATCTGCATTAGAGTTTCATGCCTCTACTCTCAGAGATCCCCTTGAAGATGCCTCTGAAGTGGCCATTCGTGGTAAGCTCTGTTGCATTATTGTTGGGAAAATTGTTTCTGTATTGCTACAGATGCTCCTGCTATTTGGCCAAGAAAACATGCAGGTGTTAAATAACAGCACTTGAAGTAGTGTTTAAGGCCTTTTGATCAATATCATCTGAAGGAATGTAGCTGCAGACGACCTTAATATGGATATCCTGTCAGGCTGCTGTCATTTCCACTTGCACCACCTCGCATTCTGGGCACCCCATATTAGGAAGGATGTGAAGATTTTGCAGGGGGTACAGAAGAGAGTAACTGAAATGTAACCAAGGCTGAGGAATAAGACTTACGTGGACAGACTGGAAAAGGTGGACTGTTCACATAACAGCAGAGAAAGCTAAGAGCAGATTTGGTAGAGGTGTTCAAAATCATGAAGGGTTTAGATAAGAGTCTGTGCCAGCTGTTTCCAGTTGTCAAAGGATCAAAACCAGAGGACAGTTTTCTTAGGTGATTGATGAAAGACAATCAATAAATTGCTAGGTTTAGAATGCTCTGCCTTATGGGGTGGTAGATACAGATTCCATTGTGATGTTCAAAGGGGAATTGAATAAATACTTGAAAAGGAAACTTGAAGGGAGTTGAAGAGAGAGTGAGGAAATGGGACTTTCTGGATTGGTCTTCAAAAGAGACAGCACAGACTCAATGGCCTTCTCAGGTGGATTCTATTGTGGATTCACTTTGTCCATCCTCTTGACTATCTTCTATACCTCCATAAGATATCCCTCAGAAACCCTTTTTTCCAATGCTGAAACTCTAAGGGTTCTCCAGTTTTGTCAAACCACACATCTTTGCAACAAAGATCAGTTTCATAATTATTTTCTATACTGCCCCCAGTGCTTGAATATCAACCCCCCACCCCACACCAACCAGTGCCATGTTTCAGTGACTGGAACTTGAAACTGTAATTAAGATGCAAGCTGATCACAGTATTGTTCAGGACGATTATAACTCACATGGACTTATGCGTTGAGCATGTATCTAGAAATTGTATTGGCTTTGTAAATTGCTTAGAAATGTTCAGTGTAAAGTCCACTAAAAGGTTTAAGTTTATTTCAGCTTTATCCTTCACAATTTCAATACCAACCATTCACTGTGTAAGTATGTCACCAGTCTTTCCTTCTGATCTGCTGTAATGTGCATTTATCCACATTAAATTTCATCTACCATTATTCAATCAACATACTTATTTTGCCCAAATAATTCTGTGCTTTTGAGTTTGCTGTTCTAATTCCACTGCTTAGCCAATTTGTATTGAGCTTTTGAATTCAGGTTATTTATGTAAATTAGAAATAGTAGTGGCCCCACTATCCTGCTCTGCTCTCATCATAATGTGGCAAAACACCTCATCAAAGCTGGTTTAATCGCCCCATAATCAACATTGCAGCGACTGTTGACATCACTGTACATAACTCTTCCAGTATTAGTAAAGTTTACTGGTTTATCAAATGTGGGTGAATATTTGCAGGAGGATGAATAACAAAACACTGCATCTGTACCGATGGCCTTCTCTCTGAAGCACCGTTGCTGACGCTGTACTTTTCTTTATGTGTGCTCCTCGAGTGGCTATGCAATGTCTCAGAAAACAGTGCCTATTGCACTTTATAGCATATATCAACGCGTGTTAGCAGTAATCATGCTCCTGTACTAATAAAAGGAGAGTGGAGTGGTTGTTCAATGTTTCTCTGTCAAGGGCCTTGGGAAATATTCAGATTCACTCAGGGATACTGTGAAAATATTCACACAATTCCCAGGGAGCCAGTTCAAATATTTGCACACACTCAAACAAGCCGCAACCCTAGTTTCTGAAAGACAATGCCAGCTGCCAGAAGGAAAATGTTACTATCATCGCAGAAATAGTTTTGTTATCAAGATACAGCAAGAAAGAAAGCATTAATAAGTCAACAAAGAAGAAAGGAATTCTATATTCTAGACCCCAACACCTGGGGCGAAATTCTCCCCCAACAGCGCTATGTCCGCCGACTGGCGCCAAAAACGGCGCCAATCAGACGGGCATCGCGCCGGCTCAAAGGTGCGGAATGCTCCGCATCTTTGGGGGCCGAGCCCCAACATTGAGGGGCTAGGCCGACGCCGGAGGGATTTCCGCCCCGCCAGCTGGCGGAAATGGCGTTTGTTGCCCCGCCAGCTGGCGGAAATGGCGTTTGGTGCCCCACCGGCCGCCGACAATTTCCCGCGCATGCGCAGTGGGGAGAGTCTCTTCCGCCTCCGCCATGGTGGAGGCCGTGGCGGAGGCGGAAGGGAAAGAGTGCCCCCACGGCACAGGCCCGCCCGCGGATCGGTGGGCCCCGATCGCGGGCCAGGCCACCGTGGGGGCACTCCCCGGGGTCAGATCGCCCCGCGCCCCCCCCCCCCCCAGGACCCCAGAGCCCACCCACGCCGCCTGGTCCCGCCGGTAAATACCAGCTTTGATTTACGCCGGCGGGACAGGCAATTTCTGGGCGGGACTTCGGCCCATCCGGTACCGGAGACTTCGGCGGGGGCGGGATTCACGGCGGCCAACAGCCATTCTCCGACCCGGCGGGGGGTCGGAGAATGACGCCCCTGGTGCCCATGGCATCGTGTTCCGCCCGAGATTAACAAACATATGGCTGAAATTCTCCAATCCTTACAATTCAATCTTCTCTCTAGCAGCACAGCCCTGCCCCTGGGTGTTGCGATGCCGTGGGACGGCTACAATGGGAAATCCCATTGACAAGCGGTGGAAAGATAGAATCCCGCCACCAGCGAATGGCGCTCGGCCGAGAAACACGCGGTTGGGGGAACCAGAGAATCCCGCCCATGGTGACTGTGGTTCCCAGTCACAAAGAAAATGTATTTATATAGCATGTCATCACAGTTCTTAGAAATACCTCAGTTTCTCATACAAATAACTTTTAAAGGTAGGGAGCAAGATTTGCCTCCCGAGGGTGGACTGAGGAGTCAGGCGGGGATTTTAAAAATTGAAAATTGCAAACCTGAATCCAATCTGCCCACATCCACTGGTGAGTGTCATGATATTCAAACACACACATCATGATGGACACACCAACAGGCAAATCAGAGCACACAACACCACAACCAATCACAGACAAGAACACCAACCACATAAAAAGCACGAGCACGACACCTGGTGGTCAGTAGGTCTGGGGACAAAGAAACAGAGAAGAGCTGTTACAACATCACAAGCAGGGAACCCCCACGTGCAGAGTGCAAAGACAAAACTGTACATGGTAAGTTTGAATAAAATAGCGTTGTACCATATACAACCGTGTTGGCTCATCTGTGTGTCAGAACACCCAACACCACATGGTACAGGAGTGGATCGATACCTGCCTACTAACCTGCCATTCTGGACATGGACCGCACCGACATACCGCAGCCGTTGCAAGTCGCGGGGAACCTAGGTACCAATTGGAAGCTCTTCAGGCAGCGATTTGACCTGTACATCCGTGCCACCGAAAAACAGAGTGCCTCGGATGAAACGAAGATTGCAATGCTCCTCTTCTACGCAGGTCAGCACGCCACCGACGTCTTCAACTCACTGGTGTTCGAAGGAGGCGAAAACCAATCCAAATATGACACGGTCATCCTCAAACTGGACCAGCACTTTCAAGTTGAAGTACATGAAAGTTTTGAAAGATACCTCTTTCAGCAACGCCTGCAAGGTAAGGAGGAGCTTTTTCAACCCTTCTTGACGCACCTCCGGATTCTAGCGCAGTCCTGCGGTTACGGCACCACCACAGAGTCCATGATCAGGGACCAGATTGTTTTTGGCGTTGCCTCTAGTGGCCTACGCCAGCAGCTTCTTAAAATAAAAAGCCTCACCTTAGCGTCTGCTGTGGAAGCCTGTGTCCTCCACGAAAATGCTACCTGCCGTTTTACCCGATTTCAGGCGTCCGAGTTGGCACGGAGGGGGTCCCCAGCCGTCGAATCGGCAAGCCAGGCCGCCCACGACGTCGAACGCATCCAGGCCGTCGATTACTTCCCGACCCACGGCCCGGACGACAGCGGCCGCTTCCCGCGGTCTCCCGCGCAGGTGCGCGCCAAAAATAACGGCCACAACGAGGGACGCACTGCGCAGGCGCGCCCACCGCAAGATCGCACTGCGCATGCGCAGTGGCGCAACGAACGCCGTGACGTCATGACGTGCGGCAATTGTGGAGCTCTACATTTAAAAGGGCAATGTCCTGCAAAAAACCGACAGTGCCTCAGATGTGGCAAGATGGGCCACTACGCAGCCCACTGTCGTTCGGCTCAACCCATGGATCCGGCGCATCCTCGACAATCTCGCAGACAAGTCAGGACCGTCCAGCCCACGCATCAAGACTTCCAGTTAAGTGATGCAGATGACCAGGATGCCTTCCGCGTTTCCGTCATCGATGTCAACAAGGTCAATGCCATCAATCCAGCCGATGAGTGGTGTGCCACCCTGACGGTCAACCGATCGCGCGTCGCCTTCCGTCTGGACACCGGCGCATCCGCCAACCTGATTGCATATTCTGCAGTCCAGGCCATGAAGGTCAAACCACCCATCACGCCATCCTGGCTCAAGATGGTTGACTATAACGGGAACGTCATCCCGTCCATAGGATCTTGCCAGCTACAGGTAACTCACAAGATGCACACGGCCACACTCCCCTTCGAAGTTGTCGGCTCATCAAAGGACTCGTTACTGGGCGCACAGGCGTGTAAGGTCCTTCACCTGGTACAGCGCATTATGTCTCTCTCTCCAGATGAGATATCCGACTTCCCGGATGCTGAGTTCCACGCAAATCTCCATTCCCTCCTTGCTCACAACCAGGAGGTTTTTGAAGGCATGGGGACATTGCCATACACGTACAAGATTCGACTCAGACCGGACGCCATCCCTGTCGTTCACGCACCTCGCAGGGTTCCTGCGCCACTCAAAGACCGCCTCAAGGTACAACTGCAGGTTCTTCAGGACCAAGGGGTCCTATCCAGGGTCACAGAGCCCACGCCATGGGTCAGCTCCATGGTCTGTGTAAAGAAGCCCTCTGGCGAGCTCCGTATATGTATAGATCCTAAAGATCTGAATAACAACATCATGCGGGAACACTATCCCATCCCGAAACGAGAGGACCTCACCAGCGAGATGGCGCGAGCCAAAATATTCACCAAATTGGATGCGTCCAAAGGATTTTGGCAGATCCAACTGGACCCGGCCAGCCGAAGACTATGCACATTCAACACCCCTTTTGGCAGATTCTGCTACAACCGGATGCCATTCGGCATCATTTCAGCATCTGAAGTTTTCCACCGCATTATGGAGCAGATGATGGAAGGCATCGAAGGGGTACGTGTATATGTGGACGATATCATCATTTGGTCCACCACTCCGCAGGAACACATGCATCATCTACGACGTGTCTTCACCCGCATACGACAAAATGGCCTGCGTCTCAACCGTGCGAAGTGTGCCTTCGGCCAGACGGAGCTGAAATTCCTCGGGGACCACATCTCAAGGTCAGGGGTCCGTCCCGATGCAGACAAGGTTAGCGCCATCACAGCCATGCCACGACCGGCTGACAAGAAGGCTGTCCTAAGATTCCTGGGCATGGTCAACTTCCTTGGGCAGTTCATTCCCAACCTGGCTTCTCATACAACAAATATGCGCCATCTCGTAAAAAAAATCGACAGAATTCAACTGGCACCAATCGCATCAGCGGGAATGGGAGGAGCTCAAGCACAAACTGGTCACGGCACCAGTGCTGGCCTTCTTTGACACGACTCGCCCTACAAAGATCTCAACAGACGCCAGCCAATCTGGTATTGGAGCGGTACTCCTGCAAAAAGACAGCACGTCGTCATGGGCCCCGGTTGCATATGCCTCACGAGCCATGACCCCTACCGAACAGCGCTACGCGCAAATCGAAAAAGAATGCCTGGGCTTGTTAACTGGACTGGACAAGTTCCACGACTATGTGTATGGCCTGCCACGATTTACGGTCGAAACTGACCACCGCCCCCTGGTCAACATCATTAACAAAGACCTGAACGACATGACTCCTCGCCTCCAGCGCATCTTACTTAAACTCAGGAGGTACGATTTCGAACTGATCTACACTCCGGGGAAGGATCTCATCGTGGCGGACACTCTTTCCCGAGCAGTGAGCACACCACCAGATGCGGAGGGGTTCGTGCGTCAAATTGAGGCACACGTAACTCTGACAGCAGCAAATCTGCCAGCTGATGATCCTAGTCTGGCCCACATACGCGCAGAGACGGCGACTGACCCCCTTCTGCAGCGAGTGATGCGCCACATGACGGAAGGGTGGCTCAAAGGGCAGTGCCCCCAGTTTTATAATGTGCGAGATGATCTTACCAACATAGACGGGGTCCTTATGAAATCAGACAGGATCGTTATTCCGCACAGCGTGCGCCAGATGATTCTTCATCAACTACACGAAGGCCACTTGGGCGTCGGAAAATGCAGACGAAGGGCCCGGGAGGCGGTATATTGGCCGGGTATTAATGAAGACATAGCCAACATGGTGCTCAACTGCACAACCTGTCAGAGGTTTCAGCCGGCGCAACCTCCGGAAACACATCTACCACACGAGATGGTGACGTCCCCCTGGGCGAAGGTGGGTGTTGACCTATTTCACGCGCTCGGCAGAGATTACATCGTTATTATAGACTACTTCTCAAACTACCCGGAAGTCATGCCTCTCCATGATCTGACGTCGTCCGCAGTCATTGGGGCCTGCAAGGAAACATTTGCTCGCTATGGCATTCCAAGGACTGTCATGTCAGACAATGGACCCTGCTTCGCCAGCCGTGAATGGTCGTCCTTTGCCGCAGCATATGGTTTCACTCATGTGACATCCAGCCCTCTACATCCACAATCGAACGGGAAGGCTGAAAAGGGTGTCCACATCGCCAAGCGGCTCCTGTGCAAGGCGGCTGCTGCCGGATCGGACTTTAACCTTTCCTTGCTGGCCTATCGATCGGCCCCGCTATCCACGGGTCTCTCGCCAGCGCAGCTACTAATGGGTCGCTCCCTCAGGACGACGGTACCTTCCATCCTGGCACCAACAACAGACCATGAGACGGTTCTTCGGAACATGCAAATGCAGCGTGATCGCCAGAAAAGTCGGTACGACACACGAGCGACGGACCTGCCCCCCCTGTCCTCCGGAGACAAAGTACGCGTCCATCAACCGTATGGTGGCTGGTCAGCACCGGCCGAAGTCCTCCGACAAGTGGCTCCCCGCTCGTTCTGGTTCGCATGCCGGATGGTTCAGTGCGTCGCCGCAATCGGCGCGCCCTTCGCCGACTTCCACGCTCACAGCCACACAGTACGCACACGCCAGATCCTCAACAGGCTTCCGAGGATGACTTTGTGGAGCTGCCGCACATCACGCCCTTTCCATCGCCACCCATGGCCATGCCTGCACAGCAGCCGGTGGTTCTTGATCCACCCTTGAGGCGGTCAACCCGAACTCGTCACAAGCCCATTAGACTGGACTTATAATACCGTTCATATGTTTAACAAGTTGCACAATTTCACATAATAACCTGTTGTTGTTTATCGTTCCAGATGTCGTCTGACTGGACAACTGTTCAAGTTTTTTTTTCTTCTTCTCTCGTTCGCATTTATGTTATTTTATGGTACAACTTGGTTCATGTGACGCACCCGACATCGCCCCATGTACATAGTTCCGTCATATGCACATGCTGCACACGACACACACACACTCTTAGATGCACTCACGACACGATCATATTTATTACCACGTAGGCACATATCTTTGTAAAAAGGGGGGATGTCATGATATTCAAACACACACATCATGATGGACACACCAACAGGCAAATCAGAGCACACAACACCACAACCAATCACAGACAAGAACACCAACCACATAAAAAGCACGAGCACGACACCTGGTGGTCAGTAGGTCTGGGGACAAAGAAACAGAGAAGAGCTGTTACAACATCACAAGCAGGGAACCCCCACGTGCAGAGTGCAAAGACAAAACTGTACATAGTAAGTTTGAATAAAATAGCGTTGTACCATATACAACCGTGTTGGCTCATCTGTGTGTCAGAACACCCAACACCACAGTGAGTGACTAACGCATTCTCAGGAGGCAGGATGGCACTGTCTTAGGAGGCTCTGCGCCTCCTTAGGTTTTTGTTTCATTGCCTGCAGGTCGGGTTATTGAGGCCTTAGGAAACCTGGCACCTGAAGGGAAGCATGAAGAGCTCAAACCATCAGGTGAGTACACCTACAGCATTGCATGTAAGCCACGAGGCGGAGGTGCATTTCTTCATCTCTCAACCCATCAAGCTGACCTCCACATGATCAGAGCCCCCCCCACTTCGCAATGTCTGACTCCACAGCACACCTCCCGCTGCTTATCCCCCACAGCTGGACAAACCTGTCAATGAATTCAGCAGCTGCTGCTGAAATCCCTTATTTCCGAGTTTCCCAGATGCATATTACTGCTCCTCTTACCCCCACCGCCCTGTTCCCGTCACAGTTATTATTGGAGTCTCTGTTGCAATGTAGGCACATGGCAAGATCCCACAAGTAGCAATGAGATGAATAACCCATTAATTTATCCATTGGCGTTCCCTCAGGGCTGTTGGAAACCTGCAATGCAGTCGGTTAGTAACACTTTATGGCCTTTACATTGCACATACCTTGCGTGTTTAGTTATATCTGGGGTTACTTTGCATACTATGCTCCATTTGACGAGATGCTACTTGTGCCTGATCCCCCAAGCATTGCATAATGTTCAGTGGTGCATGGAGGTTTTGCACAAATTTTTCAATAATAAAACACTTAAAATGTATTACTATTTATATTTTCAATGCTAGAGTGTTGAACTTACTGATGATATAATGACCTATGATGAAACGCTATCAATGTCACTAGAATTTCCGTAATGGTCATGCTCTGTGAAACCTGTTCGACTAATAATTGTATTTATTGGTACTTAATTGGAATATGCAATGGGGGTTATGATAATTTTTTTATTCATAACACAGAATTCTGCAGCACACTTTACATGACTCAACTTACTTTAACTCTTACGTAATGGACTTTAATAAATGCCTCAGTACATTTTGCATTGAAGCTTTTTCTGATTTATCAACAGATTTTGCTGCACAGGAGGTGTACAGATGTTATGACCACCATTGTCAGAGCATATGCTAATTAGCCATGAATACATTAACCTTCATAATTCAGATGATGCAGGGAACTGAAAGGGAGAACTGACTTGTACCTACCCGCTGGATAGCATATTAACCCACATCCAGTGTTTTTCCTTTTGCAAAATAACAATGTTATTTCTCATTAACAGATGACAGAACCAGTACCAGAAAAGAAAGACTACCTATTTGATAAGGTCTCTGACATTCTCTCACATACAGTAGAAACTTGCCCAATTCAGGTGGTTTGGGGGAAATTGTATTTTTGCCTTGATGTCATTGTTGTGAGTAATTACCACCGCCCTGTTTAAAGCTGCGTGATTTGTGATACAACTTTTGACCATCATAAAAAAACAATTTACTTCAAAATTCCATAATGATAAAAGAACAATGATTCTAAAAGGATCTGAGGGGAGGGTCAGAAGGGTCTGTAGTACTTAAGAAATTATTTGAAGAGTGGTGCACAAACTATAGGATAGCTAATGTTTCTCATTTTGACATTCAGGCATCCTTCACCAACCATATTAAAATAATTTGGGGGGGGGGTTCTAATTGGGACTTTGCAATTACAGATATGCCAAATTCATTGTCCTGAGTGTCAGGCACATTGAAGCATAATATCTAGTCAATGTAGTCGGGGGCACGGTAGCGCAGTGGTTAGCACAGTTGCTCACAGCTCCTGGGTCCCCGGTTCAATTCCCGGCTTGGGTCACTGCCTCTCCGTGCCTGAATGGGTTTCCTCCAGTGCTCCGGTTTCCTCCCACAGTCCAAAGATGTGCAGGTTAGGTGGATTGGCCATGCTAAATTGCCCTTAGTGTCCAAATCGTTTGGGTGGGGTTATGGGGATAGGGTTGAGGTGTGGGCTTAGGTAGGGTGCTCTTTCCAAAGGCTGGTACAGACTTGATGGGCTGAATGGCCTTCTTCTGCACTGTAAATTCTATGATTCTATGACTCCCTCCTCAGTGTCTCCGTCTTTTGTCTAAGACATCCTAACAGAGGAAGTGTAATAGAGAGAATTTTCTCATTAATCTAGCATTGTTCAATGGAATAGCCCTAACATCATAACTTTGTGTCCACGCAAACCACCCCCCCCCCCCACCCCCTCCCCCCCCCAACCCACTTGGCATACTGGATTCTCTGATCTCATGAGTCACCATGTACAGAGATCAAATTGAAAGTGTCCCTGATGAGACGAGGATGACTGTAAATCAACAAATTGGTTTATTTTATACAAAACGTATGAATTAATGGTTTTCCAGCAGGATGTATCTATTTTCTCCTGCTCCTTGTAATACATGAAATCATAAAAAGTTCACCACTTTGCTACTATCCTGAACAGGCTCCATCATTTATGAACTAGCCATCTTGAAGTTAATCTGGCTGTCACTTCAGGTTGCAAGCAGTACAAGTTGAATTGCCACTCTCATGGTTCTAGACCTCTGTGACTGGGTCGCACTGACTGGCCCACCAAGGAAAGAAAGGAAATAAAGAGAGTTGCCTTGCACGTCTTTGCTCTCAAGGATTAGCTCGCCGGGTTAGCATTGGGGGCAGCACGGTAGCATTGTGCACAGCACAATTGCTTCACAGCTCCAGGGTCCCAGGTTCGATTCCCGGCTTGGGTCACTGTCTGTGCGGAGTCTGCATATTCTCCCCGTGTGTGCGTGGGTTTCCTCCGGGTGCTCCGGTTTCCTCCCACAGTCCAAAGATGTGCAGGGTAGGTGGATTGGCCATGCTAAATTGCCCTTAGTGTCCAAAATTGCCCTTAGTGTTGGGTGGGGCTACTGTGTTATGGGGATAGGATGGAGGTGTGGACCTTGGTAGGGTGCTCTTTCCAAGAGCCGGTGCAGACTCGATGGGCCGAATGGCCTCCTTCTGCACTGTAATTTTTATGATTCTATGAGTTGCCATTCAGAGTTGCCAACTTATGTGAAAAGCCACACAAGTTTCAAAATTGCTTTAACAACAGATAAACGTTGACTCACATTTTAAAAATCTCTTTGCTTCCAAACATTTCCCTCCTTTCCCCAAATAGAACTTCATTCAATTATGTACTGCTCAGATAACACAAGTGAGTGTATCAGTTCAGGATTTACAAAGTGTTTATATGAAACTTGAGAGTATCTCTTTGGAATTACTAGCAAGTATCTGAAGATGTCTGATTTAACCTTTATGATCCACGTAATCTATTAGTCAGACTGTCTTGACTTTTCCTTTAATCTGTTGGAGCATGTTTGACAGCAGAGTACAGCAAAGGTTATGCATTCCCTCCATACTGATATTTCTGATGTTCAAGAGCCAGGATTCATGAAGCTAATATACTGCAACACTTTAGAGTTGCTCTGGAAAGCTTGAACTAATGGTACTTCCTTTTACCCCAGTGGGCAAAAGCATCTTTAAAACATGTTTTTAAGTGGCTAGGACCCAAACACTGCAGAGAGAACTGCACTGATTTTTACCGTCGGAAATTCAATTTCAAAATCAATTCTGCTCTTTGCCAAGATAAAAAATGTATGAGTTTTATTGAAGTCGCTGTCACTTTTGAATTTGAAATGATAGTTGGTGGTGAGGTTGGGTTGATGATCTCATTTATGGAAATGAATGATTTAAATTAAAAGATTGTAGTAAATAGGTTTACTCTAAACTGAACACTGAATAAGGTTATGTCCATAACACAGTTGACTGGTGGCACTTTACCAGACTAAAAAAAATGACAAAAGAGCAGAATGTAGACAGGCAAGCAAATACAGTGCTGTAATCTAATGAGAGCATTAGAAATAAGAGCAGGAGTTGGTTATTAAATCCATCATGCTTGTTCTATCGAACAAAAAAACATGGCTGATCTTCTCCCTCAACTCCACCATCCTACCCAATAGCCCTATTCAAAAATCTATCAATCTATATATTGACATCCAGGGATACTGTTGAAGTCAGATTTAGAAAGAAGATTTTACTTAAAGGTACCCTGGCTTAGATGCCTGCATAAGAGGCAATTTGAAGGAACAGATAGTGTATAAACAATGCGTGTGATTTTATAACCTAAGAATTACTAATATCAGAAAGGACAGACATACAATTAAAAGTTACACAAAATGGCTGTTAGCTGAGTTGACAATACCAAAGACACAAAATGGCCTTCAGCTGAATTAGCCACATTCCTGAACAACCATTAACTGGGTTAAGTTGCAAACTGGTATAAATAACATCATTTAATTACAGACAGCAGAGATAGTCAGGGAGACCAGGATGATTGATATTAAGGTATTGAATGGGAAACAGACATGGGAGATTCTAGGGAGTACTTCACCAGTGAGTGATAGCAACTCCACAGGTCAAGGAGCATTATGTATCCTTGCCAACCCAAGGTTTCCAGATCCAGGCAGGAAAGATAACTTTAACAGTCAGTATGAGCGACTTCTTCATGAAGCCAGGGGCGGGTAAGGTACCAACCCACTTTACGTAATGTCTAATGTAATTGGATATACAATTAATCTATGTAATGTATAACATACATATTATACAAGATCCAGCCGAAATGGGTTGTGTAGCTGTTTTGAATAATGTATAAGTATAAGTTTTCCTTTGTTCGGTGGAGAGACGGTCTGGGACTTTAACAGCCGCCATCTCCCCGCCGACGAAATAAACCATTTGATGCGAGGACCAGCAGCCCTGGGCGTTGAGTGATTTCTTTGAAATCCTCTCCCGCTAACAATACCATTCCGAGAGTCAGCGTAATAAGTTATAAAATCTAACCCATAATCTTCAATGAGGGCATGTATCCTGGTAGACATTGTATGAGTAGTTCTCTGCTTAAAGGCAAGAGCGAGAAAGCTCAGAACAATCCTGAAACTAAAAATTGAAGTATGCTGCCTAACTATGCTGACATGCGGGGCCGAGAACATAGAGGATGTGGAGCATGATGAAACCAGAGGTAAAACCTCTCTGCTTCACCCTTCTCATGCTCTTTCTCCTCTACCCAATCACTCACTTGGTATCACCTAGGCAGACACTAGTGTACAACACCATCAGCACATAGTACACCCCTTAAGGATATCTGAAGGCACGTCATGCCGCCACCATTCTAATACAAGACCCTAATCTCCCATGAGCCTGCTGTGGCTCCAAGTCCCGTTGAAGAAGCCAGAGCTTTCGGGAACATAGGACTTATAAGGACCATTTCAGAGAATAACTTTCTCATATCTGTACTAAATGATCGACCTCTTATCCTTAAACTGTGTCTTCTGGTTCTAGTCTCCCCATAGGATGGAAACATCCTCCTGGTATAAACCCTATCAAATCCCTTTAGGATCTAATATGGTTCAGTAAGATCACCACCTATTCTTCTAAACTGGGAAGGAAATAAGTCCAACCTGTTCATCCTTTCTTCATAAGATAAGCCTCTCAAACCAGGAATGAGTCAAGCGAAATCTTCTTCTGAACTGCTTTATGTCTTTTTTTAAATAAGGACACCAAAACTGTACACGATTCTCCAGATGCTGTCTCACCAATGTTCTCTGCAGCTGCAGTAAAACGTCCCCACTTCTATATTCCATTCTCCTTGCAATAAATGTCTCTCCCTCCTTTCTTGAATAAAGGTGTTACATTTGCTATTTTCCAAATCAATGGGATCCTTCCAGAATCCAAGGAACATTGGACGATTACAGCCAATGCATCTATTATCTCTGCAGCCATTTCTTTTAAGATGGTAGGATACAGGCCATCTGGTCCTGGGACCTTTCAGCCTTTAGGTTTAATAGTCTTCCCAGTGCTTTTTCTCTAGTGGCGATTTTAATAAGGACACAGGGAGTCCACACTGAGTAAAGTAAATAACTAGATTTATTTATAATACTGTATATTACGTTCCTGGTAGATCCCTACCAGGTAACCTGCTGGCCGATGCCTTACCAACTGACCTTTTACACATTGGTTCGGTAGAGTTCTCCTTCCCCTGGCGGGGGGGCTCATACTCTGTGAGCACCACGGGGAAGATAATTGGTTCCACCCAATAGGCACTCTGCAGGATATTACAGTGATGATTGCTTTAAGTTCTCCTGTGCCATTCACCTCTTGATTTTGTAGCATCTTTGGGATGCTTTCTAAGTCTTCTACTGCGAAGACAGATAACTGCGAAACAGATACAAAATACCCTGTTCGACACCTCTGCCAACACACTGGTGTGGTGCAGTCAATCACAGCCATGAGTATTGGCATATGGACTTCAAATGAGCTAAGGGGTGAGTTTGAGAAGAACGTGTCTGGTGAACCTGCGTGACAGGTCAACAACTGGGTGTGAGCAGCAACCCAGCATCTGAATGTCCTTGCACTTGCTTATAAAAGACATTTATAATTAGGCTTCTGGACTAGCCAAGATCACCTAAAGGGTTAACAGGGATTAGCGATTGGGGGGATTGTTCCAGATTTTTATCCCTTCATTGGCCTGGATTTTTATCCGGTTTACCACCACTCCCGGGAGGATACACGGGGGGTAGGGAGTACCTGTATCGTTATGCGTAAAGAATTACAATTTTATGCAGTCGTGAAGTCTTTTCAATTGCCTATTTTCCACGTCAGCAACTGAACTATTCTCCACTTTTTAAATTTCATTTATGCACCACCAGGACAGCAGACTGTAAAAACAAATGAATTCCCTTTGGGATCGGATTTTCAATCTGGATTAATAAGGTAGAAAAGACAATCACAATCTGGAATCAGTGAATTTTATTGGACTGTGTTAGAAATGTGAATAATGTATCATTGTTTGAAAGTATTGGCTTTTAGCTCCAACATAAAACTACTTCCATTTGTTTCTAATTATTACTTTTTTCTACTAGCTTGCAGAAATAACTAATAGAGAAAAACCCTGACCTACACAGAATTCTCTTGTACATCATCAACTTCCACCCTGCAGATAATTTGGCCAAAGGTTCCTTCACAGTTACTCATCTAATGTCAAAGAATGTTCCCTTTGAAATTAAAACAATTCACCTGCAATAATCAGGCGTGGTTACTTCCTAAAGAAAATACAAGCTTTGTTATAAATGTGCATCATTAATCATTCAGAAATGTAACTCAACTAAACTAAAAAAATCAAATACAATTATTTTATAAGGAGGCAAATAAAATTAATCTCATACAAAACCTATACTCAACTATGGACAACCCCCCTCCTACAAGACTCTTTTTCTTGATTTTTGCAAGTTTGTGCAGATGGGTAAGGAAGCAAGTAAGCTTTCATGTAGTGCAACAAACAAGATTAGTCAAGGAAATTGCTCAAATAGTGCTGGTCATTCTCTATATCCATAAGGCATGGGCAGAACTCTCCGTCGGCTGTCAGCAGAATTGGGAAAGGCGATCGGGTGGAGAATCGTGGGTCAGTCGTAAATTAAAGCATGTGCCAGGCGCCCGGCAGAATGCCATTCTCCTGTGCCTCAACAGTGGCATGAATGCATTCTAGACCACACATTCAGTAAACGCTGTTGGCATATCATTAACGTGCCCATCCCGGTATTCTCCGGGGCCCCCGCAATGCTCCACCTCTGCCAGGAGGAATTACCGACAGCACGGTTCATATGGTTTTAAAAATCGGGAAACAGGCACAGTGGCTGCTGAGGGAGAGAGCGGAGGTAGGTCCCTCTGTGATTGGCTCAGGTCACCCAACTCCCGTGCAATGCGTTGATGTCCACAGCCATGACCCGTTGTGATTGGACCGAGCTCTGGAGCGCCACTGCAATGTCCAGGTGGCCCTGGTATATAGCTGCCTGTGACAGGCTCAATGCCTCAGCCACTGCCCACACAGAATGTCCCAGGCGTTGGACATCCTGACCCTTGGCCGATACTTTCGCCCCCCGCACTGCCTCCACCCCGGATGCCAACTGTGCGGTGTTAGCCTGGGTGGCACACAGGACACCGCCTCCTGCCCCTGCAGGCGGTCGGACTCCTCCAACTGCCCCTGCAGGCGCTGGATGGTCGCTGAAAACCCCTCACATAGTTCCCGGCATCAATGGGACCACCGATTCCAGAAACCCGAGCCCCGCCTGGACGGCCGACTGCCCGTCCCCTCGGGGATTCCTGCCTCCACCCAATGTACCACTGCACGTGTGTGCTGCACGCCAGATAGTGTCCCAGGAGCCTCTTCATGAAGCAGTGCCCAACTGAGGTGCATCTCTCAGATGGTGGAGACAGCTGTGACGGTAAGTCAGTGCCGTTCACGGACTGGTGCTCCGGGGTGTCGCAGACTGCTGTCTGGGGGTTCGTGTCACTGTCTTCTGCCGCCTCATCGCTGGACGTGGCCTGGGGTTGTGGCTGGGGGAGACCAGAAGGGCCCGCCTCATTGACAGGTGATCCTGAAAATTACAAGACAAGACGTATGGTTGGATCGCGGACTCAGGTGGTGGTGTGGGGGAGATGGTATGCTGTGGAGGTGATGGCAACTCAGCGGGGCATCACTTGGTTCCCCGATGCTGACCTCCACCTCAGAGACTACCCTCTCCCCGGGCCCACCGACCCAGTCCACTGCCGGCCGCTGAGGGGCCGCAGGTGTGGCAGGCCCCCTCCAGTCTTCGCTCTCAATCCCTGCAGTTGTACATCGCCTTATCCTGGGGCAGGGAGACCGAAAATGCAGTGTTAGGCAGTAGGGCAGCACAAGGGGCGGGCATCTGGTGGCCAATGAGCAGAGCAACCAACCATGGCTGGCATATGGCACAGGGTGGGATGCGAGCAGACTGCTGGTGGGTGGGGTTTGGTCATCCTCCAGGTTGGGTGGGGTGGGTTACAGGTGTGTGATCTGAGGGTTAGCGCCAGCGGCATGGTGCTGGCTACTCACCCTGAACGCCCTGAGGAGATTGTATAGTTATCTCCGGCGCTGCTAGCCGTTCCTGGCAATGGGGCCCACGGCACTCATGGCCTCTGCCACCTGTGCCCAGGCCCAATGAACGGCGGTGAGTGGCAGCCACCTTCCAACCCAAGGAGGTGATGTCTCCACTCTTCTCCACAGCATCCAGCAGAATCTCGAGCTCCGCATCTGCGAACTGGGATGCTGCTCTCCTGGCTGCCTACTTGTCCACTGGAAGGAGTACATGCGGGGAATGGAATGCTTATATGCGGCTTCTGTCGAGTGCCAATCCCGACCCCGGCAAATCAGACACCCTTTTTCATTGGAATTCCTCTAGTTCCATGTGGCGTCGGTGCTAGCCCATTAACGGATTCTGAATTGCTCCGGGAGCAACGCCATTTCCGTGGTCGTAGAACACAACCGATTCAGTCCCCACGGCAGCACTTAGTCTCTGAAACAGGGGATCCAGCCCAAAATCTTTCAACGTTGATGTCAGGATTTAATAGTCTGATACTCGACATAATTTATAAGAGCGTAAATTGTAATTTAACTGTGAATTATGCATATAAATTAACTAATGGATTCATAGTAGTGTTTGGGGCTTCATGAATAGCTCAGAGTTGTGCACACACTGCTCTTAATATTGTGACCTTGAATTAACACCTAGCACAAAGTCCTGCAGATGGAGTGCAATGCCATTTAACACACCGTCATCTAAAATATACTGCATTCTGTCAATGCAAAGGACTCTTTTCAAAATAAAGTTGGATTGTATGAAGTAATAAAGTGTTAATGTATTTTGTTGCAAATATAATGCTTCAAGCATGGATTATACTGCGTGCTTAATAAATTTTGTCAGGCTCTCAGATGTGGTGCTAATGATGGCCCACTGTGAAGAGAATGCTGTCTCCTGTGTACTCCAACACTGGTACTTATCGAAACGCAAAAAAAATAAATGGAGCTACCTCACAAGTAAAATATTTCTTCTTTATTCTATCCCCAATGTACAATGCTCTCATTCATTCAAGTAGCAAAACGTTTCCTCTGCTCAGAATTAATAGAAAATCTTGTGCCCTTATATAAGGAGTGTGTTTAAAGTGTTGCTACAAATAGCCAACCAAGGAAATCTACTTTCTTAGTATTATGAATTTAAGGCTGAAGGGACTTGCAGAGTTCAGAATCCATTTGAACAGTTGACTCTTGAGATGAATGAAGCCAAAAATACTTTGAAGGGAAAAGCTTGAGTTTTCATTTGTTCAACTACAAAAATTAAAGGCAATCTGCGAATTCCCCTCGAAGAGCTATTCGGTCCCTTGGATATGCATTGGCTACACTTCCTGTGCATTTGTCCCCCAAGTAACGTAAAACGAAACCATACAACCTCTGTACCAGTTATATTACGCTGTGTGGATAAACTGGTTTACACTTTCACTGATGAAGGCATTAACCACACAACTATGCGAGTTTCTACTATAATAGGTTGTTTAGACTGTTTCTTCAGTGACAGACAATTCTTCATACTTGTGCCTAATCACTCACATACTGACTAAAGACCTTACATTACTTTGCAACAGAAGCTGTTACGTAGAAGCACAGTGTCCAGCACCATCACCCTAACACTGATTTCAAATAGACTTGAAATAACTATAGTTGTTCATCAAATTAAATTACTGAAAATTACGAACCTAAATTTTTTGTAAGTCCATTACTAATCAAAGGACGATGCAGTACTCTTGCTCATGACTATCATAAAATCATTGAATCCCTACAGTGCAGAAGGAGGCCATTCAGCCCATCGAGTCTTCACCGACCATTCTAAGAAAATATCCAAAAGAGATGGCAAATCAAATTTATTTGATTAAAAGATGGATTTTGTAAAACTAAAGCTATATCCCCATTCTTACCATAATCAGTTACAGATACAACACCAAAGAACAGTCAGAAATTTCTAACGATTCATATACAAGTCAGTGTGTCAATTTTCCTGCATTGGTAGAACACGTACAGAGGTAAAAAACAACAAATTTGATCCAAAAGCCAAGACATTAGCACAAAGGTCCTGAAAGCAGAGATCCTGCAACTTACAGTGTCAGCTTATCATTGGCTTCTTCCTCTTAACCCTAACACCACAGCCACTGCCTGGCGTGCCGTTCACTTGCTTACAAGCTTGTTATGCACTCCGTTGCTGCCATATTCCTATTTTGCTACTTTCCTGTTTTCTTCACTGCCTCCAATAATATTGCAGACCATTTAAGCTGCTCTCTGCTCACAGTGATCCTGCAGTTCAGAAATAGTGCACAGAGGGAAAGACATAAGGCACCATTGTGAATAGCTTTACTGGCGTGAGGGGAACCTACCCCAAGGTTCAGTGCAATGCACATCAAAATATACTGGTGACCAAAGGAGAGACATCGAGCCCTATTCCAGAAGGAGTCAAGCACCACATTGCACAGAAAAATAAAAGGGATACAAAAGAACACAAATAAATTAAACATAAATAGAAAGATGCACTGACATTTCTGTCCCCCTGCCCCAGGAGAAGGTGACATACATTGAAGCAGAAGAGGAGCATGGCCACACCTTACCCTCAAAGAGATGTGCTTAGAAAGCCAACATGAGAAAACACCGAAAGCAGCAGATCAAAGCCACAAAAGGCACTTCAGCAAAAAACATTATGGTAGGTATTTTAAGCGTATAAATTTGCAAGACAGAAAACACACCAAAAACATACAGACACAGAAAAGGACATTATATAACACCACAGAACATCACACCAAGAAATAAGTGCAAACACAAACAGATCAATGCCAAAATCACAAGTGAAAGACACGGGATTGGATTTTTAGCTCTATTGTCTGGGAAGTAACCTGAGGGAGTAAATCACCTGCTCTTTATAGCACCCACCCAATTTTTATGCCATTAATTTCAACTTCTTTAAAAAGCGCGGGAGCTGCGAGTCGGAGCGGAGATTTAAAAAGCGGGGGAGCTGAGAGTCGGAGCGGAGATTTAAAAAGAGCGGGAGCTGCGAGTCGGAGCGGAGATTTAAAAAGCGCGGGAGCTGAGAGTCGGAGCGGAGATTTAAAAAGAGCGGGAGCTGAGAGTCGGAGCGGAGATTTAAAAAGCGCGGGAGCTGCGAGTCGGAGGGGAGATTTAAAAAGCGCGGGAGCTGAGAGTCAGAGCGGAGATTTAAAAAGAGCGGGAGCTGCGAGTCGGAGCGGAGATTTAAAAAGCGCGGGAGCTGCGAGTCGGAGCGGAGATTTAAAAAGAGCGGGAGCTGAGAGTCGGAGCGGAGATTTAAAAAGAGCGGGAGCTGAGAGTCGGAGCGGAGATTTAAAAAGAGCGGGAGCTGAGAGTCGGAGCGGAGATTTAAAAAGAGCGGGAGTTGAGAGTCGGAGTGGAGATTTAAAAAGAGCGGGAGCTGAGAGTCGGAGTGGAGATTTAAAAAGAGCGGGAGCTGAGAGTCGGAGCGGAGATTTAAAAAGAGCGGGAGCTGAGAGTCGGAGCGGAGATTTAAAAAGAGCGGGAGCTGAGAGTCGGAGCGGAGATTTAAAAAGAGCGGGAGCTGAGAGTCGGAGCGGAGATTTAAAAAGAGCGGGAGTTGAGAGTCGGAGCGGAGAT
This sequence comes from Scyliorhinus torazame, assembly GCF_047496885.1. Taxonomy (NCBI): domain Eukaryota; kingdom Metazoa; phylum Chordata; class Chondrichthyes; order Carcharhiniformes; family Scyliorhinidae; genus Scyliorhinus; species Scyliorhinus torazame. The sequence goes on from NC_092718.1 coordinate 184,893,607, forward strand.
TTAAAAAGAGCGGGAGCTGAGAGTAGGAGCGGAGATTTAAAAAGAGTGGGAGCTGAGAGTCGGAGCGGAGATTTAAAAAGAGTGGGAGCTGAGAGTCGGAGCGGAGATTTAAAAAGAGCGGGAGCTGCGAGTCGGAGCGGAGATTTAAAAAGAGCGGGAGCTGAGAGTCGGAGCGGAGATTTAAAAAGAGTGGGAGCTGCGGGTCAGAGCAGAGACTTAATAAGCGCGGGAGCTGCGAGTCTGAGCAGAGATTTAAAAAGAGCGGGAGCTGCGAGTCGGAGCAGAGATTTAAAAAGTACGGGAGCTGCGAGTCGGAGCGGAGATTTAAAAAGCGCGGGAGCTGCGAGTCGGAGCGGAGATTTAAAAAGATCGCGGCCTAGTTTATTGAGCCATTCGGAGGAGGAGGAGCAGTCTCTGTCAGGGAGAGAACCTGAGAACATCTAACACCCTCAGGAGGTAAGAAGGTAAGTAAGTGATTTTTACTCATTTTTATTTTTATTACCTTTTCAAATTGTGTGTGTGGGGGGGGGGGGGAAACTGAAGTGACAGCACAGAAAAGCTGTGACCTTAGTGGCTGGTTGGGAATCTACACTAAATTAAAAAAATTAAGCATTGGTAACTAATTAAACATAATTACTTAATTATAATTTAGAGGGGTATCTAAGCCAGAGATCAGAGAGTACTATATTTAGCTTTCACATTTATGGTAGAAATCGAGTGCGAGGAAACAGATAGTTAACAGTAACATTTTTTTTTTTACTTTAATATTAATTTACTAATTAATTGACGCAATGTCAGTTAGAGGGGTGCAGTGCTCTGACTGTGAGATGTGGCAGGTCCGGGAGGCTTCCAGCGTCCCAGATGGCTTCATCTGCAGAAAGTGCACCCAACTGGAGCTCCTCACAGACCGCATGGTTCGGTTGGAGCAGCAGTTGGATGCACTTAGGAGCATGCAGGTGGCAGAAAGCGTCATAGATAGCAGTTATATAAATGTGGTCACACTCAAGGTGCAGGCAGAGAAATGGGTGACCACCAGAAAGGGCAGGCAGTCAGTGCAGGGATCCCCTGTGGTTGTCCCCCTCTCGAACAGGTATACCCCTTTGGATACTGTCAGGGGGGATAGCCTCTCAGGGGAAAACAGCAGCAGCCAGAGCAGTGGCACCACGGCTGGCTCTGATGTTCAGAAGGGAGGGTCAAAGCGCAGAAGAGCAATAGTAATAGGGGACTCTATAGTCAGGGGCACAGATAGGCGCTTCTGTGGACGTGAAAGAGACTCCAGGATGGTATGTTGCCTCCCTGGTGCCAGGGTCCAGGATGTCTCCGAACAGGTAGAGGGCATCCTGAAGGGGGAGGGCAAACAGGCAGAGGTCGTTGTACATATTGGTACTAACGACATAGGCAGGAAGGGGCATGAGGTCCTGCAGCAGGAGTTCAGGGAGCGAGGCAGAAAGTTAAAAGCGTTGTAATCTCGGGATTACGCCCTGTGCCACGTGCCAGTGAGGCTAGAAATAGGAAGATAGAGCAGCTAAACACGTGGCTAAACAGCTGGTGTAGGAGGGAGGGTTTCCGTTATCTGGACCACTGGGAGCTCTTCCGGGGCAGGTGTGACCTATATAAGAAGGATGGGTTGCATCTAAACTGGAGAGGCATAAATATCCTGTCCGCGAGGTTTACTCGTGTCACACGGGAGGGTTTAAACTAGTATGGCAGGGGGGTGGGCACGGGAGCAATAGGTCAGAAGGTGAGAGCATTGAGGGAGAACTAGGGAATAGGGACAGTGTGGCTCTGAGGCAGAGCAGACAGGGAGAAGTTGCTGAACACAGCGGGTCTGGTGGCCTGAGGTGCATATGTTTTAATGCAAGATGTATTACGGGTAAGGCAGATGAACGTAGAGCTTGGATTAGTGCTTGGAACTATGATGTTGTTGCCATTACAGAGACCTGGTTGAGGGAAGGGCAAGATTGGCAGCTAAACGTTCCAGGATTTGGATGTTTCAGGCGGGATAGAGGGGGATGTAAAAGGGGTGGCGGAGTTGCGCTACTGGTTAGGGAGAATATCACAGCTGTACTACGGGAGGACACCTCAGAGGGCAGTGAGGCTATATGGGTAGAGATCAGGAACAAGAAGGGTGCAGTCACAATGTTGGGGGTTTACTACAGGCCTCCCAACAGCCAGCGGGAGATAGAGGAGCAGATAGGTGGACAGATTTTGGAAAAGAGTAAAAACAACAGGGTTGTGGTGATGGGAGACTTCAACTTCCCCAATATTGACTGGGACTCACTTAGTGCCAGGGGCTTAGACGGGGCAGAGTTTGTAAGGAGTATCCAGGAGATCTTCTTAAAACAATATGTAGACAGTCCAACTAGGGAAGGGGCGGTACTGGGCCTGGTATTGGGCAATGAGCCCGGCCAGGTGGTAGAAGTTTCAGTAGGGGAGCATTTCGGGAACAGTGACCACAATTCAGTAAGTTTTAAAGTGCTGGTGGATAAGGATAAGAGTGGTCCTAGGATGAATGTGCTAAATTGGGGGAAGGCTAATTATAACAATATTAGGCGGGAATTGAAGAACCTAGATTGGGGGGCGGATGGTTGAGGGCAAATCAACATCTGACATGTGGGAGGCTTTCAAGTGTCAGTTGAAAGGGATTCAAGACCGGCATGTTCCTGTGAGGAAGAAGGATAAATACGGCAATTTTCGGGAACCTTGGATAACGAGAGATATTGTCGGCCTCGTCAAAAAGAAAAACGAGGCATTTGTCAGGGCTAAAAGGCTGGGAACAGACAAAGCCTGTGTGGAATATAAGGAAAGTAGGAAGGAACTTAAGCAAGGAGTCAGGAGGGCTAGAAGGGGTCACGAAAAGTCATTGGCAAATAGGGTTAAGGAAAATCCCAAGGCTTTTTACACGTACATAAAAAGCAAGAGGGTAGCCAGGGAAAGGGTTGGCCCACTGAAGGATAGGCAAGGGAATCTATGTGTGGAGCCAGAGGAAATGGGCGAGGTACTAAATGAGTACTTTGCATCGGTATTCACCAAAGTGAAGGAATTGGTAGATGTTGAGTCTGGAGAAGGGTGTGTAGATAGCCTGGGTCACATTGAGATCCAAAAAGACGAGGTGTTGCGCATCTTAAAAAATATTAAGGTAGATAAGTCCCCAGGGTCTGATGGGATATACCCCAGAATACTGAAGGAGGCTGGAGAGGAAATTGCTGAGGCCTTGACAGAAATCTTTGGATCCTCACTGTCTTCAGGTGATGTCCCGGAGGACTGGAGAATAGCCAATGTTGTTCCTCTGTTTAAGAAGGGTAGCTAGGATAATCCAGGGAACTACAGGCCGGTGAGCCTTACTTCAGTGGTAGGGAAATTACTGGAGAGAATTCTTCGAGACAGGATCTACTCCCATTTGGAAGCAAGAGGCAGCATGGTTTTGTGAAGGGGAAGTCATGTCTCTCTAACTTGATAGAGTTTTTCGAGGAGGTCACAAAGATGATTGATGCAGGTAGGGCAGTGGATGTTGTCTATATGGACTTCAGTAAGGCCTTTGACAAGGTCCCTCATGGTAGACTAGTACAAAAGGTGAAGTCACACGGGATCAGGGGTGAGCTGGCAAGGTGGATACAGAACTGGCTAGGTCATCGAAGGCAGAGAGTAGCAATGGAAGGATGCTTTTCTAATTGGAGGGCTGTGACCAGTGGTGGGACCTTTACTGTTTGTAGTATATATAAATGATTTGGAGGAAAATGTAACTGGTCTGATTAGTAAGTTTGCAGACGACACAAAGGTTGGTGGAATTGCGGATAGCGATGAGGACTGTCAGAGGATACAGCAGGATTTAGATTGTTTGGAACTTGGGTAGAGAGATGGCAGATGGAGTTTAATCCGGACAAATGTGAGGTAATGCATTTTGGAAGGTCTAATGCAGGTAGGGAATATACAGTGAATGGTAGAATCCTCAAGAGTATTGAAAGTCAGAGAGATCTAGGAGTACAGGTCCACAGGTCACTGAAAGGGGCAATACAGGTGGAGAAGGTAGTCAAGAAGGCATAAGGCATGCTTGCCTTCATTGGCCGGGGCATTGAGTATAAGAATTGGCAAGTCATGTTGCAGCTGTATAGAACCTCAGTTAGGCCACACTTGGAGTATAGTGTTCAATTCTGGTCGCCACACTACCAGAAGGATGTGGAGGCTTTAGAGAGGGTACAGAAGAGATTTACCAGAATGTTGCCTGGTATGGAGGGCATTAAGCTATGAGGAGCGGTTGAATAAACTCGGTTTGTTCTCACTGGAACGACGGAGGTTGAGGGGCGACCTGATAGAGGTCTACAAAATTATGAGGGGCACAGACAGAGTGGATAGTCAGGGGCTTTTCCCCAGGGTAGAGGGGTCAATTACTCGGGGGCATAGGTTTAAGGTGAGAGGGGCAAGGTTTAGAGTAGATGTACGAGGCAAGTTTTTTTACACAGAGGGTAGTGGGTGCCTGAAACTCGCTACCGGAGGAGGTGGCGGAAGCAGGGACGATAGAGACATTTAAGGGGCATCTTGACAAAGACATGAATAGGATGGGAATAGAGGGAGACGGACCCAGGAAGTGTAGAAGATTGTAATTTAGTCGGGCAGCATGGTCGGCACGGGCTTGGAGGGCCGAAGGGCCTGTTCCTGTGCTGTACATTTCTTTGTTCTTTGTTCTCAAAACCATCTGCAGTCCTAACCTATGGGATGGTTCTGTGGCGTAGGATAGAGGAAAATGCTCCTGGCAAGTTTTTCGTGTCGCGCCACCAGGCGAGGTGCAGGGCTGCCCATCTACTTGTCTTCTGACAGAAACGAACACCCACTGGTCTGCCCTTTCCCTGTATCCTTATATCACTTCTTAACTCTCAGCCACCCTGGCCTTGGAAAAGGTGGCTGATAGGTTGAGATGTCTTAATGCTCTCCAGAAGCGTTCTAAATTATAGTGTCATTCTATTTGGGCCTATCCATGACTCAGTTGGTAGCTCCCTCGCTTGAGTAAAAAAGTTGCAGGTTCAAGTCCTAACCCACGGAAGCGAGTAAAAATTCCAAGCTGATGTTCCAGTACATAATTGGTGGGAGCATTGTATTGACTGGGGTACCATCTTTTGGATTGGATGTTAAACCTGAGCACTGTGGTGTACTCTCAGGTGTATCTAATTAAAAAATCAAGAGAGTTTTCTTGATTTCCTTAACCAACACCTAAAATCAGACGATCTAGTCGTTTACTTCTTCCCGATGCACAGATTGGTTGCTGTGTTTCCTATTTTTTGAGAAAACAATTGTACCCTCTATTCTTACTTATGTAGGCGGGTAGCAACCTAACACTAATTTGTTTGTGTTTAAAAACAAAACCTTTTTTAGAATTCAAACACAGATAAATGGAATGTGGTGGAGGCTGTTGGTATCGATTTTCAGAAGGCTTTTGATGAGGGTGGCCTGCAAAAATTAAGGCAGCTGGCTACGGAGATGGTTGGAGACAGGAAGAAAAAGGTAAGCATAAAAGAATAAGCAAAATACTGCGGATGCTGGAATCTCGATCAAGAACAGAGAATGCTGGAAGGACTCAGCAGACCCGACAACATCGGTAGGGATGGAACCATGCTCTCTTTGTTTTCTCTCAGGTGTTTAGACACGAGCCGATGTTGCAGTTTGCTAATGATAGCAAATTAAAGGGCACAATGAAAAGAATGCAGGATGAAAGGACAGCTTGGCAACTTGAGTAGGTAGGTGGTGATCATAGATTATCATAGAATTTACAGTGCAGAAGGAGGCCATATGGCCCATCGAGTCTGCACCGGCTCTTGGAAAGAGCACCCTACCCAAGGTCAACACCTCCACCCTATCCCCATAACCCAGTAACCCCACTCAACACTAAGGGCAATTTTGGACACTAAGGGCAATTTATCATGGCCAATCCACCTAACCTGCACATCTTTGGACTGTGGGAGGAAACCAGAGCACCCGGAGGAAACCCACGCACACACGGGGATCCTGTACAGACTCCGCACAGACAGTGACCCAAGCCGGATTCGAACCTGGGACCCTGGAGCTGTGAAGCAATTGCGCTATCCACAATGCTACCGTGCTGCCCATAAAGATGCGACCATCAATTCACTCGAAGACACGTGGAGAAGTATACCGTGGTTTTAATCAGCTTAGAACAGTGCCTGCCTGCGACTGGTACAATACTGGGAACTGCCTGCAGGTCAGCTGCTCTTTATACTTCCTCTTAAGGGGAGGAGCCATGGGCAGAGCCCGTACATGCCTCAATAAGAAGCCACACAATGGCCCATAGGTGGAGCCCACTGGGTTAATAATATAACACAACAGCAGAACATGATACAAATGCACTGGTGAATTATTAGCACTATACATTCACCACAGGTGGCAGAGACACTACAAAGCAGAGAAATGTTCAGTGCTGCAATGTGGATGTAGTGCGCTCAAAAGAAAGTACAACATAAATGGGAAGACTGCATTGGGGCTAGATTCTCCACTGGCGGGATCCTCCATTGCGTCGGCAGCGCACCCACACCCGGGGATTACCCGACGGCGTGGGGCTGCCCACTATGGGGAAACCCCATTGGCCGACTGGCGGGAAGGAGAATTCAGCGGGGGTGCGCTGCACTAGAAAACTGGTCCAGTGGGACCGGGAATCTCGCCTCTGATCGAAGGAGCACACAACAACTGGGTTGCCCTTTGCCCTCTGAAATGGCTGGGCAAATTATTTTTGCTGCCTCAAGGGCAAAGCGGGATGGGCAGCAAATCCTTGCCACTCCAATCCAGAGAGAAGATATTCGTTTTTTTTAAAAAGGGATGATTTTGTAGTAAAAGGTATGAGAAGGCTATAAAAACGTAATGGGATTCTGAATTTCATACATAGGGAAATTAAATATAAAAGTGAGTAAGTGTGGTTGAATTTGAGCAATATAGTTGAAGCACTGTGTGCAACCATGAGCATGTTATTATGTGCAATGTTTTGAAAGGTTTACAACCAAGATTCCTGAGAATTATAACAGAAATGAAAAGTTATAGTTGTGCAGAAGGAGCTTAGTTTCCTGAAAACATGGAAGGGGCAGCAAGAGACCTAATAGAAATTTTTCAAAATTATGGAAGGTTTTCAGGGTAAATAGTGAAATACTGGTGGTGACTTTAACTTAAATTGTTGAGTATGAAACCCATGGGATTAGGTGGAATGCTGGCTCCCCACTCTCCACTACCTCAATAGATAATACAAGTGGGTTAGCTTAAAATTACCCTCTTTCTCGCTGTGGTTTGGCAATATGGTACAATGAAATAGCCTCAGGATTATTACTAGAAGAGAAAAGTAAGATGCTGGAAGGTATTTTTCCTCTTAAAGAATAAACAGAACATGAAATGTGTTGCTACAAGTGGCTACAACTTCATTTTAAAAGGAAATGATTACATTGAAAACAAAGGGTGGGGTTTTCCGGCCATGCATGCTGGCGGGATCTTACGGTCCCGCAGACGGTGCACCCCCACCGCTGATTTCGTGGAGGCGAAGGGTGTGTTCAACGGGAACCCTCATTGACATTGGGGCGATCAAATTATTTCGCTGCCACCCACTCACGATCCCCCCGTCCTCCGCTGCAGAACACGCCACAGGAGGGGAGATGACCCCTCTGCTGCACTGAGCTCTTTAAAAATGTTAGACGGATCCCAATTCCCGACTCCATTCCCAGGTTGTCCGATTTTCCAGAGTGCCTTTACAGGGTGCAAGCTGCTTTTGTCAAAAGCCCACATCTGGCACACCCAAACTGGCTGGCTCCATTGCAGAGATAGGTGTCGCTTACTCCTCCAAACCTTTCATGGAGTCAGGTACTCTGGGTGGGTGACTTCAATGCCCATCATCAGGAGTGGTCAACAGCACCACTACAAGCTGAGATCTGAGATGGCCAGTCCTAAGGGACATAACTGCTGGACTGCGTCTGCGGCACGTGTTGAGGTACCAACAAGAGGGAAAAACATACTTCACCATCCTTACCAACTTGCCTGCCGCAGATGCATCTATCCATGACAGATTTGGTAAGGGTGACCACCGTGCAGTTCTTGTGGAGATGAGGATACCCTCCATCATGATGTGTGGCACAACCACCATGTAAAATGGGATAGATTTCAAAGAGATCTAGCACTATGAGATAATGTGGGCCATCAGCACAGCTGATTTGTACACAACCACAATCTACAATCGCATGGCATAGAATTTTCCCCACCCTACCATTAACACCAAGCCAGGAGATCAACCCTGGTTCAATTAAAAGCGCAGGAGGTATACCAGGAGCAGCACTAGGCATACCTAAAAATGGGGTGTCAACCTGGTGAAGCTACAACATAACCCACTGATTCCAGACAGTGTATACAGGGATAATGAACATTAATGTATAGTGGAATTAATTTTTTTTAAAGCTTCTGGAAATGTAATTTATTCATAGCTTTCTCCTTTTTTCAAAATAGAAAGTTATGAATGAACTACTTTTTAAAAAAGCTTTTTCTTTGCAGATACACACTATAGGATTTATTGGATCTACACAGTACACAGTGGGTCAATGGGCATGAAAGTGCCATAGCCATGGCATGGGGACATATGGGATCATGGGGCATGGAAGTACCCTATCGGTGCCACAAGGGTGGGTGGAAGGGCAGAGCATGGCATGGGGGCAATGAGGTGGCATGGAGTGAAGGGGTCTGAGGGGTCATGTTTTTACTTTAACTGGGACAAAAACGGGTCAATGAAACACCCTCCACGCCCTGCAGCCCCATTAGCTGTCTCCAAAGTTGTTCCCAGATAGGTTGGTCTGATTCCGGCCCTCGCCCACACCCCAGCAATGAAGATCCGCCTGTGCAGGCACTTTCTCCTGAGGCAGGAAGGTCAAGCTGGGAATTTTCCTGAATCTCGCTGCTCATCTTGAGGATGAAAATCCAGACCGTCTTGCGCTACATCTGTTAAAACTATTTTATCAAACAAACGTGCAACTCAGTTGTATTTATCAACTTGGCCCAACAGTTTATTAATTACTGAAAAGGATAAATGCATTGATTAAAGATTAACTTTTGTATCTTACAGATTTTGGTTGTACTTAATTTGCAATACTTCATTTATAATCTCTGATAACCAATCAACAATGACACAGCATGTAAAAGTAATATCAACTAATTTATCTTCATTAAATCCTGCACTCAACAGTGGGAATCATCTTTAAAGTCATTAAGAAAAGATATTCTTGTTTTTTTGCACACTCTAATTTCCATTAGGTGCATTATAGAATAAGTTCCATCACCCCAAGGCATCAAGACATTAAATGCTGAAAAACATTTAAATATAATGGGCCAGATCTTACAATCAGCGGTAATGCTGCAGTCTGTGGAGATCACTGAATGATTATCTTTATACTCACGTCCTGCTGGGATCTCCCATCTGGTTCGGGGCGGGGGGGGGGGTTGTATATTCAGGTCTGGCGAGTGGTAGGTAGCTGGATCAGGGTGTAGTTGGTTCATGGGGTGTTAGAGTCAAGGAGCAGTGGGCAGTTGGGTCACGAGGGTATGAGTGCGGAGTGGTGAGTTGGATTACCCTGTTAATCACGGAGTTACATCAGAGATTAAACAGCGTAACAATTCTGGAGTACGTTTCTGGACAAGTAGCGCATATCAAACCTAAATCTCTGACACTGAGATCAGTGTAATATATATTCAAGGAGGGTCTATGTCTGTGTAAATTAGCCTCCCCGCTGTTACCAAACTCCTAAATGACCCTCTTATGGACTGATCTGATCTCCACACATATCTTCTCTACTGATTAATACTACACACCTGTATGCTTCACCTGATGCCTGTGTATTTACATTGTGTATTTATGTATGCCCTATGTTTTTTCAAGTATGGAATGATCTATCTGGACTGTACTCAGAACAATACTTTTCACTGTACCTCGGTACACGTGACAATAAATAAATCCAATCCATTGGATGTTTAAACTTATTGGGCAAAAACAGTGCAAGTGCGGACATCTAGACTTCCAATGGGCCCAATGTGCACCAGCAACTTATGTTCACGAGCTTTCAATTTTTTAAAGAGTTGGATGAGCATCAAAGCCATGGAGGTCACCGGATATCTGTAGCGGAATTCTCTGTCGGCGGGATCCTCCAGTCTGCTGCGTGACACACCCATGCCCACGGATTTCCCGATGGCCTGGGGTGGCCACAATGCGGAATCCCATTGGCCAGCTGTGGGAACGGAGAATCCCGCTGCTGGCGGGGTCGCGCTGCTCTGGAAAACGCGGCTGGTGGACCGGAGTATCCCGCCCTTGGTCTATTTGCACTTGGCAACAATTCCAGTGAACCATAGAAGCAGGTGGAAGCTTCATTACAACATCTAAATCACACAAGAGACACCATACTAACACCACTTGTGAACTTTTCCCTTGCTGAATATTGTTTCCAGTACAACTGTAAAGGATGGTCAGTTCCGAAGAGAGTCATATTGGACTCAAAACATTAACTCTGTTTCTCTCTGCACATATGATATGCTGCCAGACTTACTGATTATTTCCAGGACTTCCTGGTTTTATATATAAATGATGACCATTGGAATTAGTGTCAAGGCCTCATAGGGACCATACAGCTTTGAGACTATCGCTCCACTTTCTTTCTCCTGGCACTTAGATTCTCATGAGCCTTTGTGGCAACTGTTCAACTATATTTTTCTCTGCAACACCCTTGCTGCCATCAATGTGTTTCCCACTGAGAATGCTCCATCTTAATTATTGGAAAGGTGAAACACCAAAGGATTGCACAAAAGATACTGTTCACAGTTCTAATATCCATGTTCATTTGAGCCAGATGTAGCACTGGGTTATCTGCTACTAAAACAACTACTCTATCATGGAGTGAGGAACTCAGGCAATAAGGTGCAGAACTGGTGATGTATGACCTCTGGAGTACAAAGGCCTGGTGCATAGGGTTAATGTGGGACTGAGTATGGTGCTGCCCACACAGTGATGTAAGAGAGCACATGACTTGTACCCAGGGTCAGCTGAGTGTTAGACACAGCCACGTGTACCAGCAGGCATGGAGATATTCCTACCCTTTGCTGTATATTTGTAAATGATTTGAAGAGTCAATAAAGACTACAAAGATTTCTTCAGACCAACAAAACTGTTACCAACAGCAGCCTCAAGCCTGCACACGGGATCTCCTCTCCATTCATTCTGAATCGCCCATCCCATAAACCTTGGTTACTAATAGCTTAAGATGCCTTGCAAGGCTTTCAAAATTTGTGTCCCTTTCATTGTAACATTCACTTTTACTGGTACCTACCCCAATATCTTTAAATTTCACTTGTACACAAAATGTCTTCTCGTCTCCACTCCGTACCCGAATCTACCAATATTGTTTTTAAAAGCTGAACAAGGAAATGTGATAGCCATCTTGCAGAATAAGAACCAAAAAAGGAAAATTGCTGCTCAATACATTCAATATGCTTTCAATTTAAGCATCGACTGCGTGTGGAAATCATCACTCGTGCCATTATTTCAAACAAAGAAACTATTGGTAAACAGTATGAGAAATAAACTATTATATTAGGCCATTAGAAGCTCAGTGGGACATTATTTAAGCATAAATCATTCTAAGAAAAATCTTGCCTTCTTTCCTCTTACGTTCCTCTCATTTAGGTGGGGTTACTGGGTTATGGGGATAGGGTGGAGGTGTGGGCTTAAGTGGGGTGCTCTTTCCAAGGACTGGTGCAGACCCGATGGGCTGATGGCCTCCTTTTGTACTGTAAATGTTATAATCTTATGATTCTATGATTCTTTCCAACTTTCACTGCTATAAATTACGTTTATATTGTGCCTTTAATGCTGCAAAATATCCCAAAGAGCTTCACAGGTGTGTTAACAAACAAAATGTGACACCAAAGGTTGGTTTAAAAGGTGGCTTCACTGGTGCTGGCAGATCTGTCACACCTCAAACTGAGCAATTACTTTTCCATGTCCCAAACCTCAGCCCAAATCTGTCCTCATCGAGTGAAAACAACACAAAACTTTATAGAAAATCAAAACACAAACAACCAATGGGCATTCCGTACCCCTTAAACCAAGTCCGTAATGTCAATGTCTCATCAATTACATTGTTAATGTCAATGACATTGTTAAGAGAAACAAGCAATGGGTATTTGAACATATATCAATCGGGAATAGTTGGATCACTGCATGAGGGATGTTGACACTGAACAAAGTCAATAAATTCTCTCAGCAAGGAAAGGCTTTGTGCCTTAAGTTTACCTGTTAACCAATGTTAAACCTTGCTGTTCGATACTAAAGCAGAATTACTTTCGGGTTTTAAACACCATGAATATGGGAGGAACTATCCATCAGGTCAACATGACCAGAAACCAGGGGCGGGATTCTCCACTCCCGCGCCGGTTGGGAGAATCGCCTGGGTCGCCAAAATTTCTCGCGAAGCCGGTCCGGGGGGTACCTCAAATGGGGTCTGGCCCGCGATCGGTGCCCACCGATCGTCGGGCCGTCCTCTCTCAAGGAGGACCTCCTTCCTTCCGCAGCCCCACAAGATCCGTCTGCCATCTTCTTGCGGGGCGAACTCGGAGAGGACGGCAACCACGCATGCGCGGGTGACGCCAGTTATGCGGCACCGGCCGCGTCATGTATGTGGCGCCACATTTATGCGGCGACAAGGCCTGGCGCGTTTAGATGACCTGGCCCCGCTCCTAGCCCATTATCGGGCCCTGAATCGGTCGGGATAGGGGCCGTTTCGCGCCGTCGTGAACCTCGACGGCGATCACGATGGCGTGGGCACTTCGGCGCGAGAGTGGAGAATCCCGCCCCTGCTCTTTCAAGTAGATTGAATAGGAAGGAAGATACCTTTTTATCCTACAGTTTCTCTGAAATTCCTTCACTGCGGTTATTTAAGTCATAGAGAAAATAAAATGGGACCAATAGGTCTCTACCGGTCATTTGTCAAAATATCCTTGATACTTAACGTTTATACACATATTTGTAGTCTTGACATTTAAATATACAAAATGCTGTAGGTATTTTCATCAGGCTTTTGATTCAGCATTTTTCTCGCAGTGTGCCAAGATCACCCATCTAATTGTCAGTGCATGCAATGATTTTGCAGGGTCAACTTCATTTAAATAGAATATCCCAATCCATTGTACTCCCAGGATTAGTAGCTTCCTGAAGGTGAAAGATACATGACTATATGTGGCGACAAAAATGTTGGGAGCTTTTACGAAGTGTTGCATTTTTGAAGCGGATAAAAACATAAGATAATGGTGGCCCTGAGCAAGACTACATAGAGGTGTAAGTTGCAAGTAAATTACTAGAATCGAAGAATGGTTATAGTTTAAATTCCATCACTGGACAAGTAATCATAACCAGGAATCTTTAGTGTGTTGGCATCTCAGGGTGAAGGGCACACAGAAAAAGTGGAAAATACCTAAAATGGAATGGTTCAATTTGGAACCAATGACATAAACAGAAGTAACCTGGGGTCTATCTGAGGGAGTTTAAGGGCTTAGATGCTCAGTTACAAGACCTTAAGGAAGATATTTGTCAGATAACCTTTGCATGCTGGGTGGAACTGGAGTAAGAAGATTAACACGTAGACGTACAGTTGATGCAGGAAGTTAATATTCTTGGGGCATAGGAGCAAAGGGAGATTATATGAGAAGGGCAGTAATAAATCTGCAAAGAGGGTAAAACACCAACCTCTTCCTTTAGCCCAACTATACGATCGGTTCACAATAATACTTTTCCCATGTTCCATCTGAATAGGTCGCAAGAGCAGCTCACTGTGTCTAGCAGTGCTCTTCAATGGCAGAATGAATTTTGGCAATCCCTTGTAAAACCAAGCTCCAGATCTCTTCCAAATCTGTCAAAGGTAAGAAACATTACTAACATCACAATAATTTCAGCCAAGTGCAATAAATTTTATATTACGACCATAACTCAGTTGATATACATTTACTTACTTTTCATTTCCATCCCCTCTTCAGCAAAATGCTATTTAAAGTATTCAACATTTTGATACTTTTCAAAATATTTTCTTGAAATACCTCAAAAATGTACACAGCGATTTTCAAGAAATTGGTTATAAAACATTTTAACAAATTAAACATTCCTGTGTGATTGTTCCGGAATCTGAAAAATGTTTAGGCCTGCCATTGACTATAATTATCAAATAGCATTTGGCATTTGGATAGGACTATATAGATATTCGAAACCCACGCCCGTCGAGGCCTGGAAAATCAACGGGGGGGGGGGCGCTTTCAACGGCCCCCAACCGGCACGGCGGCGATCCCACGGGCGACCCAGAATCGGCACCGGACAATCGGCGGGCCTGCGGCGAGGCGGCGATTTTCCAGCCCGGCGCAGGGTCGGAGAATCCTGGCCCCTATCTCTGAGAACCTTTTCCAACAATTTCACTATCACTGACGTCAAGCTCACTGGCCTATAATTACCCATAATATCCCTGCAGCCCTTCTTAAATAACGGTACAACATTGGCTGTCCTCCAATCCTCTGGGATCTCACCTGTGGCCAATGAGGACACAAAGATTTCTGTCAGAGGCCCAGCGATTTCATCTCTTGCCTCCCTCATGGATCTGGGACAGATGCCATCCGGCACTGTGGATTTGTCTACTTTAATGCTTTTTAACACATCTAACACTTCCTCCCTCATAATAGCGAACTGTTCTAAAGTGTTTACACATCCCTCTGAGACACCACCAATCAACATGTCCCTCTCCTTTGTGAATAACAATGCAAAATACTCACGAAGGACCTCACCTACTTCCTCTGGTTCTGTACATAATTTCCCTCCTTTGTCCTTGCATGGTTCAACTCTTTCTCTAGCTAGCCTCTTGTTCCTAATATACGTATAAAATGCCTTGGGATTCTCCTGAATCCTGTCTGCCAAGGACATTTCGTGACCCCTTTGTGCCCTCCTAACTCCCTGCTTGAGCTCATTTCTACTTTCCTTGTATTCCTCAAGTGCTTTATCTGTTTTTAGATCCCTGTACCTCACATATGCACCTTTTTTCTTCAAAGAGGCATACTGCCAAGGAAGTTACTGTCCAGATAACCAGGGATTTGGGACAGAAGGAACGTCTTAAGATGACAGAGACCAAGATATTGTTCAGAAGAATTCAAGGAACAGTAAGCAAAATGTGCTGAGTTAAAGAAACAATTGCTGTAACCAGATTTAAATTGGAACAGCAGACTTCAGAGGTAAATCAAACGTTTGATACCATTTTAATAGAGCCTGGGAATCGAGAGTTAAAGCAATTGTGAACAGATTGTACAGCAATCATGACAAATAAATCCTAAAGGGGGTGGTGAAATAGATTCTCTATTAAAAATGGAGTTGAAGCTTTGTTCAAAAGAGTCATTTGGAAAGCGTGGACTGTATTTCAGGAGGCAAACCGCGAATGGAAAGCCTTATTGAGAAAGAATTTTTAAAGCGTGTTTTTGGGAATAGAGTTTGTAAACTCGCATGTGACAATCGTCTTGGTGGATTCAGAGGAGAAATCCGCAGACATTCATTTGGGGTTCAGAGTGGAGTGTGTGTACTTAGCCACCGCTAATCTGTGTGCTTAAACAGACTTTGTGTTAATGAGACCATTGTGGTTTACAATGTGCTTTGTAATCTGTGTGGATCTTGTGTGTATTTGTTAAACTGCGGGGGAAGTAAAGGAGAATTGTGTCAAAATCCAATTCTTCCATGTTTAATTATATGGTGTTTCCTTGCTAAAACTAATTAGCGGCCCTGTGACTATTCCTCCATGTTTTATTAAAGTTATGGGGCGGGAGTCTCCGTTGGCAGGTTCCCCCGCTTCGCCGGCAGAGCACCCATTCACGCGGATTTCCTGACGGCGTGGGGGTGGCCACAATAGGAAACACCATTGGCCGGCTGCACCAGGCACCGCAATTTCTCTCCCCGGCTCTGGCTACAATGGAGGAATTACATTAGAGAGGGATGAGGGTCAAATGGGATGAATGGCCCTGTCTAGTCTTTGACCTTTCTTATAAACAGCTCCAGAGCAGCAACTACCTACTTTTCATAATAATATCCAGAAAACTAACAACTCTGCAATGGAATAATAAATACGGTGTGATGGACTCAGCTGGCCTTTTCCTGCTTGTGATTTCCAGATGTTTATATAAATAAAGGCAGACCCAGAAAATGAACAGAAAAACAATTGCTCAACTCTATGCACTCTTTGCCTCCATAGTATGCATTTCTATGTAATAGAAAAACTCATGACATTAATCTTATCGGACAATGCCTTCATGGAAGAATTGTTTGTTGAACTTGTCTTTTTATTTTAGGGTAATATCACATGCAAGTGATATGTTTTAACATTATTTATTTCACTGGGATGTGTTAATAAACAAATACAAAATTAATCCAGCACGCTTTCATGAAATGGTGTCAACTTGAGCAGGTATTGAGCAGCCAGAATTGATACTTAAAGCACCAATACTGTCTTAATCAATTAAAATAATAATCCTCGAGGGTACCCTTTTCAATATGTTGCTTTAAAAGAGATTACAGCAATGCAGCTTCAGTTTGACAGGTTGGGATTCTGTAGCCATCGAACATTAGGTATCGTAATGGAGGCTGTTTGAGCTTATCACATCTGTCCTAATATCATGTGTGCTCATGTTAAAAAACGATTGAGGTTGTAGGTGACATCTGCAGCAGCTCAAACTGGCACGGGCCAAAACTGATCTGGCAAAAGATTATGCTGGTACGCGTTTTTTGCAGATAAATAACAGATTCATTTTAATCCATAATTCTATGACAACAGCAGAATTTCATCCAGATATTTCCATTAAGGGCTATTTTAGAAATAGGTTTCAAAATCATTGACTGCAAGAAGTCTTGGTAAACATATGGACCTGGTGAGTGGCATTATTGCCACTACACCATTTTATTATGTAGAAGAGGAGCAAATTTTAGCTTAACCCTGCAGCGCTGGTGGGGCACTCCTGGATATTTTTGACGACGTTTTCCCACGGTTAAGGATCTAGATACAAACTACTTTAAAATGTGTTATATACATTGATGTTTAGTCTAAAAGGGGACAAAACTCTATGTTGAGCTGCAGGCCAGAAGTCACACAAAACAAATTTAGCCGACTAAATGGAAGTGATTTTTCCTAGACACCAAACAATAAATGATTTGCTCGCTGATCTGGCTGGTCAGAAAACACCTCTCAGCAAGTGGATTGTAAAAGCCCCTGGTCTCTGTTTGTGAGTGGGGAGGGGGAGGGAGTTGAAAAAAAAGAAGATGGATGTGCTTTTTGACAGAGAGACTTTAAAACAAAAACAACTACAAGGGCAAACAGCTTTGTGGAAAGAAAATCTTTGAGAGCCTTCACCGAGACAGCGAGATAATCCCTTATTTAAGTCAAGTGAGATGGTCTACTGAACTGGGCTAGCATCGGATATTCTTACGTTGCATCATTGCATGAATAAAGGTTGGATTGAATAAACTATGTGAATCGTACAACTATTTGCTTCATATATTTGCCTCACTGCACAACCAAGCAGTTCAATAATTCAAACTCTGTCTTGCTACAGTCCACCTACAGAGAGATTGATGAAATGCCTGTGCAAAGGACACAGTTCTGGTTCCAGCCACAAAAGAGATTTGTTGTTAGATCCCAGCTCCTGCCACTGTACAAGTAGATATGTTACTCCCAAAAGTAAGATGCTCAACCTGCCTATGGGAGCAACTTATAACATTGAATCCAAGATATTACAGAGATATATCAGCCAAAATTCTTGAGAGTGAAGGAGCCAAAGGATCTGGGTGTACATGTGCGTCAGTCATTAAAGGTGGCAGGACAGGTTGAGCGCGAAGTTAATAAAATATATAATATTCTGGGCTGTATTAAAAGGGGCATAGAGTACAGGAACAAGGTGGTTATACTGAACTTATACAAGTCAGTAGTTAGAACTCAGCTGGAATATTGTGTACAGTTTGAAGTGCCACACAACAGCAAAGAAATGAATGCATTGGAGAAAGTGCAGAAGAGGTTTACAAGAATGGTTCTCGGGATGAGAAACTTCCGTTATGAGGGTAGATTGGAGAAGTTGGGATTTCTCTTTGGAAAGAAAAAGACTAAGAAGAGATTTTATAGAGATATCCAAAACCACGAGGGGGCTGGACAGAGTAAATAGGGAGAAACTGTTCCCACTCATAAAAAGATCAAGAACGGCCCACCTAAAGAGGACACAGTAGAGGCTCCTCACTGCGGAGACAGAACAGGAGTCACAGAGCCCTTCGCTGACACGGGTTGCTGCAGCACTGGTATCCCTGGCGATAGGGACAGGTGGTGGGGATAAAGGTTCCCCAGTGCCACTCACTTCTGGAGATAGGAGTGCAGTTTGGAAGGCAACATATCAGGGGGAATGGCTGAGGGGTGGGGGTGGGTTTGGGGGGGGGGGGCATATGGAGGGTGGAGCTGAAGTGCAACTCAAGGTCACCATGTAGCTTGTTGGACCTGGATGGGCAAGGGAATACTCATCTTAATCCTCCCCCCCCCCCGTTGAGAATGAATTTCAGAGCACAGCCAGGAATGCTTGCTATCAACCTGGCCACAGATGCCGTTGCGGACTCACGAAGCTGGAGGCACAGAGCCTGCTCGGAGAAGACCCTGCACAAGAGGAGCCTGCCCCAGAAGAGCAGGGACCAGCCGCTGATGCTCAAGTGCCTGCCGTCCAACAGGAGGTGCAAAAGAGGTGCCACATCAGGGCACGGGGTCAATGCCTGTGCTTAGAGCAGATGCCGGACCACTTGTGCTGCCTAAGATTTCAGCTACCCAAGGAAACAGTGTGGCTCCTGTGCTAAATGATGACGCACCTGGGACAGTGGGGGTTTGGAGGAGGATACCCGCTCCTGGTGGCCGTCAAGGTGACGATTGCCCCGAAGGTTTATGCCTCTGGGTCTTTCCAGTGGCCGAGTGGGGACCTGTCTGAGATGTCTCGACCATACATACACAGGTGTATCCACGCTATGATGGATGCTCTATGCGCCCAGGCAGCAGTCTGTATAAACGTCAGTCTGGACCAAGCACACCAGGAGGCCCAGGCAGCAAGATATACCGCCATCGCTAGTATGCCCTGACTCGTCAGCCCAGATGCTTATGCTCAGAACTTGGGCGGGATTCTCCCAGCCCGTGGCCAGGCCGGAGAATCCCCGCTACCGGGCCACGCCACCCTGACGCCGGCACACGATTCTCCGCGCCATTGGCGGCGGCGTGTTTGGCGCAGTGCCGGTCACGGGCTGCTGTACATGGGCCGAGTGGCCGCTCTAAAAAGGCAGAGTCGTCCCGCCATCCACACCTTGTCTCAGCCGGCAGGAACTCTGCGTTCAGGGTCGGGGGGCGGCCTGTGAGGGGGCGGTGGGGGGGGGCGGGGGGAGGTGCTCCGACCCCGGGGGGGGCCTCCGATGGGGCCTGGCCCGCGATCGGGGCCCACCATTCGGCGGGCCGTCCTCTCGCTCCCCGGGCCTATTTTCTTCCGCGCCGGCCCCTGAACTCCCGCGCCGTGTCACGTCGGGTCCGGCGCATTGTGGGAGGCCACGGCGCATGCGCGGGTTGGCGCAAGCGCCACTGCGCATGCGTGTATCCCGCGGCACACAGTTTACGCCGGGATGGGAGGCTGGAGTGGCGTGAACCGCTCCAGCGTGAAACACGACGGCGTTTCCGATGGCGTGGACACTCTGCCGCCGAATGTGAGAATCCCGCCTCGAGTGGGACCTGAATCCACAACATTCTGACTCAGAGGCAAGAGTTTGACCAACTAAGTCAAAGTTGACTGCAGTGCCTTCCTACATGTATGAAACACACCACTGCATCAATCCTTTTCTCAAAGTGGTTTGACTATAGAATAGTGTTTTACATTAACTATATCATAGCTTTAACCAGCAACCAATTATCTCCAAATCATTATTTTAAATTGTTTATGTCACATACAATATAACCCAGTATACACTAAAAATGTTCCTTCTTGCACGTTGGAAACAGATTCTGAATTTGGGGCTGGTTTCCACATCCTCCTCAACTTTTCTTTTGTATTCAACCTCTTGAATTGAACTGGAATTATACCGAGCATAAAGAATGACATTGTGGTTGCTGGCGGTCAATCATCTCGGCCCCAACACATTGCTGCAGTCCCTCAGTGTATAGTCCTAGGCCAAACATCTTCAGCTGTTTCATCAATAACCTTCCTGCCATTATAAAGTCAAGTGTGGACGTTCACTGAAGATTCATAACTTTTCAGATGCTTGAAGCAGTCTGTACCCACCCTGGACAATATTAAGGCTTGGGCTCATAAGTGGCAATTATCATTTGTGCCACACAAGTGTCAAGCAATAACCATCTCCAACAAGAAACAATCTAATCATCTCCCCTTGAAATTCAAAGCCATTTCCATTGTCACCATTGATCAGAAACTGGCCAAGTCATATATATATACACATAGAATCCCCACAGTGCAGAAAGGAGGCCATTCTGGCTAGCAAGTCTGAACCGACCCAAGGCCAGGCCCACTCGCCTGCCCCATCTGCAACCCCATAACCCCACTTATCCTGCACATCTTTGGACACCAAAGGGCAGTTTTATCATGGCTATTCCACCTAATTGTACATCTTTGGACCATGGGAGGAATGCGGAGCACCCAGAGGAAACCACGCAGACACGGTGGGAATGTGCAAACTCCACACAGTCACCCAAGGCCGGAATCAAACCCCGGTCCCTGGCACTGTGAGGCAGCAGTACTTTTTAAAAATAAATTTTGTGCTCCCAATTATTTTTTCCTTCCAATTAAAGGGGCAATTTAGCGTGGCCAATCCACTTACCCTGCACATCTTCGGGTTGTAGTGGCGAAACCCACACAAACACGGGGAAAATGTGCAAGCTCCATACAGCCTGTGACCCAGAGCCAGGATCGAACCTGGGACCTCGGTGCCGTGAGGCAGCAATGCTAACCACTGTGCCACCGTACATCTCCAATTTCATTTTCCTCCTTGTTCACATGTTTTTTCTTCAGAAGTGTAACTCAGGGGCAGCCCGGCGGCGCAGTGGTTAGCACAGCTGCCTCAGGGCACCGAGCACCCAGGTTCGATCCCAGCTCTGGGTCCCTGTCCGTGTGGAGTTTGCACATTCTCCCCGTTTTTGCGTGGGTTTCGCCCACACCACCCAAAAAAGATGTGCAGGGTAGGTGGACTGGTCACGCTAAATTGCCCCTTAATTGGAAAAAATGAATTGGGTACTCTAAATTTTTTTTTTTTTAAAGAAGTGTAACTCAGGCTCCCAAGCCTACAGAAATATCCGTAACTGGATGCTGTGAAATTACTAGCTGCTCAATCACTGACCAAAAGAAAATGCACATCTTTGTATTTATCAAGAAGTCAGCTCCAAAATATTCCATCATGCCATAGGATTAAAATAACTGCAAAAGCAAAAGCCCTAAAATTCCAAGATCCTTCATCTTTTATCAAACAACCAGCGGCATGAGTTCAGCCAACTAACAACCAGATCTCTGACCCCACCAGAAATCAAAAGCTTCAGCTCAACACAACTTTGTTAGGGCTGGAAAAGGTGTAAGTTTCATCAGCAAACGCTGAAATGCATTTCAGAATATATGGTTGGCAAGAAATCCGTCAGCACCGCTGCCAAGAATGTATGAAAGGATGTCGCACTGGCAGCCGCAACTCCTTAGTTCCCTGAAACCCCCACCAGTGCAGCAAGAAGTTTATTGACCTCACAAGTTCAGCAAAGGTAAGCTTGATGACAACAGGCTGATATTCGCCTATCTTTTGCAGTCTGACAGTAATCATAACTTTGCTTCAATTTCATTTCACCCTATTCCCCTCACAAACAAGCCATCCAGATTTCCCCACCACATGGAAAAGAGCAGTTGTTGCAGCAAATTGGCAACAAAACACACTGATCATATTATTATCCCGTATGCTTTAAACCCAATTATTGTGGCAGAATTCTTCACTATAATTAGGTTTGTTAATATGTGAAAACACCTTAGCACCATTCATTTGGCTTCTAGCTACTCTGCCTTGTACACAACGTGGAGCAAAGAAAATAAAAATCACACACAATGTGCTCTATTTGATGTCAGTAAAACCATTCAACCATAATGTTCTCATTGGCAAACGGAATTGCTATGGGTACAGCAA
Source organism: Scyliorhinus torazame (assembly GCF_047496885.1). Classification (NCBI taxonomy): domain Eukaryota; kingdom Metazoa; phylum Chordata; class Chondrichthyes; order Carcharhiniformes; family Scyliorhinidae; genus Scyliorhinus; species Scyliorhinus torazame. The sequence continues at coordinate 184,915,856 of NC_092718.1, forward strand.
TGCTGCCATCAAGTGGTCTACAGCAACATTTCCACGAAAACCTAGGTCGGAAAGTTAGGCACAAAGATTAATATTAGATACCCTGTATCATTCCTAAAATAAGCATTCAATAAAACAGACTTGCATCTAAGAACACCACCTTAGGTTCACCCTATAAAAATTGGCAAGGAGTTGAATATACGTTTATTGATATTTACAATTAGAATCCAAAATCCTAGGATTCTGAATATTGGTATAATTTACTTCAATGAAAGCGATTTGACTTCAGGTTGTTGTACCAAAGAATCACATTTTGGACGTGCTTATTCAAGCCTAACATCAACAAACTCAAAGTATTGTAAAAGGAACCACATCTAAATGCACAAAGTAAGCATTTTCCACTGACATTGCTGAAACACCACCAAAAACTTCCACTGAATGTAAACTGAAACTGAACCCTTTGAACTGCAATCTCAGCAAACACCAAGACAAACTCAACCAACCTTCAAGTGTTGATGACAATTAGCTTTTGAAACAAATGTGGCCATAACAATTTTGATAATGTATCTCAATTGGCTACTATCACTCACATCTGATTCAAAATAAAATCCGTAATGTTCAAACAGCTTAGATTTTACTGCTGATCCATACCACTAATGAGTTCACCAATATAAATGAATGAATGGTCATTAAGAGTTCACCAATATAAATGAATGAATGGTCATTAATGAGTTCACCAATATAAATGAATGAATGACACCTTGTCATACCCTCAGTACATTGCAGAGCACTTGACAACCAATAGTTGAAGTACAGTCAGTATTGTTAAGCAACAAATAGTTGCTAGTTATCATAGATGAGAGCCACAAATGGTATGAATTGCATTATTTGGGGGGGGGGGGTGCTCTTGTAAGCATACTAATGTAGGATTCTTTACATCCATCTGAACAAGCAAGATTTAAGGTTGCATCTGCAGAAATCACCTCTCGTAATACAAGGCACCATCGCAGTGAACAGTCAACCTAATTTATGTGCTCACGTTGTGCTCTCAGGCTTGAAATTACAAGCTAGTAACTCGTGGGTGAGAATGTTATTAATTGAGCCAAGGTGATTCTTTAGTTTAACGGTGTCCCAGTAATAAAAACTGGAAAGCAAGACTTGACTTCTTTAATTCCAATTTTATTGTGTCCTACAGTCACTTCTCATCCAACACCACAGTGCCACCTGTATCCCCTTTATATACATGTGCAGTCTATTAAACAATCAGTGTGCTCTACTGAACAATTAAAGCTCTAATTCTGACTTGAGCATTGGGGAGCAGAAAGTCACTGTTGGAAAAGAGTTAATGTGGTGGCGGTGTGAGCTGTCAGTTTTCCAATTTACCAAAGACCCTTACTGCCTGGAACTTGTACAGGAAAATCACCATGTCCAAATTTCTGAAGTCAGAAAATTACCCCTTCTGTTGCAAACAGATCTGAACAACATAAATTCTTTCAATTAATTAAACAACAGTTAAATACTTGTTTCAATTTCTTCACCGTACTTTGAATTAGTCAAATTACACATGAAGAAACAGCACTAACAGCAATACAAGCTATAATTTAAATTGAAGTATAAATCAAAAGTTACATCATTCCACATCTCCCACTGTGCAATCAACCACTAAATAGGTTGAATAGTAAATGAGTGTTATAAAGTCTTCAGTAACTTATCTTGCTGTATCATTTCACATCTCCAAATCACCAAAAGGCAAATAGGACTCCCTCAACTTTTTTTCGACTGACACAACTTGTCCATCATTTGCCTGATTTTAAAACTCTTTCCCAACAGAATTGTTGCCTTATTTCTTACCAACCTTTTACTTTACTTCACTGATTTTGTAATGAATGCCATTTTTATTGACCTAATCCTCTTTAGGCTAAACACATAAATATTACTCAACTGGAATTGTGCAATTTACTGCCTGTTCGGGTGGTATTAAAGCACAATGCATATGATCCGCAAGTGTAAGATGTATATGCCCTGTAGCAAGCATGGATTTCAACCCACAATTCTTCACCTTTTTTAACGTGAATTTAATTATGATTTGGTCACTATTTCCCAAGTCTCACCTCTGCAACACAGATAATGCACTCAGGCCTGTTTAAAAAATACCTTTGCATTTTAAATGAAATTTTTGTTTCCACCCAGTTTAAATTATTGCAAACCTTACGTCATTGCTTACAATTTCATCTTAAAACCTGTCACTCTGATGATCTGAATTTCTAAATTCTAAATCTAAAATTCTAGAAGATTGGTCGTTAACCATTTACTTCAATTAAAACAATTTGACTTCAGATTGTAACATGAATCACAATATGTTAAGACTCATTTACTAAATTTCCACATCAACAATTTCAAAGTTTTGCTCAAGGAAACACATTTAAAAAGTAAGTATTTTTCCACTGACATTGCTGAAACACCACCAGAAACGTCCATTGAAAGTAAACTGAATCTGGGCCCTGTTGCTGCAATCTCAGAAAGCGCAAGACAAACGCAATAAGTGTTCAACCATTGATGTCTGCTTGCTTTTGAAACAAATATGACCATGAAGTTCTGATAACATATCTCAATTGATTAATATTTTTAAAAATCTGATTCAAATGATAATTTGTGTCATCTTCAGATGGTTCAATTCTGAAAGGGTTATACGAACAGTTATATATATGTACCAATCGTTTAAAGTGGCTGGCAGCTTGAGAACATGGACGAAAAGGCAGATACAAAAACAAGTTATGATGAACCTTAATTGTTTCAACCACAACTGGAGTATTGAGTGTAATTCTGAGTACCCCATTTCAGAGAGCTTGAGAAGGCTTTAGAGAGGACTATGACAAACTTTGGACTTTACAAGATGGTTATGTTTTAAAATCTCTCCTTTAATTTAAAGAGAAACAACTTAATGGAGAGGAAGAATGGTGGTCGTACTAAATTCTACCTGGAGACCAGGCCATGTGATCTGGTTGTCACGAATAAAGAAACCCAAACAGAAACCTATTGAAAATCATGAGAGAGTTTTCAAGCCTTGCCCAGAAGGGACAGCTTCTTTTTGATGAGGAACATGGAGAGAGTGTGTAGAGAAGCAACAGCAGGAGTTTAAAGAGAAGGGTGTAAAGATTGATTTTGTGTAGGCAGCCAGGCAAAATGCCAGTGACAGCTGGTTCTTTGTTCAAAGAACACAGAACAGAAGGGACACTTCGAAATTTACGAACAAGGAGTCACCAAGGTGGGTCTTGCTGGTGTAAGTCAGTTCTGGAGTACATAGAACATAGAACATACAGTGCAGAAGGAGGCCATTCGGCCGATCGAGTCTGCACCGACCCACTTAAGCCCTCACTTCCACCCTATCCCCGTAACCCAATAACCCCTCCTTACCTTTTTTGGTCACTAAGGGCAATTTATCATGGCCAATCCACCACATAGAATCATAGAAGTTTACAGCATGGAAACAGGCCCTTCGGCCCAACCAGTCCATGCCGCCCAGTTTTTACCATTAAGCTAGTCCCAGTTGCCCGCACTTGGCCCATAACCCTCTATACCCATCTTACCCATGTAACCATCTAAATGCTTTTTGAAAGACACAATTGTACCCGCCTCTACTACTACCTCTGGCAGCCCATTCCAGACACTCACTACCCTCTGAGTGAAGAAATTGCCCCTCTGGGCCCTTCTGAATCTCTCCCCTCTCACCTTAAACCTATGCCCTCTAGTTTTAGACTCCCCTACCTTTGGGAAAAGATGTTGACTATCTACCTTATCTATGCCCCTCATTATTTTATAGACCTCTATAAGATCACCCCTAAGCCTCCTACGCTCCAGGGAAAAAAGTCCCAGTCTATCCAGCCTCTCCTTATAACTCAAACCATCAAGTCCCGGCAACATCCTAGTAAATCTTTTCTGCACTCTTTCTAGTTTAATAATATCCTTTCTATAATAGGGTGACCAGAACTGCACACAGTATTCCAAGTGTGGCCGTACCAATGTCTTGTACAACTTCAACAAGACGTCCCAACTCCTATATTCAATGTTCTGACCAATGAAACCAAGCATGCCGAATGCCTTCTTCACCACCCTGTCCACCTGCGACTCCACCTTCAAGGAGCTATGAACCTGTACTCCTAGATCTCTTTGTTCTATAACTCTCCCCAACGCCATACCATTAACTGAGTAGGTCCTGGCCTGATTCGATCTGCCAAAATGCATCACCTCACATTTATCTAAATTAAACTCCATCTGCCATTCGTCGGCCCACTGGCCTAATTGATCAAGATCCCGTTGCAATCCTAGATAACCTTCTTCACTATCCACTGTGCCACCAATCTTGGTGTCATCTGCAAACTTACTAACCATGCCTCCTAAATTCTCATCCAAATCATTAATATAAATCACAAATAACAGTGGACCCAGCACCGATCCCTGAGGCACACCACTGGTCACAGGCCTCCAGTTTGAAAAACAACCCTCTACAACCACCCTCTGTCTTCTGTCGTCCAGCCAATTTTGAATCCAATTGGCAACCTCACCCTGGATCCCGTGAGCTTTAACCTTCTGCAACAACCTACCATGCGGTACCTTGTCAAAGGCTTTGCTAAAGTCCATGTAGACAACGTCTACTGCACTGCCCTCATCTACCTTCTTGGTCACTCCCTCAAAAAACTCAATCAAATTTGTGAGACATGATTTTCCACGCACAAAGCCATGCTGACTGCCCCGAATCAGTCCTTGCCTCTCTAAATGCTTGTAGATCCTGTCTCTCAGAATACCTTCTAGCAACTTACCTACTACAGACGTTAGGCTCACCGATCTGTAGTTCCCAGGCTTTTCCCTGCTGCCCTTCTTAAACAAGGGCACAACATTCGCCACTCTCCAATCTTCAGGCACCTCACCTGTGGCTGCCGATGATTCAAATATCTCGGTTAGGGGACCCGCAATTTCCTCCCTAGCCTCCCACAACATCCTGGGATACATTTCATCAGGTCCCGGGGATTTATCTACCTTGATGCGCTTTAAGACTTCCAGCACCTCCTCCTCTGTAATATGCACACTTCTCAAGACATCACTATTTATTTCCCTTAGTTTCCTAACATCCATGCCTTTCTCCACCGTGAATACCGATGAGAAATATTCATTCAGGATCTCACCCAACTCTTGTGGCTCTGCACATAGATGCCCTTGTTGATCCTTAAGAGGCCCTACTCTGTCCCTAGTTACTCTTTTCCTCTTTATGTATCTGTAGAATCTCTTTGGATTCACCCTTGCATTATTTGCCAAAGCAATTTCATGTCCCCTTTTTGCCCTCCTGATTTCCCTCTTAACTCTATTTCGACAATCTCTATACTCTTCAAGGGATCTACTTGATCCCAGTTGCTTATGTACGTCATATGCCTCCTTCTTCTTTTTGACCAGAGTCTCAATATCTCGAGTCATCCAGGGTTCTCTACTTCTACCAGCCTTGCCCTTCACTCTAAAGGGAATGTGCTTACCCTGCACCCTGGTTAACACATTTTTAAAAGCCTCCCATTTACCAGCCTAACCTGCACATCTTTGCACTGTGGGAGGAAACCGGAACACCCGGAGGAAACCCACGCAGACACGGGGAGAACGTGCAGACTCCGCACAGACAGTGACCCAGCAGGGAATCGAACCTGGGACCCAGGAGCTGTGAAGCCACAGTGCTAATCATTTGTGCTACCTTGCTGCCCAAATAGAGGGACTAGTAATCCAGAGGCCACACGACAGTTGATGGAATTTAAGTTCAATTAATTAATAAACCTGGAATTGAAAGCTAGTCTCAGTAACGATGGCCGTGAAGCTGTTATTGATTATTGTGAAAACCCATCTACTTAACTAAATGTCCTTTTGCGAAGGAAATCTGCCATCCTTACCTGGTCTGGCCTACATGTGACTTCAGGCCCACAACAATGTGGTTGACTCTAACTGCCCTCTGAAATGACCCAGCAAGCCACTTAATTCAAGGGAAATTAGGCATGGGCAACAAATGCTGGCTTTGTCAGCAATGGCAACATTCCCTGGAAGAATAATGGGTTCAGGCTAAGTGGAGAGATTTTCAAAGGACACTGGATGATTTGACCTAATGTTGTAGAGAGAAGTGGGGCTACCAGAAAGTTGGGAGAAGCTTGGGACTTAATCTTTAATACTGCATATCTGCCAGGAGTGCAGCGTGATGTAAAACTATTTCATAAGATCCATTTTGTTTACAGTAGTTAGTTAATACAAAAGCACTTTCCCTTTAGTTTGAAGTATCGGTTGGTTTGGAATATCGGTTGGCTGTTAAATAATGTTTACTCTATGTTGATGTTTTTGAATTTGTTCTATAAAGAAATCTTGAAGCGCAAAATCTTGTCCTTTAGTTGTTTCCACCGTTGTTGGGAAATTCATTTTAAAAAAAGTTCTCTCTAAGGGGATCAGAACAGGGTGCAGAAACTATTTTTTCAGACTGGTTCAAGGGATGAATAGATTAGAGAAGCCAAGATAGTTCTCCTTAGAGGAGGGAAGGTTAAGGGGAGATTCGCTTAAGGTGTTCAAAATGACGAGGATTTTAGACGGAGTGAATGGGGGAAAATTAGCCGAATGATTGTGAACTCAAGGAACCGGCTGAAAGTGATTGGCAGAAGCACCAAAGGGCAACATGAGGAAAAAAAATGTTTTTGCAGTGGGTGGTTAGAATCTGGAATGTACCAGCTCAAAGAGTGGTGGGGGCAGATTAAAACATGGGCTTTAAAGGGGATTAGATAAGCACCTGCAGGTGGGAAAAATTGTAAAGAAACGGGGAAAAGCTGAGGAGTGGAATAAATATTCCCTTTAACTTCAGTTTGCTATTTGTGGCTGTCTTGTTGCACAGTCCAGTCCCTTTAAGTACACATTTTGAAATAAAAGTTGTTTGTATTTGGCCCGTTGTTCCCTTTGCAATGTATTCCCGATGGTCATGCAACTGAGAGGGAACACAGAGTGAAACTAGCAAAGCTGCTCTTGCAGAGAACTAGCACAGGCTCAACAGGTCAATTCGCATCCATCTGTACTGTAATAATTCTATGATTCTAACATTCACTTTTATACCATAGGTCCCGCTGAAAAAAACACTGAAAAAAGTACCTAATGAGGTGTATCTGGGGCTTTTAATGATGTACTAATTTCATGATCACTCCTACGCAGCCTGACTGGTCCTGACAAAGTATTTGTTAAATATCATGGGCGAGATTCTCCGTCCTGCCGCATCAGTTTTCTGGTACAACGCACCCCCGCCAATGGTGGGATTCCCCGTCCCGCCAGCCGACCAATGGGATTTTCCCATTGTGGGCAGCCCCACGCCGTCGGAAATCCCCAGGTGTGGGTGCACTACTGACGCAACGGACAATCCGACAATGGAGAATCCAGCCCCATATTTCCCCATTATAAGAAATTTCAGGGGCTGGATTCTCCGCACCCCGACGCCGAAATCGCGTTCTGCGACAGGGCGGAGAGTCCAATGTCCCACATGAAATTGGGACCGGCGTCGGTTCAGCAATTCTCCACTCCCCCGAAAAGCGGCGTATTCGGTGAGTGTGTCGTGCAGAGTATCCACCACCTGAGGCCATTGGCAGACGCCTGCCCCGCTATTCTCCGCCCCCGACCGGCCGAATACCCGACGCCATGGATATAATCTGGTCCTGCCGTTCGGGATACTCGCGAGGCGGCTGTGGACTCAATCCATGGCCACCACTTTCGGGGCGGGTCGATCGGTGGGCAGGCGGGCCCTTATTCGGGACTGGGCTTTTACTGTGCGGGCGGTCCGGATCGGGCGTGCAGCCGATCAGGGGAACTATTTCCACGGTCTGAGTCCACCATGGAGCACGGCGCGGCCGCTGGAGGCCGTCGCCATGCGCATGTGCGGCCTCTGACCCGGAAGTACAGGGGCCGTATCGGCAGCTGGAGCTGCGAGCTCCATGACAACTGCCTTCTAGCCCCCTGCAAGGCTGTGAATCTGTGGCCTTTTGACGACAGTTTTTCACAGTTTTCACGACGGCATGGGGACATAGTCCCTGAAACAGAGAATCCTGCCCCAGATCTTTAAAATGATCTTTCAAAAAAGTTTGTTTACAACGGGCAAATTAAAAAAAAAAAATTTAGAGTACCCAATTCATTTTTTTTCCAATTAAGGGGCAATTTAGTGTGGCCAATCCACCTACACTGCACATCTTACGGTTGTGGGGGCGAAAATGTGTACGAAGATCGGACGTGGGGTCGAAACCCACGCAAACACGGGTAGAATGTGCAAACTCCATAACAGGCGCAATTTAACAGAAAGCCTTTGAGGTGTGATTTTGGGTGCGATTGACGGGATGTTTTACAGCAGCCGCATTGGCGAGATCGCGGCTGTATAGAACGGCACTTAGTGCCAGATATGAGCTCCCACTTGCTTCTCGTCATTACTGGCTGCCTCGTCGTCTGATTCACCAGACTCACGCCTCAGTGTCTCACCACTAACAAGGGGGAGCTGCTTTTAAAGGCTCCCTCAGCACTCACTCCCTGTCAACACACAAGCACGGCAGCGCGCAGACCTGCTCCTGACTTTGGGGATGCCGATCTGGCCAGGCTTCTCAACGTCACCGATGCGAGGCAGGACATCCTGTTCCCCAGAGTGAGTCGGAGGTCCAGCAGCAGGGTCACCAATACCACCTGGGGGACAGTGGCAGTGGCTGTCAGTGCAGGCAGCATGTCCTGGTGGACCGCCGACCAATGTCGGAAGAAGACCAACGACCTCCACTGAGCTGCAAGGATAAGTTACCACCTCTCTCCTGGCATCAGTTCCGCCTGCCACCCCTCAAATTCCCAAACCTCCCCCATCCCCCAACAAATCACAGGCCGATACCTCGCACCTTCCCCACGTCCGATCTTCGTGCTTGCTCCTCAGAGCCCACTGGCACCCACCAGCACAACCTCTTCATGTCCAAGTGCGGTGCCCACACATACGCTATGGACACCCCCCCGAACCATCGAGCATGCGGCTCACAATGCTCTCTTTGTCCACAAAGGGAAATATAGCCCATAATAAGCGGGAAAGGGCCAAACAGGGTGTGGATTCCAAGAGATTCGAGTCCTCATCTCCTATGAGGAACGGGCCCTGGAAATCATGGGTTTGTCCAGGGAGCGGGCAGTCACTGACAGCGAGGTTGGCCAGCACCGCAGAGGTTGGCCAGCACCGCAGAGGTGAGAATCCTTTGCACCTTCACCAGATGACCTGTCTCAAGTGAGTTGTTCATGTCAGATAAAATGATCCTTCCCTCTCACTGACCACATGTCTATTCTCTCTCAGGATCTCCATCTGATGAGGCCGGGCCTTCCAGAGTCATTTCCCCCTCGCCACCAAAGAGAACACCTCAGACGAGAGCTCCGAGGAGACCCCATCGGGGCTTCACAGCTATTATCCCCACCTTCCACCAGCGCAGAGACATACCACCTTGGTGAGCAACATTAGTGGACAGGCATCTGGGGCACGATCTGTTGAGCACCACACAGTTGCTGATGCACATCAGGTGAAGGCAGGAACATCCAACAGAGATAGCAGTCGGAGGTCTGCTGGATCCCAGGGCTCAGCCGAGTCCCAGTCAGATGCCGAGCCTCTGGACGAGGTTCTCCCAGATCAGATGCAGATGATTGGACACAGCTGTGAGATTCAGGAGGGGACGTCAGCGAATGCATAGCCAATTGGAGGAGTCCCAAAGACTACGGGCGCTGGAGATGATGCCGACAATGCGTGACATTGTGGCCAACACTACGAGGCTGGCAACCGCAGTGGAAAACCTAGAGCACGACGTCAGCATCTTGAGTGGTGGTGCCCAAGGCATGGCTCAGACCACGACGACCATGGCTGAGGGCTTTGTCATCATATCCAATCGCTGAGGGACATATCCCAGGCACAGGTGAACATTTGCAGAGCATGGCCCAGTCACTGAGGACAATGATTGAGGACATCAATACCATTATGCAGACAATGTGGAGCCGCTGGAATGGACTCAATGAGGCCTCTGGAGCTCATTCCAGCCACCCTTCCGTTCTATGGAGACTCTCAGGGCCCACAGGCACTGTCAGGGAGGAGGAAGCGCTGGAGGCCAACCCAAGGCCTGTCACCAAGGAAACAATGGCGGTCTCCAGTTCTTCCGCATCCCCTCCCCCTGACACCGGCGCATCTCACAGGCAGCGGCTCAAGGGCAGCAAGCAGAACATGGTGGCACAGCGACGCCAGTGACACCGGTAAGCCAGGCGTGCCCCCAGCTCCAGGCCCTCCAGAGGACGCCCGCGAAGGAAATCAACGGCCACAGGGCATGGAACGCAGCAGGTTGCCTCCACCTCTGATGTGCATCCTGTGGACACACCTAGATGCAAGATCACTGAGCAACCACTGGAATATTGGTAAGTGGGAGGAGGAGTTGGGGAGGCATGTTGGTGGGGGGCAGTCAAATACTGTACAGAGTAAACTCAACCTCTTTCTGTAACAGGATGAGTCTGATTCAATTTAAAGTCATTCACAGGGCTCGTATGACTGGAGCGCTTATGAGTGGGATCTTCCCGGAGATGGAGAACAGGTGCGAGAGGTGTGCAGGGGAGCTGGCGAATCACGTACATGTTTTGGTCCTGCCCGAAATTGGGCGCGTTCTGGGTATCAGTGTTTGAGACTTTGTCGCTGATCGTGGGGGTAAGATTGGAGCCATGTCCTCTGATGCCAATTTGTGGCATATCAGAGTTGCTGGAGGGGAAGGGGGCCGGCATGGTGGCCTTCACCTCTCTGATTGCCCGGTGACGGATACTACTTGGATGGAGGTCGCTGGCGCCACCTAGGGCTTCAGTGAGGTTGGGGGAATGTGGCAGAGTTTCTGCAAATGGGGATGACTGGGTATGCCCCGAGGGGATCAGAGGAGGTATTCCACTCGAGGTGGAGGTGGTTTATCTCTGTTTTTAAATATCTACTTGACGCCAGCAGCTAATAGGGATTGGGGGTGGGGGTGGGGAGTGGTTGTTTAAGGGGTATAATTAGTTCATTTGTAAAGATATAAAATGACAAACTGTAATATGGTTGTGCGTGTCTTTTATGACTGTGTTTTTATGACAAAATAGTTTAAAAAGTAAAAATGAAGGGTACTCCCTGATGCCCCGGTATGCACAAGGCGACATGTCTGCCATCAATTACCCCCTGGACCAGGGGCAACCCGGCGATGGTGGAGAATCCTGCAGCCTGGACATCTTGGTAGGCCTGGTCCAGCTCGAAGTTTATCAACTAATGCCCGGGCAAACAGGGCATCCGTGACCTCACGGATGAACTTGTAGGCTATAGCTTGGGAAATGCGGTACAAGTCCCAGCTTGAGCCCTGGAATGATCCGGATGCATTGAGGTTTGGGGCTGTGGTGACCTTCATGGCCACCAGGAGTGGATGTCCTCCTCTTCCTCCACGTGGCGCCGAGTCTACGAGGACATGGCACAGGTGCCACATTGTCTCTTTGTTGAGATGGAGTCTCCTGCGGAAAATGCTGTTCTCGAAAGACCAACAACACTTGTACCCCTTGGGCCATCGCTGGTGTCCCCGTCTGGGTTCATCCTTGGCCTAATGGGTGGCCAGATCTTCAGGGTGTGCAGCGGCCTTTGCGCATGGGGTGACCCTCCAGCCTGCATCAACGCTGCTGCCTATGCCAGCAGCTGGCCACCTGGGCTGCCACCAGCACTGCAAGGGAAGTCTCTGCGGGACTAACCTAACCAGCCATATTGTTATATCTGTATGGAATTGGAGAAGGAAAGATATTGATAATCTGTTCAGATTTCCACCCAGAACCCTCAAATCCCCCAAGCTTCCCCCACTCTTACGTGTCCCACCTTCTCCGAGTGCCATCTTCCGAGTCAGTTGTGCTAGAAAACCTCACACTCATCCCCGGCCGCAGCAAGAGCCCCGATAATCCCAGGCCCTTACCGAGAACATTAGGAAGATCGTGCTCAGGTGTCTTCCATCGATCCACACACTTACCCTATGGTCGCGAGGATATCCCCAGTGCTGAAGCCCAGCTCTTGAGTGTTTAACTGTTGGCTGCTGCCTCTATGATGCTGATGCTTCTAGAGTTCAGACAAACTTTGATTGAAATGCAATAATCATCATCTGGGACATGGCATGTGTACCCAAGAGAAGCCACTAGAGAATATTTTGTTTATTAAATGGTCATCAGTAACAATGATTTGAAAATTAACTACGTAACATTCCATAGATCATCTAACCATTAATCATCAAGAAAATGTCACCATTCCAAATTGGCACCAAAACAAAGCTACATCAGCTCATTTTCACAAAAAAGTGCTCTCACAACTAACATGGCCAATTCCTCACTAATGTCTTCAGCTGGGAAACGAGAGGCTGCCCACAGTCAAAGGGAGTTAAAGTGACCTTCAGCATATAACCAAGAGCAGGGCCTGGAAGTGCAGACAGGCAGCAGCTGTAGTTGCCCCTGTTTTGGATATCCACAGTATTTAAAGATGGCTTGAAGGCCTCAAAGACAAAATGCATCCCCCGCCCCCTCCACAGCGCCTGGGGCAATAGCTGCATGCCAGAAAACTGGAAATGGCTACTCACTTCCACAGTTCCTCTCAGCAGCCATTGTGCCAGCTCAGGTTTTTAAAAAGGAGTACTAAAGAACGCCCAGGTGATTTTTCGCTGGGGAGCCGGTAGTTGTCGGGAGGCCGTTGCCTCACTAATAAGATGGAAATTCATGCAAATGAGGGTTAATGATATGCTCACCATATTTGGGCGTGATCCGGAACTCGCCATCGGGAGCGGGCCGGTTAGATAGCAAATAGATTTGCGCCCGGCACGAATCTCAATTTTGGCCTTTCCTGCTATTTAACCAGTGTGCCAGATCCGCTCTGGGTGGAACACGGTGGTCAAATCGAGCCCAACGTTATACCTTCCACCTGAATACCAAGAATATGTCCCAATCATTTATTTCGGCATCTTTAAAAATTAAGAGTGAATCGATTTAGTGTTTTTTACTTCCTGGCTTGCTGTCTGTGAGAATACTTCAATGTGATCAGCTGCTTATCCTGCTTGATAGCATCACTGCTATTGGATGCCTGGAGATCCCTTTAATTTGATGAACGGTTGAAACTGACATCAGGAAAGGGGGAGTGTGTGCCACAAAGCTCACTACATCTCTGTGAGCAGCTTTTTTCAAAGTCAACAGCGAGCACCATTGTTTCACCACTGACATTGCAATGCATCTTCCACATGTTAACATTAAATCAGGGTCATTACATCACATATTTACATGTGCTATAGAATTGTGTGTCTCTGTATTCATGTATTGAACAGGCAGAATTGCATGTTAGTGAATTGTATTGAACTGTATTTGTTGTCAGTTTGATCCAAGGATCAAAAGACCCAAGGCATTGGAACCAAGGATTTTCTGATGGTATAAAATCAGCCATAAAATGTAACTACAGAAAATGAAAACTGTTGCTTTTCAAAGGATAAGAATCTTCAGCTATTGCATTTTATTACAGCAATAGCGGTTTAATGGTCCATACTTTTGATGGGCTTTTAGCCACTATTTCCTTTGGATGCAACTTAAAATACCTCCCAATCTAAGGTGCATCCGAATTGTTTGCTTTTTGCAGGGATTTCAAGTTCCTACACAAGATTAAAAAGACAAGTAGAGCAGACTCCCAAGAAAAACTCATCATTTGCAAAGAGAAGAGGAGGTTTAAATAAAAAGGGAAATGGCACAATTCCTTGTGTGAAGTACAGGATAATAAGAAGGGGCAATGAGGTAGATGTGAAGGTATCCACGTAGTTCAGAGACATATCAAAGGCTGGCAGGGCTACGATGCTGGAAGACTTTAACCATCCCAAGGCAGATTGGGATAAAGATCATTCTTATGCTCCAAGCACAGAACACCTTTTAGTAGCCATTTAGGGCCAGAAAAGGGAAGTAAATATAAGCTTGATTTAGTTCTGGGAAATAAAGGTAAATAAATGCGGAAAGTTGGAGGCACAAAAGAAAATTGTACCACAGCTTAGATGGGTTCAATGTAAAAACAGAATAGCGCATCATATTGGAAAAAAAGCAATGTTCAGAAATTTCAAAGGGAATCTGCCCCAAATTAAATGAGCAGAAAAGTAAACAAGTCAACAAGATCAGCAGTGGGAAATTTCCAAATATGAAATGGAGTGCAAAATAAGCCAAATTAAGTATATTAAATAAAAACTGAATCTAAAAATGGAGGCATCTGAAAAGGTTTAGTTCCAATATTAAAAAAGATCATCGTGAGAAATACAGGAGAACTGGGGCGGGATTCTCCAATCCCCAGTCGGGTCGGAGAATCCCTGGGGGGCGACGCGAATCCCGCCCCGCCGCTCCGACGTTGGCTGCCGTATTCTCCGGCACTGGTTTTCGGGCGGGGGCAGGGATCACGCCACGCCAGTCGCGGGCCATTGGCAGCGGCCCCCCTGGCAATTCTCCGGGCCCCGATGGACCAAGCGGCTGTCCGTTTCTGGCCAGTCCCACACGGCGGGACCTGGCAGGTAAGTTGGCTGGTGCGGTCCTCGGGGGGCACGGGGGGATCCGACCCCGAGGGGGCCCCCTGCGGTGGTCTGGCCCGCGATTGGGGCCCACCGATCTGCGGGCGGGCCTGTGCCGTGGGGGCACTCCTTCCTTCCTGTAGGGCTCCACCATGGCCGGTGCAGAGAAGACAACCCCCGGCACATGCGCCAGAATACACCGGCCTGTCTGCGCATGCGCGGAACCATGCCTGCCCTACCGCGCATGCGCTAACTCCCTTCGGCGCTGGCTGGCATGGCGCCGGCTGGTGTGGCGCCAACCCCTCCAGCGTCACCTAGCCCCCGGAAGTGCGGGGGCTGTTGACGCCGGAGTGGTTCGCGCCAGTTTTCCCACCGGCGTGGGGACTTAGTCCCCGGAAAGGAGAATCCCGCTTCTGATAATGAATTAAAAAGAGAGACTGGAGGGGCGAAAATGGGACATGGAAAATGTCAAGCAGATAATATAAAAGGAAATAGTAACACCTTTTGCAAGCATATTAAAAGTTAAAGATCAGTTAAAGAAAGGTTTGGACCACTCAGGGATGAATGATGGAATCTAAACATGGAGGATGAAGCTATGATAGAGATATGAACTGAATATTTGACAAGGGATATTACAACTGATGTTGAAAGGGGAATGTTGGCTTACTATAGCAGGATATGAAATGATTGTGAGAGATAACAGTAAGATCAACTTGAAATATTGATGCACATCACACTGACAGCAGAGAATGCCAAGAGGAGATAAAATAGGAGCACCTAAAATAATTAAAGGTTTTGATAGGATGAATACAGAAACCTATTTCCTGTAGTTGAGGAGTCAGTCATGAGGATTCATAAATTTAAGGTTGTTTGCACAGAGTACCATTGAAGCATAGAATGCTTCACTACAGGATGTGATAGAGATTGAGACTCCTTGTACCCTTTAAGGAAAAACTGGTTAAAATTTGGAGCAAAGTAAGATATTTGGCTATGAGACGGAGACAGTAGGGTTGTAGCATTTGTTTTTGTTCTAGCAAATAGCCAACATGACTGGCTAGGAGGCTTCTCTTGCTTACAAAGGTTCCGGTTCCACAATTAAGACAAAAGTAATTATTTGGCAAATGTAACATCACATATCTATACTGAATGGAAATGTCAGATATTTTTGATTCTGCAATCAATACCCCTTTCGTGCTTGGAACTTTACAACTGGAAACTAAATATCCCTCAATTATTTAAAGTTCATTGTACTTGCAGGTTTTTGGAAAGGCAGGTTGTTTGTGGGGAAGGGTGGGGAGCGGCTAGCAAGATCTTAAAAGAAATAATCTTCTGCAATCTTAACAGAAATATTCAGATGCCAGTGATAATCAGGGAAAATGTCAAAGTACAGCCTGGTTAAGATGTTCAAATGTTGCCTACAATGTTCCACCGACATTCCAAAACCAAAAATAGATGGAAGATACATTTGACATGGTGTTGCTCTGATCAGTATTTCTGAGGCCATCAAGGTAAGAACTGGAGATGCCTTGTGTCTGCTGTAACCTCATCCATGATCTGTGCTATGAATGCTAACCGAGGTCCAGTATTACATTAGAAAATAATATTCTCTGCAATGAAGAGTAGCTGTTGCTTTATAGTAGCAACAAACACAGAGCGTCTGTGCTGTGATTTCGATTAGCGAAAGATTGTTAGGTCAATCCATGGGCTGACCCTCATTTTGGCTTTCATGAATAGCAAGGATGCAACAGGTTGAGAAGCAGGTCTATTAGCAATATGATTTATTTTGTTATATCTCCAGTCTTTCTGATGTAAAATACATGTCACCACTTGGTACCTGGATCCTATTTAGATAAATAGTGCCCAGGTGACTCAGTGGTGGTGGTTGCCATATTTTAAATTATCACCCAGTAGAATTACACTTTTCTGCACCTCTATAATTTCCTTTCCCAGTGCTTTATTATAGAACATAGAACATAGAACAATACAGCGCAGTACAGGCCCTTCGGCCCACGATGTTGCACCAAAACAAAAGCCATCTAACCTACACTATGCCATTATCATCCATATGTTTATCCAATAAACTTTTAAATGCCCTCAATGTTGGCGAGTTCACTACTGTAGCAGGTAGGGCATTCCACGGCCTCACTACTCTTTGCATAAAGAACCTCCTCACTACTCTTTGCGTAAAGAACCTCCTCACTACTCTTTGCGTAAAGAACCTCCTCACTACTCTTTGCGTAAAGAACCTATGATAAACTTTGAAATGCAGCCAAAGTTAAGAAGTCTATTTAATAAGGAAAGCAGGTGAGGTATGGTGCAGCTCTGTTAGATCTTCAGATGTATTAATTCTGCTCGACACCGCAGCTTCATGATTGTTTCACTTAGTAACAAATTTGGATGTACTGATTCGCATGCAAATTTGCAGAGCAGTTCAAAGAGATTTTTAATTATAGTGATAGCATCACTAATTATATGCAAAGTACTGCAATTCACAAAATTTGTTGCTCAACTCCTTTGGTGTTAATGAACTACTGCGATGTCCTTGGATGTGCCAATTATAAAATAGTTTGTTTTTACCAGAATTTCAAGTAATAACCAGCACAAAATTCTAAAAGATATGATTACAGATTGAGCATGGTACATTTTTGGTAGTGCGCATGCTCAGAAATGTCCCCAAATCGACAGCTAAACATGAATATTATGTGTTGAATTCATTTTTTACAAATTAGAATTTAGGCTGTGAAAATCGAAACAATCACATTTGTCCTTTATTGTCATCACAGCACAGGTCATGGAACTGAAACATTGACCGGAATTTTATCAGCAACAGTGAGGTCCCAAAGTTGGGATAAAATGGCGTGCCCTGAGCCCGCACTGGAGGGCAGCGGGGCCACGGGTGCTGTTTTACCAGCAGCGGTCAATTGAAAGGCAGTGGCTGCCGTCTAATGAGAATGGCAATCGGCCCCACCAAGCTGCCGAAGAAATTAGGTCATTGCCGAGGCTGTATAGGAAAGAGAGGGTGCCTTTAAGCTGAAGCACCCACGAAGGGCCAGCATAAAAAAATATTGATGTACCAGGCTCAGGAGACCCCCACCCTGTATGTCACATCAGATGCCCCCCTCGATAAAGCTGACTCCTCGAGCAATTGGGAGGAGAGGGGGAAATGTGTGACATTCCAACAACTGTAAAATGCCAGTAGGGTCATAACGTGCCTGTTAATAGGCTGATTAATTGGCTGAGACACTGCAATTCCCTGCAGCCACAAAAAGGTTGGGCTTCCCTCCAGATGTCTTCTATCACCAGATCAATACCCCTCCCCGCTTGTCTCCAAGGGGCTGGTAAAATGCCAGCCGCAGTTAATTTTTTAAAAAAGCAATGGTCCCAGCACTGAACTTTGAGCAACACCACTGTCTACCATCCTTCAATCTGAAAAAGAATGGTTTATCATGACTCGATATTTTCTGTCCTCAAGCCAAGGAGTTCATTCAGACCAAATAATTTACATAGAGCCAAAAAAGGTGACATTAGCACAGGTGATCTAAAAGCTTGGTCAAAAAGTTGGTTTTAATGAGCTGATGTGATTCATTAAAAACAAGCGAAGAGCCATAGCATGTTCACGCCAAATCTACAAACCCGTCCCATTCACATGAAATTTCAAGCAGCTGTCAAAATCAAAGTCTCAGTATCTCAAAAGAAGAGGTAGTCAGTGCAACAATTTCAAAAAAGACAAAGCATTCAGGCAACATTTATACTACTGCTGTAAAATCAGTGCAAATAGGTTATTACACTGTACACAGGCCCCATAGTTATAGCGTAGCTACAATCAGATCCAACACTGGAAGCAGAATACCTCTTGACACATAAACAATGCTTTGAAATGGAAAGCACTGTGTTTCCTCAAATTAATTCAGATTTACCATCGTTTGACAGTTGCATCAACTGGATTGGCTCATTCCGTTAAAATAGAGTTTTGTGTTTTTATCAACTTCTGTTTGAGACTAGAATTACATTAAAATACTTTCACATGTCTTAAGATTAAATCATAAATTACATTCCCTTCAAAATCAAACCATAAGATGCTTCAACCACGGTGGTATATTTTCAGCACTTCATCATTTCCTTACTGTAACCTAGCAACAAGGAATGTTCTTTTGTGCAGGCTTCTACAACCAATGTGTTTATAATGGCATACCTTGTAGTAATAGAAATAAAAATCATTGAAATTCACATCTTTCACAGAAATGACTGATGGATGTTTATGACAGTTCAAATTCTCAAAGATTCGCAACTAGCATTAATTTGGTGTTCCAAGTGCATACAGGAACAATGTGATTCGGTATCACAATTCAATTTTTGACAATGAGGCAAGAGAATCAAACAGTTTGCAGCAGTTCAATCACATTGCTTACTTAATCTTAGAATATAAACCATAATATTGAGACAGAGTGTGACAGAACTCTATTTATTTAGTGGTGTGTGTTTCTGCAGCTCAACAGAGACTTCTATCTGGTTCTTAAAATTAATTGTTGATATATCTTACACTTTAGAAGAGTTTTATTAATCTGGATTCAGTTATGCACAGTACATACAGTCATGGAAAAAGAATTGAAGAAGTCTTCGGCTGAATGTTAGGTTGGGGGAGGAGTTCCCACTCCTTGTTCAAGTGGTGATGAATGCGTCCGCACTTGACCAGCTTGCCCCTTCGCCATTTAACAACCATCTCTCCTTTCATTATCTTCTGCCTCCATGGAGAGGAGGTCCCATCTCCGGGTGCACCCAGTGATCAGATGGCCAGCAGCCCGCTCATACTGGCAGCGCCACCACAGGCCACTGCTTCGACTGCGCTCAATCCCCAAAGATGCCAGCAGGTTAAGCCTTGGTCTCCCAGGGATCAGGCTAGCAGACCTGATGAATTGGATAAAGAACCGAGATCGACAGAGTATGGGAGATGGGAAAGGGAGGAAGAGCGGTGGAATACTGCTGGGAAGGGATGGGGGAATGGGGGGTATCGGGAGGACTCCACTGAGCACAGGGTGTCTAACCAGAAGATTTAAACCTCCCCATCAGTCCAGCCACAAGACCTGCCAGGTTTTTACTGGGTGACCTGGACAGTTGGCATCAACCTTCCCCACGACAGATAATATTCCAGCGGCGGCAGGGGGAGACTCTTAGCTGGCCACTGAAGAGCCTTGAATGGCCCAAAGGTGGGCCGGGTCACCTGATGCCTCCCTCTGTTGTAGGTAAAATACCTACCAGATGGGGGGTGAGCAAATAGGCAATGGACATGACGCCAGTGCCATGGTACTTAATTTTCTACCCAGACTTCCCACCCCACCCGACCGCCTACCAAGCATCACCATGAGAATTTAAAATTCTGCCCCTTGTGAGAAACCCACCACTTTCTCTCTGACCCCCAGACTTGATATGAAATAAAATGAAATGAAAATCACTTGTCACAAGTAGGCTTCAAATGAAGTTACTGTGAAAAGCCCCTAGTCGCTGCATTCCAGCGCCTGTTCGGGGAGGCTGGTGCAGGAATTGAACCCGCGCTGCTGGCCTGCCTTGGTCCGCTTTACAAGCCAGCTATTTAGCCCACTGTGCTGAACAAGCCCCAAAACTTTCTCCCCTCCTTCATTTTCTAAAGCTTATTGAACACATAGGCCTTTAATCAACCATATTTTTCTTTCTCATATACACACATTTGCCTTGTGACAAAATGCACATTGGCTTTGGGAGAGGAAGCAACCCTTAATTAAAACATGAATAAAGCAATTTTCAGCAATGCTCAAATTCTGTACTACCAAATGTCTATAACTGAGAAATATATAATGAATTAGATAATGAAAGATAAATAGATAAAGTAAGAATCTCACTAAACCAGACGGCACTCCACAGGGGCCGGCGCGGAAGGAAGGAGTGCCCCCACGGCAGAGCCCGCCCTCAGATTGGTGGTCCCCATTGGCCAGGCCACCGTGGGGGTCCCCCCGGGGTCAGATCCCCCCGCGTCCCACCCCAGCCAACTCCCGCTGTGTGGGACCATGTCTAACCCACGCCGGTGGGATTGGCCAAAAACGGACGACCGCTCGGCCCATCGGGGCCCGGAGAACTGCCGGGAGGGCCGCTGCCAATGGCCCCCGACAGGCGTGGCGTGAACCCCGCCCCCACCCGAAAACCGGCGGCGGAGAATACGGCAGCCGGCGTCGGGACGACAGGGAGCGGGGCGGGATTCGCGCCGCCGCGCCCCCCCCCCCCCACCCCCCCCCACCCCCCCCCCCCCCCACCCCCCCCGGCCGGGATTCTCCGACCTGGCGGGATTCTCACAGATTGCAGCCAACAGTAACATAGCATCCATCTACAAATGTTGCCAAAACTGACTCTATATTCTTAAGATGGCCACCATCACAGGACTGGAAGTCTATTTAGCTGGAGAGAATGGAAGAGGAGCCGTAACCAAGGCCCTCAAACTAGAGGGCAGCACCCCCCTCCATCCACCCCTACACAGACTCCGTCTCCCTGTACCACTCCTGTACCTCTCAATATTTGTCACCCAATAATAAAATAATAGATGGGGCAAAGCCAGACTCCCCAACTGCCTATCCCTCTGCAAAAACATCCTGCGAACCTGTGAGGTCTTGCCCGCCCAAATAAAAAACATTTTACTGACTTTCACAAAGAAAGATTTAGAGAGGAAAATTGGAAGACACTGAAACAAAGATACAAACCTTGGGAGGCTGTTCATTTTTATCGACTGAACCCTACCCGCCAAGGTCAGTGGGAAGTTTTCCCACCTCCCAAGGTCAGCCTTCACCGCCTTGGCCAGATCCCCAAAATTCAGTTTATACGGCAAAGCCTAGTCGTGGGCCACCAGAATTCCCAGATAACGGAAACTGGGCCTTGCCAGGCGAAAAGGCAACCTCCCCGGATTGACTCCCCTCCCTGAGAGATTCACCGGAAAGCATTCGGTTTTGCAGAGTTCAATTTGTACACCGAGAAGGAGCCAAACCTCCCGAGCAGCTTTACTATCTTCTCTGCACTGGCGAGAGGGTCGGTCACATAACAACAAATCTTCCACATACAATGATACCCAATGCTCAATTCCCCCCCCCACCCCCCCCCCCACCCCCACCCCCACCCCACCACCACGCACACACACTGCTAGAGGCTCAGTTGCCAAAGCAAACAATAGCAGGGACAGTGAACACTTCTGTCTCGTGCCTCTCATCAGGTGGAAATATTTCAAACTCAAAGCATTTGTATGAATGCTCGCAGTGGGGGCCCTATAAGAGCTGGAGCAAGCTATGAATCTAGGTCTAAAGCCAGACCTCCCAAGGGTTTCAAACAAATAATCTCTCGCTACCCTATTAAAAGTCTTTTCCACATTAAATTAAATAATCACCTGGCGAGGGGGACAAAACAACGTTAAGCAGTCCCCAAACATTGACCGACAACTACCTAACCTTAATAAACCCCGTATAACCCCTGGGCGGCTGGGCTCCAAGCGTATGGCCAGGACCTTCGTCAACAACTTCACATCTGCATTCAGTAACAAAATAGGGCGCTACGACCTACACTCTGCCAGATCATCATATTTCTATAAGATCAAGGAGATCGATGCCTGCACCAATGTGGCCGGCAATGTCCCTCAAGACATTGAATCCTGAAACATTTCCAATAGCAACAGGACCAACTGTCTCCCAGACTTCTTAGAAAATTCAATCGGGAATCCGTCCAGCCCCGGCGCCTTACCCGATTGCATCAGTTCCATGCATTTCATCACCTCCTCTAACGTCAGCGGGGACTCAAGTTCCTCGCTTCTCTCCTTCTCCACCACCAGGATAGACAAACCATCCAAGAACTCCAACATTGACAACCCATCTTTCAGGGGCTCTGACTTATAAAGGTTATGGCGTGCGGGGTAAACCACGACAATTAGAACCTTACTTCGATACAATACAGCCTTGGCATTATTGAATGCAGCACACCCCTGTGGTGTTGGGTGCTCTGGTGCACAGATGAGCCAACACAGTTGTATGTGGTACAACTCTATTTTATTTTAACTCTTATAATACAGTTCGTTCTGGATACTCTGCACGTGCTGTCTCCCTGAGTGTGTCGTGTAGCAGGTCTGTCCTGGTCCTCCTCTCCAGCTAATACTGACCACCAGGTGTCGTGTTTGTGCTTTTATATCTTTCTGTGATTGGTTGTGGTGGTGTGTGTTCTGATTTGTCTGTTGGTGTGTCTATCATGATGTGTGTGTTTGAATATCATGACAACCCCTTGGCCAGCTCCACTCCAACATCTTGATCAATTCTCACCACATGGCCCTCCCATCTGTAATCATGATGATCCTTTGCCCACCATATAACTCTTTCTTTGACCTGAAAGCTGTGGAAGTGCATGATGATCGCATACAGTTGTTCGCCTGCTCTGGGCCTCTGCCTTAATGACCTGTGGGCATGATCCAGCTCAGGAAGGGTCGCCATTTCCCCCTCCCCCTCCATCGTCAGCCATTTTCTTTCCCGACTAGACTCTCGAAGCTTCCAAATTAGTTAGTTCTTTTTCTGCTGACTGGTCTGGTATCTACTGTGCATCCCCTTGATGTTGAACACTTAACCCATCAATAAAAACAAACTTGAGCCAATATTTCCTCCAGAAATCTGGTGAAAAAGGCGTAAATAAAATTCTCTAGCGGGTGCCACCTCACATGTGACTTCTTCCCTACATGTCGCCAGCAAACGAACCATTACCCTCTGCTATGACCACAGCAGATGTTAGTTGCTGAGCAAACCAAATCTCAGATTGAAACTTGGTTTACAGGCCATATCCTTTTTTTGTATTCTGAAAACGAGAACAAAAGTACCGATCCCAGTAGCAAGAAATCCAGTAACACTTTTGGAATTTTAAAAATTACAAGTAAAAGGTTTAATAACGAGAAGAAAACTTAAGCACACTCAATTACAGTAACACAGGGCATGATTTAACTCCCGAATAACAGAGTGCCGCTTTGGACGTGAATAGCAGGGTGTTGCTCAGCGCCTGTAGTGCCAAAAATGACCCTTACTTGGTCTGGCCTACATGTGACTCCAGACCCACAGCAATGCAGTTGACTCTTAACTGCCCCTTCAAGGGCATTTAGCAATAAATGCTGGCACAGCCTGCGACATCCACGTCCCATGAACAATTTTTTTTTAAAAATACCCAAGGCAAAGTGCTGTAGCTTTGAGAAAGGCATGCCGTATCACCTCACAAATTTCTTCCACTCTGCTGTGGAAATCCAATACTTCAGAACAAGATTTATCTGGCTCTACTGGATGGTTGATTCAAATTGCACTTTCTCCCAGCCCAGAGCTGTTTCCAGGCGATCCTCCTCACACAGCCAACCCCAATTCAACTCCACATCTCTGTTTGCACAACCTTTCTCCCTTTCATCTTTAATTCTATTGATCTCAGTACTTCTTTGAACCCCACGTTTCCAAAATATAAAAATCTTTCATATCTTCCCTCTTGCCCCCACTTCTGGGATCGAATAAATTTGAATAACCTTTCTTTGCTTAATTATGAAACTTTTTCAAATTGTAAAAGCCTTTACTTCCCTTTGAAATTTAACAGCTAAAAAAAGGATCCCTAAGTATCTCCTAATCCAAATTTCTGAACCTAGCCTCTTTACTTATAAAACCACTTGACCGCAATTTCATCTCAAATGCATGCATTTAACACCTTCACCCATTTTCATGGCTGAATTCTTCCAGACAAATGATCTTCGCTAACCTTATCGCAGTTTAATTAAATCATTTATACAAGCATACACATGGACACACATAACACAATATCCTCCAAAAATATTTTTTTTAAACACATCCATTCTCATACCTTGAAGGACAAAGTATCTCACAAATATGAGCAATAGGTGAAGCTAGCTGATTTACACTGCTACTTTGCAGAAGCAACACATGTGGTATTTACCATTGAAAGATTGCTGCTTTCGATCAAAATGATATCCTGCCTATTACACAAATGAATAATGTGGTGTATGAATTTCAGTGCCGGTATGATGTTAGGTACGTAGGACGTATGCCCCAAAGACTGGCGGATTGTATCAAACAGCATGTCCCTTGCACTGTTTGCAACAGGCAAGATACAGACTGTAACCAACCAGCCCATGCTTTCAAAACTTAAAACAAACACAGGGATGTGATTGTGTAAACAGACAACAAGACAACATTGATACAGCTGAACGTGGTATATAGAGCACACCTCACAAGGGCGAGGATGAGCCGGCTCTTTGAGGGGGTAGAAGATGTGTGTGAACGTTGCGGCGGGGGGGGGGGGGGCGCAAACCACATTCATATGTTTTGGTCCTGTCCAAAGTTGGAGGATTATTGGAAGGAGGTTTTTAGGGTAATCTCTAAAGTGGTGCACGAGAAACTGGACCCGGGCCCTCGGGAGGCCATATTGGGGTTGTCGGATCAGCCGGGGTTGGAAACGGGAGCGGAGGCAAATGTTGTAGCCTTCACCTCGTTGATCGCCCAATAGCAGATCCTGTGAGGGTGGAGATCAACCTCTCCATCCTGTGCCCTGGCGTGGTGGGGGGACCTGCTGGAATTCTTGACTCTTGAGAAGGTCAAATTTGAACTGAGAGGAAGGATGGAGGGGTTCTACAATTCATAGGCGTTATTCATTATGCACTTTTGAGAATTGGATTACATCGACCATTAGGGGGGGGTTGGGAGAGTTGGGGGGGGGGGGGGGGGTTGTGTGTGTTAATGGTGACTATGGGTGATTCCTGATTCCTTTTTGTCATTTGTTTATGTTAACATGCGGGCTAATGTCTGGGGTTTGGTGGGAGGATGGGATCGTTGTTATTGATATGGGGATTGACATTGCATTCGTTACTGATTATTGTTTATTGTTGGTGGGTGTAAATTTTGGAGAAATTTGAAAAAGGAGAATAAAAATATATATATTTTTTTTAAATCCCCAGTGTGTTAAGAATTACACTGACACCCGATTTAAGGTTGTCAGTTGGACTCGCAGTGTGGCACATTTGCATGTACTAGAATTACAAAACATTAACTTAATTTGAGTTCATTTTGACGAAGGGTACTCCGACTCTGCAACATTCCATAATTTATCGTACCTACCTCCCTTCCCTCACTGCATATTTTGCAAAGCCAAACCGGCCTCCGCTGGCTCCCAATTGTTTCAATTCCACACTTAACGCAGACTTTCTGTGAAGGAAGAAAATTCAGTTTGTGAGTACCTCAGTTTTCAAGTGTTCACTGAGACCCATCCTGTACTTAAACCAGTTATTGACAATTACTTAATTGACTAACAAACTACAGTCTTACCTAGTTATAGGAAAGTTAATCCGTTGACAGTATTGCCGATGTCTGTATTGATCATGGCTTTGATAGAAACTTGGTAAACGCTGGCAGAACTTGTCCCTTATTGAAGACTTCTCACTTGCCTGGATATTGCACCATCTGCCCTGCCCACGCCTCTACTAGGGGAGGCAATGACATAGTGGTATTGTCACTGGACGAGCAATCCAAACACCCAGGGTAATGCTCTAAGGACCCAAGGTTCACCACCGTGTCTAATGGTGACAATGAAACCATTATCGGTTGCCATAAAATCCATCTGGTTTACTAATGTCCTTTAGGGAAGGAAATCTGCCATCCTTACATGGTCTGGCCCACACGCGACTCCAGAACCACAGCAATGTGGTTGGCACTTAAGTGCCCTCTGAATGGCCTAGCAAGCCACTCTTTTCAGGGCAATTTGAGATGGGCAATAAATGCTGGTCCAGCCAGCGACACATACTCCCCATGTCTCTATCATCCAAAGGTTCTGCCATTATTTCTCTACTTCCCTGCCTCAGATTCTACACTGAAACTACATATTCTTGGTGATTTCAAACTCCATCTCAACTCACGCTAAACTCTTTCTGGATTCACTGTCCTCCTCTGTTCCTTTGACTTCTTCTATGAATAGTTATATTCACTTTCCCAATAAAGGAACATCTGTAATTATGGGTGATTTTAATCTGCATATAGATTGCGCCAATCATATTAGTCACAATACCGGAGAGGAGGAATTCCTGGAATGTATACGGGATGGCTTTCTGGACCAATACGTTGAGGGACCAACTAGAGAACAGGCCATACTAGACTGGGTACTGTGTAATGAGAACGGAATCATTGGCAATCTAGTTGTGTGAGACCCCTTGAGGGTGAGCGACCATGATATGATAGAATTTTTCATCAAAATGGAGAGTGTTGTAGGATCTAGGATCTGAATCTTAATAAAGTAAACTGTGATGATATGGATAGGGAAACTTGACTTAAAGGGATGACTGTAGATATGAATTGGCAAACATTCAAGGAGCGCGGTGGGGGGGGGGGGGGGGGGGGGGACTGCAACAACTGCTTATTCCTGTCTGGCACAAAAGTAAAACAGGAAACCAAACCGCAGCTTACAAGGGAAATTAAAGATAGTATTCAATCCAAGGAAGAAGCCTACAAATTGGTCAAGAAAAACAACAGGTCTAAGGACTCCTCAGCAAAAGAGGACGAAGGGATTGATTAAGATGAGGAAAATAGAGTACAAGAGTAAGCTTGCAGGCAACATAAAAACTGACTGTAAAGGTTTGTATAGGTCCGTAAAGGTGCGGCACGGTGGAGTAGTGCTTAGCACTGCTGCCTCACGGCGCTGAGGGCCCAGGTTCTATCCCAGCCCCGGGTCACTGTCTGAGTGGAGTTTGCATATTCTCCCCATGTTTGCGTGGGTCTCGCCCCCACAACCCAAGGATGTGCAGGCTAGGTGGATTGGTCACGCTAAATTGCCCCTTAATTGGAAAAAAAATAATTGGGTACCCTAAGTTAATTTTTTTTTTTTTAAAGATAAGTTAAGAGAAAAAGATTGGTGAAGACAAATGTAAATCCTTTACAGTGAGATACAGGGGAATTTATAATGGTGGACAAAGAAATTACTGCAACTAAATACAAACTTTGGTTCTGTCTTCACAAATAGAAAATGAGAAATATTGGGGAATGCAGGGTTTAGTGTGAGGAAGGAAGTGAAGGAGATCAATATTAGTAGAGAAATGGTCTTGGGGAAATTGATGAGATTGAAGGCTGATAAATCCCCAGGGCCTGATAATCGACATCCCAGAGTACTTAGGAAGTGGCTCTAGAAATAGTGGATGCATTGGTGGTCATCTTCCAGTATTCTATCGGCACTGGAACAGTTCTTGCAGTTTGGAGGGTAGTTAATGTAATGTAGAGGTAGAGAGAAAGCAGGGAATTATAAACCAGTCAGCCTGAGGTTGGTAGTGGGGAAAATTCTAGAATCCATTATCCAATATGTTATAGCAGAGCACTTAGAAAGCAGGTGGCAGGATCGACCAGAGTCAGCGTAGATTTATGAAGGGGAAATCATGCTTGACAAATCTACTGGAACTCTTCAAGGGTGTAACTAGTTGAATTGATGAGGGAGATCCAGTGGATGTGGTTTATTTGGACTTTCAGAAGGTTTACGATAAAGTCCCACATAAGAGATTAGCGTGTAAAATTAAAGCTCGTGGGATTAGGGGTAGTGTATTCAGATGGATAGAAAACTGGTAAGCAGACAGCAAACAAAGTGTAGGAATAAATGGCATCTGCTGTGGACCGGTTGTGGCAGGATGCAAATTTTCCAAATGGCAGGCAATGACAAGTGGGTTACCACAGGGATCGGTGCTGAGACCCCAGCTATTCACAATATATATTAATGATTTAGTTGAGGGAACAATTTGCAATATCTCCAAATTTACAGAGGACACAAAGTTGGGTGACAGAGTGAACTGTGAGGAGGATGCAGAGATCCTTCGGTGTGACTTGAACAAGTCGAGTGAGTAGGCAACTGAATGACAGATGCAGTATGATTTGGGTAATTGAGAGGTTATTCACTTTGGTGGCAAAAACAGGAAGGCAGACTATTATCTGAATGGCCATAAATTAGGAGAGGGGAATGTGCAAAAGGACCTGGGTGTCCTCATACACCAGTCGCTGAAGGTAAGCATGCAGGTACAGCAGACGATAAAGAAAACAAATTGTATGTTTGCCTAAGTAGCGAGGGGAATACAGGAGCAGGGATCTTGCTGCAATTATACAGGGCCTTGGTGAGGCCACACATGGAATAGTGTGTGCAATTTTGATTTCCTTATCTGAGGAAGGGTGCTCTTCCTCTTGAAGGAGTGCAGCAAAGGTTTACCACTCGGATTCCTGGGATGGCAGGATGGATGTACGAGGAGAGATTGAGTTGGTTAGGATTGTATTTGCTGGAGTTCAGAAGAATGAGGGAGGATCACATGGAAACTTCTAAAATTCTAACAGGACTAGACAGGGTAGATGCAGAAAGGATGTTCCCGATGGTGGGTGTGTCCAGAACCAGGGGTCACAGTCTGAGGATACGAGATAGACCATTTAAGACAGGGATGGGGAGAAATTTCTGCAGCCAGAGAATGGTGAGCTTGTGGAATTCGTGACCACAGGAAGTAGTTGAGGCCAAAACATTGCATGCTTTCAAGAAGCAGTTAGGTTTAGCACTTGGGACAAAGAGAATCAAAGGATATGGGGGGGAAGGCGGGATTAGAGTTGGATGATCAGCCATGATCATAATGAATAGCAGAGCAGGATCGAAGGGATGAATAGCCTCCTCCTGATCCTATCTTCTATGTTTCTATGATACAGGGCACCACACTCATGGCACTACTTTCTGAAGTTGGGTGCAATTCTCTGGCCTCTCCGCGTGCACGTTCCTCTTTGGTGAGGGGCAGCCCACCGTTATTGGCCAGTAGCGGGATCTCCTAATCCCACCCATGTCAAAGGGATTTCCCATTGAATCCACCCCACGCCAACAGGAATGCCACAGCAGCAGCGCGCCAGGATCCCGCTGGCGTGAACAGCTGGACGATTTTACCTATTGCCTCTATTTGCAAAGCATCAACTATAGATAAGGTCAGTTCCAAACACCGCGTTTTATCCCTCACCAGCCACATCCTCCTGCCCCTTTGAATCCTATTACTCTGTGTCCAGCTCTGGAATAAACACTTCTCTTCGTCATTACAATCAAACGTTCAACTCCTAACTGTCTAGAAGTTCACTTTCCAATTACCATGATATTTTTTCAACTGAATGGGTGAAGTGGAAGAAGATTGTGTGATTCTGAAACCGAAAGCACACAACTGGTCCAGAATGAGATCCTTACTTTAATGCCATAAGCAAGGTGACCCGGAATAAATTGGATTAACTCTTTGCATAGGGAGCAAAAAGCAATGAATTTTACAGATATTAAATTGTTTTCATTATGTTTAAAGATACCTTTTCCCAATCCGCTTACTCAATAAGTCATGCCACTTAATTTAATAAGAATTACTGGTGTTATGTTTTTTCCACACCTGCAGTTCCCATTTTATGCCTGGCATATAAATTGATCCCTGCAATTGGAAGTTTCTGGAGGCAACAGAGGTTGATTTATACACCAACATCAACAGTAATGACAAAGATGGACTCAGATGATTTCACGTGCAATGAATTTGCAAGATGCTTTAATCATAGACGTATCATCTAACAGTATGCACCGGACTAATTTTCTAATTTCTCCATACTCAAATCCATAAAAGGGATGAGTGGTTTGTCAGGTGTGTATTGCCTTGACGTTGCCTTAAGTTCCAATTCTTTGCTGGCAGGGGAGAGCATGGCGGTGGTGGAGGAGGTTTGGCTGCATCCATAGTCGGATCAACCTTTTTGAAAGTGAACCCTCGGAAAATGACAGGTCCTGATTGGGTCCCTGGTCATGACACAGATGCTGCGCAGACTAGCTGGTGGATGTGTTCGGTGACATCTTCAACCTCTCCCTACTCCGTTCTGAGGTTCCCACCTGCTTCAAGAAGACCACCATCATACCGGTGCCAAAGAAGGACCAGGCAAAATGCCTCAATGACTACCGTCCGGTGGCCCTTACATCGATCATTATGAAGTGCTTCGAGAGGTTGGTCATGAGACACATCAACTCCATACTCCCAGATTGCCTTGATCCAGTGCAATTCGCATCCTGCCACAACCGGTCCACAGCAGATGCCATCTACACTCATCCCTGGAGCATCTCAACAACAAGGACTTCTACATCAGACTCCTAGTCATTGACTACAGCTCCGCCTTCAACACCATAATCCCAGCCACGCTCATATCAAAACTCCAAAACCTAGGACTTGGCTCCACCCTCTGCAATTGGATCCTCGACTTCCTGACCCATAGACCACAATCAGTAAGGATGAACAATAACACCTCCTCCACGATAGTCCTCGATACCTGGGCCCCGCAAGGCTCCGTACTTAGCCCTCTACTATACTCCTGAATCACACATGAGTGTGTGGCAAAATTTGGCTCCAATTCCATCTATAGGTTTGCTGATGACACGACCATAGTGGGTCGGATCTCGAACAATGATGAGTCAGAGTACAGAAGGGAGATAGAGAACCTAGTGGAGTGGTGTAACAACAATCTCTTCCTCAAAGTCAGCAAAACTAAAGAGCTAGCCATTGATTTCAGGAAGCAAAGTATCGTACACACCCTTGTCTGCCTCAATGGTGCTAAGGTGGAGATGGTTGACAGCTTCAAATTCCTAGGTATGTACATCACCAACAATCTGTCCTGGTCCACCCATGTCGACGCTACAACCAAGAAGGCACAACAGCACCTGTATATTCTCAGGAAACTAAGGAAATTTAGCATGTCCACATTGCCTCTTACCAATTTGTACATATGCACCACAGAAGGCATCCTATCTGGCTGCATCATAGCTTGGTATGGCAACTACTCGACCCAAGACCGTAAGAAATTACAGAATGTCATGAACAAAGCCCAGTCGATCACAAGAACCCGCTTCTCATTCATTGACTCTGTCCACACCTCCTACTGCCGTCGGAAAATGGGCAGCATAATCAAAGACCCCTCCCACCCAGCTTATTCACTCTTCCAACTTCTTCCATCCGGCAGGAAATACAAATGTCCGAGAACACGCACTAACAGATTCAAAAACAGCTTCTTCTTCGCTGTTAGCAGACTCCTGAATGAACCTCTTATGGACTGATCTGATCTCTTCACATATCTTCTCTACTGAATAGTACTGAGCTCCTGTATGCTCCACTTGATGTCTATGCATTTACATTGTGTATTTATGTATGCCCTATTTTTTTTTTTCATGTATAGAATCATCCGTTTGGACTGCATGCAAGAACAATACTTTTCACTGTACCTCAGTACACGTGACAATAAACAAATCCAAATCCAAACTCTGCATAAACAGAGCATTCAATGAGGTGGAAAGCTGTGGTGATTGTCCCTTTAAGGTCACCTGAGTTGGAGGACCAATTGGGAAGCAGAGTGGGTAATCTCCTGAGGGGTTGGAGTCCTCTTTTAGGCAGGAGACATGATGGCAATTGAACAGCCGTGTGGCCGCTGTACTGCTGTACAGTTTTTCTTGTTCATAAATCCTTCAGTGTTTCTAACGAAGTCTGTAAAACTGTGTCATTATCGAGGCATTCCACCTCCCTCCACAATTTCATGTCGCAACAGTAATCCCAGTGCAAAAGTACCCAGTAAACATAGCGCTACAGTTTGGAATACCGAACTGGACCTTGAAGGCCCTCACAGATGTGCTTAGATTTCATGCTTCTCAAGAACATAAATTTTCAATCCTATATTAACGGCCCAACTAGATAGAAAATATCTGTCCAGTGCAAGGAAGAGGAGTTGCAAGTACAACAAATATAGCAGAGCAAAGAGCTAATCATGGTGCATTGTCTTTCACGAGGAAGAGATTGCTTTAAAAATAATGTTGACCAATAGGAAGCATTGTTTATATTTGCACACAACAGTTATGTTAAATGTAACTTCAAAAAAAATAGATTGAGGGCGCAATCTACCAACTGCGTCCTGCCCGAATGGGGACGTGATCCAGCTGGCAGATGGCGGGAGAAGCCTCCCCTGTGCTTCCCGGCGGCCGGTTGCTTCGCGAGATCTAACCCACAATGGGTGGGGCCCAGTTTTGCACACCTAAACCATGCTCAAAGCGGATCTAACCGGCTCCCGGCATCAACCAGCTTCCCCAGGGAGAGCCCAGCCCAGCCCCGTTTAGTACTGCTCCACGCAAATGTGGACCAGGCGGAATGGCACCTTCACCAGCCTCGTTGCGCTCTTGCTCGAGTGCAACGAGGCCCGAGAATCGCGCTCCTATTGTTCAACCATTTAAAATTGGTTAATCCCTCCACTAAAATAATGGTTTCATAGACATTTCATTGTGTACAATGTATGCCTAATATACCAATAAAGCCTAGGCTCTAAGGTTAAATTATATTCTGAAAGTAGTGTTTGCAGGTTGATGCCACAAATTACTAGCATTTAAATGCTAAAACAAAACTGAGCTAGATCTCGTATTTTTCTGCAGCATGACGTCCCACATTCATTCCCCTCCATGGTTCAGTACTAAAGTCACATCCTGTCTGACTTTTCATTCTTTCTCACCGCCCCAATCACCAACAGAAGTGTGGATCTGTCAATTCTTCCTAGTAGCATTATGATATTTGAGAGTTGTCAATGCTAAGGAATGAAATATTTCCAAAGATTGCACAAGCAGTAACAAGGTTGAGCACACCCAGCAGTTATATAGCATGGGACAGGTGCAAAGACCACTCTGCTTCCACCATTACACCCACTCCCTGTCACCAGTGTGACATTTCCATTTCACACATCAGCAATCCTCACAGTTGCTTTGAGTAAAACTTCCAATTATGGTTTGCTCTGTGCTGTAGACTTGTAGAAAATCTCTCCCGCTAACAATCCCTACAGTTATCAGTTGGAGCACACTTTCTTTTCCTCGTCAATATGCTCTGTTTTCAAACAAACATGGCAGAAGTGAAAGAACAATGTACTGACCCACTACATCATTTAATCCTCCTGACCAGATCTGTTTCTATAAACTTTTGTTTCAACTTTGTTTTTTAAAAAAAAAGGTTAGCAAGAGGATGATTAAGAACATTAGCTTCATCTCTTAGCTTCAGATTGAAATATTGAGAATACGTATTGAAACTGACCTCATTAACAAACTGCAGAGTCTCTCAACCGTTACGATCACTACCATTTAGTTACAAAAACTGAAAAAAATATTCAATATTATAAATGCCAAATCCTCAAATCCAAAAATGTTTTATAATCTAACATCTCATCATAATGTAAAATGTTGAACTATCAGTAAAGGCCATAGGAAGGCAACTGGTTTCCTGTTCATATAAATGTTCTGGTTTCTGGGATGGATAGAGGGGCAGAGGAAGCAAGTGGAATTATTAGAAAGTGCATATTCTGGCTTCTAATTTGTAATAACTCTGTTCATTGCTTAATTAACTTTACAACACCTGATCAGAAACCCCCAGTGCTTATTAAATGATGTTTCAAACAAAGGGATCAAATTATATGTTGCAAAATAGTCACCAGTGTAAAATGTTATTTTTTTTTAAATAATGCACTGCAATGTCCAAGGGTCAGAGCACTGGAGTTCAAAATGAAAAGTGGGTTGTTTCATCTTCAATCTTCTGTTAGGTGACGTGAATCTTGAACTTCACAAAATGAATGACAACACTACC
Organism: Scyliorhinus torazame; assembly: GCF_047496885.1. Lineage (NCBI taxonomy): Eukaryota > Metazoa > Chordata > Chondrichthyes > Carcharhiniformes > Scyliorhinidae > Scyliorhinus > Scyliorhinus torazame. The sequence continues at coordinate 184,950,107 of NC_092718.1, forward strand.
TGAGATTGAGAGCTGCTGCTCATTTAATTCATCACGATGTAGATCTCTGTTCTATTCCAAAATAAACTTCATCTCTGTTTATTTTTTTATAACACTCAAGATTTGTTCAGACATAAAATCCCAGCAGTTTTCTGCCATTGGTCGAGATTAAGGCCTTGAAGTAAACATTTTCATTGAAGCACCATCTTATCCTTTGCGTAATTTAAAGGTGGGCTTTGGGGGACAGGAGAGGGGAGCAGGACTAATTTGCAGCAGTACACAAAAATTGGGTCTACCAAGTAGATGTTGAAACACCCCCACAGAGAAGAAAGATACACTTGTATGAACAGTCATTCTGTGTCAAATAGAAGACACATAACATTCTTAGACGTCAGACACAATTATATGTGGAACAGAATAACCCGCATTCTTCTTTGCCATTGCGATCACTTAAAGTACTGCAGGTGTGATTCCCACCCACCTGACTAAACTTGCGCTGATCACAGGGATGTTTCCGGCATCACCTAATAAGAATATTGTGGGCAAGGAGTTTAGAAAATAGTGTATTATTGTAAATTCTAAATGTCTGTAGCAGTTTAAAGGATCAAAACTTTGTCAAAATATTGTTCTGCAAATCTGAAAGTCCGTTAGTTGGAGAATGACAAACAGATCTCGCGTGGAGTATTGAGAGTCTGCATTTTATAGTTACAGAATTTAAAGTGCTCTTGTGGGAATTTAAGGATGGAGTGGAGGTACAATTTTGTTCTGGAAGATGGATGACACCGGAGTGCAATAGCATGGGAATTGAAGCAGGTTTCAGAGAAATCAGTGCCACTTACACTGTTCAAAGAATGGTCAAGAAATCTCACGAAATAGAAAAGAAATGGAATCGCTACAGTGCAGTCCATTGAGACCACACCGACCCTCTGAAAGAGCACCTCACCCCGGCCCATGCCCCCATCCCATTCCAGTAACCACACCTAACCTTTTGGACACTCGGGGACAATTTATCATGCCCAATCCACCTAACCTGCACATCTTTGGACTGTGGGAGGAAACCGGAGCACCCGGAGGAAACCCACGCAGACAAAGGGATAATGTGCAGACTCTGCACAGACAGTGACCCAAGGCTGGAATTGAACCCGGGTCTCTGGCACTGTGAGGCAGCAATGCTAACCACTGTACCACCGTGCTGTTTAATCACATTACCAATTTAGGAAAGAAGGATCAGTTATACCCTCCATGGATGGTCAGTGCATGTCTGTCACTTACAAACACTGTTAATGTGCTGGAAAGCTTATCATCAATACCTACAAGGTGACAGACATTGTGACCTTTGTACCCTCAGTCCTCACCTGCAAACCTTCTTTCAATTACCCCCTTACATGGAATTTTTCATTAACATTTCACTTGGTGAGTAAATAATTGTCCCGGGTTACATGTCAGTATTCCTGTTAGGAATACAAATCCACAGCTTGACTGATACTCATTATTATTATGCTAATTTGACTCTTTTGCCTTTCTTTATCTGGGATGAGACAGATCTGTAAAGATAAATGACGAGTGACTGACTCCAAAGTCTCCACCAGCGTGACCTCTTGGGAGGGAGGCAATTGACCAGGATGCAGCAGGACATGTGCCAACTGCAGTCACGTTGGCTTTCTACTTCTCTTCCTTCTCGTCATTTTACATCTTGCATTAGGCAATTAGTCAGAGTCTACATAGGCATTGATTATATACAGCTTCATGGACCCACTCCACTAGCAGGGGCCAATCGACGGTGCAGGCCTCCATGAACTATCAACCTGCATGAGCTGACAGCAAGCTGTGCCCTGAAACATCATGAACCTGTAATGGTGATGTTTCATTGCCTGAAAGCAAAGGGCACACATGTAACTGGTAAAGCATTTGTCAGGAGACAGCTGCTAGAACTGCAACACTGGTCACCGTCAGCTTCATCGCAGCTTTGGCAAATACTGAAAAAGAGGTTGCAAGCCTGGCCTCTTAATTAGTTCTGGAAAGCTATGAATTATCAGGGTTTGATTTCCCCTAAAGCTTCTTTGTCTCATTAAAAGTACAATTGAAATTTCTTCTACTCTGTCATTGAAAATAAGAGAACAGGCAAACAGATAACTGAGGTCATTTCTTGAGAATAATCCATAGTTAGACAATTCTTTTAAAGATGTACGGAATATGCCTTCATGTTGTATAACAATTCTTGCTTTAAGTCACAGTTTGATGGCATTCTCTAAAACCTATTTCCAAATTCTAAACCCATATTCGAATATTGTCTACTCCACAAAACGGAAACTCAATCTCATATCCTTTTTCTCTAGAAGTTAATAAGCATTTCATGTTCACTTACAAGGACTTACTTAACTGCAATGCTTAAAGGTACAAAACACTCTCGTGAAGTCATTTACTTTTAATACAATGGAAATCCAGTTAGTTCCACTGATACTTTCAAATTCTACCTTCTTGCACAATTACATGAAAAAGAAATTTTAATGAACAAAATTTGAAATGACCATTTCCAAGTTTTCAGATACCAATTAAATTAATCTGAAACGTCATTACAAAGACAGAAACAGGTGTGTGTGCATATTTTGTGGTTCATCTCCACTTGTTCTAGTATCCCTTTCCTGGCGGCGATCCAGGAGGTGGAAAAGGTGGTGTCTGATCAGAATGACCAGAGTGTGACTCTGGAAGCAGAGGCGGTGGTCCCGGGGGACGTGTGTAAGGCGCTGCGAGCAAAGGTGGAGGACCAACAAAACAGATCCAGGCAGCAAAATCTGAGGATCATGAGCCTACTGGAGGGAGTGGAGGGAACATGTGCAACTGGGATGCTGGCCAGGTTGGTGGTAAGAAGCTGCTGGACAAGGCCGCAGAGATAGATCGGGCAATTAGGTCCCTGAGGCAGAGGCCAAGAGCGGGAGAGCCAGCACGGGTAGTGATTAAGATCCAGGACAAGGAAACGATTCTGAGGTGGGCCAGGGTGCAATTTTGATTTGGAAGGAAACCAAATTGAGATTTATTAGAACAATGGTGCGGAGCTGACCAAGAGACGGGTTGTGGTTCAACAAGGGAAAGGCAATATTGTACCAGCGCCAGAATCAATTTGGGCTGCTGTACCCGGCCAAACTTGGGTCAATTTCAAAGTCCGGGAATATTGCATTGGGACACCAGTGGAGGCAAATAGCTTTATTATAGAACATAATCTGGGGGTGGACTGAAGGGGGAACATGGGTGGAAGTTCTGTCTCTGTTGAATTTTGTTATCTATTTCTGTTTTGCCAGTCGATATCGGCGGGAGAACAGCTGGTGAGTCAGTTTCAGCGGGAGCAGTGCGGAAGTGGCTGCTGGGAGGTAAGTCTGTCCTTTAAAAGCACTTGTCTTTGCAGAGGCAGGCCAGTCAATTTCGGCGGGAGAACAGCTGGTGAGTCAGTTTCAGCAGGAGCAGTGCGGATGTGGCTGCTGGGAGGTAAGTCTGTCCTTTAAAAGCACTTCTCTTTGCAGGGGCAGGCCAGTCGATTTCGGCGGGAGAACAGCTGGTGAGTCAGTTTCAGCGGGAGCAGTGCGGAAGTGGCAGCTGGGAGGTAAGTCTGTCCTTTAAAAGCACCTGTCTTTGCAGGGGCAGGCCAGTCGATTTCGGCGGGAGAACAGCTGGTGAGTCAGTTTCAGCGGGAGCAGTGCGGAAGTGGCTGCTGGGAGGTAAGTCTGTCCTTTAAAAGCACTTGTCTTTGCAGGGGCAGGCCAGTCGATTTCGGCGGGAGAACAGCTGGTGAGTCAGTTTCAGCGGGAGCAGTGCGGAAGTGGCTGCTGGGAGGTAAGTCTGTCCTTTAAAAGCACTTGTCTTTGCAGGGGCAGGCCAGTCGATTTCGGCGGGAGAACAGCTGGTGAGTCAGTTTCAGCGGGAGCAGTGCGGAAGTGGCTGCTGGGAGGTAAGTCTGTCCTTTAAAAGCACTTGTCTTTGCAGGGGCAGGCCAGTCGATTTCGGCGGGAGAACAGCTGGTGAGTCAGTTTCAGCGGGAGCAGTGCGGAAGTGGCTGCTGGGCGTTAAGTCTGTCCTTTAAAAGCACTTGTCTTTTTGCAGTGGCAGGCCAGTCGATTTCGGCGGGAGAACAGCTGGTGAGTCAGTTTCAGCGGGAGCAGTGCGGAAGGGGCTGCTGGGAGGTAAGTCTGTCCTTTAAAAACACCTGTCTTTGCAGGGGCAGGCCAGTCGATTTCAGCAGGAGAACAGCTGGTGAGTCAGTTTCAACGGGAGCAGTGTGGAAGTGGCTGCTGGGAGGTAAGTCTGTCCTTTAAAAGCACTTGTCTTTGCAGGGGCAGGCCAGTCGATTTCGGCGGGAGAACAGCTGGTGAGTCAGTTTCAGCGGGAGTAGTGCGGAAGTGGCTGCTGGGAGGTAAGTCTGTCCTATAAAAGCACTTGTCTTTGCAGGGGCAGGCCAGTCGATTTCGGCGGGAGAACAGCTGGTGAGTCAGTTTCAGCGGGAGCAGTGCGGAAGTGGCTGCTGGGAGGTAAGTCTGTCCTTTAAAAGCACTTGTCTTTGCAGGGGCAGGCCAGTCGATTTCGGCGGGAGAACAGCTGGTGAGTCAGTTTCAGCGGGAGCAGTGCGGAAGTGGCTGCTGGGAGGTAAGTCTGTCCTTTAAAAGCACTTGTCTTTGCAGGGGCAGGCCAGTCGATTTCGGCGGGAGTGGAGCTGGCTGGTTAGTCAATTTCAGCAGGAGCTGAGAATTTTTTTTTTTTTTTTTTTAATTAGTGTTTTAGGCGGGACCAGGAAGACGACCCGCGGACGTCTGGGAAGACCCTCACCAATAAATTCTGGTGGAGAGGAAACCCGAGACACTACACGTGTAGTGTCTCCCACCCGCCCTCCTCCTCTAACCTAATAATAAAACCTAATGAATTTGTCTATATATGTGTTTCTGGAACAGACCTCTTCATTCACCTGAGGAAGGAGAAGCGCTCCGAAAGCTAGTGACATCGAAACAAACCTGTTGGACTTTAACCTGGTGTTGTAAGACTTCGTACTGTGCTCACCCCAGTCCAACGCCGGCATCTCCACATCATGGCTAATAATAAAACCCATTGGTCTGAGGTAAGTACCATATTTTATTATATTATTATTATTTTTTATAAAAAATTTAATTTAGTTGTTAGCCAGATCTTGGTAGAAAGTTAGAGGAATGGCAGGGAAGGGAGTGCAATGTTCCTCCTGCAGGATGTTTGAGGTGAGGGATGCAGTTAGTGTCCCTGCTGATTTTACCTGCAGGAAGTGCTGCCATCTCCAGCTCCTCCAAGACCGCTCCTCCAAGACCGAGTTAGGGAACTGGAGCTGGAGTTGGAAGAACTTCGGATCATTCGGGAGGCAGAAGGGGTCATAGATAGCAGCTTCAGGGAATTAGTTACACCAAAGATTGGAGATAGGTGGGTAACTGTAAGAGGGACTGGGAAAAAGCAGTCAGTGATGGGATCCCCTGCGGTCGTTCCCCTGAGAAACAAGTATACCGCTTTGGATACTTGTGGGGAGGGTGACTTACCAGGGGTAAGCCATGGGGTACGGGCCTCTGGCACGGAGTCTGTCCCTGTTGCTCAGAAGGGAAGGGGGGAGAAGAGCAGAGCATTAGTAATTGGGGACTCTATAGTCAGGGGCACAGATAGGAGATTTTGTGGGAGCGTGAGAGACTCTCGTTTGATATGTTGCCTCCCAGGTGCAATGGTACGTGATGTCTCGGATCGTGTTTTCCGGGTCCTTAGGGGGGAGGGGGAGCAGCCCCAAGTCGTGGTCCACATTGGCACTAACGACATAGGTAGGAAAGGGGACAAGGATGTCAGGCAGGCTTTCAGGGAGCTAGGATGGAAGCTCAGAACTAGAACAAACAGAGCTGTTATCTCTGGGTTGTTGCCCGTGCCACGTGATAGTGAGATGAGGAATAGGGAGAGAGAGCATTTAAACACGTGGCTACAGGGATGGTGCAGGCGGGAGGGATTCAGATTTCTGGATAACCGGGGCTCTTTCTGGGGAAGGTGGGACCTCTACAGACAGGATGGTCTACATCTGAACCTGAGGGGCACAAATATCCTGGGGGGGAGATTTGTTAGTGCTCTTTGGGGGGGTTTAAACTAATGCAGCAGGGGCATGGGAACCTGGATTGTAGTTTTAGGGTAAGGGAGAATGAGAGTATAGAGGTCAGGAGCACAGATTTGACGTCGCAGGAGGGGGCCAGTGTTCAGGTAGGTGGTTTGAAGTGTGTCTACTTCAATGCCAGGAGTATACGAAACAAGGTAGGGGAACTGGCAGCATGGGTTGGTACCTGGGACTTCGATGTTGTGGCCATTTCGGAGACATGGAAAGAGCAGGGACAGGAATGGATGTTGCAGGTTCCGGGGTTTAGGTGTTTTAGTAAGCTCAGAGAAGGAGGCAAAAGAGGGGGAGGTGTGGCGCTGCTAGTCAAGAGCAGTATTACGGTGGCGGAGAGGATGCTAGATGGGGACTCTTCTTCCGAGGTAGTATGGGCTGAAGTTAGAAACAGGAAAGGAGAGGTCACCCTGTTGGGAGTTTTTTATAGGCCTCCTAATAGTTCTAGGGATGTAGAGGAAAGGATTGCGAAGATGATTCTGGATAAGAGCGAAAGTAACAGGGTAGTTATTATGGGAGACTTTAACTTTCCAAATATTGACTGGAAAAGATATAGTTTGAGTACAATAGATGGGTCGTTTTTTGTACAGTGTGTGCAGGAGGGTTTCCTGAAACAATATGTTGACAGGCCAACAAGAGGCGAGGCCACGTTGGATTTGGTTTTGGGTAATGAACCAGGCCAGGTGTTGGATTTGGAGGTAGGAGAGCACTTTGGGGACAGTGACCACAATTCGGTGACGTTTACGTTAATGATGGAAAGGGATAAGTATACACCGCAGGGCAAGTGTTATAGCTGGGGGGAGGGCAATTATGATGCCATTAGACGTGACTTGGGGGGGATAAGGTGGAGAAGTAGGCTGCAAGTGTTGGGCACACTGGATAAGTGGGGCTTGTTCAAGGATCAGCTACTGCGCGTTCTTGATAAGTATGTACCGGTCAGGCAGGGAGGAAGGCATCGAGCGAGGGAACCGTGGTTTACCAAGGAAGTGGAATCTCTTGTTAAGAGGAAGAAGGGGGCCTATGTGAAGATGAGGTGTGAAGTTTCAATTGGGGCGATGGATAGTTACAAGGTAGCGAGGAAGGATCTAAAGAGAGAGCTAAGACGAGCAAGGAGGGGACATGAGAAGTATTTGGCAGGAAGGATCAAGGAAAACCCAAAAGCTTTCTATAGATATGTCAGGAATAAGCGAATGACTAGGGAAAGAGTAGGACCAGTCAAGGACAGGGATGGGAAATTGTGTGTGGAGTCTGAAGAGATAGGCGAGATACTAAATGAATATTTTTCGTCAGTATTCACTCAGGAAAAATATAATGTTGTGGAGGAGAATGCTGAGCCCCAGGCTAATAGAATAGATGGCATTGAGGTACGTAGGGAAGAGGTGTTGGCAATTCTGGACAGGCTGAAAATAGATAAGTCCCCGGGACCTGATGGGATTTATCCTAGGATTCTCTGGGAGGCCAGGGAAGAGATTGCTGGACCTTTGGCTTTGATTTTTATGTCATCATTGGCTACAGGAATAGTGCCAGAGGACTGGAGGACAGCAAATGTGGTCCCTTTGTTCAAAAAGGGGAGCAGAGACAACCCCGGCAACTATAGACCGGTGAGCCTCACGTCTGTAGTGGGTAAAGTCTTGGAGGGGATTATAAGAGACAAGATTTATAATCATCTAGATAGGAATAATATGATCAGGGATAGTCAGCATGGCTTTGTGAAGGGTAGGTCATGCCTCACAAACCTTATTGAGTTCTTTGAGAAGGTGACTGAACAGGTAGATGAGGGTAGAGCAGTTGATGTGGTGTATATGGATTTCAGCAAAGCGTTTGATAAGGTTCCCCACGGTAGGCTATTGCAGAAAATACGGAGGCTGGGGATTGAGGGTGATTTAGAGATGTGGATCAGAAATTGGCTAGCTGAAAGAAGACAGAGGGTGGTGGTTGATGGGAAATGTTCAGAATGGAGTACAGTCACAAGTGGAGTACCACAAGGATATGTTCTGGGGCTGTTGCTGTTTGTCATTTTTATCAATGACCTAGAGGAAGGCGCAGAAGGGTGGGTGAGTAAATTTGCAGACGATACTAAAGTCGGTGGTGTTGTCGATAGTGTGGAAGGATGTAGCAGGTTACAGAGGGATATAGATAAGCTGCAGAGCTGGGCTGAGAGGTGGCAAATGGAGTTTAATGTAGAGAAGTGTGAGGTGATTCACTTTGGAAGGAATAACAGGAATGCGGAATATTTGGCTAATGGTAAAGTTCTTGAAAGTGTGGATGAGCAGAGGGATCTAGGTGTCCATGTACATAGATCCCTGAAAGTTGCCACCCAGGTTGATAGGGTTGTGAAGAAGGCCTATGGAGTGTTGGCCTTTATTGGTAGAGGGATTGAGTTCCGGAGTCAGGAGGTCATGTTGCAGCTGTACAGAACTCTGGTACGGCCGCATTTAGAGTATTGCGTACAGTTCTGGTCACCGCATTACAGGAAGGACGTGGAGGCTTTGGAGCGGGTGCAGAGGAGATTTACCAGGATGTTGCCTGGTATGGAGGGAAAATCTTATGAGGAAAGGCTGATGGACTTGAGGTTGTTTTCGTTGGAGAGAAGAAGGTTAAGAGGAGACTTAATAGAGACATACAGAATGATCAGGGGGTTAGATAGGGTGGACAGTGAGAGCCTTCTCCCGCGGATGGAAATGGCTGGCACGAGGGGACATAACTTTAAACTGAGGGGTAATAGATATAGGACAGAGGTCAGAGGTAGGTTCTTTACGCAAAGAGTAGTGAGGCCGTGGAATGCCCTACCTGCTACAGTAGTGAACTCGCCAACATTGAGGGCATTTAAAAGTTTATTGGATAAACATATGGATGATAATGGCATAGTGTAGGTTAGATGCCTTTTGTTTCGGTGCAACATCGTGGGCCGAACGGCCTGTACTGCGCTGTATTGTATTGCACCCTGTTGGTTATGCTCTGTGCAGTGCATGAGAGGTTATTGTGGGTTGGGGGAGGTGGCGGGGTGGCTCGAGAATGCTCTGTATGGGGGCCATTTTAGGATGATGTTTCTCATGTTGGGTTGGAGTTTTCCACTCAGGGTTTGACTCGAAGTCGAGGGGTCGCCATACTGTTGAACAAGAAAATGGGTTTATGGGGGCTAAGGAGGTCCGGGACCCGGGGGAAGCTTTGTGATAGTAAGTGGGGTGCTAATGGGGACTTGGTGGTGTTGAATGTTTATGCAGCTAATTGGGATGATGCTGGATTCATGCAGAGGCTATTAGGGGTGATTCCAGATTTGGACTCTGATTATAGGTGGCAATTTTACTTGCGTATTGGACCTGAGGGTCGATAGGTCGAGCCCTTGCGGAGGCACTTGAGAGTTGAGGAGCATGAAGTGCTCTCACAACTAACAAGGCTAATTCCTCTTTTATAATAGCCTTCAGGTGTGAAGTTAGAGGCTGCTCACAGTCAAAGGGAGTGTCATTGAATTTCAGGATAGACACCACAGCAGGGCTCTGTCCAGGAAGAGTCTGGTAGGACAGACAGGTTGCCCTGTTATGGGTCACTACAATATTTACAGATGCAGATGCAAAACCTCTGACCTCCCCCCCCCTCCCCAACCCAGGGGCGACCCCAACCTGAAATGCTTCAACCCCTTGACCAAGATCAACCCCCCTGACTGGTCTCACCCCCCACTCTGCCTGAGCACTGGGACAAAAGCTCCAGTGCCCTTGAGCTGCATGCCGGAAAAAGGATTTGGCTACTCACCCCCTCTGTAGCCATTGCGCCAGGTTCCCGTTTTTGAAAAGGAGTACTAAACAATCCCCGCGTGACTTCCATATCGGGAGTAGGGTAATTATGGGGATGCCGCTGCATTCAACCTCAATCTCGTTAATGAGATTGAAATGAAACATTTAAGGGTAAAGATATTCTCGCCATTTTTGGGACTCACCATGAGGAGTGGGCCAGATGAATCTCAAATTGGTTCCCAGCGCGAATCTCGATTTTGCCCTCCTCCTCTATTCACCCACCATGCCCCAATCCGCGCCAGGCGCAACGCAATCGCTGAATCGCACCTTTTGTTTTTTTTTGTCTCTAATCAGCCCACCATTCCTTTAACTTTCATTTTATTTTTCATATGTTTGTGAAATAATTTTGGATTCCTTTTTGTCACCCACTAATCCTGTCTATTCTTTGTGCTCTCTTTACTCTCCTTATATCCTTTTTAAATTCTCCCCCTGCACTCTCCCTTTTCTGCCTAGTTTCCTCTGTATTTTATACCTGATATTTGTCAACAAACTTTTCTGTTTTATTTTAATATCTATTTAGTTTAGGGATCTCTCTCTTTGGATGTCCCATCTTTTCTCCATATGAGAACGAAATTGGAACCAAACTATTTCCACCTCGAAGACCTGCCATAACTCTTTGATCCTTTTGGGTAGTCTTGGTTTCCAGTCCACTTAGATGGTTTCTCAAATCACTGAAACTGCCTCTCTTGCAATTGGGTACTTTCACTTTTGATTTTTCTTTGTTCCATTCTATAATTATTCTAAACAGAAGTAGATTATGATCACTATTATCCAGATGGTCTCCCATTGAAACACATTCTCTATTTTATTCCCCAGATCAAGTCCCCTATTACAACTGTATTTCCATACTTTCTTGTGCAGCCCACCTCCCAACACCGCCCCCATACAGCTGAGTATCCCATAGTGCCATGGATTTTCTTGTGACTGCACTGCCATGAGGTACCTTCACTAGTATTTAGTCAACATTGCATAATTGCAAATGCCACATCCCCATGAGAACCTTGCACTGCCAACCTGTTTCTCCTGCTCATCTACTCTGTTTTCTTCTAAAGCTTCCGTAGCTGTAGAGTGTTCATCTCTAGAAAAGTGATATACACAAGATTCTCAGCATTCTTACCATAATCACTCATCACCCATCCAGCACCACAACACCATGCCAAAGTTTCTCTTTTTTTCTTTCCTTCCCAACTTTCCCTTGCTTCTGTACTTACTTAAAAACTTAACTGGGTTTCAAACCTGGTCTGATGGGCGAGATCGTGGCATAGTAGTAATGTCACTGGTCCGCTAATCCAGAGGACCAGGCTAATGCTCTGGGGGATACAGGTTCAAATCTCACAGCAGCTGGTGGAATTTAAGCTTGATTATTAAATCGAAAGCTAGTCTCAGGAATAGTGTCCATGGAACTATCATTGATTGTCGTCAAAACCCTTCTGGTTCAGGAGGGTCCTTTGGGGAAGGAAACTGCCATCCTTTTTTGTCTGGTCTACACGTGAGCCCAGTTCCACAGCAATAAGCCTGATTCTTAACTGCCCTCTGCAGTGGCCTTGTAAGCCACAAAGTTGAAAGGCAATAAGGGATGGGCAACAAATGCTGGCCTTACCAATGATGCCCACATCCTGTGAAAAGAATAAATGAAATATGTAGTGAAAGCCTCATTGTAATGGAATGGGATAGAACAGCCTGTGAATTAGATTGTAAAGATGCAAATGTGGCAATCGTTGATTCCAAATCTGACACCTGGCTCCTGCATTGGTATATAACATAACTGATACGATTTACTTCTTTAAAACCACTGAAGAATAAAACCCTGAAGCAATGACAGATATATTATAAATAACATGCACACATATACTCCCACTTCTTCTCATCAGTTTGATACAGAAATAAGAAGTGACTTGTGACAAAATTCTGTTCATAGGTGAACCTGGGCTAGGTTTTGGAATAGAGTTTAGTTAATAATTAGTTCTCAATGCATATAGAGAGTCTTTAATATCTGTCAATCACATCAGATACCAATGTGTTTGATGAAGCAAATCTAAATTGAAATTTATGGATTGAAAGTCAAGTAGATGGACCCACTCTTATTTTCATGCCATACTGAATGCAGGCTGACTGAATATTTAAGTTTGGTTTGTACTGTCAAAACAATTTCTTCAACCTGCCAGTCATAACCATCATTATTGACCAAAGCTCATTAATAATCAAATCTTTGTGCACATCAAGAACTGCAGAGGAATATCTGACTGACATAGCAACATCTGCATCTGACAGCCCTTCTCTCCATGATCTGACCCAGCAGAAGCATTTTACATATCCCCCCTTATCAAGCAACCAAATCTCGTTTCTTTCCACTAAAGTTCAATACTTCTTCAATTTTTAATAAAAATTCTATATAGTTTACTTTTAAACAGCAATCAGGATTTTTATTTAACCATTTAGGATAACTTTTAAATTGTGTTTTTTTATAGTACTTAACAAAGCTAGGAACAACATGACAGGAACAGATGTCAAAACTGTTCCAGTTGTTGAAACTCTATTGTTGAAACTGGAAATTTCTCAAGGTTTGGGCAAGACTGAAGATAAACCTCTGACTTTTTCCATGGCCTAATTAATCTATCATTTAGGAAGTGATTGTTAACTCCACATTTGAGCTGTTCACAGGTTATAATTTTTCAATGCTGCCAAGTGGATTTTGGGAGTCAATAAATCAGAAATAATCTAGCAATTCTGCAGTATTTATTTGGTGTCACCTTTGCTGTCATCAATTCTGTGTCAAAGTGTTAGCAGGATCAGTATTTACCGCATTATAGTGAATTTAAAAAATATGTCCCTTCAATCAATAATTCAATTCAAAAGGTTGTTCATCAAACTAAAGTTTAACTCATGGGTCCTGGAATCCTCTCTTGGTTCTGCACATTAGTTCATCAACTTCCTTCATTATATTTTTTAAAACTGCTAATGACTGCAAGTGCCACTCAGTGTGGCTCTGAGCCGTAATGACCAGAATATTCCAGGTCCGATCATCTATATCTGCTAAGTGAGCTACATTCAAGCTGCTAAGGTTTGCCTCGCACTGCTGGACAGAGGAGAGGGAAAATCTAACAGGGCTTCTGCTCCCAATTGCTATCTGGTGATACAAGTTGGAAGAACGGACAAGCGCGCGACCAAAGGATCAATCTTGGCTGTGGTCTCTCCGTGGTCGGTAACCCTGGCAAGATTTATTTACCACGCTCATCCCCATGTTGAGTTGAAAATGAAAATGAAATGAAAATCGCTTATTGTCACAAGTAGGCTTCAAATGAAGCTTCTGTGAAAAGCCCCTAGTCGCCACATTCCGGCGCCTGTTCGGGGAGGCTGGTACGGGAATTGAACTGTGCTGCTGGCCTGCCTTGGTCTGCTTTCAAAGCCAGTGGTTTAGCCCTGTGCTAAACATCCCATGAGTGAGCACTGAATCACTGCCTGTTTGTGGATGAAAATTGCAATATGGCAGTGCCTTCAGGAGCAAGAGGAAAATTGTCAAAAATAAATTAATCCCATCTTTCACTCATAAGTAATCTATTTCAATTTCCCATTGCAGCCAAATCATTTGAAATCTGGAATTAGCTTAATTGGTGCTCTCTGAATACTTTTATTGCAGCATTTTTAATTAAAACATCCAGGTCAAACATCTGGGGCGGGAGTCTCCCATCGCGCTTTACGACGGCGTGAACGGGCCACTGCCAGGAGTAATTCTGGCCCCTACAGGGGACCAGTGTTGCTAACTTTGGTTGATTCTTAATTCGTTGCCCGTTGGGTCTTTACTGAATTTGCTCTGTTTCTATAACCTTTGCTCTAGAGTCGCCAGGTATCTTTATGATACCGCCACGAGGTTCAAGTTCAAGTACTGATCAATAATTCAACACACCAATTAGTAAGATTCCAATCAAAACACATTTATTATCCACAGTAAATCACTACTCATGCATAAAACTCTACTTACTAGACTATCTCTCTATCACTAAAAGGGCTATACTTAGCTTGGAACTGGCCCACCAGGTCAGGGGAACAAATGGCCTTCCGTTCGATTCTGAGTCTGCAGGATTCAAAAGCTGGTATGGACTGGGAGCTAGGAGCGCCTATCTCATAGCGAGCGTTGACTGGAGACTCACTTGGTTGATGCGGCAGCTTAGGCAGTTCACTGTCAAGGGTTGGTTCGCTGCTGAGTGACTCTGCCAAGAAGGACGATTTGAACTTGGGGCTTTACTTTATAGTCCCCAAGGGCTTCACGCCCCTTCGGGGCGGACCCCGTATCTGGTTCCAAGTGATTGGACTGCGTTTTCGATCACTTGGATCGATTTCCCCAATACTGGAGCCCTTGCCTGATCTCTGGGCGGTCCCTAGGTGGCCGTTGGCCTTCCTTTGTCTTGGCTCCTGCTGGCGCCGAGGAGTCTGACTTGGCCTTATTCACCTTAAATGTTTCAATTGTTCCCGGTGATCGCTCATTAATATGCAGATGGCTGTGCATTTCAGTGCTGTCTGGGTTTCTGCAAGTTTTAATACACAGGAACTTTGCACCTGCTAGTTTTTGCCTGTGTTGGCTGAATTTCCCTGTAGTCTTTGCGGATCTCCATTTTAAGTCGGGAAGTGGCCAACCCAGGTGGCTACACTAGTACGGCGCTGGAGCGATTCGCGCTGCTCCAGCTGCCGATCCTGGCACGAACTGTGCACCGCAGGATCTGCACATGCGCAGTAGCACCTGTGCCAACACACGCATGCGCGGTGACCTCCTTCAACACGCCGGCGCCGACGCAACATGGCGCAGGGCTACAGAGGCCGGTGCATAGGAAAAGAGGCAGGCCGGGGGAAAGAGAGGCCAGCCCGTCGATTGGTGGGCCCTGATCGCGGGTCAGGCCGCAACGGAGCCCCCCCCCCACCCCGCCCACAGGCCGCCACCCGACCCTTGCACGCAGAGTTCCCGCCGGCTGCGAGGTGTGGACGGCGCCGGCGGGATTCAGTGTTTTAACTACGGCCACTAGGTCCATCCCGGGCCGAGAATCGGCGGGCCGGCCGCATAGAGCTGCCCGCAACCGGCACCACACCAACCACGCCGGCGCCGATGGCGCCGTCAGGGGTGTGTGGCCCGGTCGCGGGGATTCTCCGGCCCGGCCCCGGGCTAAGAGAATCCCGTCCCTGATGCATTTTGGGTGCCAATTTAGATGAAAGCAACACAGGGAGCACTTTGGGAAGAGGAGAATCTGTCGGTATAAAGGATAGATGTTGGTTCAGTTTGCATTGCAGGCCCCTTAGTCAGGATACGGAGTACTGAGGCTAGAAATATGGCGTTGGTCTCTTTTTTTTCCCCCTTTTTGTGGAGGGTATTAAAATCGCTTTGAATTCCCATTTCTAAAAGCCAGTGGAGGTGCAACAAATAACCTGAATAGCCTGTTTCAGTCATGTGAACCTTCGTGATGTTTCTGTGGATGCGAGGGAGCCTCTTGTGTGACCCCTGTACTTTTAAAAATAATTCCTGCATTTCCAAATATCTCTCCCCAAGTTATCCCTCCCGTAGTCTTGCACTGCTAAATTCACCCACTTTTGTGTCTTCAATTATCTTCATGCAACTTCTGCCAGTTTACACAAATTTCACATTTCTCCCCCCACCCCAGCTGCACACGCCATCCCTTTTCCCACCTCCATCCCACCCCAACCTTCTTCCCAGCTCGGCCACTGTTTCAAAGCCTCTCGGACTTGCTGTGTGTTTTCAACGTCTTCCGTCCTTATTTTAAATTTTTCAGTGTTTGCATTTCCACACCTGCCTTCGCCAAATTCATCCAACATGCTCGAATTTGTTTCGTGGCGAAAGATAAAGGGCGAGATCCTCCGGTTCCCCAGCCGCGTGTTTTGCAGCAGCACGCCCTTGCCGTTTGTCAGTGGCATTTCCCATTGAAGCCCCCCCACTCCCCCGGGAAACCCGCTTGCGGGGGGGCGCATCCAGCAGGAAAAGAGAATCCCAAAGACGGGAGAATTCTGGCCAAAATGTTTTGTCAAACGAAAGCTCAACTATCATCTCCAATGAAGGACAGTTCACACAAATGACGGAAAAATTGAAATAATTAAATTATTATTATCAAAAGCTCATTAAACAGAAATAGTAAATGTCTTCTTAAAACTGTTGCAAGCCTTTTCAACTCAAGGTTCTGTCACTCTCACCCTGGACGAGCGAGCCAAGTTTTTTGATTTAATGCGAAAACAATAGGTAGCGTCGGCCCCCAGAGTGAAAGGGAAAGGCGATCCTATGTTGTTTATTGACTCAGTGTTAGGGGGCCAACATTGCAGAATGTTAATAGGCACAGGGGGTGGTCTATCCCACTTACCAACGAGGACTTATTAGCAACCAACCAAACCATAACGATCCAAGAAGTAGGAGGTGGAAGAAAGGAAGCTAGAAGGAGCAAATGGATAAATCGAAATTGGAAACATTGAAGTCCCCATCATGTTTTGGATATGCAAAAATACTGAGGGTAGTGTCATGAGAATAGAAATCCTTCACCTCCTGGGTGCCATAATAGATCCAATGGAAAATACTTTAATCGGGGGGGAAAACCGAGGGACACATCCTGGAACCCACAACATCCGGACTCTAGTAGGATTGGAGGAGATTCTTGGGTGAATTAGAAACAGAAAGGAAAATTTGGAGCAATAGGTGTATTATTCCTGCACGTCCGTGCTAAGCATAAGAGAGATTTTGGGTATCGGAAGATACAACCCATATGGATACCCGGTCTATTACACCAGTGTTTTAAAGAAAGGGCTGCAACCCACGGTGGGTCGTGGTTGAGTGTCGGGAGGGTCCTGCCGTTCCCACGGTGGTCCCGTTTGGGGGAGAAGCACCCAGCGGCCGCTACCAGCTTTTACATTGAAAATTGCGGCCACTGCCGTTCCTTTTAAATAGAGATACATTAGACTGTGTGGAGTCTTCCAGCCACAAGCGACAGAAGAGAGCAGTCACGCGCCCTGCCTGTAGAATTGACGTCCAAACGTCATCCAAGTACATGCTTTTGGCATGCCAAAGCAGGGAGCAGATTTGTTTCCATTTGCAGCTGCTGGCAAGCAAGGCAAGTGTACTGTGAAAATAAATGGTTTTCGTAAAAGTAAGAGACGGTCAGATAGTTTACCTAATGGGCAGAGTTGCAACAGAATATGGAGAGAGCTGCATAGGAGAGTCCAGGGCAGGACAGAGCAGTGCTAGTGTTACAGCTCCAGGACCTCTGGTTAACAGCTCTGAAAAAGGAAACTTAATTCGGAACAAGGAAGTATAAAGATGATTTCTTGAGGTATGCTTTTGTCAGTTGGGACAATGTAAATAAGGAGGCAAAGCCCAGGTATGTTATATGCAGGGAAGTACTGGCAAATGAGAGAAGTTTCAGAACTTGAAAGAGAAATGATGGGTGAAAAATTCCTTTTCAGGTTGAGACCACAGAGTCAGTTATTAACATGGAGCTGACTCCAAATTAAAAGATTATGCTGCTGTAGCTGACCTATAATACCACATTAAAAATGCACCAAAAACCCAGGAGACTATCAACATTCTGGTTTAGCATCTCGTAGGAGTATTCAGTGCTGAGTAAAACGTGCATTTTGTTGCTTTTGCCCTTCACAACGATCTATATGTGTGAGGTTGGATTTTCTATTTCAATAAAGGTGAAGACGGCACAAAGGAACTGGCGGAGGTCGGCACCTGATATGCGCATTTCCCTCTGCTCCTTGGAACCAGATTCAAGCGAGATCCTGAGGACAAAGAGGCTCCCCTTTTGCATTAAAAGGTAGGCGAACATGGTCTGTGTCGTGAAGGTCGGTCAGTGCGTGTTGTGAAGGTCGGCCGGCGTGGGTCCCAAAGGTTGGCTGGTTACCAAAAGTGGGTACCGGGGGGAAAGAAGTTTGAAAAACACTGCCTTACATCATGCCAGATGGCAATATCCAATAAAAGCAGAGGCCCTGAGAGTTGTAGACAGTATAATGTAAGACTTAAATGGACAGATGGTGGTGGTGTGAACTACTTTCTGTTTGGCTAGTGAAAAAGTTGGACGGGTCATGTCATCTAACAAACGATTACACTGCCACGAATCCACCCAATTTCTGAGTTGCTGGAAGCATTACATTCCAAGTGCTACGATCATCCCAATGCTATTAAATGGGCAAATGTCCAGCCCCAGGGAATCATTATGCGCTGTTACAAAAGAAAATCTGCTAGATTTCTAACTCTACTTGAAGAAGGGGGAAAGTTAGAAGCTGAGATTTACAGCAGGATAGTGTAGGATATCTCCTGATATCTGATCGACTGGCCATCTGAAGGATTTAGAGAGGTGTTCTCAACATCATGTTGGCCCGTTTGGATAACTACCAAAGGCCAGGAGGGAGGACTCAAAGAATTAACAAGCATCCAAACTTGTAAATCACACAAGCTGCTAAATGCTCAAAGACAGAGAATCTCTAATGAGCGAGGCCAGCGGCCTGAGCCCAGACTGCCTACAGAAAACAGACAAGGATCAAATTATAGAGAACGCTTTATTTATCATACAAGGATTCAATTGAACACTGTGCAGCTGTAGCTTATGTGTGTCCACTACAACAAGGAACAAGGAGAAGGGAGGTTATATATCACTGGTCAAAATAGCTTATCATACCTATGTCTGTACATTAGAAGATAAACAGATAAAATACATGCTTGGTGATATTATAATTAAGTATAGGTGCCCAAATTGCAATTGGATGACTATACTCATATGTTATTGTAGAAGTGGGTTTCCTAGGGCAGAGGCACCGGTGGTAAATATTATGTAATTTACATGTATTTCCATATAAAATACATATATTCATATTTAACAGTTTGTAAGGCATCAGGGAACATGGGAATCCAGCTAACCAGTTTGACCACATTTCTTATATGGGCGTCTCACACAGATACACACAAAAGCACACATAGCAGAATGTTTCCCTTCAGGCAGGTGTTCTTGTGGAATGTTGACGATGGTGATCCCAGCCTGTACGAGGTTGATAGAGGTGTGTATGCCTAAGACCCAAGGATGACAGATAAGGGGGTGCAGATGATGTCATAGAGACCACGGGTAACCCCCAGCTGTCCATGAACTGATCACGCAGTCCTCTGATGTCTAGTAATCAATTTCATTGGTCCAAAATGGTCAACATATGTAATCTATAATCATTACGATTGGATTGTGTCCAGCCGGGTTGGGCTGAGTAACTGTTTGAAATAGTATAAATATTGATGAATTTCTTTGTTGGGTGGAGAAATATCTGGATCGCCCAGAGACTTGCTACCCGCCGGTGTAACTTCAATAACTGGCGATTGGAACGGACCCAAGTGTCAAGTGATTCTTTCAGATTCATTCACACTAACAGTTATACATCATGCAATCCTAATTATTAGTTACAAATTGATACAGATAATTTTGAAACAAATGTACACTTTTGATTGGTATATGTTCATTTCTTGTAACAGCATCCACAAGGTGTCACTCTCTGTATAATCCCTGGATCAGCGCGCTCTGGTTGGAATGCTGGAGCCCTTTCTACTGCTCATAATAAAGGTATTGTTTTAAAACTTCAAGAATCTCTGTCTAGTCACGTGTGATCGAGAGAGAGATAGCGAGAGCAAGAGAGAGAGAGAGAGAGAGAGAGGGATACGCTATAGCAAATTAGCTGCATTTTCTCCCACAACAACATGGCAGGGCAGTATTCTGGGAGTGCCCCCGGGCACCATCTACCTGGCAAGGCCAACCTGGGCCAGGTTTGCACTGAGGCAAATTCTTCGGGAGAGGAATGGTTAGCAGGTCTGGAAAGATCAATGGGTAATATTAACCTAACACATCTTTCAGGGAAACCGAGGGATAGGACTAGTCACCTATTTTACGTAATGCCTGAATTTGCTTTTTCATTGATGTCAAATGGCTGCAAATTGGTAGTCGATTTAAACCACCTATTTCCAGCCGAGCGGGTTGTATTAGTTATCCCCGAGGACTAGGTTTGGGTGGGATTTGGTGAACATGTGAGTAAGAACTGAGTGAGTAAACACTGAATGAAATCGTGAATTGTGAAAGAACTGAAAAGGAGTTTGTGACACTTGGTAGGAGGATTAGACTTTACGAGCATTCGGATAGCCTTGGGATCCATGCAACATTATGGAGGGTGCCCTGGTGGCATGGGAGCAGCGGGAAGGGCACTTTCAGGAAATAGGAGCATTGGGGAACTTGGAAGATGGGAGCACGAGATCTCAGGCTGTGGGAGCACTATAAGTGGCAAACTGGTGTCAGGCAGCGGTGGAGGGCAATCTCAGGCTCTAGGACTCAGAGAGAATTCCTGGAAGCACAAGGACAGGATGTCTCATGTTGTGGGGGAATTGAAGCCACGCTGCCTTTTCCTTCAGGGCCCTATAGCAATCATTTTATCCAGTCCCACATTCCTCCGAGATTTTTTCACTGCTCTAATTCTGCCCTCCTGAGCTTTTGGTCATCTACCGTAATATCTCCTTCTGTGCCTCAGTGTCAAAACTTTGCTTTATAGTGCTCCTGTGAAGTACCTTGGAACATGATGTGTTGGGTAGGCTGGGTCGAGGTGAACTGCACTTGATGCAGTGTAGCGAGAGACAGACCTCCAACACTTGATAAAATGCAACATGATTTTATTCAACATCCAAACTATTATACATGTTCAACTGTGGGTTGACACTATGCTGACTTGACTGGATACCTGATACTAGCCTGACCAGACTAACCTAGCTACCACATGGTGTAGGCACTGGCTAGCTCACGAGCTCTGACTGTCTCAGAGGCTGGGTCCCGAGAGAGCGGGAAAACTGGTGCCCTCTGGCTTTATAGTGGTTGTGTCCTGTCTGGTGATTGGCTGCTCTGTTCTGTGTGCTTACTGGTCATCCTGTGTGTCAACCACTGCCTGTCTGCACTCCATTGTATATTTAGATGTATATTACGACAGAACATGTATTAAAGCGCTATATTAATACAAGTTGTTATTATGGGTAGCAATAGCCTCGGTAAATATTAACCACCCACATATGCTCCTCAATGCTTAATCCCATGATGATATCAATCATGTTATCTGGTATTTACAGATATATCTGTGTCTTACTTCATATTTCACTGCGCTAGTAGCGACAAGTTGGTCAATGTCACTTGTTCAACGCTGTGATTGGTATGGTTTTTGTAAATCTTGCACAGTATTTGTAAAGCAGCTCAGCAATGAACTACATTTGCCATCTTCCTCTAGTTTTAGAAATATGAACATAGGCATTTGAAATATTTAAGTGAATTTCAGAAATGGAATATTTTAGGCATCATTATTCGCAAATACACACAAGAAGACATGTGTACACAATACTTTTAAATGTTTTCACTGGGCTAGTTTCAATTTTCTCTGATGCAGCACACTTTATCCTATCTTCCCAATTCTCTTTATCATGTAATTTGTTTTATTTGAGTCGTGCACGGTCCCTTAATCCTTCCACATCAAACAGGAGACAAAAGACATTTTTCTATCAATGCAATTAGACGATCGTCTAATTTAAAATAAATACTACCTCCCAGCAGTTCAGTGGCAAGTATCAATCGGATAAATCTCAAGTACGATTCAATTTATTGCGAGGTTGTTGGAACGAAGGACGCTCCATTTGCCCTTGAGGCTCTGGGTCGAGGATGGGGAAAGGAAGCATTCCCATTCCTGATCACTATCCGGGAGGTCTGTTGCCATGGTTGCCTGGTGACTGCAGAATCTGGCCTGCCAAGTGATGCAACCGCCATACCTCCAGGATCCAAAGACTGCACTCTGTAAACTCGCATGCGAAGAACTGGCACAACATCAATGATAATCTATGATTAATCTAGGACAAAGGTTCGGCACAACATCGTGGGCCGAAGGGCCTGTTCTGTGCTGTATTTTCTATGTTCTATGTTCTATATACTTGGAAGAGATACAAGAGAAGGCATCTCAGATGGGATGAAAATCTTTCAACGGCGAGGGAACAAGGTGTGAAAGAAAATCAGAGGAATTCTGAAAATAACTATACCCGATGAGGTAATCTTTTCTTTCCTTCAGACATCCTGACTCAAAGCAATCTCTACTGCCCTGTGCATGTGCTCCGTGTCTAAATCCTGTTTCAGCAGTCAACTAAAGACAACTCAACAATCTGTGTTATTTCGTGGGTATTTGATAATCTCCACTTACATGACCTGCTCACCATAGGAAACAAGCATCACCTTTGCACAGTTTTATTCAAAACAAAATGAGGTGCAAAAAGGTGAGAATAAACAGTGTCCATTTCACGCATTGCAAGGCAGAATGATAGGTTAATCACCTCTAGTGATAGATAGGGAACTTTATTATGCCAAACAGACAAGTACAAGCAGTGAGGGCAGAACAGCCACCTTCAATAATCGGTAGGTACAGATTATCAATTACCAGGGAACGTGAAGATAAAACAGTATGGAATGGAACATTTCGACAGTTATGTGATCTTTGTGAACAGGCACTGTGCGAAAATATGGCTCTAATATCTCCCACATATTCTGGATATACATTATGCACATCAGGCTGTGTTTGTGCATTCACCCAACGTTACAAACACAAATGTCAAATGGTTGTTAATTTGTCTTTTTTTCCAAGAAATGTGAAATGTCAGTGTATCTGTTGGGTGTTGATGACTCAGATTAGTCAATAGTACTGTAACGATTCTCAATGGCATTAGAAGTATCACATAACGCCTCCGAAGAGAACAAAATCAATGTTTAAACATTACATGCTGCATGCTGTACGTGAAAAATGCAAACTCTTTATGGGCTTATTTCAATTATATCTGTGACCAATATTAAATGAATCTTGTATGAATGCTTAATTTGAAAATAGAACTACTAGTGAAAAAGCAAAAGGCAGTACAATGCCAAAATAGCAACATTGTCGATATTTCTTTAAATTTAGTAATAATACGAAGGTAGAACATTGAAAGGAAGTGCAGATTACATAGAACCCCCGAACACTGTTGGACTTTAACCTGGTGTTGTAAGACTTGTTGCTGTTCAATTTATCTGTGTGTTTACTAGGGTGAGGGGGTTGGTTGCAGTTTGGACCTCGCGTGGTTTGCAGCTCACAGAGAGGCCCTGAAAACTGTTAGCAGGCTCCAGGCAGTTAAGTCTCAGAGAAGTCGAGGAGAGCTATTTATAGCTTGGTGCAACTGGAAAACTGAAGTCTGGAGAACTCCAGAGGCAGTGGCAGCTTAGTAACGTAGAATAGAATATTGTTTTCAGTTTCTCTTCCAGGACTTGACCTGAGAATCTAGTTGGGCATATGTGAACACATGATACGCTACACACTTGGCTCATTATCAAATTATGCATCATAACAAATGTGCCATAGCATAATCCTGGTTACATAATCCTAGTTTTCGGAGCACAGCTCCTTCATCAGATGAGTCCGGAAGCTAGTAATTCCAAACAAACCTGTTGGACTTTAACCTGGTGTTGTAAGACTTCTTACTGTGCCCACCCCAGTCCAACGCCGGTATCTCTACATCATGGCTACCATAGATAAATTGAAATCAGAAATCCTTCCTGGGCTCCACTCATCTCCCAAAACAAAATATCTCTCTGGACTTCACTTCTTTGCAAGCAGTGTAGACATTACATCTCCAGTTCTCCAGATAAGTAAGCCCACCTGTTGTTTTATGGCACCAATTATTCTATTCTGACTCCATGAAGCAAACATGAGAAGCCTTCTGAACTGAAATGTTCTTTTAGGCATTCTGAAAAGTTCTAAAGCCCAACATTTTAGTTACCTTACATTCACAACTACAGCCTTCCCAGAATAAAACATTACCTCTAAAGCATTAACATGAACCATGAAGTAAAAGTTCCTCACAATGTTCGCCACACAGGATTACACAGCTAGATGAAGTAAAGATACAAAGCACAAGTCAGGAGTATGATGGAATACTCTCCACTTGCCTGGATGAGACCAGCTCCAACAACACTCAAGAAGCACGGCACCAGGACTTCCAGTTGCGGCTATGCGGAGCTAAGTCGCACATTCGGCGGCTCCTGCAAAAACGGACTTTTGGGCTCTTTTCAGGGCCCCCAACGGCACTTTTTCGACGTATCCCGGTGTGGGAAGGAGTTTATAACAGCGCCCCGTCAGTATATGGCTTTAACTAGGAACGGGGCGACAAAAAAGGTGGTGGTGGACCCGAAGAAGGTGCGAGGGAAGAAGAACAAAATGGCGGCGGGCGGAGATCAGGCAGCATGGATGCAGTGGGCGGAGGAGCAGCAGGAGGGTATCCAGCGCTACTTCAGAGGGATTAAAACGGACCTGCTAGAGCCGATGAAAGCTTCTATTGATAAGCTGCTGGAGACACAGACGGCCCGGGGGTGGCGATCCGCGAGGCTCGTTAAAAGATCTCTGACAATGAGGATGAGATCTTAGGCCTGGCGGTAAAGGTGGAGGCGCACGAGGCGCTCCACAAGAAATGGCAGGAGCGGTTCTAGGAGATGGAGAATCGGTCGAGGCAGAAGAATCTGCGGATTCTTGGCCTCCCGGAGGGGCTGGAGGGGCCGGACGTGGGGGCCTATGTGGTCACCATGTTGAACTCGCTGATGGGAGCGGGGTCCTTCTAGGGGCCCCTGGAGCTGGAAGGGGCCCATAGAGTGCTGGCGAGGAGGCCCAAGGCTAATGAGTTCTGCGGGCGGTGCTGGTGAGGTTCCATTGGTTCGTCGATCGGGAGTGTGTGCTCAGGTGGGCCAAGAAGGAGAGGAGCAGCAGGTGGGAGAACGCGGAGGTTCGAGTATACCAGGACTGGAGTGCGGAGGTGGCGAAGAGGAGGGCCGGGTACAATCGAGCGAAGGCGGTGCTGCACAGGAAGGGGATGAAGTTTGGCATGTTGCAGCCGGCCCGACTGTGGGTCACCTACAAGGACCGGCACCATTATTTTGAGTCTCCGGAGGAGGCGTGGGCCTTTGTTCTGGCCGAGAAGTTGGACACAGATTGAGGGTCGGGATAGGCGATTGGGGACTGCGGTTGATATGTTATGTTTATTTTTTTTGCTCCGGGTTTCTTTTTCTCTGTATTTTTCTCTTTCGGGTCGGTGAGGGTGGTTAGGGCGGGTTGGGCACTGTTTTGGTTGGGTTGGTCGGGGGTCTCTTGGAGGGGGGTAGGTAAATGGAACAGGGGGGTGGATGGCGGTGAGATGGGGCCCCGTGGGGGAGGGGAGGCCCGAGTCGGGGGAGAGGGGACCGGGCCTGTAAAAGGAGCTGCGTCAGAGATGGCGGGGCTTGGTAAGTGGAAAGCGCGGGCTTTTTCCCGCGCTGAAGAGTGGAGGGGGCGGGGCCAGGGCAGGGAAGCGAGGGTTGTTTCCCGCGCTTAGAATGGAAGGGGGAGGGGGAGAGCCTATGGATGGGGAATGGGAGAGGAGGGTGTTCCACACAATGGGAGGAGTCGAAGGAGAGGCGGGAGTGGCCGGGGTCAGCAGGAGTCAGCTGACTTGCGGAAGTGCAATGGGGGGAGTAAATCAGCTTGGAGGGGTCCGAACCGGGGGGGGAGGGGTGGGGCGTGGGGGGTTGGGTGGGACGGAATCGAGTTGCTGCACTATGGTCAAGGAGGCGCTGGAGCGAGTGGGGGAGGTCGAGACAGGGGTATGCCGCTGTGGGGAACGGGCCGGGTGTGGGGTGCTGGCGCGTGACTGGCCGAGGAGGGGTCATGGCTAGCCGGCGGGGGAGGGGGGCGGGTAGCCCCCTGATCCGGCTGATAACCTGGAACGTAAGGGGACTAAATGGGCCGGTTAAGCGGGCCCGCGTGTTCGCGCACCTGAAGGGGCTCAAGGCGGATGTGCTGCTCCAGGAGATACACCTGAAGGTGGCAGACCAGGTAAGACTGAGGAAAGGGTGGGTAGGTCAGGTGTTTCACTCGGGGCTGGATGCCAAAAATTGAGGGGTGCCGATCTTGGTGGGAAAGAAGGTGTCATTCGAGGCGTCGAGCATTGTGGCAGATAATGGCGGCAGGTACATAATGGTAAGTTTGTAAGTTGCAGGGAGAGAGGGTGGTACTGGTCAATGTGTATGCTCCGAACTGGGACGATGCGGGTTTTATGCGGCGTATGGGTCGGATCCCAGACTTGGAAGTGGGGGGCCTGATAATGGGGGGAGACTTTAACACAGTGCTGGATCCGGCACTGGATCGCTCCAGGTCTAGGACGGGTATGAAGCCGGTGGCGGCTAGAGTGCTGAGGGGATTTATGGACCAGATGGGAGGGGTGGACCCTTGGAGATTTACAAGGCCGGGGGCTAGGGAATTTTCATTCTTCTCACATGTCCATAAGGCTTATTCTCGAATCGACTTTTTCACTTTGAGTAGGGCGCTGATAGCGAGAGTAGAGAATACTGAGTATTCGGCAATAGCCATTTCGGACCATGCCTCGCATTGGGTGGACTTGGAGATGGGGGAGGAGAGGGACCAGCGCCCGCTGTGGCACTTGGAGGTGGGGCTGTTGGCAGACGAGGAGGTGAGTGAGCGGGTCCGAGGAAGTATAGAGAGGTACTTGGAGGCCAACAACAACGGGGAGGTCCGAGTGGGGATGGTATGGGAGGCACTGAAGGCGGTGGTGAGGGGAGAGCTGATTTCCATTAGGGCCCACAAGGAGCGGAGCGAGCGGGGGGGAGAGGGAGAGGCTGGTGGGGGAGATGGTGAGGGTAGACAGGAGGTATGCGGAGGAGCCCGAGGAAGGATTGTTGAGGAAGAGGCGTAGCCTCCAGACCGAATTCGACCTGGTGACCACCAGGAAGGCGGTGGTGCAGTGGAGGAAGGCCCAGGGGGCGATTTACAAATATGGGGAAAAGGCAAGCCGGATGCTGGTGCATCAGCTTCGGAAGCGGGATGCAGCTAGGGATATCGGGGGAGTTAAGGACAAAGGAGGGAGTGTGGTGCAGAGTGGGGTTGGCATCAATGGGGTCTTCAGGGACTTTTACGAGGAATTGTACCGATCCAAGCCCCCACGGGAGGAGGGAGGGATGGGCCGCTTCCTGGACCAATTGAGGTTTCCAAAGGTGGAAGAGGGACTGGTGGCGGGACTGGGGGCCCCGATTGGGCTGGAGGAGCTGATCAAAGGGATAGGAAGCATGCAGGCGGGGAAGGCACCGGGGCCGGACGGTTTCCCGGTCGAATTCTATAAAAAATATATGGACCTGTTGGGCCCGCTGTTAGTCAGGACCTTTAATGAGGCAACGGAGGGGGGGGCTTTGCCCCCGACGATGTCCCGGGCACTGATCTCCTTGATCCTGAAGTGGGACAAGGATCCCCTGCAATGTGGGTCTTACAGACCGATTTCCTTGCTAAATGTAGATGCCAAGGTGCTGGCGAAGGTCTTAGCCATGGGGATTGAGGATTGTGTGCCGCAGATCATCCATGAAGACCAGACGGGTTTGTGAAGGGGAGACAGTTGAACGCGAATGTGCGGAGGCTTTTGAACGTTATCATGATGCCGGCGAGGGAGGGGGAGGCGGAGATAGTGTTGGCGATGGACGCTGAGAAAGCCTTCGATAGGGTAGAGTGGGGGTACCTGTGGGAGGTTCGGGTTTGGGGAGGGGTTTGTCAGGTGGGTTAGGCTGTTGTATGAGGTCCCAATGGCGAGTGTGGCCACAAACAGGAGGAGGTCCGCGTACTTTCGGTTGCACTGAGGGACGAGATAGGGGTGTCCCCTGAGCCCCCTGCTCTTCGCACTGGCGATTGAACCCCTGGCTATGGCACTGAGGGAGTCAAGGAACTGGAGGGGGTTGGTGCGGGGTGGGGAGGAGCACAGGGTGTCGCTTTATGCGGACGACCTGCTGCTGTATGTGGCGGACCTGGTGGGAGGAATGCCGGAGGTAATGAGGATTCTTAGGGAATTTGGGGACTTTTCGGGGTACAAGCTCAACATGGGGAAGAGCGAGCTGTTTGTAGTTCATCCAGGGGACCAGACGAGGGGGATTGGCGAGCTCCCACTGAAAAGGGCGGAGAGGAGCTTCAGGTATTTGGGGGTCCAGGTGGCCAGGAGCTGGGGGTCCCTGCATAGGCTTAATTTTGCAAGGCTGGTGGAGCAAATGGAGGAGGAGTTCAAGAGGTGGGATGCGTTGCCGTTGTCCTTGGCGGGTAGGGTGCAGTCAATCAAAATGACGGTGCTCCCAAGGTTTTTGTTCCTGTTCCAGTGCCTCCCCGTGTTTATCCCGAAGGCTTTTTTCAGACGGGTTAACAGGAGTATAATGGGGTTTGTGTGGGCGCGAGGGACTCCGAGGGTGAGAAGGGTGTTCCTGGAGTGGAGTAGAGATAGGGGCGGACTGGCGCTGCCCAACCTCTGTGGGTACTACTGGGCCGCCAATGCGACGATGGTGCGCAAGTGGGTGATGGCGGGGGAGGGAGGGGGCTGCATGGAAGAGGCTGGAGACGGCGTCTTGTGTGGGTACAAGTCTGGAGGCGCTGGCAACGGCGCCGCTGCCGCTCCCTCCAATGAGGTATACCACAAGCCCGGTGATGGCGGCTGCCCTTAAAATTTGGGGGCAGTGGAGGCGGCACAGGGGGGAAGTTGGGGCCTCGGCGTGGACCCCAATACGGGGGAACCACCGGTTCACCCCAGGACGAACAGGTGGAGGGTTTTTGGGGTGGCACAGGGCAGGGATACGAAAGTTGGGGGACCTGTTTGTGGACGGGAGGTTCGCAAGCCTGGGTGAGCTGGAGGAGAAGTACGCCCCCCCCCCGGGGAACACCTTCAGGTACTTACAGGTAAGGGCGTTTGCCAGACAGCAGGTGGTGGAATTCCCGCGGCTACTGCCACACACAGTACAGGACAGGGTGTTCTCGGGGGGGGGTGGGTGGGAGTGGGGAAGATCTCAGAAACTTACCAGGTGATGCAGGAGGAGGAGGAGGCCTCGGTGGTGGAGGTGAATGGTAAGTGGGAGGAGGAGTTGGTAGAGGAGATTGAGGAAGGGACGTGGGCAGATGCCCTAGGGAGGGTGAACTCTTCCTCATCGTGTGTGAGGCTCAGCCTCATACATTTTAAGGTGCTGCACAGGGCACACATGACCGGGACAAGGATGAGACGGTTTTTTGGGGGTGAGGGCAGGTGTGTTAGGTGCTCAGGGAGCCCAGCAAATCACACCCATGTGTTCTGGGCATGCCCAGCGCTGGAGGAATTTTGGAAGGGCGTAGTGAGGACGGTGTCGAGGGTGGTAGGATCCAGGGTCAAACCGGGCTGGGGGCTCGCAAAATTTGGGGTCGCAGAGGAGCCGGGAGTGCAGGAGGCGAAAGATACCGGAATTCTGGCCTTTGCGTCCCTGGTAGCCCGGCGAAGGATTCTTCTTCAGTGGAATGATGCAAGGCCCCCAAGCGTGGAATCCTGGATCAGCGATATGGCGGGGTTCATTAAATTGGAGAGGGTGAAATTCGCCTTGAGAGGGTCGGTACAAGGGTTCTTTAGGCAGTGGCAACCGAGTGGCAGCTCGGGGCGGGGGGGCGGGGGGTGGTTTACTTTATTATTGTTTTTGTTATTTACACTGAAGGGGTGTATATACCTGTTGTGTTAAGTCGGGGGGTTAATGTTAATTCATTATCTATGTACAGGGTATGGGGGGTTGCTTTTCTAGATTGTGTTTTGTACTTAACCCTGTTGGGTTCTTTTTTTCTCTCATTTTGTTATTGATATTTTATGAAAACCTTTAATAAAAATTTTTTTTTTTTTTTTTTAAAGAAGCACGGCACCATCCAGGACAAAGCGGCCCACTTGATTGGCACCTCGTCCAGAAACATTCACTCCCTCCACCACCGACGAACAGTGACAACATTGTGTATCGCCAACAAGATGCACTGCAGGAATACACCAAGGCTCCTCCGGCATCAGCTTCCAAACCCATGACTGCCATCATGGAGAAGGACAAGGTCAGCCGGCACATGGGACCACCACCACCTGGAAGTTCCCCTTCAAGTCACTCACCACCCTGACTTGGAAATATATTGACGTTCCTTCACTATCGGTGAGTCAAAATCCTGGAACACCCTCCCTAACAGCTCTACAGGTGTGCCTCCACCGCTGGGACTGCAACAGTTCATCACCCCCTTCTCAATGCCAATTAGGGATGGGCAATAAATGGTGATCGAGCCAGAAGCCAACATATCCCTGAAATGAAAACATAAGCCTCCTCCACCACAGCACCGCATTAATGACTGAACTGGGATAATAAATGAAACGCAAAACATCATATAATTATGCCCAAAACTGTCACTTATAAATATCTTACCTTCCTACAATCTTGACAGAAGACCGATGTTGATCCCAAAAATCCAAGTAATTCTCCACATAACAAGCATTGCGATAGACCATTCCCCATCATGTTTTTTTTCATATTTTCTAAACGTTCAACAAGGCGACTAGATCATGAAAATAAATTCAAAGAAGTGTGCGGTGTAAACATTTCAACAAGTTGGAAGTTATTTTTTCAATTAAAACATACATTTTGTGTATTTTTTTAATCATACTATGTACATTTTGAAATATTTGCACACTGTCTCTTGGTCAAGCCTAGTCAAACAGCAAGGATAGGATGCTGCCGCAGTCTAAACAGTCTTATTATTCTGTCACATATGACAGGTCCACAATTATCAGACCAAACTTATGCCCAGAATGCCCTGATGATCAAGCAGCCTCATTCAGTTTATCAGTCACTCATATTAATAAGTAACTTGGAACTTTCTGAATGAAAATCTGAATGCATTAAATAAAGAAATAACATGGAATCTAATTCCCGCTCTAGGTAAGTGGAATTGCAGTATCACATTGTAAACCTCTTCTTTGGCCAAAATCTTGATCATCTGCCTCAATATCTCCTTGTATGGCTTAGTGTTATGTTTTGTGTGACACTGGTTTCCTGAAGTGCCTTTGGATATTTTACTGTTTTTGAAAAGCTCTATAACTACAATTATTGTTTAAAACATACATCTTTTAGTTCGGCAAAATCTTGGCTAATTCAGACAGGAATGAATAATTGCATTGAAGTCATTAAGGAAGCCAGTTATGATACATATTGGATATCACTCCTGCTGAACGTCTTATGTCATAATATAACACCAGAGCACAGAATCGCGATTCAGCAATATCATAAATGTGCACAAGTTACTAATGTTCCATAATTTTTTTAACAGAGATTAAATATTGTTCCAATTTAAATAATTGTGCTAATTCATGAAATTGGTACGTTAGCTAGAAAATGGTCCAATTCAATTCAAGGTCTCTGTATAAAACTGAATCATAGTTCTTTACAAATGAAAAGCAAAACATTGTAGATTCTATGAATGTGAAGCAAAAAGTGAATATTCTGAAAACATTAATCAGACAAAAGCTATGGAAAGAACAGAGGAATTAACATTTTATATTTAGCTCCGTGGTCAAAGCTAGAAAGACCACAACACCTGGCATCAGTCAAATGAATACCAAGCCCAGTCAATTCTGCAAAGTGCTTCTCATGAACATCTGGAAGCCAGTGTCCAAATTGGGACTGGTGTCCAATACACTAGTCAAACAATAGACTGACATAGTCATGTTCATAGAATAATGCCCGAGAGCCAACATCCCAGATGCCTCCATCACTATTCCTGAATTAATCCTGTCCCACCAGCAGGACAGACACACAAGACATGGTGGCACAGTGGTCTTACTGTCAGAAGGAAGTGGTACTGAGATCTACTTGACCTTGTCCACATCATGAAAATACTGGTTGGAGTAACAACTGCACAGTCGCCATCACGTTGAGGGGAACTATGAGGCGGTGTAGTGGCATTGTCACTGGACTAGTAATCCAGAGACCCAGGGAAATTCTCTGGGAACCCAGGTTTGAATCCCACCGTGGCAAATTGGGGAATTTGAATTCAGTAAAAATCTGGAATTAAAGTCGATTGTTGATTGTCGGTGAAACCTATCTGGGAGCCTTACCTGGTCTGGCCTATATGTGACTCCAGAGTCATAGCAATGTGGTTGACTCTTAAATACCTTCGGAAATGGCCTAGCAAGTCATTCAGGTGAAAGGCAAGTATGGGTGGGCAATAACTGCTGGCACAGCTAATGATTCACTCATCCCCCCATCAAGCTAAGTGACTAACATTGGTTCATTCAGAAGTGTTGAAAAACATGCCTGGAGCAGAATCAGGACTGCTTGCAAGCTAAATAGCAGATGACAGCGATGTCACCATCAGCATAGTCAGACTTCAATTTGTTAGCACATTATCAAGAAATGGCTGACAGGATATAACAAAGGCAATGGTCCCCAAAAACATCCCAGCTTGGGTTCCAGAATAGTCTCTTCTCTAGCTATCCAGTGCAGCTAAACAATAATGTGAAAATTGTCCAGGTATGTTCTGCCCACAAAAAGCAAGACAAATCTAATCCAGCCAATTACTGCCCCATCAGTCGACTCATGATCATCAACAAGTGATAGAAAGTATCATCGATCAAGCTGCACTTGCTTAGCAATAACCTATGCGCCAATGAATTACTAGCCCAGTGACATTACCACGACACCACAGGCTCTCGTCAAGGTGTATCAATCGCATCAAGCATCCTACCACACCATAGCGGTTCTACCAAAATGCAGCTTTAAAGGGTAAAGTTAACAAATTATTTAAACATTAATAACTCAAAATGTTCTGTCAAATAAGGTTCTCCATACCCAATCCGCCTCTGTTCAACCAGATCCAGATTCTCAGCTCTTTTGATGACATCCAGGACATTTGCAACTTCCGTCTTAGTTAGTATCTGATTTTGCCGTTGTTTGTCCGTCTCATTCGTGTGTACAGACCAGCCAGTTTTGAGTCTATTGCAAAGAGAACGTTGTACAGTTTGTTTTTATTTTTCCCAATAGAGACACGCGCACAAAATACCAAAATACATCAATTAGGAGAGCAGAGAAGCCTAGGCCACTGACACCCTCCCAAACTCATAGTCATATCATGTGTTGGTATATAGAGGGCCAGGATTCTCCCTTTTGGGGACTAAGACCCCACGCCCGCCGGAAAACGGGCGAGAATCACTCCGGGCTTCTACACTCACCACACACTGGTGGGTATAGAAATAAAAGGGAGAAGATGAACATGTGGCTGGCAAGATGGTACTTACAACAGGAGGGTTTTACATTCCTTGGATATTAGAACCAGTTCTGGAGGCAATGGAATCTATACACTCTGAATGGGATGCACCTGAACAGAACTGGGACCAATGTCCTTGTGAGGTGGTTTGGTTAGTGTTATCAGTCCCGTATCAGCCTCCCCGAACAGGCGCCGGAATGTGGCGACTAGGGGCTTTTCACAGTAACTTCATTTGAAGCCTACTTGTGACAATAAGCAATTTTGTTTGTTGTTTTTGTTTTGTGTTACTGGGGAGAACTAACTTGGCGGGAGATGGGAACCAGGAGATAATAGCAGAGAGGAAATGAAAATACACAAAGAATTTGGAGAAATAGATAGTACTAGACCAAACAATAAGAAATATTAGGTGTGGTCGGAATATGATGGATTGCAACAAGGCCTAATTTGGGTTAACAGCACATATATGCGAATGCACCGAGTGTGTTGAATAAGATTGGTGAGTTGTCAGCGCAAATACCCATGTGGGAATATGATGTTGTGATAATAACGAACACCAGACTGGAAAAGGGAAGGGCTGAGTATTAAGTATTCCTGGATACAGGGGGCTGGATTCTCCGGTCACCGACGCTGACATCCCGTTCGGCGAACAGCCAGAGCATCCAAATTCCCGACGAAATCGGAGGCGACGCCGCTTTCGCGATGCTCCGCACCCTCCAAAGCGACGTACTCGGAGAATATGCCGCGCCACGAATCGACGGCCTCAGGCCATTGTCTGAGGAGCGCCCTCCGATGCTCCTCCCCCGACCAGCCAAGTTCCCGACAGCGCGGGACACGTGTGGTCTCACCTGTCGGGAACTCAGCGTGGCAGCTGCGGACTCAGTCCAGCGCCGCCACAGTTGGGGGAGGGCCAATCCTCGGGCAGGGGGAGGCATTATTCGGGACTGGGGGCACTGTGGTTGGGGGGGGGGGGGGTCTGGGGCGCGCGAGCCGGCCGAAGGGCGGGACTATTTTGTGGGCCTCTTCGCGAGCCGCTGCAGGCCACCGTCGTGAGCATGCGCAGCCACGGACCTGGCAATTCTTCGAGGCGTATCAGCAACTAGACCCAGGTGCTCGACACTGCCGCCCTACTAGCCCTCAGCAGCATAGGGAATCGGTGGCCATTTCGGGCCAGTTTTCCTGCCGTAAAACATCACCGTTCCCATGCCGGTGTGGGGACATAGCGCCAGAATTGGAGAATCCAGTCCATGTGTTCAGGAAAGATAGGGAAGGAAAATAAATAAAGGAAGGGTGCTAGTATTAACTGAGGAGAACATTACTGTGCAGAAAAGTGATGATGTCCGAAAAGGTTCAAGGACAAAATCTGGGTACCATTACACTATTTATTGTGTGTATTTAATTGATCACCATCTAGTGGGAAAGATTACAGGAATAAATTTGCAGGAATTTACAGAGAGGTGCAGCAACTGATGAGTAGTTGTAATGGGAAACTTTAATTATCCTAAAATAGACTGGAATTGTAAGAGCGTAAAGGGCAGAGAATGAAAGTTTTTCTAAAGTGCGTTCAAAAGAATTTTCCACAAAACTATATTTTCGGTCCAAGTTTGACTCAAGATACATTGAAGTGTCAGGGCTTTTGGGGAGAAAGGTAGATTACAGGAAGGTCTATATGTAATGAGAATTTGACCTTGTGTCCTGGAGACGTAATTTAATACAGATAAACATAGGATTATGTATGTGGTTGGGCGGTGCCAAGCAGGGGCACAATCGTGACGGGGTACAAACAAGGTAGGACAGTGGTTAGCACTGTTGCTTCACAGCACCAGGGTCCCAGGTTCGATTCCTGGCTTGGGTCACTGTCTGTGCGGAGTCTGCCCGTTCTCCCCGTGTCTGCATGGGTTTGCTGGGGGTGCTCCGGTTTCCTCACACAAGTCCCGAAAGTTGTGCTGTTAGGTGATCTGGACATTCTGAATTCTCCCTCCGTGTTCCTGAACAGGCACCTGAATGTGGCGACTAGGGGCTTTTCACAGTAACTTCATTGCAATGTTAATGTAAGCCTACTTATGACAATAAAGATTATTATTATTAAAAGTTCTTGAGTACAGAAAAAGACCTGGATGGCAAAGCACATGCATCTCTTTGAAAGGTTCACAACCAGTACCATAGGTCTATTAGAAAGCCACATAGTATGTTTGGATGTATTATGCTGAAAGTGAATACTATCCTTGCACAAGATCCATGTTAGACCTAATCCAGAATACTATGTCCTTTTTTGATCCATTCGCATGGTCGATACAGAAGTGACGTAGGGTGGCCACAAGACTGACAAGCAAGCATGAAGACAGCAGCGAGTCACCGAGTGTGAGCTTTGGAATTTGGTGAGTGAAGGAATCTGATGCAGTGAGGGAGGAACTGTTGTTTACTTAAGTAACTACCTTAACTTTGAGTGCAAAAGAGTGTAGAGAGCAGCGGACCAGATTAAAAGAGCTCCGAGTCTCAGTCTACGGACCGGCCTTGTTCTGAGGAAAAATTCAATGTGTAACATCACAAGGAAACAAGGAACTGATTTGTTGGTGAGCATTTTGCTCATTTATCTTTCAAAACTCAAAGAATTCAGTAGTAATTGTAAGGTTTTGTTCATAGTGGTAAAGTTTACTAGCAGCGACTCAGCTTATTGGGAGCATTAGTGTCTAAGTTTAGAGTTTGCAGGTTTATATTAAATAGTCTGTAGGTAAAGGAGGGCAGCGCAGCTTGGCCACGTGGAATGCCCATCCTGTAAGGCATGACAAATCATGCACGCCCCCTTTTGCCTGGACGACCACATGTGCAGGAAGTGTCATCAGCTGAAAAAAACTTGGGCTCCGGGTTTTGGAACTTAACCGATGGCAGGAGTCAAAGTGGCAGATCCGCGAAGCTGAGAACTACATAGCTGGGGAGTTTGGGGGAGGGGGTGTCACCTCGGGTTCAGAGAGTACAGGCAGAGAAGGAACAGGTGACCGACAGACAGTCCAGGAGGACCAATCAATGCAGTGCAGGAGTGCCAAGCCCATCTCACTCACTAACCTGTTTTCTATTTTTGATTCTGGTGAGGGCGATGGTTCCTCAGAGGAGCACAGCCAGAGCTAGTTCCATGGCACCATGGATGGCACAGGAGGGGATACAGAGGGCTGGAAGAGGGGATTCATTAGTTAGGGGAACAGATAGGCGTTTCTGAGGCCAAGGGTCTGACTCTACGATTGTATGTTGCCTTCCTGGTGCCAGCATCGAGGGAGTCACTGAGTGGCTGCAGAATATTCTTATAGGGGAAGGTGAACAGCCAGAGATCATGGTCCACATTGGTACAACCGATATGGGAAGCAAAAGGGATGAGGTCGTGAAGGCAAATTTTGGAAAGCTAGGACAGAGATTCAAAAGCAGGACTTTAAAGGCCAGATTTTGGGCATATTCTTAGTGCCACGTGAATGTGGGCTGGAGAGATGGTTCAGAAGAGATTTTAGGCACAGGAACCCTATGCTGAGGCAGGTGGGACCTGTACAAGGCAGACGGGTTACCTCTTAGCAGGTCTGGGGCCAATATCTTCACCAGGCGATTCGCTAGTGCTGTTGGGGAGGGTTCAAACTAGTTTGACAGGGGATGGGAAGTCAGATAGGAGAGAAAGAAGGTGGTATTGGTAGTAAACAAAATCGGAAGGCGGCGGAAACAAAGGTCAGCATCAAATTGGGCCAAAATGCAGAAGAATGTTAAAAAGGCTGTGAATGCACGCTGCATTCACAAGGCAGATGAATTGACGGACAAACAGAAGTAAATAGGTATGATCGAATTGCCATTACAGAGGCATGGGGGCTGGATTCTCCATTTTTGGGACTACGTCCCCACGCTGTTGGGAAAACTGTGGTCTTCAATGCCAGAACAACCGGAGTCAAGAGGCCACAGATTCCCCGTTTTGCTGGGGGCTAGCAGGCAGCTGTCGTAGAGCTCGCAGCTCTAGTTGCCGATACGGCCCCCTGCACTTCCGGGTCAGAAACCGCGCATGCGGACGGTGGCGGCCTCCAGTGGCCGCACGAGCTCCATGACGGACTCAGCCCGTGGACCTGGACCGGCAAAATAGTGCCCCGCAACGGCCGCTCGCGCTCCCCGGACCGCCAGCACACATTGCCCCAGCCCCGAATGAAGCCCCCCCCCCCGCCCGCCGATCTGCCCTCCCCCGACTGTGGAGGCTCCGGACTGAGTCCGCAGCC
The DNA here is from genome assembly GCF_047496885.1 of Scyliorhinus torazame. Lineage (NCBI taxonomy): Eukaryota > Metazoa > Chordata > Chondrichthyes > Carcharhiniformes > Scyliorhinidae > Scyliorhinus > Scyliorhinus torazame. The sequence goes on from NC_092718.1 coordinate 184,987,399, forward strand.
GCTACGTGAGGATCACGGACGGTGGGACCATGTTAGAACCACGCCGTCGGGAATTCGGACGGTGGGCAATGGAGCATTGCAGGGCGGGCCTCAGGCAATGGCCTGAGGCGGTGGATACCCACGCGCCGTACTCCATGAGTACACTAATTTTCGGAGGGCGGAGAATTGCAAAACCGCTGCCGATCCCGATTTCATGCGCCAAAACGGATTCTCCACCCTGTCGCCGAACGCAGTTTTGGCATTGTAGGGTGGAGAATCCAGCTGCAGGATGGCCAAGTCTGGGAACTGAATGTTCAAGGGAAAAACCCAGCAGGAAAAGTGTTCCAACCAGGACTGACAAGTTAAAGGTTGGATTAAATCAAAGGAAGAGGTTTATAAAATTGCAACATAAAAAAAGTAGGTAGCCTGAGGATTAGAAGCTTCTTAGAATTCAGAAAAGGAGGACAAAGAAACCGATAAAGAAAGAGAAAATAGAATTTGAGAGTAAACTAATGAGAAACGTAAAAAAGAACTGTAAAAGTTTCATTAGGTGTGTAAAAAGGAAAGGATTAGCAATGACAACTACATGTCCATTGCAGGCATTGACAGGAGAATTTATAATTAAGTGGCAAAGAATGTAAACACGTACCTTGTGAAATTTTTCACATAAGGTACAAAATAAAACCTCCCAGAAATACTAGAGAACCAAGGGACTAGTGGCAATGCTAAACTGAAAGAAATGAGCATCTGTAAAAAAGTCGTACTGGAGAAATTAATGGTACTGTAAGCTAATAAATCCCCTGGTCTTAATGATCAACATCCCAGAGTGCTGAAATAGGTATCTGTAGAAAGAGTGGATGCAGATGGAAGGTAGTAAACGTAACCCTCCTATTTAAGGAAGAAGGGAGAGAGAAAACAGGGAACTAAAGATCCATTAGGCTGACATCAGTAGTCAAGAAAAAGCTATAATCCATTATAAAAGGTGCGATATCTGAACATTTAGAAAACAATGGTGGGGTTGAGGAGAGCCAACATGGAAAATAAAGGTAGGATTGCGAAGAGTAAACAGCGATTTATGAAAGTGAAACCATGTTTGACAAACCTGTTTGGAATTTTTTGAGGATGTAACTAACAGAATAGATCAAGGGGAACCAGTGGATGTGGTGTATTTGGATTTCCAGAAAGCTTTCACACCCCGGATGGCAGTACACAAGATTAGAGCACACGGGAGTGGAGTTAATTTACTGCTGTGGATTTAGAATTGGTTAGCGGACAGAAAACACAGTGGGAATAAATGTGTCATTCTCCGGTTGGTAGGCTGTGATGAGTGGGGTACCATAAGGATCAGTGCTTGGGCCCCAGCTAGTCCCAATCTATGTCAATGATTTGATATATTTCCATGTTTGCAGATGACATAAAACTAGGTGAGAATGTGAGTTGTGCACAGGGTGTAAGGAGGCTTCAAGGGGATTTGGAGAAGCTAGGTGAGTGGGTTAAGAACATGGTAAGAATGTGAATAAGTGTGAACTTATCCACTTTCGGGAAAAAAAATAGAAAGGTAGAGTATTTCTTTAGTGGCAAGAGGTTGGAAAGTATTGATGTCCAAAGGGTCCTGGCTGCCCGTGTTCTTGAGGCACTAAAAGCTGGGCATGCAGGTGCATGCAATTAGGAAGGCAAATGGTATGTTCGCCATTATCACAAGGGGTCGAGCCCCCGGGGCCATAGTTTCAGAATAAGGAGCAGGCCATTTAAGATTGAGATGAGGAGGCATTTCTTCACTCAGCGGGTGGTGAATCTTGTGAATTCTCTACCACAGATGACTGTGGAGGCTCAGTCACCAAGTGTGCCCAAGACAGAGGTCAACAGGCTTCTAGATAGTGAAGACATCAAGCGATCTGGGAATAGTGTGGGAAAATGGCTCTGAGGTAGATAGCCATGATCTGATTGAATTGCGGAGCAGGCTCAAGGAGCTGAATAGCCTTCTCTTGCTCCTTTTTCCTATGTTCCTATACCTAGTTGTCACAATGGGTTGCGAGAGTTAGGATTTTACTGTCAAAGCATTGTATGGAAGCAGAATTGGCTGAGGTTAAGATCTTTAAAGTAATTAAAGCAGTACATTAATCCACAATTTGTTCTTAATCTAGGACAAAGGTTCGGCACAACATTGTGGGCCGAAGGGCCTGTTCTGTGCTGTATTTTTCTATGTTCTACATGGGTTAGGGAGGCCCAAGGGTCAGAAGTATAAGTAACACAAATACAAAGCTTGTTAGATATCAGACAGTATTCCTTTTTAGAGAGAGTTATGTAAAATGTTTCCAGCTCATGCGGAGAGTGGAAACAAAAAAAGGGAGGTGGACAAGTTCGCAACTGGAGCCAGTGTTAACTACCAGTGTTAGGTCCCTTCGGACATATCACGCAAATAAAGAAGAGTGAACAAGTTGAAATATTGTCCGATACATGTGTAGTACTAGAATTTCTAGCTGAAATAACTTGCAACATAAAGTACATCTCTAAATATAAAAGAAATACAACCCACAATTTCTTCTTAAAAAATGACGCTGCTCACCTCAGCCCACAGTACTGAATCTAGACTGCCCAAGTCTCCATCTAGTGGTAGGAATTGGTCGGTGCAGTTAGCAGCTGAAGTCCCTCCCGACTACCTGCACCAATTAACCTGTGCCATTAGATGGAGCTGAGGACTTAATGCGATTTAAGAAGTGAAACCAGGAGCAGACCCAGAAGTCAGGACAGTAAGAAGTGTTACAACACCAGGTTAAAGTCCAACAGGTTTGTTTCGATATCACTAGCTTTCGGAGCGCTGCTCCTTCGCTCCAAAAGCTAGTGATATCGAACCAAACCTGTTGGACTTTAAGCTGGTGTTGTAAGACTTCTTACTGTGCTCACCCCAGTCCAATGCCGGCATCTCCACATTAGAAGTCAGGAGCCACTGAAGAGCAGACCTCAAGGACGAAACAAAAGAAGTTGAGAGTTCATCAAACAACAAGCCACATTTCTATACCACTTAAAAAGGTGGTCCATCACTAAAACATCAACAAGCAAGGGCAATGGGTTTTCAAGCATTGTATGGTTATGGCTACAGTTCAGTGGGTGTGAAGAAGTCTTTGTAGCCTTGGGCAGGTTAATTGTACATCTTTATTGACTCTTCGAACTACTTACAAATATATAGTAAATATATACAGATATATACAAATCTATGAGCTGTCTCCATGCTTGCTGGTACACACAGCTTTGTCCAACATTCAACTGACCCTGGGTGTGGGTCATGTGCTCTCTTATGTCATTCTGTGGACACTACTATATTCCGTCCCACATTAAGCCTATATGTGCCAGACTATATACACCTCCCTCACCCCCCATCTTTATCCAAAGTATTTTAAGTGACCCCGATCGTACTGTTGCTTGTCATTTTAATTCACTATTTTTCTCCTATGCTTACATTTCCATCCTTAGCCTGCTGCAATGTTCCAGTGAAGCCCAATGTAAACTGGAGGAACAGCGCCTCATCTTCCAATTAGGAACTTTACAGCCTTTTGGACATGGCATTCAATTCAATAACTTGAGACCAAGAACCCTCACCTCCATTTTGATATACTTTTTTAATTCCCCCTTCCCTCCCCCATATGCCCATCTGTAACTTGTTTTGCTTTCAGAGAGTACTGACCTTTGTTATGCTAGTAACACACTCGGCTACTTAACCCTTATGCCATTATCAGCACCTACTTTAGTCTTTAACACTGCTGTTGACTTGTGTCCATGACATCTTCGTCAAATCTCTCCCTAGTTCCCACCTATCCCTGACCTATTTTTCTTCCCCTGCTCCACACCCCTCTCCAACTATAT